>NC_066877.1:16814968-17470055 GCF_022985175.1 Labeo rohita
AACATCACAAATGTTTTTATTGTCAGTTGATCTAATGACAATTTAATCCAGTCTTGCTGAATAAATCTACGTGCCCCAAACTATTGAATAGTGTATATATACACAATGGCTAGGTAATGTGCATTGATTCTGATCCTAAACAGATAAACTAGCTCAGAAAGCCCCTTTCATTTGTGTTTTATCTTATCAGATTTAGCTGTAAAAATGCTTGGGCCTAATTTGTGTTTTTGTATAAGAGACAGAGAGAAAGTGTGCAACAGAGTGAGTGTTAGAGAGAGAGACAAAGAGAGTGAATGATGGTAATTAAACCCAGGCTGCATTAGTAATAACATGTGTCCTCCAGACCTGCCATTGTTGCTTTATTAGTTAATGACTCTTGAACACTGTAGGATGTTGATGCCGCAGCAGGTGCCATGATATTACAGTTAGGGAGGGAAAATAAACAGGGCCCTCATGTACCTGAGGGATTTCATGGACATTAAATCGGTGATAATATTCACAGGTTTGTGATGGGTTTACAAAACAGAAATATATTACTTGTGGACTTTTTCTCCGGCTCGTGGGTTGGAATATAAACGCAGGCTCGCTTCTGAAGTACAGTATATATTACATCCTTGACCTGCAACAGAATTAATGCTAATCTGTTTACTGACATAAAAGGACTCGACGAGAATAAAGCTGCCTGATTTGTTGATGCTTATCATGAAACGCTTCAATCAGAGCTTGTTACCGAGTTTGTCTGCACTAACAAGCCAAAATGGAAGGCTTTGAATAATCTGCTTCATTTGACTTAAATCACACAGCGGCCCACGTCTTCAATATTGAATCTGTTCCATGTAGTTCATTCTGCAGACTGATGAGATGGCATGGTTTTATTCCTACCATCTCCATTCAATCTTTTTGACTGTAATAGAGAACGCGTACATCTCATCGAAAGGGAGAAAGAGCGAGCGATGGAAAGCAGGAGGCAAGAGAGTGCACTTTCCATCAGGTCCGTCCCAAGCAGGCAATTTGGGGCCCATTTCGGAGGTCTAATGGGAGATGGGCACTGATGGACAGCTCGTGTGGGTTACTTATTAATCCAGAAGAGGCAATTGGAGAACCTCCATCGACCTGCAGTAAATTAAATAAGGCCTCTCCAGAAATGGCATTATTCTCGCTGCTCCCGTCTCATGTCTCCCTCTCTCTCTTTCTTTCTCTCTAATCCCCTCCTTCCATTTTGATTAAATGAAATACAAAGGGAGATCTGAGCACTGGGAACTGATATTAATCACCTCCACATTCCAAAGGAAAACTCATATCCAGAGATTGATAGGACGAAACCGATATATTAATCACGGGAGGCAGATCTGCTATTTATTTTATGCCCTCAGTCCTGTTTGAAGAAAAACAGTGGACAAGTGGACTGTGGAGGTTTAATATTCATTAAAGGTCTGTTGCACTTCAGAGAAGATAATTAATGGACGGCTGAGGACCTTGTGTGCTGGCCCAATTTTGCCCTTATGTGTAGCGTTTGAATATTTTTAACTTTGTATCTACGGTGTAACATAGGCAGAGTTTGGGAAGAGTCAAACATGGTGTGTAGTGATTAAATATCTGAGCTGGCAAAGCAAAGGTTACGGGTCCTAAGAGCTCACTATGCGCTGGAGACCAGCAGAAATAACCCAGTTAACCTTGAATTTGGCTTTTGAGCCCACCTTGCAGTGCGAGCTGAAAGCCGCTATGGATAGCAGCATCCATTAACTGGCAAAAATTACAAAATATGCAGTGCCGAAAACTGTGAACCTTGTGATATTATAAAGCTATGTATATCACAAAAGAAAAACAGTCTGAACTGTTAACACTATTTCCACTATAATAATTATTATTACTCCTGCTGTTGTGATTAATAATAATAATAATAATAATAATTCGTTTTGATGTTTATTTATTTGATAATTATATTCATTATTACATTTTAATAATAAATGACAATAATAATATTAATAATATTAATTTTAATATTATTAACTTAACAAAGATTTGTCAGTAATAATAAAAATAATAATAATAATAAGTTCTGACGCTTATTATAAATAACTAAATACAATATCCATTATTAAATATTAATAATAAAACAATGGCAAAAATAATAATATAGAATATAATTAATAATATTAACTTTGTTCATAAATATTTTAATAATAATAACAATTAGTTTTAATACATATTTAATTATTAAATACAATAATTAAATATTTATATATTAACATTACATATATATATATATATATATATATATATATGTATATTTATTATTAACATTACAAATAAAACAACATCAATAATATACTATGATATAATTAATAATATTAATTATGTTCACAAAGATTTGTCAAAATTAATAATAATTAAATAAATTTAATATAAAATTTTATATTAAATAAAATATTCATTATTAAATATTAATAAAGAAATGATGTCAATAATATTATACCATAATATAATGAATAATATTAACTTTGTTATAATATTAAATCACAAAGATTTATCAATAATAATAATAATAGCAATAATAATAATAATCACCATTATTATTGTTGTAGTTGTTATTGTTATTAATATTCGTTTTAATGCTTATTTAATTATTAAATACAATAATTAAATAAAATATTCATTATTAAATATTAATAATGAAATAATGTTAATAATAATAATAATAATATACTATAATATAATTAATAATATTAACTTTGATTACAAAGATTTGTCAATAATAATAATAATTTTAATTCATTTATTTAATAAAATAAAATTTAATTCATTATTAAATATTAATAATACAACAACATCAATTATAATACTACACTAATATATAATACTATAATATAATTAATAATATTTAATAATAAGCATAATTATTATTATTATTATTATTATTATTATTATTATTATTTCCGATGCTTATTTAATTTGCTAACAAAATATATACAAATAATATATTACTTATTAAATATTAATAATACAACATCAATAATTAATAATATTAACTTTGTTCACAAAAACTTGTCAACAACAACAACAACAACAACAATAATAATAATAATTATTATTATTAGTAGTAGTAGTAGTAGTAGTAGTAGTTTTGGTGTGTATTTATTTGATAATTTAACAAAAATATTAATTATTAAATATTAATAATAAAACAACATCAATAATAATATGCTATAATATAATTAATCATATTAACTTTGTTCACAAAGATTTGTCAATAATAATGACAGATGGATAGATAGATAGATAGATAGATAGATAGATAGATAGATAGATAGATAGATAGATAGATAGATAGATAGACAACAACATAAGATAAGAATAGTTAAAATGATCTAGTTATCACCATTTCATCTAAACACATGTACTTTTCTATATCCTACCACAAGCTGATTAACTCTTCAGATGTGTTAAGCAATCAATCAAAAAGGAAACGCTTCAAATTAATAGTTCTTAGGTCTATATGAAAAACATGGATAAATTCTCTTTTCGAGTATTTGCAGTAGTCTTTGGCTACTGGATCATGAATGTATTGCTATGAAAGTATTTCAGTAAATGAGTTTCTCTTACTATAAGTGCTTATTTTACTTTAGCGTTCATGATCCATTTATTCTGATCAAGGCTGCATTAGCACTCTCCATACTGCTCACTAGGCTTCTCACTGCTCCGTTGCTGCTATTAGCGCAAATATTAACATTTGCACTACAGCCGTAGGCAGAAACAAGCTAATAAACAATAAGGTCAACTCTCTTTATTTTCAGAGAATATGTGTCCGCTGACCCCAAAACAACAACATGACTGTAAGCTTTTAGCGTTCCTCTGCTGCTATAATTCACCCTTAACAGCCATAATGACAGAGTTACAGTCTCAATAATGGCCTCTAGTACGATACAAAGCTCAGCTTTCCACAAAAGCCCCTCTCGATCTAACCGGTATAACCTGCTTCTCCAAATTGCTTCTATAAGTTACTAACAGGCAAGACCCAATGACATCGCTGCTGATTAGTGAGGAAAAGAGTCTTTTGTAAGTGTGAATGGCTCAGGAGAACCTAGTCAAGTCACCATGAAAACCACTGAAAACAGGAAAATCTACTGTGTGACAGTGAGGAGAAGGAATCAGACAAATTAAGTACTTTAATCAAAATATTAGTGTTTCTAATAAAGGCCATTTTGATGGTTTGGTTGATGTCATTCATGATGGTAAAATGGAGGGCTTGTGTCATCAAATCAATCTCAATTCTAATTTCAGACAACAGATCCCATATTGCAGGCTGTAAGTGTTTGACAGGAGGCATTAGAAATGCAAATACATGTTTACACACACTCACACAGAGTTTGGAGGGTGTCATTACAGGGCACTGCCCCCCTAGTGACTAAACCTGAAATTACACGATACATTATTTCCAGCTATTGTGACCACAGTATATTTATGTTAATTATTTAAAGGCAAAGAAGATATTTGTATAGGGCCCTATGAAATCAGTTTTACCTTTTCCCAAATTCCTTTTTGTTCTCCCAAATTCTGTTTTTTCCATTTTAAATTTTTCTGGATTCTGCTGGATTCTGTTAAATTACATTTTCATCAAAAATAGGGCTGTCAATCGATTAATCGCATGCAAAATAAAAGTTCTATTTTTATATCATTTATATTATATATATAAAAAAATATTTTGTACATAAATAACATATTTCTCTTAAATATATACATTAATTTGTGTGTATTTATATATACACATCATAATTACACACAGTACACACATATGTTAAGCAAACTCAAACTTTTATTCTGTACACAATTAATCGTGATTAATCGTTTGACAGCCCTAATCAAAAAGCATGTTTAATTATTGTAAATTATTGTATTTAATAACACAATTTAACAGCAATTTAATAAAAATGTAACAAAAAATACGTTTTTGAGGCAGGTGTATTAGGGGCTGAGCCCCCAACATGGCTGAAGTCCTCAAATTATCCCTACTTTAGAGTTCAGTTTACGCAGTGTAATCTGATATTATTATCTATATTTCATACATCTCCCTTGATTCCCTCCAGCAGTAAGTATATGATAAGGCAGCCATTGTGTTCAGTAATTGCACCCAAGAATGTTCTCAGCAGCAACAACTTGGCAAATGTGCAGAGGTCCAACCTTGAGACTCATTGTGTATTTGGATGAAACCATGTACAAATCACTGTAATATCTACACACATTTTATGCTGAAACCTTTTAAGGCATGAATAAAACATGGCTTTAAGTAGTGAAAAGTACAGCTTTGCTGCAGATGTGTCTCTTAGCTCTGAGAGAAACTGCACAGTAATGTATAATCTCTGTCTGGAAGATTCCCACATGTAAAGTGCCGAGAGAGCTGCTTTAAGCAAGCTGTTCTGAAGATGCGTAAGTACAGTATGTACAGTGTCAGAGGAATTGGTGTCAATGCTTCATTTAGCTTATAGTGACAAGTTTTACACGATGCAAACCAAGCTCGGTATGTGATATTGTTTAGCAACTCTAACTCACTTTTCCACTCTCTACCTCTGTGTCACATGTGAGCCCAAAGAAAGGCCTCTAATGATTTTATTAGATTACTGTTGGATCTCCTGTTACCTCAAGAGCAGTTGAAATATACCAAACAAAACGGTGCTGTGAATGACAGGCGAAGGCACCTTACTGAAGTGGTTTGCCTGTTATTAGAATGTTCTTATAACTGATGCTTTGAAGTGTTAATTGGATTTACCTAAGCAGACCAGCAATGCTTTGCAGATGAAACACAGATAAGTGGATTTAAATTTTAAAAGCAGGTCATTGTGAGAGCCTGAACATCATGTTTTCAGACACCAAATTTGACGGATCCAAAAGTTGATTCATTTTCAAATTTATTTGTATAGTGATTTTGTCTATGTTTTGGCAGTTTTTTCAGTCTACTCAATGTTCAAAAAAATATATATAATAATAATAAAAAATAATAATAATATTAAAACATTTTTCAATCACCATGCCCAGATGCTTAGATAATTTTAACTATGTTCATATCCAAGTTCAAGTTCAGCATATTTAAAAAACTAATTAAACCCTGCAATTTACCACAGTCATGAGAGCCTTTTCAGATGTAAATCTGGCTCATAAATCCACTGGATGTATATTTCTCATAATGAAAGTGAATGGTCTTATATCTTTATATGAGTATTGTAGCCAAGTAGTTCTGATTAGGTGCTTCTCATTGATTGAGTGCTACTGGGACTTTGTGATGGAAACCTTTGCCAGTCAGTCATTCCCACATGACGCTTAAAGAGGCACATCTTAAACCACTCCTGTTGCGGAAGCAATTACCGCACCGATGATGCAGATGGTACAACCAATAAAGTGCTTAAAAGAATGATTTTTCCATTAGCTGAGCACTTTGGTTTGCGTTAGAACCACTGAAGACCCAAAGGAGTAGCTATAAGAATGTGCATGATATTTGAAGATGTGTGTATTGAAGTGTGTGATATTTGACTGTGTGTGTGTATATACTGAGGTGTGATATTTGACAGTGTTTGTATTGTGATGTATATATGCTCTGTGATATTTCACTGTTTGTTTGTTTGTGTATACTGAGGTGTGTAAATGCTATGTTATATGGCTGTGTGTTGTTGAGCTCTGTGAAACTCACTCATGTGGCAAATTGGTGGATAATTTGTATAAATTTGTACAATCAAAATAAATGTTTGCTGCACCAGTAAATCAGTAAATAGTTTGGGGAAACTAAACATTTTCTTTAGTGTATTTGTGCATCTGTAGCTGAATATGTTGTAAATTTACCTTTCGCAGATTGACAGGCGATCTGAACAATGACAAATCTGTCAATTTGTCCGACAAACAAACCAGACAGGAGAGTAGACTATAACTTTAAAAATGGTGTACTGATGTCTTTCTGCGGTTGAAATAAGTTACCTTCTGATGTTCATTTATGTTTATTCTGTGCTATAACTTGTAATGAGGAAGAGATGATAAGTTCACAAGCTGCTTAAACTGAGGCGCTACAGTGATCAGTCACAACACATTAAGAAACATAAAATGCTCATGATATGATTCTCAGTTCTAGAGAGTATGTTCATGCATGTACTCATATTGAGTCTGGAGAGGCTGAAAACACCGTTAATGTCACGCATGCTTCAGTATGTGTGTAGTAAATGAAACATTGCGTCTGCATCATTCATTCTCACAGACACGCAGAACATGCAGGACTCATATTTAAATAGTATTTTGCCACTACGATAAGGTGCAACTACGATCAGTCAGCGTGGACATGCATCATCTACGTCGGGCATAGTTGCGCCTGATTGTGGTTTTAGTTGGTGCAACAGGTGTAAATATTTATTGTAAAGTTGGACTTTGCAAAGGCCAGCGTAGGGCTTACACCCAGCTTTTTTATGACTACCTGGTGCAACCGGCCACAGAAGTCTGCGTGGTGAAAGAAACTAAATAACAAATTCTATTGTTACAATGACAGGGATATGTTTCTCATATAAATGATGCAACATATAGTTCTATTTTCAGGAAACATATGTTTATCAAAGGATAAAGAAATAGAATTTCATCTACGTTGTAGAACAGTTGTGGTCAAAAGTTTATATAAACCTTGAAGAAAAAAGAAAACCTTAAATCTGCAAAATGTTAATTATTTTACCAAAATAAGAGGTATCATACAAAATGCATGTTATTTTTTATTTAGTACTGACCCGAATAAGATATGTCACATTAAAGATGTTTACATACAGTCCACAAGAGAAAATAATAGCTGAATTTAAAAAAATGACCCTGTTCTTAATACTGTGTTGTTACCTGAATGATCCACAGATGTTTTTTGTTTGTTCGTTTGTTTTTTAGTGATAGCTGTTCATGAGTCCCTTGTTTGTCCTGAACAGTTGAACTGTCCTCTGTTCTTTAGAAAAATTCTTCAAATCCCACATTTTTTTTTTTTTTTTTTTTTGTGTATTTGAACCCTTTCCAACAATGACTCTATAATTTTGAGATCCATCTTTTCACACTGAGGACAACCGAGGAACTCATATGCAACTATTACAGAAGGTTCAAACGCTCACTGATGCTTTAGAAGGAAAACCGATGCATGTTTAAACAGAATGAAGATACATTTTTTTTTATTTTGCCTAATTATCATATAAATTTTTTAATTTAGTCCGCCCTTCAAAAGCTACAGAAGATACATGTTTTCAAGAAGACAAAATAAGGTAAAATTACCCTGATATTCAAATTCAAAAGGTTTTCACTCCCCGGATCTTAATACATTGTGTTTCCTTCTGGAGCATCAGTGAGTGTTTGACCTTCTGTAATAGTTGCATATGAGTCCCTCAGTAGTCCTCAGTCTGAAATGATGGATCTCTAAATCATACAGTCATTGTAGGAAAGCGTTTAAATACACAAAAATGCTGAAAAATCAAAGAATATGCGGGGCCTGAAGAATTTTTCTGAAGTATTTTTTTCTGCAGTTTAAATGTTCAGGACAAACAAGGGACTCATGAACAACTATCACTAAACAAACAAACAAACAAAAGACAGCTATGGATCATTCAGGTAACAACACAGTATTAGGAATCAAGTCTATGTAAACTTTTGAACAGGGTCATTTTTCTAAATTCAGCTTTTTTTCTCTTGTGGACTATATGTAAACATCTTTTGTAAAATATCTTATTCAGGTCAGTACTAAATAAAAAAAATAACATGCATTTTGTATGATCTCTCTCATTTTGGTAAAATAATTAACATTTTGCAGATTCTACAAGGTGTATGTAAACTTTTGATCTCAACTGTATATTCATACTGGCCATGCTTTGTGGGAAAATCTGTCACAACATTAAACAGTGTACTCCAATTGTTTTCACAGTTAACAACACTGCCAACAAATTCAGTGCCATTTATGCTCACTGTGGTCCACGTGTTCATGCTTTTAGCTGTGAGGTTTTGAGTGAGGTCATCCAGCATATAATTGATTCATCTACCTTGAGGCTCTAATGGACTTCCAATCACATGTTTGGGGTGTGGATGCCTGTAACTCTCCTGTGGTGTTTCCAATCTAGATGTTTATTTGTGCAGCACTATATAGATCTCTCCATGGACACTGTTTACACTCTCAGTGGTCTATTACACTAAGATAACGTAGTGATAGCCAGGATGCTCAGGAAAAGTCAAATTAGTCTTGTGCTAGCTTGTGTTGTGTACAGAAGTACAGCATATACATGAGATAAAGCCTCAGAAACTGAGAATAAATCTCCAGAGCACTGACAGTGAACACATTACAGTAAAAGTTAATGTCTTGTTCGGCAAAGGAGACGGTCAAAAGAAAATAAAGTTTGTTTCAAACTGTGCTACAGGGACTTTGATCTTTCTTCAAGATCAGAGTGAGGATCAGAAAAACAGCTGTCTGGAGACAAGGAGCTTTGCTTGATGGATGACCTGCTCTGTGAAGGTCAGTCAAATGAGGACACTTGGTTAGATACGGTTATGCTGGCCTACCTCTCATGCATACAGTGGAGAGATATACTATAAGCTCAGTTAAAGGGATAGTTCACCCAAAAATGACAATTCTGTCATTAATTACTCACTTTCATGTCGTTCCAAACCTATAAAACCTTCGTTCATCTATGGAACACAAATTAAGATATTTCTGATGAAATTCAAGAGCTTTTTCATCCTGCATAGACAGCAATGCAACTGAAACATTCCTAGGCCCAGAAAGGCTGTTATTTTTGTTTTCTTTGCACACAAAAAGTATTCTTGTAGCTTCGTAACATTACGTTTGAACCACTAATGTCACATGGACTATTTTAACAATGTCCTCACTACCTTTCTGGGCCATAAAATGACTATTTTGTGTTGTTGTCTATGCAGGGGCAGAAAGCTCTCAGATTTCATTAAAAATCTTAATTTGCGTTCAGAGGACAAAGGTCGTACGGGTTTGAAATGACATGAGGTAATTAATGTAATTAATGACATAACTGTCATTTTTTAATGATATAATTGTAATAGTAAAAAATGGTTCATGAACATCAAATCAGCATATTAACATGATTTCTGAAGGATCATGTGACACTGAAGACTAAGCGGTAATACTATTGGACAATATTACTGTTTTTAATGTTTTTTTGATCAAATAAATCCAGCCTTGATTAGCATTGTTGGGGATTATTCATTTCTCATCAAATGGATTTGGGGCTAGAATGATTGGCTTGTTTAATATAAGGACAACCAATTTTTATATATTCATATGTATTGAAGGAACTACAGGAATCGACAGTGTAAGACTAACATAAAAGTTTAAAATAGCCAAGTCAATCGCTCAGATTACAGGTTGTCTTGGAGAAAGACTGGAACCATTGTGACGAAAGGCTCTACACTTGCCAAGTGCCAGACTAATGTGAACTCTCAGTCTCACATGTTCTTGTTCTCTTTTAAAACTGTACAAAAGATAACAGGGACCAGCTTCAAGATCAAAAGCAAATGAAACGGGATGGCAGTTGAGCTGAGCTCTAAATTATTTTATCCTCCACTTCATTATTGATCTCCAAATCATGATTTAAACATCATCTTCAGCGAGATTCAGTGGCTGTCATACACAGATGATATACATTGTGACGTCCTTAGGAGCAGCCAATTACACACTGCTATTTGATGCCTTAATCACAAAGATATGGCTTCGAGACATCAAAGGTCCATTGATTTCGAATGATGCATGGATGGTGCTCATGCAAGCATTCTCTGGCGCTAAATTATTGAGCACGTCTTATTGTATATCATATTCATCTAAAGTGTGTGTTATCTAACAGTTCTTAATCTGTCCTGTTCCATATTTATTTCAGAATAATGATTGCCTATTTGGATTTAAATTCTCCACATGGGTCAGAACATGCCAGCATATAATCCAATTTACAGTTTGCAGCTGTGTAAATTTCTCGTTCTGCTTAATCCGGAATGGTGTCAGATCTTTGAAAATTATGTTTTCATTTTAAAATGCTCTACTAGCTTAAATCACCACACTAAAACCATGTTCCTGTGCTTGTGTAAAACATCATAACACTCTATTAAATAATACAGAGAGACCAAGACATAATAAAATTCTCACACTATATTTTAAGCACAATCATTTTATCAGCAAAAATACCATCACTTACTGGTGCGTCCAGGTCACATTCAGTCACACTTTATTTTAAAGTCCATTTTCACTATTAACTACACTACCAGTCAAAAGTTTTTGAACAGTAAGATTTTTAATGTTTTTTAAAGACGTCTCTTCGGCTCTCCAAGCCTGCATTTATTTGATTCAAAACGCATCAAAAGCAGTAATATAGTGAAATATTTTTAATATTTAAAATAACTGCTTTCTATTTGAATATATTTTAAAATGTAATTTATTCCTGTGATCAAAGCTACATTTTCAGCATCATTACTCCAGTCTTCAGTGTCACATGATGCTTCAGAAATCATTCTAATATCCTAAGATCAGCATTTATCTGAAATAAAAAAAAATATATTCAAAAAGAAAACAGTTATAAAAATATCAACATTTGACTATTTGCTGTACGAATAAATGTAGGCTTAGTGAGCAGAAGATACTTTAAAAAACATTAAAAATCTTACTGTTCAAAGACTTTTGGCTGGTAGTGTATTAACTATAACTTTTGCTTCAATAAACTCCAAATTACTGATTACTAATAGTTAGTAAGGTAGTTGTTAGGTTTAGATATTGGGTAGGATTAACAATGTAGAATATGCACATACAGATGTGCTTTGTAAGTAGTAATAAACAGCCAATATGCTAGTAATATGCATGCTAATAGCAACTAGTTAATAGTGAGAATTGCTCACTATACTAAAGTGTTACCTCACATTTAAAATCAGCATTCCATTTATGGTGTAAAACTGTCATCATCTTTTGCCAAAGGACAGCAATTGCAAGTAAATATCCTGTCATGTTTGCAAGAATGTACATGTTGATTGTACAAAGTAACATTAACATTATTATGAATAACAGGCATAACAATAAATATGGGTACAATAAGTGTCACACTGAAGAAGCACGCGTCATTGTTTTCATTGTTTCAATTTTTCAATGACCTCTGTTTTCAAACTACAAAGCAAAAACATTTCCAAATGTATCCACTTGGGAGAGCGTCTTAAAAAATATGAGCTTCTGATGGAAATAACTGTTGCAGTGTGGATGAAAGGCCAAAACGTGGAGAAAAAAAGATGTTTTAATGTGCTTTATCCAGATTAATGTAGACGACTTAGCCTAAGTTTTCCTTAAAAATGTATAAAAAGTATAAAAAATGTCCTATTTTCAACCACAATCCCCTTTTTGAATATATTTAATGCAAACAAATATTCACAATATGATAAATTGTTGGCTGTCATTAAGACACCTGGCATAATGTTGTCCATGCTTGATATGGGCTTCCTTTTTAACCCGAGACAACAGCGATAATGTGTTTATGAGGGTTATTTGTACACAACACAATAATTCACTCACGTACCTGCAGGCAAGCTATACCTGCTGTGATTTATTCCAGAATATTATATATATACACACTATGAACATTACATGAAACATCATTGTTCACAGGCTCAGAAACCACGCTATATGCATTTCAAATGACTGGTACAATACTTGGTGTCTCTGGAATAAAAATTTAAAAGACTCAATCCAAGGACATATAGAAAACAAGAAGGTAAAGCAGAGAGAGAGATGGTCAAATTCAAATGGTCACACCTCTTCCCTTCAAACTCAGCCCTCCGGTGACCTTTACAGCATCCCAAACTACGTTTAACTGACAATTCCATATGCTGCCACATTCGCCCCTTATCTCTAGTGTGACGGACGTGGTTGGATTAAGCAGCCTTTATCCTGGGTTAGCGCTCAGCTGATGGAGCCTTGTGAAGAAGCTTCCCTGTGGGGATGGGTGTATTAACCGAGGAATGAGTGGTTGGTCGTGAGGGTGCTGACACCGCTGGGAATAAACGGCTTCATTCCACACACTCGCCCCATCAGCTTCCGCACCTCGCCCCACTGCTGTAATCCAATCAACACCTTGCAAGACGGATAATGCAGCCAGCTTCGCCCTGACATAAGTGAATACAGACGGCTCACACCAGGGGTAGACACACTGTCACCGTCTGAGAGCAAAAAGAGACCTGGAAAACATGATACCTGTTGGGTTCTGATGGTGATAAAGCTGTACTTTTTGTTTTTTTTGTTTTTAATATCTGCATATATGTTTGTTAGCATGTCAGGACTCCAGAAAAAAATCAGTCATGTCTGTTCAAGGTTTCTAAGAATATTTCTGGAAAGAAAAAAAAGGTTGAGTACATCTTTTCCAGTTGATATAACCTTGACTGTCACATACTAAACAATAACCAATGAAATTCTTTGTAAATAAGTTGTGAATCAACCATCACATTGTGTGTGTGCTCTAGCAAGAGGCTGTTATTTATTTTGCAGTCTCAAACCTATATGCATGTGCTAAGGATCAGTAGACAAACACCTGTCCGGATGTATAGATTGTATTCTCTAGGGGCATCACCAATTTACATTTGACCAAAAACACTTTCTCCGTTGGCATTTAAATAAATATCCCCATTTAAAGGAGCAACACAGACTGTAATGAGTGTAATTACTCACTTGGGAAAAGCCCGCCTCAAATAACTGAGCTTTAATGGAAGGACTGTATTTGTAGAAAAGGTCACAATGGCATTGATTGGGAGAATGGACTGAATTTATCCATCTCATTCGATCCAAAGACATCTTTGGAATTTAAAACTAGTAAAGGGTCAGCAAGTGAAGGTAACTTAAATTTATTCAGACTTGCGAAAGGGGCTGCAAGTTCAAATTCTTTCTTATCAAAATCTTAAAATCTACATCACAGTTCAAAAGTTTGGGGTTAGTGAAATCTTTTTTAAAGAAGCATGTATTTTTCAAATAAATGCAGTTCTTCTGAACTTTATATTCATCAAATAATCATGAAAAAATGTATTACAAAAATATTAAGCAATATTAGGGAACTGTTTTCAATGTTGAAATTAAAAAGAAATGTTTCACTGAAGACTGAAGTAATGGCTGCTGAAAATTCAGCTTCGCCATCACAGAAAAAACTACATTTTAAAATGTATTAAAATAGAAACATTAGTCATACAGCACCGTTGTGCTCTAAGCGTCCCGTGTTCGAATCCCGATTCGAGGACCTTTCCCAGTCCATCCCACCATCTCTCTCAAAAATAGAAATATTATTTTAAATGGTAATAATATGTTACACAATAACATTTTTATTGTATTTTTATCAAACAAATGCAGCCTGAGCATAAAAACACTTTAAAAACATTTTTTAAAAATCTATTAATGAATTTGTTCATGCATTCATTCAATTATTGATTATACATTCATTTGTGTGTGTGTGTATTTATTTTTTTATTAGTGTAACTGTACCTATTTAATTATTTAGGCAATAGTTTCTACTCTCTGTCTCTTTTCTGTTTTAAAGTGGAATCCTTTGTGTGTAGTTTACCTCAGTTGCCTTGGCATTAAAAATTATTTTTTCCATTTATTTTCTCCATTTCAGAAAATTATTCTGTAAGGGACTCAAAGCCTTGGACCAACCAATTTGATTCAGGACTGTGTACTTAACATCCTTTAATAAGGAAATTATTTCTCAAACCGTAAAGCATTGCAAACTATGTCATTAAATCAGCCAATACAAAATATTAACTGTATGTACAAAAAAAAAAAAAAAACATGTCTTTTGCTAAACCTGTCTTGTTTAAATCTTTTTTGCACTGCTGGAGTCATACTGTGGTGTTTCATAGCTAGGTAAAAATGGTTGTGCTTTGAATGCACAAAAACTTCTCTTTTATGCAGTGAAAAAGAACCCAGCTGATAAACATTCACACTGTTTACGTCACCATGTTAGCAGTCTGTCGAAGGAATAACTGAAGGCAGTATTTCTCAGGTAAGCCATAACACCACCAGTCCTGAGAGACATGACGTTTAACTGCAGGTGGGAATCACATCCTGTTGTAAATATCTGTTTTTAATGCGAAGTGGCAGGGGATATGAACACTTCCCAGGAAAGAAGAAGTGTGTTGCCACAGGGTTTATCCTAACCAGTGCTCTAGACTGAAAAGCATAAACACTGTTATCACCCTTCCTGCTAGCAGGTACTCCAAAGAGAGCAGACGCAACTGACTTGCTTACTTTTACCAATATATTCATCAACACCTCACACTACTGTTGTTTACAGGCACATACAGGCTCAGAATAAACACTGGAACATTGATGATAACAATTAAACAATAGGCCCATTTATGTGGTCAAATACATACACACCCTAATCCAACATTTTAAAGCCTAAGAAATGATGTGGCTTTAACTAGTAAAATAAATAGCTTAAAGCTTGAATATTTCTCAAAACAAATAAGTTACTTACTCGATTCAAAACAAATGCATAGATGTAAAGTACACATTATTCAAATTAGATATAAATTACATTTTTTTTTTGAAACTGCAATTTGGACCATCAACACATCGATCTCCATTGAAGTCCACTATATGGAGAAAATTCCTGTAATGTTCTCCTCAAAAACCTTAATTTCTTTTTGACTGAGGAAAGAAAGACATGAACATCTAGGGTGACATGGGGGTGAGTACATTATCAGGAATTTTTCATTCTGAAAGTGAACTAATCCTTTAATGGTGCTTATGTAATGTAACAAAAGTTACACAATAATAGTAAATGACGACAGATTTGAACAGGAAGGGTCAGTGCTGGGATATGTCAAAAAGCTCTCAAAGTTGACCTTCAGCCGCCACATCCTGGTCAAAAAGCTTCTTCAAAAGTGGAAGCTAAAAGCCACCTAAAATATCTCATACACAAGGCAATGAACAAAAAATATATGGTCTTTTCATCTTAACCCTTTAACTGTCACCGTTCCCTCTGTGGGACGCCTAAGTTTACTTCACTATTTTACAAATAAATCTTAATCTAATCATGACAAACTATATATCGTTGGGAAGGTCTAAGACTCCTAAATAAACATTTTACCACTCTTTTGTGTTACGAATTATGTAGGAAAAGTAATAGATTAATTTATGACAAGAGTGCACCTCAAAAATCTACATCATAACAGGAGTTCTGACAAAAAGACTTTCTTCATTGTCTTTTTCCCTACATAACTCTTAAGAAAGTAAAATGAAAACTTAAAATCTCAAAATTCATCCTTTGAAAACCATTTTAAAATCAGATATTGCATTACCATGAAAATTGTACATCAAAATCATATTACAAAATGTTTTCATTCATGAATTACAAAAATTTAACTTTGGATAGTGCATTTTTATGTCTATGTTTGAGATAGGGAGTGACAGTTAAAGAGATAAGCATAAAAATTACAGTAAGTTAGTCTTAATTAGCTCAATCTTTGTGCAGCAGCCTTGATTTACTTCAGAATATAGCACTTAATATCATTAATAAAATTTATAATAAACAGTGCTATTAATGTTAATAATTAACAAAATTTATAAATTAATTAATAAATAAAATAAAATAAAATAAAATAAAACAACTGCAAGCAGCAGCTATCAGGGTTCAAGTGCTTTAAGGCATATAAACACATATTTAAAAAAAAAAAAAAACATTATTTAGCAACCCTGTAACCACCTAAATCAATGATTTAAAAAAGCATTTTTGGCAAATCCAGGTAATTTACCTTAATTTACCTTAAATTTACCTATTTACCTTACCACTTTGCACGCTTGTTTAGAATCACTTGTCGCATGTGCTCAGCAGGTTTCGTAAAGTTTTGAGTTTTCCTTTAAGCTTTATAGGATTTTGGGTAAATTTGGACAGGCCCCTTTTCTAAATGACCCCATTTTGAATTGTACAGAGTTCACAAAAGTAGTTTTTTTTTTTTTTACATTTTCTCAATCATTTAAAAAATGATTTGATTGAAATTAGTGGTTATAGAGGCAAAGTTGTATGGAATGAAGAGTTCTGTCGTATGATATGAATATCGTGTGTATGTGTAAAAAAGAGTGCGAAATACAATCATTTACGCCCTTGAAAAATGGGATATTACATTTGAGATATGCAAATGTCCTTATAGACACTTGTGGCACTTTAAACCACGACTGTACACAGCGATTTTTATATTGATAGGACATGCATAGTTATGACCATTTTTAAGTTTTTTTCCTTATATAGCGCCACCAAGTGGCCAAGCTCCATGATTTTTTACTGCGACCTCAGACTGAGCTATTACATAGGTGTTCTGAGCTTTTAACCCCTGTTCAGGCACTTTACTAAAAGTGACCTTGCCCTTTTAGAACGTTTTGGCTTCCCCTTGCGTTCCTTTGAGCTGAATGATCAACCTTTTTTGATAGTTATTGATATTCACTCTCCAGAGAATCTTTCTGCACTGGTTCGGTTCCAATCAGGCGAAACACCTAGGACTAGTTCGCAAAAGTAGGTTTTTCAAAAATTCAAAATACCCTGAAATTTCGCCGAATTCACAATCGAATCGGAGGCGTGAGGTTTGTCTGGCGTAAGCCAAGGATTCCAACATAAGACACTTGAGCCTGCGACTGATGGTTTAGGAGTTATGAGCGATTTTGTACTTTTGATCATTGCAGCACCCCCGTCAGGCCGATTGGGACGAGCCTTGGTGCTGTTGTAGACGGTGTGAGTACTACCATCCCTCCAAGTTTCAAGTCTGTTCAACTTACGGATTGGTCTGCACGATCAGTTTTACATGGAGATTGCTTATCCTTGGCCATTCTGACATTCACAACAGGGTTTCAGTGCTACACACTTGAACCACCAATAAAATGTGATTTAAAAAAAATTATGTATTGATAAACTTATTTATAAACAAGTTGTAACATCTAAGCTGTATCAAAAAATTATGTATGTTTCCTATTGTTTTTCTTAGCTCTATATAATACCTTACAATGCCAAATCATTTTATATGAGACTGGTAGCGCTAAATCATGATGCAAACATAGTAACAATAACAAAGCAATTCTCATTTTACAGTACATTTATAGGCCTGCAGTACCATCACCTTTTGTTTTGTCAGGCTTCACTGAATATATTCTGGCTGTTAGCCATGACTTCAAGTCAGTGACTAACATGTCATTAGGCATTTGTCAAAATGAATATCCTTCTAATGAAAATGCCATAGATGTTCGGAAAAAAAAGAAAGAGAGAGAGAGAAAAAAAAAACTAAGTAAGGTTAAAGGTTAGTCAACCAGCATGTATGGTTTGAAGCTGATCAGGCTATACTGTTGTGAAGCATTTGAAGATTAGTCACAGATTTGTGTTGGTGACCTTTGCTGGGGGCAGGGTCTAAGCAGATGTTATGATGCTGGCTTGACTCCTGCAGCTGTATGCTTTAATAGGTCCTGGGCTGTTCTGAACACCCAGCAAGGCCAGCTTGAAATGGCACATCCCCTGGGCTGCCAGGGGCTGAACAGATTTGTGAACTGGAATTCTTTTCTGCCTATAAACCATATAGAAGGACTGTAATCAATAAGACTCAGGAAAGAAATGTTTGAATTTAAATGGCAGTTTGTTGTTTAATTATAAATATTTACATAAATCTACACAAAGTTTGCACACTGATAAATTGAACACTTATATTGGCTGTTGAAGGTGGTTTATCCAGTCAGTATTTACAAACCAATTCCGCAGGCAAATACGGTCCATTACTGTTAGAAGTACTACAGCAACGCATGTAGCACAGTCCACACAAAAGTGCAGCTTCTGTTAAAGAAAATGGCAAATTTCTCCTTCCATGCCAGCACTATTACACTTTATAAGAGTTACCACTTGTACTAGCTACTTCAGTACTAGGCCCTGAACTTTCAACTCTTGTTAGTGGTACTCAGGCTGAAACTATATTTGTATAACATGTTTGCTTGTACAGATCAAATCTCACAAAGAGGCGAAAATCATAAGCTTAGTCCGGGTCTAGAGAGAAATCACCATTCACCCTCCGTGTGAGCTTTAGAGTAGTAAAGACCCGCATCAAAGCTCCTGCTCTTTTGATCCGTCGATGTAGTAAAATACAGAAAAACACTCTATCACACTCTACCCCGTGTCCGACAGCTTTCAGATAAAGGAGGCCTGTCTAAAAAACTCCATATCCTCAAAAGGTTATCAAAACCTTGTGTACACACTAACCCATGACAAATAGCCACAGTTTCCAGAGAGTCACGTCAGAGCGATGCATTCACTGTATCCTGCACCGGCATGGATCTGACAAACACCAAAGCTTTGCTTCCTTGCCTGGATGACTTTGTGAAAGCCAGAGTTGTTTATGAGACAAGCATTTAGTTGTGCACCTTCCTCAAGCCAGAAACTATACATTATTGTGAACGGAGCTTACACTGAACTACAAGTGCCTTTTCAAGCCCTTCAGAAGCTTTTATGCATTTGCTGACACGGTGAGGCTGAATTATGCATAGAGACGCCTCTCCTGACTTCCTGTTTGTGATGGTACTCTGGAAACAAAACACAATCCAAGGGAGCACTGCTCTCCTATATGCTTATATGTCTTATTCGGTGGGAGACTACATGATCCCGCCACATGTCCTGTGCTGGGTTGTTGTTGAGGCTACTTCAAAAACAATCCATTATCAGCAAACCTGAACATGGGAAGTGATAAACAAGCTGAAAGTGTTTCTGACTGGCTAGTTTTCTGATTACTCAAAAAAGCACAGGGCGATCACCTCCTGACTCTTTTTGTTGTATACAGAGTCTGATCAGTTGTTACCTGAAGGATCAGTTTCTACCTGATTAAACCTATAAATATCAACTTTTTTATTAGTTTTCTTGATGTAGTCTGGTTTAGTATTCTCATAATATTTTGACTAGAATAAAACAATTACATATTCTTTTTACATGTATTATTCTATGCATATTATCTGTAAAATTGTTAAATAGTGTTCTATTGTAACAATCATATTTTTGCACATATACAGTGCTGTTCAAAAGTGTATTTTATTTTATTTTATTGATCAATTGTGACAAATGTGACCTTGGACCACAAAACCAGCCAATTTTTTTGAACTGAGATTTATACATCATCTGAAAGCTGAATTAATAAACAAATAAATAAGCTGTCCATTGGTTTGTTAGGATATGACAATATTTGGTTGAGATACACATATCTGAAAATCTGGAATCTCTGGAAAATCTGGATTAAAGAGATGAAAATACTGAGAAATGAAGGTCTTAGCAATGCATATTACTAAACAGAAATTAATTAATTAATTAATTAATTTGATATATTTATGGTAGGAAATTTACAAAATATCTTCATGGAACATGATCTTTACTTAATATTCTAATGATTTTTGGCATGAAAGAAAAAAACGATCATTTTGACCCATACAATGTATTTTTGGGTATTGCTACAAATATAAGACTGGTTTTGTGGTCTAGGGTCACAAATACATTTGTGATGTAACAAAATATGTCCATTTTAAATAAATGTTATTCTATGTATTCATCAAATAATTCTAAAAAAAAAAAAAAGATCTGATTTTACACAACAATAACAGCATATTAGAATGATTAGAATGAAGCTTACAGTACATTTTAAAATATATACATAAAAAGATCATTTAACATTTTTCTCAATATTACTGCAGCCTTGATGACTCCAAACATGTGCACACATTTTGTTATCTAATGTAATGACATTCATACATTTTTATTTGCGAATCAGTTGTTCAAATACTTTTTTTGGGTGTCACAACATACCCCAGACAATGCCAGGAATCAAAACTGTGAAACTATTTGTAATCTAATCAATAATGCATAGCTTTTAAGATCTATACCCAGCAATTTGTGCTTTATCATTTTAGATGTCACACTCTTGTAATATTATAGCTACTATTGGAAATGATCAATTTTAATTGTTGTTGTTATCTTTTAGCCAACAAATGCCTGTATGGATTAGAATTAGATTTGTGCAGTCTATTTAAGCTATAAATATCTTGCACAGGAGGTGATAACTAAATACAATCATGAAGTGGATGTCCAGTGAAATGGATTTATGCACAGTATTGCCTGTGATGTTAAAAATTTATTTCAGGGATGCCTCCCTGGTGTGAGAGAATGTGTGAGTGCATTATACTGCTGTGTTGTTCCTGAGTAATATCCACAAGTACTTCTAGCTGCAGTCCCTAAGTCATTATAGAGTGATATCTGAAAGTTCAATGGTTCAATGGTTAACATATTTTTCTAGAAGCATTTTACTTTTTATTGACGAGAGGAGAAGAGCTTCTCTATTATGAACTTTCAATAATAAATGCATTCTTCAGCAGCTGTGGAACAGTAAGTAAGCAGTCAAGGCTATCTTGTTCACTTTAAACATTTCTTTTAATACAGATGATGCTGAGTCATTAATAAATTAGTCATGACAAAAAAATTATGATAACCGATGTATGTTGGATGAGTCTGCTATATTATAGTCTGCTATAATAACATAGCTTGTTGGATAGTAAAGTCACCCACTACAACTTACACGGTGATAAGCCTAGGCCTACAGTATGTGAGAACTGATATTAGGCTGATATTGTAGATCTTCTGTTGTGTTGGGTTTTACTCGATATGATGTTAAGTGGCAGATCAGTGGGCTTGCTGGAGTTTAATATTTAAATAAGAAGAGACATCCTCAGTCCCAGACGAAACCTAAAAGGCTATGTGGAGGACCCAAGATAATTTAATAATTATAATATGACCGCGTGGTGAACCTATGAGGCTAACTCATATTTAAACAACTATGGGCGAGTTTTACTAACAGCTTGCGGCAGTGCAAACCATCTTTTGGCATTAAAATAGTACTGTCAGGATTTACTAAAGACATGAAGTGAAGAATTAGCGCTGAAAAGGTGTGGACAGCTATTTTTGCGCCTGACCTTATTGAACATGCATTTGTAAGTGTTTCCCTTTCAGACGCAAAATTTATGGGAGCATTAAAATGAATCACGCAACGCGTTCTACTAATGTTTGCATTCGCCAAATTACTGGTATTTGCGCCACTATTTAACGGCCAAAAAAGCATATCTTAAAGAAGCGGTAATTTGCACTGCTTTTGGTAGATTGCGCTGGTCATAATGGACATTATGTGGTTGTGTTGGTGTTCTTCAATGTGTGCATTGTTAGTAAATCACACGCAGGATTTTCCCCTCCCATCTGCGCTTTTATAAAATTGCGCTATAACACTAATTTGCCCTGTTTAGTAAAACTGGTCCAATCACTGTGTTGTTTGCCAGATAAGCAGTATGACATCATACTGCTTAGGCCTCGCCCACAACCGCTGACGGACTCATATTAGCATTTTTCCATCCTCAGCCGGTTGCACGCTTTCTGTCATTTTTTCCGCGTTCGAGAAGCTGTAACGACAACAATGTCTCTTAAGCAAGTGCAGGTGTTTTGTAGTTTGATGTCAAAGTAAACATAAGAGTTAATTTTCTCCTGACATGAAATCCACTGAAGACGCAGTGGATTAGTATTGTTTTTGATAGTAATGCGCCATCAAATACACAAGGAAGCGGTGGAGTGAGCAGGAGCTCATTATCATTTAAAGAGACATGCACCGAAACGGGTCGCTGTGAATAGAGCTGTTTTTGACAAGGTATAAAAGGTGCTGTTTTTCATGACCACTGAGGAATTTAACCGAAGTATTTTGCAGACATTTTATGAAGACCCTAAAGAATCATACCATCTTGGGGAAAATGGGCACCCGATGTCCCTTTTAAGTTTGGCCTTTATTAAGGCAAAACATCTTTGTGTCCTTTTCAAAAATGGCTCTTGAGAAATGTTCTGTTTTTTGCAACATGTCAGATATGGTGCCACACTGGCTATATGTATATGACATTTAAAAAAAATCATACATTCTTCATCTTTAAATTACAGACTCTTAAAGTCCCATCCTAAAGATACATACACACACATACATACATTCATACACAGCCTAAATGTCAATCCACTTTCTTGTGATTGTATTCAAGCATTTAATCTGAAATAAATAATGAAAGGGCTTCTTAGTCTGCGTGGGCCTCATAAATATGCAGAGCATCAGAGGGACACAAACACCACAGAGAAGCAATCACCGTACCAGTCCTTCTCTTAAAATGGCACGCAGTACTTTCCAAAGTTTCCAGACGATGCCTCCTGTATACTTCAGGAAGCCTGGCTTGATTAAAAGTGCCTTCCGGCTTTATCACAATCTTTGTGTTCGCTGCTCAAAGTACCTTTTAATCCTCTTCCTACAAATCAACAAACTGCAGAATGCTGCATAAATTGATTGTTTTGGAGCTTTTCCATGGTGCTCTGGAAATTGTGTGGGGATTTATTTGTGGATCTCTTTTAATCTGTCAGTCAGAGACGAGGCCTAATAAACACCTGCTGAGACGCAGCATCACGTGTCCCCAGTAAATCATCAAGAAACGCACTGCCATGCGCATTTTGTGTTGTTATTAAGGCCAAATATAACATAATCACTGTTATATGAAAAGTAAAAATAAAGATAATACAACACATTTCCCTAAAATATTTACTAAATAAATAGCTGGCCCTTGATTGGCATTACTTATTACTTTTAGAACATTTGTCCAATTTAAAATAATTGAATCTATCCAGTATTTTTATTTTTTTTTTAAATGAATAAATAAATCAAATGCATCCAACTAGATCTTTTCCTACCTGATCTCATGATGAAAACTGGACGTAGGATGCGGAATCCCCTCAAATCCCATCAAAAACATGACTCACGGTGAAAAAGCTAAAAGTGAGAGATCAAAAACAAGCTAAACCGGCATGTTTGCGATTGCGTTTTTACATCACATTTGTTTTTGCTCATACTATGGGGTAGGTTTAGGTGTAGTGCAGATGATACGTTATTTTAAAACGTCACAGAGCATTACACCGTGGTTACACTGAACGCAACAGTTGTCACGCCGCGCTGCAACAGCTAAAGTCTGTCTACACTGGACGTGACAAAGCGACCTTTGCAAATCATTTGAATTTTGTGTGAGCACGTCATAAATAGAATACAGTAGCAATACTGTATTTTGTTGCGTCGCGCCGCGCCGCTCGTGTCCGGTGTAGACACGGTGTTAGAGTTATAGCGTCACTCAACGGACATTTCAAGTCAGAAGTGCGGTGAGTACTGTACAAAACCACCTTCGCATAAACCATACCATATATATATTCATCTGTTCCGGGGAAAAAAACAAACACTCCTTTAGCACCACCAAACGTATATATGTGACCCTGGATCACAAAACCAGTCGTAAGGGTCATTTTTCAAAATTGAGACTTATACATCATATGAAAGCTGAATAAATAAGCTTTTCATTGATGTATAGTTTGTCAGGTTAGGACAATATTTGACCGAGATACAACTATTTAAAAATCAGGAATCTGAGGGTGCAAAAAAATCAAAATACTGAGAAAATCACCTTTAAAGTTCTTCAAATAATGTTCTTAACAATGTATATTACTAATCAAAAATTAAGTTTTCATACACTTACAGTAGGAATTTTACAAAATATCTTAATGGAACATGATCTTTAATTAATTTCCTAATGATTTTTGCCATAAATGAAAAATCAATCATTTTGACCCATACAATGTATTTTTGGCTATTGCTACAAACAAAACCCAGCGACTTAAGACTGGTTTTGTGGTCCAGGGTCACATATACAAAACGTATATGGTGGTACATATATCTTTCAAAAAACGTCACACAGGTACTTTTTCGTCATGAGATCAGGTAGATCTTTTCTATCACTTGACAATACTCTGGTGGATTAAAAAAGAGAAACATAAAATATCAAAATTAAAACTGAAGAAAAAAGTATAAAACAGTTATTGGATGTTTATGCTGTCACCATCAACTAGGAGAACCAAATGAAGTTACATACATCACATCAGTCAATCCCTAAAATCCTGAAATCTTAATGTACCGTATCAAATATTAATAGGATAATGTTTTACCTGACACAGCTCTGATAATGCTACACAACAAAATCTCATCGCCTGTCTGAGAATTTTGATCAGTGTCATAAGGTTTTCTGTGTGATCAGAATTCTGATACGGGAAATCATGTTATTGAGGTTTGATCTGACAAAATGTTATCCGAGAGAAGACGTCACAAGGTTGAAACCCCTGTAAGAAACCGAACAATCACCATGCTCAGGGTGCCCATAGGGATCAGCATGTTGACAGTGTTTGAAGCCACCACAGCTACCTTCAAAGCTTGATCCCTCCTTTGAAGATTACCCACAATTCAGTAGCTGCTTTATTCAGATGAAGGGGGTTATTATGCTAATGATGGCGCACCGCTGGAGACGTGCTTCAGAAGTGCTTGAATGCAACAGGGGAAAGAGGAATGCTGCGGGACGAACGTCTTCATCTGCTTGGATCTTCATTTCTGCTCTGAGCTTATGAGTTTAAGAGCAAAATAATCCTTCTTTCCTCTCACATGCCCCTGCCTCAAGCCTAATCTAAAACAAATACCGCACAGATGACAACACTCTGTTTAAGTTGCTTATGGATCTTAACAAAAGCTGAGCGATATCAAAAACACATGCTTCTTAATTTATCTATAGAGCGAACACAAAATGCCAAGTGCCACTTTCAGACAAATGCAGACTTCACCTTGAAGACAACAGAGGGCAGCTGAAAGTGAACGCAATTACACAGATTGCCAGACAGTCCTTTGCCGTTGTCCTCCATTACTGATGAAGTGAGGCCTGTTAAATTGCTCCGCGATGGTGAATTCACCACCATTATCTGCCGTTTATCTCTTAATTGTGCTTTCGATGTGAATCAGTCCTGATATTTTAATTCAGCTCTAACAGAAACAACTTTCTTTTCTTCAATGTTTACAAAGACTAAAATGTAAAACTCCAGCTCTCAATATGAAAGACGGGAAATTATATCAATTGCAGTAGAATATAATAACTAGGTTTCATATTTCTCAATGGGATTGTATCTAATTATGTGAAATGCTTCTAAGGTCTGTCCTGAGGCCTGTCACTGTGTTCATTTTTCCGTTAAATGGTATTAAATCACATTAATTTCTACAGCACTTTATAAAATAACAGTGTTAATGTTGCAATAATGATCAATTATGAAACAAATTCAGCCGTAAAACAACTGTACACAAGACAACAGTGTCATTATTCAGCTCAGTTTAGTTCAGTGTTGATTCAGTTCAGTTCAATAACAGTCAATGTTGCAAAGTTCAGCTTTAAAGCAAGTATTTATTAACCTGGAGATGTGAAAGACTTATACTCTGCATTATAAATAAAGTTACTAAAGAGAATTAGAGCTTTCTAGCAAT
Organism: Labeo rohita; assembly: GCF_022985175.1. Lineage (NCBI taxonomy): Eukaryota > Metazoa > Chordata > Actinopteri > Cypriniformes > Cyprinidae > Labeo > Labeo rohita. Next base: position 16,841,399 of record NC_066877.1, read on the forward strand.
GTTACCCTTATGATGAGTATTAAATATGGCAGCTACAACATTTGCGCTACATCAGAATAATTCATATAGTCTCCTGTCACTTCAGCTGAAGGCTTCAGCTGTTATCATTTTAAAGTTCACACAGGCTGAGAATGTGAACATCTATCATATCTAACACACGTCGATCCTCCCAGTGTAACTGTTCACCCACAGCTGTCTTACACACTGAAGATGTGGTCAGATTGCCAAAAACATACTTTAGTCTGGTAGAAACAGGAAGCTCTCTTGTCATTTCCAAAACCTCTGATATTTTATCAATACTTAATGCAGGAGTGAGATATGTTTTTGTGTCGGATTCAGTGAGATTCACTTTGAGATCGGAATAGAGCTGTTATGTATTTGCAAACAAGCCCTTTTTCTGAATTTCCTGCTTTCGTTCTTGATCTTTTTCTGCATGAACATGTGTGTACACATGTGGTGTGATCATGTAGTAGCACGGATGCAGCGGTTTCTGGCATGGGGATCAACATCATTATCAGATACATGTATCCTCCATGGACCTTACCTACTTTATCTGAGCCAATCCCTTTGAGAAGGCTTGTTGTGCCATCAGAGGAGTGAGAAAAAATGTGAACCTGATTCATGGTGGACCTCAAACGGAACCTACCCTGAATTTGTATGGAAGCGCAGCTGCAGCCTATTCTGATATCTACTGTCATCCATATTAGTTCCAAGTAGAACACAGTCCCATGGAATACATGTAAAACATTCCAAAAAATGAAAATTCTGTTATTAATTATTCACCCTCAAGTCGTTCCAAACATGTAAGACCTTCGTTCATCTTCCTTTCCTTTCTTGGGCTTGAACGTGTCAGTTGCGTTGCTATATATGCAAGGTCAGAAAGCTCTTGGATTTCATCAAAAATATCTTAATTTGTGTTCCGGGGATGAACACACTTATAGGTTTGGAAAAACATGAGGGTGAGTAATTAATGACAGAATTTTCATTTTTGAATGAACTACTACTTTAAGGTCACTCAACAGATGGGGTGAAAAAGGGAACAAGCAATGCATTTAAAAGTTAGCCATTTATATCCAATGTTTGCTGTATTTTAATGCACAAAGGCAGCATAATTATCCTTATCAGAGGAAGCTGCTGTAGCCTGTCAAGCTCCTGTACATGAATAAGATAAATCATAAATTAAAATAGTTATCTACAGTACATATTTAGGTAGGAGTTCAACCCAAATTTGTAGTTAATAACATTCCACTTGCTTGTTTCTGGTTATTTGGCCAGATCTATTTCAATGAGAGCAATGGACCTCCTAGAGTCTGACCTAAGGGAATAATGTCCACATAAGGTATAGTACTGCCGTCACTCTTACAAGAGCTGAATAAAGAGAATGGAGGAATACACTGGGGAATATGACAAAAGTGCTGAGAAAGCAACTCCCACCGGATTTCTCACGACGGTGGAGAGCTGTCAAAGGCTTGAAAATGAAGTAACCGAGTAATCAAAGAAGAAAAATCAGGACGACTTAACTCACCCCTCAAGGGTCCCCTAGGCAAGAAGACGGCTGACAGAATTAGTTCAATCATTTTAGAAGAACACCTGAATCTCAAAAACAAGATACTGCAGCTGACAAAACAGAAGAGGAGATGTTTGAAAACAACTTGCTGTGGACAGCATTTAACTATTGGCTTTACTGCAGTTGGTCTAAAAGTGCCATCCATATAGTGGCCTGCATCAATAAAGTGATCAGAGTTATTTAGTTTCAATAAGAGTTAAGAATTTTTCCTGTTGGTTCCTGTTGGTTTTGTCAATCTGGCAACCTGCGCGTGCATCAAGTCTAAGGAGGAGGGGTGGGGTGAAAAACCCCCTCTCTAATATTTTGAATTTGGACTGCAATATTAAGTTCTGAATGACTGTCAATCCTACATACAGCAATAAAAATATATTAAATGCAATTAGCAAATCATTAAATATCATTAACTATGAGGAATACTAACAATTAAAATTTTGAAACAATTCAAAACAGTTGTGATGTAATAAAGCCTTGTTTATTGAAATCTCGTGTATGCACTTTGAACCATTGGATTCGCAAAGGTTTCAAAGCTTTGTGAAAAGCACAGAAATACTAAGCAGTAGTCGCACAAACGATTTGCCAGAGCAACGCGCATCTGTAGACTAGCACAGGTTAATTCTCACATTTTAATAGCATTTACAGTACAGCTCCTGTGACTACAGGCTGTGAGTAAAAGCTGTGTGACTATGAGAAATTATTACCTCAAAATGTACACTCTTAAAAATAAACCTTTTTTGTTTAAATGGTTCCATAAACAACCATTAACATCTGAAGATCTTTTCTGATTCACAAAAGATTCTTTGTGGCGAAATATGTTTCTTAATGTAATAAAGAGATGGTTCTTTAAAGAACCTTTGACTGAATGGTTCTTTGTGGAAACAAAAATGGTTCTTCTGTGGTACTGCTGTGAAGAACCTTTTAACGCACCTTGATTTTTAAGAGTGTACGTTGGTATGCAGTTTTCCCTATTATTTGCGTGCCTGTGATTATCCTTCTGCGCACACGTGCCATAGGTTGCTGACCCCTGCCCTAATCAATAAACGTGTAAACAAATGAACAAAAAAAATCAATCTCTCAAGTTTGCTAAATCAGCCATTTCTGATTCACATTAACTCTTAGAAACAGAAAAATGCTATGAGAATATAAGGACTTCAGTTTCTCACAGAAACAATACAGTTCATACATAATGAAATTCAATCATCTGATGCTACTGAATGACTGATTTAACTTTCTTACCATCATAACAATGAACGTCCAGCCTAAAATCCAACCATGAGTGTGAATGATTTCATAAGTGATCAGGTGCAGCCATATCATTTGTTTTGTGGGTAGAATGGTTTCTACTCCCTCATTTTCTACACATTCAAAGAATCATTTTTCAGTTTGGCATAGTCCTGAAAACAGATGGGTCCACCATAGTGTGGAGCATCTAATGAACATATGAGCTCCAGTAGTGATGGGCTTTCCTCCTGATCATAGTGTGCTAGTAAACAGTCATTACTTCGATTTACTCAAAGACTTGTCATCAATATCTCAAAATACAGTGAAAGGACTGTGGTAGCACAGAAACCCATGAGGCTACCATGGTCCTACCAAAAAAAAAGTGTTGTTGCATAACCCTCAACAAATAGTAGTTGTGACTCTGTCTTAAGTATCAAACATTGTTCAAATGGTTACACTTTATTTTGATAGTCCAATTTTGACATTCTACTAACTATAAGTAACTTTGCAACTACATGTCAACCAATTCTCATTAATTTGCAACTACATGTCTACTAACTCTCAGAGCAGACTTAGGTTAGGTTTAGGGTTACTTTTTGTACGCAAAAAAAAAGAAAAATAACGACTTTATTCAACAATTCGTCTCATCTGCATCACCGTAGTGGCATTTTGAAGAATATCCACTGGACACAAACTGCGTACGCTGTTCTCTGTCAGCTGTGTCACCAGGATACGCTTTCTCCGTTCTTTTACACTTTGATTTGAATAAAAACAGCGTATCCATGTGACGTGGCTGAGTGATTAATGGCAAAATTTTCATTTTGGGGTGGAGTAACCTTTACTACCACTAGTGATAGTTTGATAAGGATGTTCTTAAAGCCCCAACCAAACCCTGAAACTACCCTTAAAACCAGAAACCAATACAGTTGTTCATCCAGAACACATGCTGCTTGATAAAAAATCTGGGTGTCTATTCCTGTTCCTCTGAAGCGCTGATCTCTGTTCAATTCTCAGCCATTACCTGGGTTCACGGCCTCCAAGGCCAGTCCCATCCACACCTATTTTCATCTTTATAATACCAAACTTAATAATTAATACTCTCTCTGTGTGTGAGAGAGGATTTAATTCAGAAGCACTGCTGAAACTTCCACAACGAATGCCTATGGCTATTTTTGACTCGCACAAGCCATTAGGTGTAAATAGCACACTTCCTCCAGAAGTGAAAAGAGCCTTTCTCAGGTGTGGTGTTTTTTCCATCCAGAAAAGACAGTGTGTGCTAAATGCAGCCCAAGTGTTTCATCTACTATTACATCCTGTTCTAATGATTCAGTGGTTTTTCCCTGGTCATTTTTCTCTTATTTCCTGTCCTATAATACATAAACATGAAAGCAGCTACAGTATTAGATTTACACAAAATCATACATCTACTACTGTGAAACAGAAATCAATGCACCTTGCAGAATTCAGTAGCAGAGCTCTTAGCAGGTCAGTGCCTAGAATTTCATCAGCTTGCTTTCAGGTTTCACGCTAGGGTGGCAATCCACTTTGAGAAAGACAAGTCCATTCTCTGAGATCTTTCCTGTCATGTTGCATAAGTTCTTCAAGAACTTCTCCCCGAAAACATCAGGTTAGATGTGCGTGCAACACTCTGGCAACCTGCATTATTCAAAGTAATGACATAGAAGGTAAAGTAGCCTTGTGGCCTGAACGAGAATCCCCTCTGTGCTGAATTAGCAGTGGCATAACAGGGTTTTTAACGGTCTGCGATAGCTGCTCAGAAGCCCCGTGTGACGGCTGGCTGTCTGGGTCCATTACAGTTTATCTGTGGCTAACATTAGTCCATTCACACGACAAATTAGGGCCTGTGCTTCCAGACACCAACTCTCTACCTAAGAAATGGCTATGAATATTTGATGTCACGCACAAGCTGACAACTCTAAAAGAGAGAGAAAAAACAGGTTGGTGAGGAAAAACAGCAGAGGAGGACATGAAGAGAGTGTGAAGAAGAGAGGGGAAAGACACACTTTAATCCCAAACATCATGCCCATCAATTTTTCATCAACCTTTAGGCAGCGAGCCACGTGGTTTGCTGGAATTTTAATTACGGATTGTCCTGAGGCTCCTCTGACCACGGAGAGGCCCGTCCAGATGGCAGAGAGGAATGGACAGCGTGGAAGCACTTGTTTTTCATCTCAAATGGAGGATAATACATCAAACAACGGCCCAAGGCCTTTTTCAGCCACAACAACAACAACAACAACAACTGCAGAGGAATATTGTCAACATCAGAGGAGATTGCTGCTCTTTGGCCTTTGTGGCTTGACTGGAAATTACAGAGTGTGCTTTAGAGAGGACTCATGTCACGATAAAGTGTTCGGAAGACCTTTTCATACATACGCACACACTATCAGAGGAAAATATTCTGAAGAACACACCCACCTATCAACAGCACACACACACGGGAAAAGGTTTGGAAATCTAATTCAAGGACGTGGTTTTGCCCAGAGCCTTGTTTGCATTTAACTTTCAAAGAACTTTATTGGTTTTACATACAATATTGCCAAAGCATCCAATATTGTGCCATCACATGGGTAGCAAATCAGAGTTTGGACTGAGGTAGCAAACCGGATGAGTCACTACAGTACAATTTGAAATGGAAAGAAATTCACATGTGATTCAATACTGTGAACTGTAAAAACAAAGTTTGTCAAGAATGGCAGAATGACAGACAGAACAAGAGTTACATACAACGACAGAAGAGATACAATGATGGATAAAAATGCAAAATGTCAGACTGACTGCAACATTAGCGAAATGTGATTACAAATGGAGTTTATAAATAAATCATGTCTCAGATAGATAGATAGATAGATGATACACTACCAGTCAAAAGTTTTTGAACAGTAAGAATTTAAAAGAGTTTAAAGAATTTAAAATAACTGCTTTCTATTTGAAAATATTTTAAAATGTAATTTATTCCTGTGATCAAAGCTAATTTTCAGCATCATTACTCCAGCCTTCAGTGTCACATGATCCTGTAGAAATCATTTTAAAATGCTGAATTGCTGTTCAAGAAACATTTTTTTATTATCACTATTCTTAATATTTAAAAGTTTATATTTTTTCAGGATTCTTTGAGGAATAAAAACATTGAAAGATCAGCATTTACCCAAAATAAAAACCTTTGTAACATTATACACTATACCATTCAGTCAGTGTTTTATTTATTTTATTTGTATATAAATTATAGAAATTAATCATTTTATTTAGAAAGGATGGTTTAAATCGATCTAAAGTGATGATGACGAGATTTATAATGTTACAAAAGATTTCTATTTCAGATAAATGCTCTTTTTCTGACCTTCATCAAAGAAACCTGAAAAAATTCTGCTCAACTACCACTGTTTTCAACATAATAATAATAATAATAATAATAATAATAATATTAATAATAATAATAATAAATGTTTTTTAGCAGCAAATCAGCATATTAAAATGATTTTTGAAGGATCGTGTGACTGGAGTAATTATGCTAAAATTTCAACTTTGAAATCACAGAAATAAATTTTAAAATATATTCAAATAAAAAGCAGTTATTTTAAATAGTAAAAATATTTCAATATGTTACTGTTTTTGCTGTACTTTAGTTAACATAAATGCAGGCTTGGTGAGCAGAAGAGACTTCTTTAAAAAAACATCACAAATGTTTAGATCATCAAAAGAAAACATGTAATTCACTATCATTCTTTTTTTCAGTACACCTTCACATCTCACAGCATCAATACTTCTCTTCAGCACTGGCAGTTTTCTATTACAAATAACGCAAAGGTTCTATATTTATTTATTTCTTCTTTCTTTTTAAAACTATCTGGAGGAGATAACAAGAGAATTTTGCTCATTACTGCTTGCTGAAGAAACTAGTGCAAGGACCCAGTGATGCTGTCACATGAGAGGGGGAGACAAATGCGTAGCTGCCCCTCACCGGCGCCCAAATGAAAATAATTACACTCCCAGTTCTCCTCACCTCGTTCTCATTACACGGCAGGGGTGATTCTCCCAGCTGAGATACTGAGGCAAAAATAACACAGCAGAACAAAACACAAAGTTTGGAGACTGACTTTCTACAGCTCGAAGGAAAACAGGGAAAATGAGAGAACGTGGAGAATAAAGAGGATCGACACAGACAGAGAGAGAGGAGAGAGATAAAGGGACATCACGAGAGAGAGACAGTGGGAAAGAGAGAGACAGAGAGAACACGCTTTCTGCAAACTAGCCCTTTTTAGTTCTGGGATGTCAGCTTGGTGGAATTTAGAAAACAAGATATGAGAAAGGAAGAGAAATTGAGGGAGGCGGGAGGGAGAAATGAAGAAAAGACAGAGAAGAAGACAAGGTAAAAGAAGTGGCAAAGCGATTTCACGGCTCTATGAGCAGGTACAATACCAGGGCTGTCTCGGTTGTTGGCCGTTGCTCATGAACCCTCAAGCACACCCTTTTCTGCCTGGCTGAAGGTCAGGAGAGACAGAGGGACCAGCCAAACGAGCCGGGTGGCACGACATCGAAAGCACTCAAGTTGTCAAGGTGCCTAAACAAAACAACACACCGCTCATTTTCTCACAAGGAAACGACACCTTTCTAGAGAACTGCTATTGTCATCAGATGCTGTATCTGTTTCTGTGGAACAAGAATTCACAGAGTGTCCGGAAATTGACTTTTGAGGTTCATCCTATATAGCCCTATAACATAATACAATGTAATTTATGGCTTATATTTTGGCCTCTAAATACATTTTAAGCTTCACTCTGATATAGTAGAATGATTTGCTTAATATATCTGCATTATGGAGCTTCTAAATACACTTGAGGTCAAAAGTTGCAGAATCTGCAAAATGTTAATTATTTTTCCAAAATAAAAAGGATCATACAAAATGCATATAATTTTTTTATTTAGTACTGACCTGAATAAGATATTTCACATAAGAGACATTTACATATATTCCACAGGTTAGATAATAGTTAAATGTATAAAAATGACCCTGTTCAAAAGTTTACATACACTTGATTCTTCATACTGTGTTGTTACCTGAATGATCCACAGCTGTTTTTTGTTTGTTTGTTTTTTTAAATAATAGTTCATGAGTCCCTTTGTCCTGAACAGTTTAACTACCTGCTGTTCTTTAGAAAAATCCCTAAGGTCCCACAAATTCTTTGGTTTTTCAGCTCTTTTGTGTATTTGAACCCTTTCCAACAATGACTGTATGATTTTGAGATCCATATTTTTAAACTGAGGACAACCGAGGGACTCATATGCAACTATTACAGAAAGTTCAAACACTGCACTGAACGCATTAAAGGAGAAGTCCACTTCCAAAAACAAAGATTCATATATAATGTACTCACCTCCTTGTCATCCAAGATGTTCATGTCTTTCATTCTTCAGTCGTAAAGAAATAGTTTTTTGAGGAAAACATTTCTGCATTTTTCTCCATATAATGGACTGCTATGGTGCCCCGATTTTGAACTTCCAAAATACAGTTTAAATGCAGCTTCAAACGATTGCAAATGCGGTTGTAAATGATCCCAGCAGAGGAAGAAGGGTCTTATCTAGTGAAACGATCGGTTATTTTCATTAAAAAAATACAATTTAAATACTTTTTAATCTCAAATGCTCGTCTTGCCTTTCTCTCCCTGAACTCTGTGTATTCTGACTCAAGACAGTTAGGGTATGTCGAAAAACTCCAATCATATTTTCTCCCTCAACTTTAAAAATCATTTCAAAATCATCCTACATCACTGCACAAGTACCGACCCAGTCTTGCAAAGTGAACATGCAAAGAAGATCAAACACCCTTAACGAAAAAGTTAAAACAGCGATATAGGATGATTTTGAAGTTCAGGGAGAGAAAGGCAAGATGAGCTGAAAAAAAAACAAAGAATTTGTGGGACCTGAAGAAAAAAACACAGCTGTGGGTCTTTCAGGTAACAACACAGTATTAATAATAAAGTTTATGTAAACTTTTGAACTGTATAATTTTTATAAATTCAACTAATATCTTTTCGTGTGCACTATATGTAAACATCTTTTATGTGAAATATCTTATTCAGATCAGTACTAAATAAAACATAACATGCATTTTGTATGATCCCTCTTATTTTGGAAAAATAATTAACATTTTGACCTCACCTGTATTTAAAAGTTCCTAACCATTCTACTATATCAGAGTGAAGCTTAAAATGTTTTTAAAGGCCAAAATATTAGCCATAACTTGCATTAAATTGTAAGAAAGTTGTAAAGCTCAAAAAAAAAATGCAAAAATCAGACAGGTTTCATTTCCTCCTTTAGTCACTGGCCAAAAATCAGGTTGTCCTACCTCCAAAGCCTTGTGATTTGCTGAATCACTGTTGCTGTGTTTAGCTGCACAAAAAGCAGACCAATGTTTCGACAAGAAGTCAGTCAGTGTATGAACTTTCTGGGAAATCAGCCTACAGATGATTTGTTTACACTAAAGCTGTTCGTGCATATTAAATTGGTATATAAAAGGTATTTTAACACACTTTTTTCCCTTTTATGTAATCACAGTAAAAATTGGTTTAAGCAATTAAAAAGCTGGATCGTTTGCAAGGCCTAGTTGAAAACCACTTAAAGTCCATGACTGTGGGAAAGGATTTACTTTTTTTACTCGCCGTATCTAAAAAGCATAAAGCAATACACCACAAAGAAAAGAAACCGTGTGAACACTGGTCACGGGTTAGGAAGCTCAGACAAGAAGCTTTACTCAGCAGACTGATCATCCACTGCAAAAACTCTCTGTCTAGCTTGGCCTCAGTCTGTTCAGCATTATCAGTCAGCAGTAGCCTATATAGTGCGATTTTTATGCATTATTAATAAATATCACACATATGCAGTCATGTTGTAGTGAATATCAGTACTGCTTTTATACAACACAGAAGGTTAATACAGACTAACTTACACCACTACCATTCTGTCTTTGCTATTACACAGCTGTGGCGCTTAATACGTTTGTGGAAACCATCGGATGCCCATTTTCCACAAGTTGGTATGATTCTTTAGGGTCTTCATGAAATGTCTGCAAAATACTTTGATTAAAAATTCCTACAACACCCTTTTTACCTTGTCAAAAACAGCTCTGTTTGTTTCGGTGCATGTCTCTTTAAATGATAATTAGCTACTGTTCATTTCACCTCTTTCTTACATTTTTTGTGTATTCGGTGGCATTACACAAAAATTAATCCACTGTGTTCTCAGTGACTGTGATGTCAGGAGAAAATTAAAACTCTCAGTTCACTTTTACATCCAACCACAAAACACCTGTATTGCTTACGAGGCATTGTTGTGGCTGCAGCTGATTGAGTGTGGAGAAAATGTGGGACAGCATACAACTGACTGAGGGTGGAAATATGCTAATACAGGACAGTCTGTCCCAGCCATAGGTGGAGCCTAAACATTATGACATCATACTGCTCAGAAAATGAAAACGGCTTGATAATTGAGACTGTTTAGATTTTTTTTGTGTGTTTGTTTTCAATGGTTGTATCGACAAACTGCTAAGACACATTTATATGCAAACACCATGTAAAAGTGAATCTGATGTCCTCTTTAATAATTCTTGATGTTGATGATGACTGTGTTTTCCAAAGTCTTTTTGTTTGAATCATTTCACAGACTCTTAGTTTGTTCCTATTTGTTTCCTGTTTGCATTTGTCTCCTCAGTTACTCACCTGTGTCTTGTTTAGTTCTTCATTTACTGTGTATTTATAGCCCAGTTTCTGTTCAGTCTTGTTGGTTATTTGCCATGTCTCATTGTGAAGGCTGCGCCCTCCAGAGGTCACATCTGTTGCAAATGCAATTGATGCTGTGTCATTTCAGAAAAGAAACCATTACAATACACTCCCAAGAAAGAAATTACAGTAATTTATGCCTCATGAGGCGTAACAGTCAATTCTATAATAGTTACTTTTCTTTGATGATGTAACCATTTGACAAAATCGATCTCTGGAGGGCACAACATTCAAGAAGAATCAAAGCTATTCTGTTAGCATAAGCTAAGCTGACCACAACATTACAGATGAACAGGAAGTTCAAAAGAACAGCATTTATTTGAAATGGAAATCTGTAACATTATAAATGTCTTCACTGACACTTTCAATCAATTTATTGTATCCTTACTGAATAAATCTTACTCACCCAAACGGTTTTGTAGTGGTGTAGAATTATTATCTGTTTTGTTGGGAGTTTCATGAACATCAGTACAAATAAATAAATAAATTCACACATGTGTTGCTGGAAATGTTTCATCAATGTCAATCTTGTCTATTTGTATAACCTAGTCTCGAGTGGGAGTACTTCAACATTCCTGCCACATAAATATCATCAGTCTAACATAATTATCTTTAATAATAAACTGTCAGAGCTACTGCAACATTTTTAGGATAATACATTTAAATACTCTAAGCAGTCTTACAGGAGTAATATCTGTATGCTTAAGGGTTAAGGGGAAACATATTGGATGTGATAACTCTCTCTGTGGCAGCATTACTGTGAAAGGACATGGTGAAGTGCCACTGGCAGGAACAGAATGAATGGACACCCTGCACTTTATTTAGTTCCTCTGTTCGCAACATCAAGAGTTGTCAGCTCTGATTTCCTCCCCATGATACCAGCAGCTAGAAAACAGCCAGTGAATCACCAGCAAGGGCAGAATGTACAACCATCAGCATTAATGCCTGCTGGACCTGCTCTTAGCATGATGTTCAAACAAAATCTGTTCGGATTGGGCTGTAGTGTCAGGGTAGGCAATTTAGACATATGTTACTAAGCCCTGATTTGTCTGCTACAAATTACATCAAGACAGTTTTGAAAGACAAAATCTGCAGCCTGTGCGCAAAGATTTTTAACAGCCTACCGCTTCAAACACTAACACTGACATATACTGCTATATTTACAAGAATCTCAGGGGGGTAAAACACTTCAGCACCTCCACTTTAAGTCACGTCAAGCGCCAGCCCTGACACCCTATTATTCTGAAATCGTTGCATTTGCTTTCAGGGTTTGTCCTAATTAGTCGCACTGCAAGCAACATCAGAGTTTGATTCTTTTCGTTGTAACTTTGTGTAACAATTTACCTCTCAGCGCTCCTTTCCGTTCCACTGCACAGGAGAAGGACTTTAATAACAGGCCGCAATTTGTAAAGCGACACCTATAACATTCAAGCATGTGCTATTTAGACTTGTGTGTAATTTGAAAAGTTTCTCTGCTCGTAATTACCAAGATAACTGGGTAAGAGAAACTGCATCTTTATCAACATCAGTATTATCCTTCTTCAGTTGCAGCTGAACATAAAGAATGGAAAAATGAGCTACACTCTTTATTGTTTGATCAGTCTGGTTCCAATTACCACTGAAAGTGGCTATATTGTATCCTAGGCCATTCTTTAATTGTTTGCAGTCTCTGTTTGTTTTTACTTAAATGGGTGAATGGAATCCGCTCGGTAATCCTCCACTTCAGGTTATTACTCACAGCTTGATTTCATGAGAGAAGCGGAAACGGTTCACTGTGTGCCATGCTCATCTTCACTTTTTCACTCTAACACTGTGTACTAACCCAGAGCAAGGCAACAAAGCAAAAAGCAATAAAAGCTATCTTTTCCATGTAATAGGCAGCTCAAACTGACAATTATTTGCAGTAACAAAGCAACCAGAAATCATTCCTTTTCAATGAAAGTTAGCTATTTCCAACAACATAACTGAAGGTTGGCAAAGCAAAGTTCAAAAAACAAAGTTCAGCAGAACTAAGCAAATGAGCAGCAGCAAGGTGTTGCTACTATTATTGCCTGATATCTCTGCCCTTCATGAAAACATCAAATGTGCCTATAGTCATCATGATTTTCTTTTTCTTTTTTTTTTTTGGTCCTCAAATCTGATTGGCTGAGAGGAGTGCAATATTCTAGTGATATCAGAACTCAGTTTTATAAATAATACTGTTTTTGTCACGGAATGTGGTTTTAAGAGTTTTTAGGCGACAGTGTACTTGTTTAGAGATCAAATATGCGGTTTGTTAATAAAGTTAACGTCTAATTTGCTTCAGTGTTTTTGGAGATGTGAGCTCCAGGGTGTCAACGGACATTCCAAGCTCATGAACCCACCAAGAGCAGCCTCACCTTGGCCAGATCTTCTGGAATTTGATATAATTTGTTTTGGATAAACCTAACGGGCAGTCTTTGGTCTCATTAATCTATTAAGTTTTTGTAAATTTTTTTTTGTTTTCACATTCTTGGGGCATTATTACACATCCCCTGAATGAGTCTAGAATATGCAGAACAAAAACACAAATGAGGAAGACGCAGAGAAGAGCAATTTCATATGTAAGCATATGCATATGAAAAATAATGCGATCATCAACAATAAACAGCACATAAATGAAAACTTCCTAATGTTACAGAGTGAAATGATGACCCAAAAAGTGGTAAAGGACTTTGCAAGCTTTAGGAGTGCTGATGGAAGTGATCTACTGTATCTTTGCTTTGATAATTAATACTACTGAATATGATCCAGATGTAGTATTGAATAAAATTGAGATTTTCTCAGCTTTTTGCTCAAAATGTTGCTTTTTTATGAAACATACCTACATTGAAGTATTTATAAGAAAAACGATTGCTTGAAACTTTTTTTGTTTAAAAGTAGAGGGTCTGTTCTTTATTTTGATGTATTGCATGTTCAAATATTCATACAACAAAATATTCTGGGAAAAATTTGAGAAAAAAAAATCCTGGCGGTGACTGGCAACTAAGTTAAATATTATTAATCAACAAATAATATTTTATTTAAATAATACTAATCAATAACAGTATTTAGTACTGGGAAAGTGTGTGTGTGTGTGTGTTCACGATGGTGATTTTAGTTACATTTTCTGCCATTAGATGGCGACAAGAGACTGTTTTTATGAGGGAGTCAGCAGTAAAGACTTTTATATTGAAAGAGACTGAAACAGGGTTGTAAACAAGGAAGTTATTTTTTACTTTCAACAAAACCTTGTAAAACACGACGAAAGAAGAGTAAGACAAATATGTCTTTCCTTAGTGCACATTCAAAGTAGTATTTTATTGTGAACATGAGACTGAGCTGAAAAATGAATGCTGCTATCAGATGCAGGTAATCACACTCACTCAGTCCATCTCTCTTTCATAATACATAATACCGTAAACTTTTAATACAGTAAGCTTTCAATGAAGCAACTCAATGTTCCTTTGTTACTAGTTCTAAAGTGATGTTTTGTAATTAGTAACGGAGGCTTGGGCTCAGCTGTTAAACTGTCAACTTGAGATATGAATCCGTGGCAGAAGGAAGTAGTTCACACAAAAGAGGGTTTTTAAAGACACGCCATTGTTGTTTCTTATGTATTCACACACTCGTGCCATCGGACTGTTGTATAAACGCAATATCACAACTGTCGCCGTGTGATATGGCTGTATATCAGCACAGCCACAAGCGCAATAAGCCATACCACATGGCTACGAGTGTGATATTGCTCATATGAAAATAAATATATACTTGTGTTAAAGTTGGCCATGCAAATTCACAAATCTGACCAACAAAATTCTGCTCTGTTTGAAAGTGACTTTTGTGTGAACAGTGTTGCATATATTGCTAAACTACTGAAAGCAGAATGGTGCTTTTTGCTAATATTTTGCTAATGTGACTGCATAGATATTTTTTAGAAAACTCACTTTGTAAAATCAACCTAAAAAGACCCATGAACATTTGTACACCTCAAAAGTTGTTAAATGTAAAATGTTTGCGTTTAGATCCTGTCAGTACATCAACAGTGCATGCTTTTAGTGTCTATCCAAACACAGAACCACACCAGTGATCACACTGCATATTTATGAATTTCTGTGGACTATGTGGATGTCAGTGCATGAGTTGTAAGCACTGGAGTTTTTTTTTACTGCTTGTCTGAATACTGCAGGATTTGTAGTCCTGGCAACATGATCAAACTCACTTGAGCTTTTAGGCTTAAATCTAATGTCCAGAAAGCCGCTAATACCGCTGATACTGGGTTGTGAAATCCACGCCTTTGTTTGTTCCCTGAGTCCTGGTGGCTGTAATTCTGATTGGTGAAAAGAGGGCCCTTAAGGTTTAGAGGTCTCCTTTACTGACTCAAGGTAATTGTTTCAATTAAAACTGTAATTACTGGATAGGCTCAACAGTCAGAGTTGAAGAGACGACATGCACAGGGGACTAACCATAGAGTAAATTAGAGAAACCACTTCTGCCTTAGTCAAGTGGTGTCTCATTCGTATCTCATGCACTCGCTTTTATGTGAGCTGTAGCGGCACAGAACATGAAACAATGTCAGTCTGAATGGAGTATTTCAGTACACAGTGACATTTAAAGCAATTTTCTGAGAATATAAAACAAAAACCTGACAAAAGATTAAGTATAACACGTAATTTTCTCTACATTTAACATTTTTGATCACTTCTAGTGTTTCCTTGCAGGTTCCTTCAGGTAGGAGATCTCAAACCCACCATGTCTCGCAAACCTTTTAGCATCTGTTCCCCTCATTTTTCCCTGTCTTATGACTGTCATACATAAAAGAGATGAATTGGGCTTCTCTTTCCCCACTTCTCATGCCGGCAGTTCCGACAGTAAGAGCACGACAGCAATTAGCTTTTCCGCTTCCTTAGCAAAACCTTCTATTGAAATCCTGTTGCATCAGGCTGAGGAACACTGGCTGAGAGAATCTCTAATTAAAGAGAGGACCGGGTGCAGATGAGCTCCTCTGCTCCCTGCCACCCTCAGTACCAGACGCAGCCAAAATCAATGGGGCCAAGGAACCGTCAAAAACGGGCCTGTAGTGATCAAAAGCGACAGAGGAGAGAAGAGAGAGAGATGAAAGAGAGGAGAAAGGCCAAAGCACTTTTGGATGTCAGTGAGAAAATATCTAACCGCAAAACGTGATGGTGTTCAGTCACGCATGGTTTTTCTTCTTTTAATTTCAGATTTCTGAGCTCCATCCAAAAAACTACTGCGCAACAGTATTGTAATGCCTTTTAGGTGCACTTCTGATGTGATGCATACTTCTACAAGCTTTCGAGTGTTTTGACAAATAATGTTTCCTATCAGATTATGCTACCAACACTGTAGTTTAATACAGTATGGGTAGGTTTAGGGTTGGGGTAGGTGTACACAACAGGGTAGCACAAATGAACACAACACCGAACATAACAAGCTTGCTTGGTAGCTCAGGCTGCATAGAATTAAGGATGCGGAAACCTTGGTAATGGGTATGAATCCCGTGAAAAACATGACTAAAGATGAAAGCGCTGAAAGATGAGAGACTGAAAAACAAGCTAAAACGTGTTTGCAACTGTGTGTTTGTGTCACATTCACTTTTGTTCATATACTATCGGATAGGTTTAGGTGTAGTACAAATGGTACGCTATATTTAAAACATCAAATACATCTAATTTTCGACCTATTAGATTATATTTTATTAACATATACACCTACCCCTAAACCTACCCCTTACAATAATGCAAAAATAGTAATTATTGTACAGTATACCATCTAGCCTTTAACCATAAAACATACCATATGTATGTTGATATGTTCTGGGGGGGGGGGAAAAACACTCTTTTAGGGCCACCCAGTGGGCACTTCTGTTGGAAATTGCGGTGATATGTACTTTATTTCGTGTCTCGTGAAAAAATTCCCCCAGGTACCTTTTCACCATGAGACCCGGTTGGTTGTTTCATTACAGAACTTCTATGAAACAAAACAAAAATAGGTAAAAAAAAAAACAGAAATAAAGACATTTGCCTTCAGCCACATGTTTTTTTGTCCTCACAATGATAATACTGGTAAATAACAGCTGCATACTGTACATAATTTCTTCTAATAGGGCACAATGGAGCTAAATGACCTCTTTAGGTCCAACAGTGTATGACAATAAAACATAATTATTTATTTTTATTCAATATGGAACACAATTTGTTTGAAAAGAAACAATAAAAGAAGTTTGTAAATAAAGCGATGGGGGAGCTACAGCAATATAATACAGATATGGGGGCAATAGTGATCTTTATCTAACGTAAGTGAGCTGTAATGTTATTTAGGGTATACTTCACACATGAATCTCAGTCAGTGGGGGAACACTACACAAACACACTTCAAAAGATCTATTCCTACCCAATATAAAGAAATCTACTGCTCGACCTTTAGCTCAAACATCAGGCTAAACATTTTACTCTCAATTATCAATTAAAAGTCTTTTGTTATTAATAAATGTTGTAGTTTCAAAGATTCTCAGCATGCACACAAACATGCAAGATTTTGATCATTATAATACATTAAGTTACCTAAAAATAAACCGGTAATGACACTAACAAAATAACGCACAAAAATCCAGTGATATTCTTCTTCTTTTTTCTCTCTCTCTCTCGTATGCTTTAATTTTATTAAAATCAGTTGTAAATAATTGTTTTCAGCTTTCTCTTTATAATTAGTAGAGTCATCTCAGGCTTTGGAAAAAACAAGCAACACCACCACCATCTGTCACTGGAACTGTACATGTATGAAGGACCCTCCTTTGGCGACTGGTAGACTGCCAACATCAGCTTACCCAGAGGAGACTACAGCAGGGCCTTGAGGATTTAGTTGGGACTTCGTTTGAGCTCTAGCCAAATCCAATCTCATCATTTCCTGGTTCTTTCTATAGCAGAGCTCCATATGAGCTGTGTTTGCAGCAGAGGGAGAGACTGTCCTAATTCAAACACTGGGGTTATGCTGCAGTGTGTGGATATTAACCTCGCTAAGTGGATGCAGGGCAGTTTTTATTACGGACCTTCTTCAGAAAACACCTTCTGTTGTGCACAGAGGAATGAGTGGCGAACATGTCCTCATGCCTTCTCTGAAAAATGCAGGGATAATAGATATGGTGAATAGTTTGAAATAATACCAATTATTAATTTATTTATTTATTATATTTATTTAATTATTTATTTTGTCTGTTTGCTAATAAGCTTAATCTCATATACCCCTCCTCCAAAATAAAAGCCAACATCATTATTAATGATGTAAATAAACGCTTTCAACCCATAAATGATTATTGCAAATTAAAGAATTTATAATATAAGTTGTGGGATGGATGGATGGATGGATGGATGGATGGATGAACTGTGAGATTTATAGAGAATTTCATTTGTAACCATGGAAACAAAAGGGAAAAGTCAGTGCTGTCCTTGGTCAGGGATGACTCACAAACTTTCAGGACTGTTTATCAGAGGACTAAACAAAAAATGAAAGCTGTTAGTCTGGATGTACTTATAAAGACATGGAGAAATGATGAATAAATGCTCAAAATCTAATTAAAAAAAAAGTCTTTATATTTTTAATTATGTTTATAACAACACAACGCAATTATTTTTAATGCATCCTTGCTGAATAAATGCATCAATTGCTTTAAAAAAATAATCCACTTACCCCAAACTTATGAACAGTAGCGTACATCATTAATGACCAGGTTTGTTTGGTTACTGAATCTCAGTATGAAAGTGAAACACATTATCAATTGCTTATACATCTTATAAAGCTCTATACCACCAACACTACACCTAAAACAAACTCTATTTCAGACATTTGAAAAGTACATTTCTAAACAAGTAGCTTGTTGGAGGAGCATTAAAACCTCTTTCAAGGAGCATGTTGGGTTCAATACATGTTAAGCTCAATCAACAACACTTGTGGGATTAATCCCATAAAAATAAAAGCAGTGTACAAATGAACTAATGTAAGATCTGTTGAATTAAAGGATTAGTTCACTCCTGAAATAAAATGTCCTGATAATTTATTCACTCCCATGTCATCCAAGATGTTCATGTATTTTTTTTCTTCAGTCGAAAAAGAAGTTAAGGTTTTTGAAGAAAACATAACAGGATTTTTCTCCATATAGTTAGTCTCAGCCTCACACCGTGTCCTAACTACACACGATAAAAGGTATCTTTTCCATGTTAATCAGAGATTTTTGTCCTAACTAGCTGCGACTGCAAGCTATTTTAAGCAAAAATTTCTATTTTACAAACGGTTTCTATTTCCGCAGCGTCGCGGCTGGAACAACAACATACAAACCAATGACAGTGATAATCTCAGGTACGGATTATGGGCTTTATTCAAAGTTGAATGCGTCTAATGTGAGTTTGAATATCATTTTGTGTGACCTATAAAGCCAGACTGAAAGCAACAACAGAAAGTTTACCTCAGATCTTGAAAATAAATGAAAGCAAAGGTGTACATAAACTGTGTACTCGGTGTTCCATAACAAAGACAGTATCAGTCACTCAGTATGTTCATTATATAATGTTAAAAAGGTTTAATATTTATGAATTAGATCCTAAACTTGCCCATTTTATGCGTTGCATGTAGCTAGGACACGGTGTCAGACGTCACACCCGCAGAACGGCTAAACACTCAAGGAGTTTCGAAGTTGTCATCGGATTGGTTAGATTATACAGGATTCCTGAGAGACATGCGTGTCTTGTTTTTTAACGTTCCGCCTGGAAACAAAAATGTTGTGGCACCTCACAAAATAAGAAAGCCGTAGTGTTTACAACTGTGACAACGAGTGCTTATCAGGATCAACTAAACGCTGGATTTTCAAAAGAATTTGAAAAATTTTAAGCTCGCGCCATAGAATCTTCAAAATATGTCCGAGATGGGGATCAACTGGATGAAGGTCCAAACTGCAACTTCAGTGCAGCTTCAAAGGACTCTACACGATCCCAGCTGAGAAATAAGGGTCTTATGTAGCAAACTAATAAGGCATTTGCTATATTAAATAAATTAAAAAAAATATATACTTTTTAACCATAAATGCCCGTCTTGCACTAGCTCTGCGTCTATGACTTTACACACATTTCATAATCACACTGGAAAGGTTACACATGGTTAGTTCTTCACATGGTGAAAAACTTATCTCAGCTAGTCTCATTTTCTTGCCCAACATCGTTGTTTTACCTTGTTTTTGTAAAGTGCATTTGACTTTCTGCATGTGTGCTGTGTAAAGACTGGGTCTGTACTTCCGTCTACATCACGCAAGATCATCCTTGGCTGGAATCATGTAGAGACCTTTGAAACTGCATTAAAATGGCAATTTGGACCTTCAAACAGCTGATCCCCACTGAATCCAATATATGGATAAAAATCATCAATCATCATTTCCTCAAAAATCTTAATTTCTTTTCGACTGAAGAAAGAAAGACATAGACATCTTTGATGACATCTTGGAAATTCCAATTCTGTAGTGAACTAATCCTTTAATCTAAAATACGTCACGGAAAAGTGATAAAGGGCCCAAAATTGGACAGGAGGCCTTCATATGTGTAACTAAAATAAAGGTGGAAAGTAACTAATAACAAATTCTTTTTTTACAAAGTACAAATTACAAAGTACAAAAATTGCTGAGGTGCTGACGGATAAATAGGGTGATCTGGCATTTGATGGGCACTTTTCAGCCCTGCTCTTCACGGAATAACAGATAGGTCTGATTCAGGTGCAAAACGTCCAGTTCAGCTGGGGGCGAGGCATTCAAACCATGCTGTGTGTTAACAGTCAATCATTGGCGTTGGCGTTTTGAATAAATATCATTAATGTTTCAATATTTTAGAGAATGTAAGTGAGCTGTGCTCTGGTAATTTTGACAGCTCCTGAAATGGGTAATACTATTTATATTACCAGAGCAGTTTAAGTAAATAGAAAACTTGGTTGATAGTAGGACGCAGTTACTGCATGGACAGAGCAAGAACAATGTAAGTGTCCAATGCACATAGTTCAGCTGAGTGGTAAAGCACATTAACCTAAATGTGCGAAGCAAACTTTGTATGAAACTAAAAATAAACTCAACATTAACAATAACACTGAAATAAAAGCATGCATTTTAAGTGTATCTTACTGACAGATAAACCATGATTTTTCTGTCAATCAGATACATATAAAAGTGTAGTTTGTCACAATGGCAATGGTGGACTTGTTTTTGATGGACCAAAAGTATTTTTTAGTTAACATGATAGCCCATAGCTTGGCTTGGGAATCAAAAGATACTTAATGTCAGAAATCATACTTGTTATAAAAATGAAGAGTTTAGTTCATCTTGATCCTTTCGTGTGCATTTTAATATGACTTGAAACCATTCAAGACACAAGAAGGTGCTATTTCAAATATTCAAGTCAATAAGACTTGAGTGCTGTTTTTTATACTGCACACACATCCAAAGCGCACGCACAAGCAATTCTATTTTAAATATTCAAGTCAAGAAGACTTGCATGCAGTTCCAATCCTCTTCCACCTTTTTGCATTTGAAAGGACAAATACACACAAAAATATGAAACAAATGTAAAACAGACATTACATGAGAGTGTAATTCTCACATCACTTCATTTTGGGTAAAAATAGAAAAATAATACTAAAATACCTAAATAACGAGTAGTTTTTCTGCAAACTACTTATTTCCTCTTACTTGAGTCACATTATTTTTCAGTACTTTTACTTGTACTCAAGTAAATCATTCCTTGAGTTGCAATACCTTTACTTAAGTATAATCTTTTAGCACACTTTCCACCACTGACCACAAACAGGGCCTGTGTAACTCATACGGAGAGGATTGGTGAAGCTGCCAAATGAATCACATGTAGCCTCAGGATTGATGTGTGTGTGTGGACCATCACCAGACCCTCAGAGCCACTGACACATCTCTGATTAAACCAGAGAGTATTACTAATGAGGAGTTCTTCTCTAGCATCTACTAGGCTCTTTTTAATTAGAACTAACATGACATTTTACCACAGAACTGGTCAATACTCCCTAAACCGTGTGCAAATCCAATAAGGCTGGTAAAACGTATCTTTGAGATAATAATCACTTAATTACCTGGGCTGTAAACAAGTCTGTCTCGTTTAAAAAGTCACACCTTCTCCTCAGTGGGGATTTTGGTTATCTTACAGCAATTAATAACCTCTCTTGGGGATTGCTTTCAGCTCTTTTGATAAATCCTCTTTGGCAGGAAGGTAAGAACTGAATAAATTGCTGAAGGTTCTGTACTATCAAGCTTTGGCAACTATGAGGAAGCACAACTTCAAACTTCTGTTTGCATAATGTTTCGTTTAAAAATGTTTCAAGGGAGGTTATTTAATCCTGATACTCTAAAACTCAATACAGGTGCATCTCAATAAATTAGAATGTCGTGGAAAAGTTCATTTATTTCAGTAATTCAACTCAAATTGTGAAACTTGTGTATTAAATAAATTCAGTGCACACAGACTGAAGTAGTTTAAGTCTTTGGTTCTTTTAATTGTGATGATTTTGGCTCACATTTAACAAAAACCCACCAATTCATCTCAACAAATTAGAATATGGTGACATGCCAATCAGCTAATCAACTCAAAACACCTGCAAAGGTTTCCTGAGTATTCAAAATGGTCTCTCAGTTTGGTTCACTAGGCTACACAATCATGGGGAAGACTGCTGATCTGACAGTTGTCCAGAAGACAATCGTTGACACCCTTCACAAGGAGGGTAAGCCACAAACATTCATTGCCAAAGAAGCTGGCTGTTCACAGAGTGCTGTATCCAAGCATGTTAACAGAAAGTTGAGTGGAAGGAGAAAGTGTATAAGAAAAAGATGCACAACCAACCGAGAGAACCGCAGACTTGAGAGGCTTGTCAAGCAAAATCGATTCAAGAATTTGGGCGAACTTCACAAGGAATGGACTGAGGCTGGGGTCAAGGCATCAAGAGCCACCACACATAGACGTGTCAAGGAATTTGGCTACAGTTATCGTATTCCTCTTGTTAAGCCACTCCTGAACCACAGACAACGTCAGAGGCGTCTTACCTGGGCTAAAGAGAAGAAGAAATGGACTGTTGCCCAGTGGTCCAAAGTCCTCTTTTCAGATGAAAGCAAGTTTTGTACAATACTGTGCAAAAATTTTAGGCCACTAGTATTTTCACCAGCTAAAAAATGGTTTAAAGTAAGTTATTTCTATCTTTTGCTGTAGTGTGTCAGTAAAAAATATCGGTTTACATTTCCAAACATTCTGTTTGCATTAATTGTAATAATCTAGTGAGATTTTTGTTTGCACAAGGAGTCTGACAACAGCCAGTGCTCCACACTGATCGAATCTCATCATCATCCAGTCTTCCTGGAATGACATGAAGACACAGAACAGACTGAAACAGAGTAAATCCAGAAGAACTGTGGCAACGTCTCCAAGATGCTTCAAGAGACCTACCTGCAAAGCTGCCTGAAAAATTTTGCGCAAGTGCACCTAGGGCAAAAGCTGCTGTAAACACAAAGAATGGTTGCACCAAATGTTGATTTCATTTAGTTAATAGAAGGTAATTGATAAAGAAAATCTATTTATGACAGCATCCTCATTTTACAGCATTTTTACACAAGTGCCTAAAACTTTTAACAGTGCTGCAGCTTTGCAGGTAGGTTTCTTTGAGCATCCTGGAGACTTTGTCACAGTTATTCTGGATTTAGTCTGTCTGAGTTTGTTCTGTTTCTTCATGTCATTCCAGACAGACTGGATGATGATGAGATCAGATCTCTGTGCAGAGCACTCGCTGTTGTCAGACTCCTTGTGCAAACAAAAATCTCACTGGATTATTATGATTAATGGCAAAATGAATGTTTGGAAATGTAATCTGATATTTCCTACCGACACACTACAGCAAAAGACCGACTTTAACTGACTTTAAACCATTTTTAGCTGATGAAAATACTAGTGGCCTAAGACTTTTGCACAGTACTGTATTTCGTTTGGAAACCAAGATCCTAGAGTCTGGAGGAAGGGTGGAGAAGCTCATAGCTCAAGTTGCTTGATGTCCAGTGTTAAGTTTCCACAGTCTGTGATGATTTGGGGTGCAATGTCATCTGCTGGTGTTGGTCCACTGTGTTTTTCGAAAATCAAAGTCGCTGCACCCGTTTACCAAGAAATTTTAGAGCACTTCATGCTTCCTTCTGCTGACCAGCTTTTTAAAGATGCTGATTTCATTTTCCAGCAGGATTTGGCACCTGCCCACACTGCCAAAAGCACCAAAAGTTGGTTAAATGACCATGGTGTTGGTGTGCTTGACTGGCCAGCAAACTCAACAGACCTGAACCCCATAGGGAATCTGTGGGGTATTGTCAAGAGGAAAATGAGAAACGAGAGACAAAACAATGCAGATGAGCTGAAGGCCACTGTCAAAGAAACCTGGGCTTCCATACCACCTCAGCAGTGCCACAGACTGATCACCTCCATGCCACGCAGAATTGAGGCAGTAATTAAAGCAAAAGGAGCCCCTACCAAGTATTGAGTACATATACAATAAATGAACATGCTTTCCAGAAGGCCAACAATTCACTAAAAATGTTTTTTTATTGGTCTTATGAAGTATTCTAATTTGTTGAGATAGTGAATTGGTAGGTTTTTGTTAAATGTGAGCCAAAATCATCACAATTAAAAGAACCAAAGACTTAAACTACTTCATTCTGTGTGCACTGAATTTATTTAATACACGAGTTTCACAATTTGAGTTGAATTACTGAAATAAATGAACTTTTCCACGCCATTCTAATTTATTGAGATGCACCTGTACAATCACCTTCTCTTTAAGTATTTTAACATGATTAATGTAATGAATACACATGTAGTGTTTTGTCCCTTAATGAATCAGGTTTTTGAACAAATTGACTGAGTAAATGATTCACTGACTCAAAGACAATCATGCGTTTCATTCCTGAATGAACCAGTGTTTTTAAACAACATGGTTGAATGACTCATAAATACAAACACAACTCAACTACTAATCGCAAAAAAATCATACAATATTTTGGGTGAAATGGCCCCTTAGAGAATGTAACAAAGACCACAAATAAACCATGAAACCTGGTAAAGCATTTTCTCTCTTCAGCTTGCTATTAAAATTTCTCAGTTTAAATAGGCAAAAACAAATTGTCGACAAGAAGGTAAATGCTTCTGACATGTGCTGGCACAAATTGAATTTTTTTCTTCTCCGTGTTCCCTCTGTTTAATAATTCCCTATCTTGGCTTGGGGAAACTCCATTTCTGACCCCAGACAAGAGCTGTGATAAAGCAATTAAGTGAATTCTGTGTGGGTGGTTCAGGTTGACAGGCCCAGTCTGGGAAATGGCAGACCCACCAAACTGCCAGAAAAGAAGTCTGCTGTCAGCCTGCCTCCGACTGACACACTCCTTCACATGAAAAGGAATCAATTTGTCTGATGGCTGTGAGTCAGTCATCGAGACAGGCAGATATGTACTTAATGGACAGCACAGATTACATTTTAATAAGATTTTCTACCTTTGGAATAAATGACCAATCTGTGCCTTTGGCATTTCTCCTATAGAGCAGCTGTTTGGCTGGCTTGCAAAACTTGTGGAAATGTAATTTTTGTTTTATGTCTTCAAACACACTACCAGTCAAAAGTTTTTGAACAGTAAGATTTTTAATGTTTTTAAAGAATTCTCTTCTGCTCACCAAGCCTGCATTTATTTGATCCAAAATACAGCAAAAACAGTAATATGGTAAAATATTTTACTATTTGAAATAACTGCTTTCTATTTAAATATATTTTAAAATGTAATTTATTCCTGTGATCAAAGCAAAATTTTCAGCATCATTACTCCCATCTTCGCTGTTACATGATCCTTCAAAAATCATTCTAAAATTCTAATTTGCAGTTCAAGAAGCAATATTCATCATCAGTATTTAAAAGAGTTGAGTAGTTTTTGATCCTTTGATGAATAGAAAGATCCAAAGATCAGCATTTATCTGAAATAAAAAGCTTTTGTAACGTTATACACTATACCAGTCAAAAACTTGGAGTCAGTTTTTTCTTTTTTGTTACAAAAGATTTCTATTTCAGAGAAATGCTGTTCTTCTGAACTTTATATTCATCAAAGAAACCTGAAAATTTCATTTTCAACATAACAATAATAATAAATGTTTTTTGAGCAGCAAATCAGAATATTAGAACGATTTCTGAAGGATCATGTGACTGGAGTGATGATGCTAAAACTTTAGCTTTGAAATCACAGGAATAAATTACTTTTTAAAATATATGCAAATAAAAAAATTGTTTTAAATATTTAAATATTTCAAAATCCTACTGTTTTTGCTCTACTTTGGATCAAATAAATGCAGGCTTGGGGAGCAAAGGAGACTTCTTTAAAAACATCTTACTGTTCAAAAAATTTTGACTTGTAATGTAGATGTCAGATGGGTTTTACAAGTACTTTCAGATAGAAAATCAGAAATGTACTGAGCTCAGTGAGTTCACAGTTTAGACCTCAACACAAGTAAAAGTGTCTCTATATATTAAGACATACAGGCCTACTGAGTAGTTTAATACAGTGCTCATGCTTGTCATTGTAATCCTCTTCTGTTAAAAGTTTCCAACCAAAGGAACACAATATAAACTAAATGGAAAGTGCAGAGCTTTTTATAATGACCCATATTGCATGCAATCACATTCCATGCTTTTATCTTGGGCTCCTTTCAGAAATCTCTGTGAAGTTAAGCATTAATATTTCCGAAACACTGTATTACCAAATCCATTATTACTACTTTTATTAAATTCACAAGGTTTAATAACTTTCAGCGCCTTAAGATGGTATGCAATTTCCATGTCTGACAAACTCATAGACACACTGGTAAAAATTTCAGCAAGTTCGGCTATGCACATAATTTGTACTTTACCCCAATTGTAAAATAGCTTGAAACCTTAGCTACTGACCCATTGGACCCTACTGCCATTCACTGTAAGAGCAACAACTGTTCAAAATATATTTATAAAGTTATGTTTCATTTTTGAGCAAGCTACCCTACGTTACAACACTATAGGGAAACCCAGACTATAATATTTTTAATTGTACAGTCACCATTATTTTAAAACTACGGATTCATTATGGACAATCAGTTTTAATTTCTCCCACGTTATTTTTAATGCCTACTTCCTTCTTGTTATTTTGACCTCTGCCATGAAAGAAACGAAGCATTGGAAATTGCGTTTGCAGTGAAGAGATCATTTACAACAAACTTGATAGCATGATTACCTATTTACATCATCATCATTAATTGACTCTACTTTTAGAGCTGGTTTCGAGGTGTATTTTTATTAGGGTGACCATACGTTTTCCTTTTCCTGATCATGTTCTCGCTGGGATTTCTAAATTGCCTAAAATGTCTGGGTTTTGAAATTTGATTTCCTAGTGTTGTTAAGCTTTTGCTGAACATTATAAGGACATTAAACCCAGACTATAATTTTTTGATTGTACGCTAACCATGATATTAAAACTACCGATTCATTATGGACAATCTGTTTTAATTTCTCCCACATTATTTTTAATGTCCAACCAGATGCAGCCTTGCAGTTCACAGAGACCTATGGGAACACAAAGACAATTTTCTGCCCCACCACTCAACCCAAACAGCCCATCAAAGCAGGGAGGGACAATAAATAAATAAACAGCAGAATTTCAAATTGAGCACTGAACAGAATGACTCGTCTTTCTTCCTCTTCAATGCCTCACTACAGCCTGCCAGCAGCAGCTTCCACGGGACACACCGGCGTAGGATCTTTTTAAGACGAGAGAGCTGCTGGCTCAGCAGCCAGACCTGAATCCAAGCAAAGTGCTTTCTAAAAGGCCCTCAGAGTCTGTGATCATCCACACATCCTCGGGGGCCTCCATGCTAATGCAGCTGCAGAGTGGGTGATGCAGCTGTGATCGAGAGTGCTTTCTGATGAACAAACACCCGAAGGTGTTTATCTTCAGCTAGCTCCATCTGCCAGAACGCACCTAGATCTCATTCAGCTCCCTGATCGGGACACCTTGGAGTCCCATGTGGTGCAATTCTGAACAAGTACAAAGGTGATAATGAGTCATTTATGGCCTCTGGTGGTTCGTGCTTCTGAAGATGTTCATTTTGTGTGCAAATTAATGATGCATGCATTCAAAACATGTTATGAGCAACTACTTCCTTCTTGTTATTTTGACCTCTGCCATGAAAGAAATGAAGCATTGGGAATTGCGTTTGCGGTAAAGAGATCATTTACAACAGACTTGATAACATGATTACCTATTTACATCATCATCATTAATTGACTCTACTTTTAGAGCCGTTTTCGAGCTGTATTTTTCATCAGGGTCATACGTATTCCTTTTCCTGATCATGTTCTCACTGGGATTTCTAAATTGCCTAAAATGTCTGGGTTTTGAATTTGAATTCCTAATGTTGTTAAGCTTTTACTGAAGGTAACGACTGAAAAGTATTTTGTCCAACAGCACACAGACTTTGTACATAAACATGGAAGTGCGAGAAAGTAGGATCTATCCGCCTTATTTTTTAACACGGAAGAAAGCCTGTGGGTGAGATTTCCGGTTTATTAGCCGCTACAGACAAATAACGAGAAAAATAACAATGTCCAGTCAACTGTAAAACTGTCTACAAACCAGTGTGTTCATAATTAAGATAATACATTAGAATAATATGGTAAGACACACCAATTTGCAATATCAAGCAGCAAAATGAGCTGTTTTGTACAGCTAAAAACAGCTGGATGCGGATGAGACAAGGAACCCAGACCCATAAAATTTACAAATGGCTGTGCCCACTACATATTTTATAATGTATAAGGACTGTACAGAGCATGTCAACAGGAAAACAAAGCCGAAACCCAGACATTTTAGGCAATTTAGAAAACCAGTCAGGACATGTCCTGGAAAAAAGAGGATGTATGGTCACTCTATTTTCATTTCCACACACATCTTTAGACAGCTTAGAACAAATATGCATACACTGTCACTATAATGACAAACCATGTGTGACATATTTGGAGGGAAGGTTGAAGGAAAACAAAGATTGATGTGGCTGGAATTATTACTGCGACTGACATTTATCTAATTATCGTAGTTACATCCAGACGCTGATACACTGGTGGTGGTGGTGGGGTGTGGACTGTTCTCTGAACAGAGGAAGCACAACAGCCTGGAAAGTCATTAAAAGATCTGAATGAGAAAAACATGAAATTAATATTAATCACAGCAGCCTTAAATAAATGTGTGTTCAGATTCATTCCCAGTTGCAAAACCATTTCACATTGTCATTTTCCAAAACAGAATTTAGCAGCAACAGTTTGTTGTGTGTGTTAATGGATATGATGCAGTTTATGAGCGTATTTATGCATAATAACAATCTGTGAATTTGTCTCTTGTTTCCTGGTAGGCATTTGTGAGTAATTTAATATGCAAACATGCTAGTTACAATTTCAAAGAGGAACATTCAGAGAGAAAGAATAAAATGCATGTACACTAGGGCTGTCAGTCGATTAAAATTTTTAATCGAATTACATGATGTTTCAATTAATTAATCTAATTAATCGCAAAATAAAATTGACTAAAATACTAAAATTGAATATAAAATACTCACAAAAGGTTATTTAAAGCTATTTTTGTGTCAATTGAGAACGTATCAAGTAGACATTACAAATTCTAGCCTTAAAAATAAATATTTTATTTAATTAAACATAAAATGTATTACACATAAACATTTAGGCTGCATGGTAAACTACAGAACATAAAAGAAGATGATTTGAGAAACATCTCAGTATTTTTTGTTCATACAATGAAAGTCATTGGTAACCAAAACATCTTTGTTACCAACAGTCTTCAAAATACTTTCATGTTCCACAAAAGAAAGGTTTGAAACAACATGAGGGTAACTAAATGATAACAGAATTAAAAAAAAAAAACATTTTAGTGAATCCCTTTAATGTTTTTATTTATTTATATATATATTTTTTAATTAAATGATGCTCTAAATAAGAAACTAAATCTGCCAGCAGGTGGCGGTAAATGTCTTTATGAGTCATTCACTCATTCCATTCGTTCAAATGGCTGATTCATTTAGTAAATGGCTCTCTTTATAAAAGGGCCTTTGAATCAGTGGTTCACATGAATCATTCAAAACGCAGATTCATTCAGAAACTAAACACTGCTGTGTTGCTCTGAGATGCACAACAATTCTACTGTGGGTGCCAAGGTAATATATTTTCCCTGCAAAATCGAGCAAAAACATATAATATTGTGTTTAAAAATAACACAATATCATCTTCTTATTTACTGAATTGTTGTATAAAATTACATTTGAGCTTGTGATAGATCAGGACAAAATCAGCCCTCATGCAATATTGCTCTTGCTGCCCATGTGATGTTGTGTGATATGTGAAATATATGAATATGAGACAAAACACATATAGGGGCATTTTTTGCAACAATATCTTGAATATTAGTACATAACTGCATTTATGAAGTTGTTGCCCTGCATCCTATTTATCAACAGTCACCTATATAAAATATAAGATGACATATAGGTCTGGGGGCGGAGCCAGCCTGTTAACTTGAGGTGCTTGAGGTATGTATCGCAGCTGTTTAAAATTCAAATATCCAGGGAGTGTCGCTAAAGGTTAATGCTCTATCGTGTTGAAAATATCCTCTGCACCCTACACCTGCCCAGTGGTGTTGATAAATGCAAAAGTGATATGAAAACGCATTTGTTGATGCAGCTGTGCTATTTTAATTTTCTTATGTGGATTTGAGACGTTTTCTCGAACTGTAGTTTCACAGGATTTGTACTGGAGCTCTTCATAACTCAAGTGCAATGCCGTATCTTGTGAGCTACCGAGCAAACCTACTGAATTAGAAATCTCATGCATATGAAGCTGCATATGTGATGACAATGTTCAAAATGTTTTCAATTCACGCAGGATGTAAAAATTGTTTTGAAGTCATAACATAATATTCTGCAAGTAATTGTGTGAAAATTAGGCTTTATTCATCAAAATTCTGTACCTGTAAATCATACTTTGTGTGAAAAGAAAGAAAATTTATTGGAGTTTTACTGCCTCTATTGTTCATTTCAACTGGAAACTACAGTGATTTGTACATACAGTATAGGTACGTTTTTTCAGTTTTACAAAAATGTATATAGAGGCACATATTTCCAGTGAGCCTATGTTGAATAATAACAATAAATATAAAAACATAATAAAAAGTAAAGTCTGTGAAAAACATGAACAGTCACTAATATGTAAACTGTACTAGTAGCAACACCTCTAAAGCAGTTTGTTCTGATACTGAGAATAATAATGATCGGATGCTCAACTGGAGTCTGTTGATATTTTGCACCTGTAGCCATAGCCAAGACCCGCTCGGCCGTTAAATGTTACAATATTCCAGTAATAGATGGCCTACAGCTGGAAAGAAGACCTGAATACCAATAGCCTGATTAGATGGATTGTGGTTAAACTGAAAACTTGATCCCCCTCCTCTTTCTCGCTCTGTCTCCCACTACCATTCTGCCCTTTCATATATTCTTTTTTCTGTTGTCTCTCTGGGTGTTATATTCAGAAGTGATCGTATATGTACTGATGTACTGTATACATCATATGTTTTCAGTCATCAAATAAATAAAACTCACTAAGTGTGCATCTAATTTACAATATAATTATACAATAACCACCACCAAAAACAACAAAGAGCCAGGGATTACCATTTTTATAGGGATAGTTCACACAAAAAATTAAATTCTGTCATTAATTACTCACCCTCATGTCATTCCAAACCCTAAGACATTCATTCATCTTTGGAACACAAATGAAGCTATTTTTGATGAACGTATGTTAAAGACTGACACGGAAGAGAAGAAATTGTCGAATAAAATCGCTATTTTTATTTTCTTTGCGCAC
Organism: Labeo rohita; assembly: GCF_022985175.1. NCBI lineage: Eukaryota > Metazoa > Chordata > Actinopteri > Cypriniformes > Cyprinidae > Labeo > Labeo rohita. The sequence goes on from NC_066877.1 coordinate 16,873,007, forward strand.
AAAAGGTATTCCCATAGCTTCATAAAATTACAGTTGAACCGCTGATGTGACATTGACTATTTTAATGATGTCCATACTATCTTTTTGGGCCTTGAACATGACTGCATTGCAGGGTCAGAAAGTTCTAAGATTTCATCAAAAAATATCTTAATTTGTGTTTCGAAGTTAAACAGAAGTCTTGCAGGTTTGGAACGACATGAGGGTGAGTAATTAATGTCAGAATTTTCATTTTTGTATGAACTATCCCTTTAAGTAAATAATATGACTTGTAAATGCAAAACTTTGAAATCTACAGAGATGAGAGGCTTTCCACAGCTTTTTGTTTACAGAGCGTGTTTGCAGGTGCAGCTGGATTAATTTACGCTGATGAACCTTGTGTAGATTTACACCGATTGATCCCTAGCGAGAGGTTGTGATCAAAGTATCTTGAGAGCAAAGTGTCCATCAGGTGAACTCCACGAAAACGTTCAAAGGACTCTTTGAAGTGGTTATTTTTTGCACTTCTCTTTGGAATGACACTAGAACATGGTTCCTATGATTGTTCTACCTTCAAAGTGCACTGCATGATTTATGTCATTTCTCTCTCCGTCAGTTGCAGCTTGTTTGCTGAAAGGGTGTTTAATCACTTTGGTACACTGTGTTTCAGTGAGATGTTGTCTGAGCAACTGTTACTGCATTTGTGAGGAAGATTAGTTAGTAGATTAGTAGATTAGAGAATTTATTTAGCCTATTCACCTTATCATTAGTGTTATTGATTAGTGATTGTTCACTTTCAGTCTAAATCTTTGTCTGCTGTCATCTTTTTATTGATGTAAACTCCTAAAGTTTCCAATCATTCTAAGCATTAGTCTATAAATCTCATTCATTTCTGCCACTAGTATCAGATTCTGATGTTTGCTTAAATGTAACTGACTTTCATCTAGTACAATAGAGATCCAATATTACCCATCGATCTCATCTCATGCATTTTCTTCCTTTTGAACCTGTCTAAATGCTTACAAACTGCATACAAACTAAGCATTTGACATTTCAAATTTTAAATATTTACAGCTGAGTTTAGACCTTTATTGACCTTTTGACCTTCCGTTACGCTTGTGCATTGGGCCTCCATGATCCTTTGATCATACTTTGCTTTAGAGCTGCTGTTTGCTTACATTACAGCATGTATACGTGCAAAATTAATGAACGAAGAAGGATGTGTAGAAATCTTTGAACTGAAACTATTCATGATCTGGCAGTAAAAGGATTCCAGTTTGTCCGACAATTGAGCATTTTAACAAACGTCCAGATGGTGTTTAATTCACAAAAGCAAAACGTCTGAAGTGTTCTGAAATTGTTATCTTGCTCTTTTCTTTTCTAACAATTATGGTCATACCATTATAATTTTAGCTGGTAAAAAACTTGAAACTTGCATTGCAGTAATTGGCCCCAAGATGAGCTCTTATTTTTCTGTTATTTGGCCAGACTATCTGCCTGACTGTCAGTGGAAATATATGGCTCTCATTTTAAAAAACTTCAGGGAGAACCTTGTTTGGGTTGGTAAATGTTATATATTTCATACTAATTAAAGCAATAGTGTTATCAGTTTGAGTGCAATTGTGTAAAATGGGAACATGGCTTATGTCTGTGCATGGCTGAATGTGGCTGGAGTTGTACAATGGAATATGTGAAGAGTGTGTATCAGAATCAGGTCAGGTAAACAAACAGCTGCTCTCTGGCTATTTACGGTAAAGGCTTTGGTAGAGATGAAGAACAACTAAACAAGTTTTCAGGGCAAACCTTATAAAGAATAACATTTCATGCTTGCAGGTCAAAAAAACATCCATGGATCATTGTCAGCGATTGCTTATGATACATTATATGGCCACAACTATGCTGACACCCCCTTCTAATTAATTTATTTGAAGGTGTCCAGTTAGGTTCAGATCTGGGCTCTGTGCAGGCCAGTCAAGTTCTTCCACACCAGACTCAGTAAATCATTTCTATTTGGACCTTGCTTTCTTCACAGGGATTTATGATAGAATAAAAAAGGGCCTATGAAAAGCCCTCACAAACTGCTACAACAAAGGTGGAAAAACAATTCTCTAGAGTGACTTTATATGGTGTAGCAATACTATTTGTCCTCAAAGAAATTACCATAACAGCCAAATCTGTTCATTAGAAGGATGTGTCCACATGCTTTTGGCCACATAGTGTACTTTATTCATTATATGTCTGAGGCAAAATACTGAGAGCTGCGTGGGCTGTGAAGCCTCTCAAGACATTGCAGGTGCATTAATGAGCTTTTACAAGAAAATAAAGCGATCGGGTGTCCTTTCTGATGACCAGCATGGCGTTGGAACCCCTCCAAGTTGATTTCTTCCTTGGTCTCCAAAGTCTCCAACACACAGCATGTGCTTTATATTTTATGTATGAAATGCAATAGGACTCTTCTTGTTTATTAAAGGAGAAAATCCTATCCAGAACAGATATTGGGAAAATGCTTTATGACCTTATGGATACACCAAAATGTCAAGTCATTCAAGGAAGAATGAACTAAACCCAGTTGTAATGTGCTTTATACAGGGTCATATTCAACATATTCCATTTCTTCCAATCCATCTTCTAAGAAAACCATTTGAGAAAGGGGTAGTTTAAGTGTTTTCTGCCATAAATCAAACATATGGCATTATAAAGTGAAATCAGAGTAACACAGAATGTCCAGATAAGAGTATGTAGAGACATGTTTTTGAGAAATGGTTACGCTATAGGGCAGAGCACTGTAAATGTAACCCTAGAGAAAGAAAATAAAAATCTTTATAATGCAAATAAATATGGAGTCATAAGAAGTGAACAAGCAAAACAGAGTAAACTGCCTCAGATCTGAAACAATTTTTCTGACCTCTTTTGAATGATTTCGAGGGGTTTCGTTCAACACTATCACCAGAATACACAGCCTCGTGTTCACTTTAACTAAATGGATCAAATATTTACGGTGGGACTTTCCAGCTCTGCATCATTTTGGGAAATGATGGCCTTCAGCGAATGTTCAGTCTTGCTGACGATGCAAGAATAGACTTTTGTAAACTGTAGTTCATAATGGATTTTTCTAGATATGCAAGCCTGCCTCGATTGAATGGATGTAATACAATGCCAGCAAGAAAAGAACTAATATCGAAAAATCAAGATAGCTTTGCATAAAGCTGAATAGTGACAGAAGAAAAAAAATGTGGTGACTGAATAATATTCATTTTGCCATATTCATTAATGACTATACTGTAATAACAGACAAAAGGCATCCTAGTCTTTTTCAGCATGTGAGCATATCAATATTGGATTTTTTTTAAACTGATGGTTAAAAGTGATAATTTTACAAATAACAAAAGAAGGCTTTCTCAGCAAAAATCATAAACTGTTTAATTAGTTCATATTTAGTTCAAAATCCAACTGCAAATTCAACTGATAATTGAGGGATGAAAATGTACATCTCTGCACACTGCAACAGTTATGGACTGACAACTAGACTGAAACTGCAATGACTGACATAGCAACAAATTGGGGAAAAAAAACTCTGTATGATACTGTGTCACAATAAATTTGTGCATTAAATCTTAGAAACTAATGCAAAGTATGGAAGCCAGTTTCCGCCACTGAATAAACAATACAAAAGGTAATTGCGACTTTATCTCACATTTCTAACTTTTTTGAGTTTACATCTTGCAATTCTGAGTTTTTTCTCAGAATTGTGAGACACAAACTCGCAACTGTGAGTTACAAAGCCAGAATTGTGATATAAACTGCAAATCTGACTTTTTTCTCCAAATTGTTAGATATAAACTCACAATTGTTAGTTACAAAGTCAGAATTGTGTTATAAACTGCAAATCTGACTTTTTTTTCTCTGAGTATTGTGAGATATAAACTCACAATTGTTAGTTACAAAGCCAAAAATGTTACATAAACTTAAAATCTGACTTTTTTCTTAGAATTGTGAGATATAAACTTGCAACTGTGAGAAATGATGTAGGAATTGCATGATATAAACTGCATATCTGACTTTTTTCTAAGAAATGCAATATAAACTCGCAATTGCAAGTTATAAAGTAATAGAGAAATAAACTCACAATTCAGACCTTTTTCCTCAGAATTGCAGGTTTAAATCTCACAACTGTGACTTTTTTTCTCAGAATTGCAAGTTTGTATCTCACGATTCTGACTTTATAACACGCAATTATGTCAGAAATTCTGAGAACACATTCCCCCTCAAAATTGGACTTTAAAACTCACAATTGCGAGCTTATATCTCACAATTCTGAGAGAAAAGTCAGAATTGCAAGATGCAAACTCGCATTTGCTATATAGAAAAAAATGTGAGTTTATTTCCTGCAATTCTGAGAAAAAGTCAGAATTGCGAGTTTATATTGCACAATTCTGACTTTAGAATTTAGCTATTGTGAGTTTATATCTCAATTCTGGGGGAGAAAATGAGTTTGTGTCATGCAATTATGAGAACAAATGTCAGAACTGTGAGTTCATATCTCACAATTTTGAAGAAAAAAAGTCAGGATTGCAAGATAAAAAGCCACAATAACCAAATTTGTATTTTTTTATTCAGCGGCAGAAACAGGCTTCCATATCAAAGTAATGTTCTATGTAATATTTTTATTTTTCCACCTATTCATAATTTCTACACCTATTCATAATTAGAAGCTGTTTTTTTTAGAAAGAAATAACCTCATGTCTAAATTTATTATAACTTTATCAATCTGACACATTAAAATGTCCTTTTTAATTTCCTTTCCTAAATGTATGATTCTTGATATGTTTTTGTACGTATTGGCCACCACTGAATTTTAAGTGGAATAACATCTGGACCTTGACTTGAAATTGGCAATAACCTTTATTATCACAACTGCTGAAATGACAATCCAATATCTTTGGTAAAAAATACTAAATTTTCAAAGGGAGCACTGCATTTAGTATTACAGAGCAAAAACAAAGCAAAACACAGAAGCCCACAGAACAAGGCACGACTGAAAGAAAAGAGGGTTGGTGAAACAAAATTTCATTTTCACCTGAAATGGTGGGAGAGAACAAGAGTGAAAGAGTCTGACTGGCTGTCAGGCAAATGATGGCCATTAAAACAGGGGGCCTATACGTGCTGTCAGGCCTCAGCCTCTCTGCTCTGCCTCTCCACACTCACTAATTAGAGTCCCCTGTCTCGACACCCTTCTCTTCCTCTTACTTCCTTCTGCGGTGCGTGTGCGCTCTTGGACAGACACCTGAGGCAGCCGTACCGGACGCGGCTGCTGTTCATGGTGTCAAATCGCACACTGCTTAGCTGCTAAATAAAACCCCTATCACAGCTCCTGATTGATGTCTTCACACATAAAGTCTCAAAAAATATTGTAATGCATCTCATAAATGACTCTCATAAACTGATTGTGATGTTTTTGATCTTTATGTATGTACTAATCTCAGTGTAAATGACTTAACCAAACATTTTTACAAAACGAGTACAATTATTTATTATGTGTAACCTTTTTTTAAGCATTTTTGTGACTTTTTTCAAGCAGAAATTTATATAGTTTTTCTCCTCTCACACAGGCTGCAAGAATATTTCCAACCACATAATTCTGCTCTCAAACAAAATTGCTTATTCGCTAATGCAGCGTAATGGCTCAGACAACCACAGAAAAACACGATTCTCCAGCAACGAGGCCCTAACAAATGGCTTTACAATCAGCACAAGTCAATGGTGCTGGTAAATGAAACTCCCATTTAGACCCCAATTGACTGTGCTGTTTGTGTAATGGCTGTCCACTGAGTAAGTAAGTCTCTTTTTCAGCTTCTTGCTACTTGCTTTCTCTCTTGGGGTGAAAATCAAAGAGCTGTGGATGTGTGAGAACTGGAGTACAGCCAGTTAGACTTACCACATCTTACCACAGATGCTTGTTATCCTGTCTGTTCACCTGGAATGCCCCTGGAAACATGGATTTACAGTCAATTGCATAGGACTGTAAAACGTCCCAATTGAAATCTCCCAAAAACTGGAAAAAGATACCATGCCATTAAACAAAATATAAATCCTGACCTCTGTGTCTATGACACTACAAGTACTTAAAAGTAACATTTCCCTCTTTTCCCGATTATATAACAGAACAAATCAAACAAAGTATAAAAAAATAAATACATAAAGAAATCCCTCAGATATTTCAGAATGTTGAATATCAAGAAACCTGACATGAAAGTAACCCATTTCCCCCCTTTTTTGTGCTGTTGATTCAAGAGTCTCAGATGTGTTGCTAGCTAGGGCAACTTTCCATAGTTAATCAGGCCAAGAAAACAGTGCAACTGACCAACATTTTTCATTGATGGTGTCCTCCCTCAGTTTAATTCTCACTGGTCAAGAGTGAAGCCTTTCTGCACTGACACGGCCTAGATGTTCACTCACTGGAACTTCTTTAACTTTTAAATTAGCCCTGTTTCTTACAATGAAAACAAAAAGAATACTTCACTACATGACTGAGTTATGATAACTAAATGCTGGTCTTTTATAAAATCTATTCATCAAAGAATTCTGAAAACATGTATCACCATTTCTGAACAATATCAAGCAGCACAACTTTTTTTGACATTGATAATAATACGAAATGTTATTTGAGGATCAGATCAGCATATTAGAATGATTTCTGAAAAATGTGACCCTGAAGACTAGAATAATGGCTGATAAATTCAGCTTTGTCATCACAAGAATAAATGATTTTTTTTAAACATAATAAAACTTAAGTATAGTATAAAAAAATATACATAACTGTAATAATATTTCACAATATTATTGTTTACTGTGTTTTTGATTAAACAAATGTAGCCCTGGTGAGCATAAAACACTTTTTTCAAAAATATACTGTATATCTATATAAAAAAAAAAATTCTACTGATATCAAACTTTTTAATGGCAATGTAAAATTAGGAGTACCCTGAAACCCTATTGTAATTGTTAGAATGGCCAAGGATCAGCAATCTCCAAGTAAAAACTGATCGGGCAGACCAAACCGTAAGTTGCAGAGACTTGAAACTTGGGAGTGATGGTAGTACTCACACTGCCAACAACGTGACCAAGGCTTGCCCCAATAGACCTGACAGGGGTGCTACAGTGAACAAAAGCACAAAAACGATCAGTTCCTAAACCATCAGTCGCAGACTCAATTTTCAGAAACCTACTTAAATAGTCCTAGGTTTTTGGCCCGATCTGAACCAAACCAGTGGAGAAAGATTGTTTAGAGAGCGACTATTAATAACTAAAAAAAAAGTTGAAATTTCGACTCGCAAAGGGATGCCAAAACATTCGAAAGAGGCAGGGCCACTTTTAGTAAAATGCCTAGAACTTCTGAACATAATGAGATATCTTGGCCAAACTCAGAACATTTATATAAGAGCTCAGTCTGAGGTCACAGGACAAAAATTTTGTTTGGCCACTTAGTGGCACTATAAGAGGGAAAAAAACATAAAAATGCCTATACCTATACAACAATTTGTCCTATCAACGTGAAAATTGCTGTGCATGGTCATGGTCCAAAGAGTCACAAGTGTCTATAAGGACATTTGCATATCATAAAAAAAAAAACATGGCCACCATTGGCCGTTGAAGTTTGAGCACCTATTAGACAAGGTTAACTGAGGCCGAGTGGAACGAAACCCAGTCGGCCTGTTTGACTCACGGCGCCAAAGGTCTGAGAGAAATTTGAAGTAAATCGGCCAGTGTGGGGGTGGGGTATGGGGCAATGATGGGCATAAACCATGGTACATTGCACATTTTTTCACACATGCACATAAAAAATTGTATGATAGAACTCCTCATACCAGACCACTTTGCCTCTAGAACCACTGCTGTCAATCAAATATTTGGTTAAATGATTGAGAAGATGTAAAAAAAAAAAAAAAAAACACCTCCTTTTGCAAAGTAGTCCTAGGTTTTACGTTCAGTCTGGAAAAAAACACTGCAGTACAATTCTCTGGAATCTGTCTGTCAATAACTATCAAAAAAATGTTGACATTAACCCTTTGGGAAGCTATAAGAGGGTCATTTAAAAAACTCAAAACTTCACGAAACCTGCTGAGCACATGCAACAGGTGATTCTATACAAGCATGCAAAGTTTTAAGGAGATCGGATCACAGCTGGTGCTATAACAGTCATAAACGTTAAAAAAACATAATGTTTCTATGGTAAATTACCTGGATTTGAAATGCTTTTTTAATTCATTGATTTAGGTGGTTACAGGCTTGCTAAATAATGTCTTTTTTTCATATGTGCTTAAATGCCTTAAAGCTTTTAAACCTCGGTAATCGCTGCTTGCAGCTATATTTATTATTAATTTGGATAATTCTGATTGCAGTCATTTTTTAAGTGGTTTTATGGGTTTTACATTTTACATATTATGGTTAAACAAAAAGGATATATGAATTCTGAATATTAAGCATGAATATGAAGATTTTCAAAAAATGTTATTTCATCAAAATTATCAAAATATTTTTTTATAAACGGTTGTCAGTGAAAGAAGTGCATATCCAGATGGTTAATTACACTGATTGTTACCAGGGCAGTTTCATTTCAAGATCCTGATCTGTGGCATAAAGCAATCTGAAAACACTTGCTGATTAAATCATCATCAAATGTTATTTTCCAACAGCCCATCATGCCACTCAAATTATTTAACTAAATTAACCACTATTTAATGCCAACTGCTGCGTATATGCATTTATTAATCCTTCTGAGGAGATGGACATTGGGGTTGACAAATATGAATAAATAACTGTCATTATGAATAAATAATAAATGAAGTAAATAAATAAAAATGAATCCATAATTGAATGTCTGTCGTCATTGTAAACAGAGTAGAAAATTAATTCACCCTTGTGCTGCCCTGCTGAAAAAAAAAGTGTTATATGTCTATGAAATCCTCACAGATTTGAGTTCTGACAGCAAAATTACAGCAGAAACAATTACAGCACTCACAGACCCATCAGCACTTAAGAGCCAAAAAATAATGTTGTGAGGAAAGAGGAAAAAAAGTCATAAATAATTACACACTATTTATGAACCCTAGTACATGAGTTTTTTTTTCTTTCAGAGAACAGTTAACACAAGCTTTTAAAAGGTCTCAACATAATATTTGTGCTTATCAGTTTGTTATTCAGTCTCCAAGCCTTTAAAAAAATGTCTCTCAATGCTTCATTAATGAGTTAGCCACAATGTGATTAGAAACATATGCGATTCGGCCCTTACTGACAAATGTTTTGGCAATAAAACTTCATTTCAACAAAGTGTCACTTAAATCTTGACCAAAGTTTTCTGTCTAGAGAAAGTCTGATTATTAATTAGCCGCGCTATTAAACTCTCACAGTACAATTTAAAGCACTGCGTTTCCTTGGCCTTGCAATTTTGGGTGAATTCGAGACAGAGGTCAAAGACGTGAACAGTCTGGAGGAGCAGCAATTGCTATTGGCCATTTTTTGAGCCCAGTCCCAATCATCCCTGCAGTATTTTTTTTTTTTTTTTTTTTTTCCCAGTCATGTCCTTCACAATGAGTCCCATGCGGTTCTGAATGTCATAGTCATCATTATTCGCTCACTGCTCTTCAAATGGTTGAATCTGAATTCCAGCCTCCTCTCAAGATTGGCCCTGGGCTTTCATTTTTAAAGGTCAATATCTGGTCATAGTGGATTCTGTTTTCAGGGGAGGCCTGCATTTTAAGTTCAATCTCATTTTAGATAGACTATCTCCGGTGTAATATATTTTGAGCAGAACATCGTTCTAGTTTTTTTCTGCATCTGGCTCTGATTTAACGCCATCTTTCTCATATATAAAACAGGCTAATGGCTGGATTTTTGATGGACTAGCTCTTGTTCAAGGTAATAACTGCTGTCCAGTTGATTAATACAGGAATGGAAACTGTTTAGCTCATACTCTCAGAAAGCTTGATCATCATCAACATCACCAAAAAACATGTTGAATGGTTGTAAATCAAACACTTACACTTTACCACATTGTTCAAATTAAAAACATGTGTTTTGGACTGCATTATGTTTTCACAGAGGAAGTGAAAAAACTGACAGAACATCACAATTGCTCACTTTTTTTAAATAATGAAAAATACTACACTACTGAATTTTTCCAAATTTTGGATTTTTCACTGAATGTGGTTTACAAATGGACAAAACTCAGAGGTGTCTATGATTTCGGATGTCGTCTGGGTCCTCAGGGAACCTCACATCCAGCATGCAAAGGGGACAAATGATCCAGCGGCTGAAAAACTGCCCCCTGTAACAGGCACTCGTTCCTTTCATTTGTCACTGTGAGCAGACCTTCTGCTGGATGAACAAATGCGCTCAATCCCTCAAGCTAATGCTATTGAACATACACTGACAGAATGGACTATCAGCATGATACTAGATTGATCACAAATAAATAGTAAAGGTCATCTTATAGCTTAACTCAGAGTGCTTTTTTTCTAGTGCTCGATACATGGTTGCTCCATTGCAGTGTAGGGAATCATGACATCAAATAAGCTGCTTAGTTGCAACTTCATGCTGGGTGCCTGGCTAGATCAAAAAGTAGGGCATGGCACTGGTATGGGTTTGATTCCCAGGGAATGCAATGCATCATTTGATAAAGTGTATATGTTCAATGCGATTTAAGCCTCTTTGGATAAAATCATCTGTCAAATGCATTACATGTAATAGATGAAATCATATTTTACTACCTCAGGCCCAAAGTACCACAGTGATAACAGCTACAGACCATTAGTTTATCCCCCATGCTATTGATATTAGTGGTCAACAGATATAAAATGGCATGTTCTTAAGCTGAAATCTCCAATCCTACATTCTTTATGTGGTAACAGCTTTGCAAAGTACCGAGAGTTGATATTGTTACCTACCCAAGGTTTAACTCACTAAACATCATCTCATCTTATATACCCCGAACTATATAAAAATCAGCTCCATCTACACTGTAAAAAACAATTTGTTGAGTCAACTTAAAATAATTTGTAACCTGGCTGCCTGAAAATTTTAAGTTCAGTCAACTCAAAAAAAGTTTATTCAACTTAAAATGTTTAGTTATACTAAGTGACAACTTAGATATTTGAGTTGAATTGAGTTGAACTAAGTTGTTACTTAGTACAACTTAACACTTACAATTGACTAAACTTATTTTAGTTGACTGAACTTAAAATTTTAAGGCAGCAGGGTAACAAATTATTTTAAGCTGATTCAACAAATTGTGTTTTTTATTTTTTACAGTGTAGTTGTGTCAGGCATTCACCAGTCACCCCCACCCCCACTCACAGCCTACGTTCCATCTCACAGTACACACCTGTTCCCACTTAGCACCACCCTATATTCCATCTCACCGGAGTACTGATTGCACACACCTGTTCAGACTTAGCACCACCCTGGAATTCATAAAGACTCTCTGCTCATATTACAACCTGGACTGTTCAACCATCTCTACTCAACAACTTACAGATGCTTGTTCAACCAGACCTCTATTTAATCCAACCTGTCAATAAAACTCCTGTTTGGTTTGCACCTAACATCTGCTTCTGGTTTCATTCTTTTGATATCGTGACAGTAGTTAAAAGCAAAAATAAATAAATCTTAATACACACACACATACACAATGATTTCCTATCATTATGGGGAAATTCTACAGGCGTAATGGTGTTAATGAGATATCTAAACCAGTGCAGGAAGATTCCCTGAGAGTGAATATCAATAATTATCAAAAAAAGTTGAACTTTCAAACCCATCGTCGCGAAGGGATGCCAAAACGTTCTAAAGGGGTGGAGCCGCATTTACTAAAACGGCTATGACTTTTGAACAGAATGACATATCTTAATAAAACTCATAAAGCGCATGTAAGAGGTGAATCTGGGGTCATGTGAAAAAAAGTTGTGGAGCTTGGCCACCAAAAACGGTCATAACTATGCACCCGTTTATCCTATCGACATGAAAATTGGTATGCACGGTCTTGATCCAAAGTGCCACAAGTGGCTATAAGGACATCTGTGTATCTCAAAAAACATGGCTGCCATAGGTTGATGACTTTTGAGCACTTATTAGACAAACAACAGTGGTTAATTGGAACAAAACTCGGTGGGCCTGTTTGAATCACGACCCTAAAGGTCTGTGAGAAATCTGAAAGAAATTGGCCAATGGGGCGTGATATCGCATTTTTCAAAGGTGTAAACCAGGGGTCAACAGACCCGGTCCGTTTTTTGTTACATATACGCACAATATTCATTTCATATGATAGACCTCCTCATTCCTAACAACTTTGCCTCTAGAACTACTTCTGTCAATCAAACCGTTTGTTAAATGAGTGAGAAATATATATATATATATATATATATATATATTTTTTTTTTTTTTTTTTTTTTTTTGCGAACTGGTCCTAGGTTTTTTACTCAATCTGGAAAAAAAAACACTGGACTCTGGACTCTCTGGGTCAATAATTATAAAAAAAAAAAAAAAACAATGTTTGACATTGAGCTATAACGGGGTTGTTTAGAAAAGGGACCTGTCCAAAAATGCCTAAAGCCCATAAAGCCTAAACGAAAACTCAAAACTTCACAAAACTTGCATCATGTGAAAAAAAATATTTCTATGGCAAATTACCTGTATTTGCCAAAAAATTCATTTCAAATCAATGATTTAGGTGGTTACAGGCTTGCTAAATAATTTGTAACATTTTTTTCATATGTGCTTAAATGCCTTAATACTTCTTTTAATGAATTAATGAAATTGATGTTTTTATTCAGCAAGGACGTATTAAATCAAAAGACATTTATAATGTTACAAAAGAGCTCTATTTCAAATAAACACTGTTCTTTTGAGCTTTATATTTAAAGAATCCTATAAAACTGATTAACAGATACAACACACATATAAAGCACAATCATGTTAATACGTAAAGGACAATAATTAAACGTTTCTTGAGCAGCAAATCAGCATATTAGAATGATTTCTGAAGCTTCATGTGGCTAGAGCAATTTCTGCTGTATAATTTGCCATCACAGGAACAAATTACATTTTAAAAAATATTAAGAGAAATCAGTTGTTTTAAATTGTAATAATATTTCATAAAATTACTGTTTTTACAGTATTTTTATCACATAAAAAGGGACTTGTAGAATTAATGAATGAACATCTGCTAAAGCCTGATATTAAGTTTATTTTTTAAAGTTCTATTTTGCATTACACACTAAACTATTACTTGCTTAATAATGTGATTAAGTTCAGTTTCTGTTCCACTGACTAATTGTACTGACTTTGTAATATGGCCAGCCTTTAAATTAAAAATTATTTTCTTAAGTGATCTGTTTCTTTAAAGATAAAAAAGGCTTTACAAGTACTTTTTACAATAAAAATATTCACAACTCGGCATAGTAAGCTGACGACACCTCAGTTCTCAGTGATTTCCCAGTTTCTATTTCACATTCAGTCGGTTTTACAGCAGTTTAAAAATGACTTCTGATGCAACCAATTATTGGATTACATGAAAGCTATCCAATAAAGGCCATTTTACTCTTGATTCACATCAGCCTGAATAAATGCGCTCAGCTCCGTTTCACGCCTCACATTGTGTTCTTTTATTCTCTCTCTGTCTCATCAAGCCAAAAATAAATGAGCTGGTTAGACTCCAGCGTCAACAATAAAATAGCAGGATTACAAGGATCAGAATAAATTTTATTTATTGTTGTTTTTTTGTATATTTGTCTTACCTCAAGTTACATTTTTTTTGGCATACATTATTGCAGAAAAACACTCTGCCAAGGTTAGAAGGGTTGCGATTACACCACCTGGAATGTATGTTTCCTCACACCATGTTTACTCTGGAATATCATGTGTTTAAAACCACATATTGTTGGCCTCTCAGTAATCATTTCAGCTATTCCCTCCTCTTACACACGCTGTGTAATGGGTTTTTATCAAACAACCTTTTAAAGCTGCTCTTTGCTGTTCATACTGCCAATATGAGTCTAAGGTTTTAATGTAGTTTCAGCAGCTTAAACACCATGTTTCCAGCTTTATGTTAGGCCTGATGTTTTAAAGGGATAGTTCACCCAAAAATGAAAAATCTGTCATTAATTAGTCACCCTTATGTCGTTTCAAACTCGTAAGACCTTTGTTCATCTTTTCACAAATTAAGATAATTGTTATGAAATCCGAGAGCTTTCTGACCCTCCATAGACAGCAAGGGTCCTACCACGTTCAAGGCCCGGAAAGGTAGTAAGGACATCATTAAAATAGTCCATGTGGTTCAAAATTAATTTAAAGAAGCTACAAGAATACTTTTTGTGGGCAAAGAAAACAAAAATAAGGACATTATTTGATATTTTCTTCTCTTCTGGGAATTATTGAAAGTACCACGCAGAGCTGTCAAAAAAACCATTGGAATTTTGCCAAGATGTGTTCACATTTTGTTTCAAGATGTGATGACGATGTAGGTAGGTGTCATTGAATTTTATTAGCCTATCCAGTTGAACCCACTGGATACGTTGTTTATTCAAAATATTGCAGAAAAAGAGAAAATCAATGCGACGATGATGCTGTTTACGTCAAAACTGAAACCAAGCTGTTCACACAGAACGCAATTTTGCACATTTTTTAGAGGGACATCTATCACCATTGCACTCGTGTCTCGCACAAGAGAGTCGGACGTTTAAAAAGCCATTTAAAATTACTGTAAGTTCAACTTTGAAAAAAACATGTCTCAAAATTTTATGGCGGGACGGGTCTCTCCCCATTCCACTGCATCTCATGTTTTTAAATGAAAGAAGTAACGTTACTCTTTGTCATCGGATGCAAAGTTCACTTTTACATGTTGTTTGAACATTAATGTGTGCTGGCAGTGTATGTACAAATCTACCCTATGATAAAAATCCATGCAGTGGTTTTTAATTAATCTATAAAAAATAATATCCCCTTTTTCAAATCGAGCCATTCTCAGATGCCGCTCCCACAATAGTTGATTGACATGAGTGTCTTACCTCAGACCTGCCTTAAATCAGATGTAACAGTCCAACCTCCATTGTTTCGATGCTGGAGCAGGGACGTAAGTTGGGCAAGAATATCTCTGATTGAGGTGTTGTGTTGCTGGATGTAATAATGAACATAGTGGTCGTCATTTACTCCCGACATCTGAGCCGCTGAACATGCAGTGGATTACGTTTGTTTGTGAAGAGACTACACCTCCCAATCTACATAAATGCATCTATGTTCGCACAAATCATTTGTGATCCATCTTCACCTACAGTACAAGTGAGTATAAGGGTTTTTTTATGAATCTCTGCAATCACCTTTCCTAATAACGTGCAAGTTAGCAAGTTTCGGTCTAAACGCGCTAAATGCAGCTAAAGTAAACAGGCTCCTCTCTCCACAGAGAGAAGAGAGGGGCGGGGCGAGCAGAGCTCATTGGCCATTAAAGGAACAATCCCTCAGAATGGGATGATTTTTGCAGAGCTCATTTTGACAAGGTAAAAAGGGTGTTGTTTTACACTACCATTGAGAATTTCTAACCAAAGTATATTATAGACTTTTCATTAAGACACTAAAGAATCATATTAACTTGTTGAAAATTGCCATTTGATGACCCCTTTAAGCAACTTAATTAATTATATATGGTTTCTAAACATCATTTTAAATATTAAGCACATTTTTCAAAGATAGTTGTGTTATTTTATTGTATTTTAGAACCGTGGATTACTAATATTTTGCTTGATCCGCCCACTTTTGGCCTCATATAATTTGAATTTTAATAATAATTAAGTACAAAATTCGAATGTTTTTCAGCCATTTTGACAGCCCTAGTACCACAACAAATTCATTTGTGTTCCGAAGTTGAATGAAGGTCTTACAAGTTTGGAATGACATGATGGTGAGTAATTAATGACAGAATTTTGGGGTAAACTATCCCTTTAATGCAATAACTGTACATTTAAAATTTACTAATTCCAATGTAATATTTCAAAATTTAGGCCAAGTTTTGTTTGATGAATAAAGATGGCCTTGTGGTGGTGGTCTAAAAACTGGCAGCAGCAGCATAAAACCTGGTCTGATTATGATTATGTTATTATTATGTTACTGATTATGTTAATCTCTGACTATGGAAATATATTTTAATTTTGCTAAACTAATTGTCACCATTTGTCACTTCTGTAGAGGCCACAGACACTCTGTCCAATTCCTTGAGTCTAGATTCATCAAGAAGATTTGAAGGAAGATTTCTGTCTTAGCACTAAAAAGATGTTTTGATGTCTCATGTCTCAAGTGTCAACGTCTAACTTGTTTTTGGTAACCTAAATAGCACATTTAATGATTTAGAGTTGCTTTGCAAAGAAGAGCTGGACTAAATTTTTAAGATGAACTAAAAGAGTTCTTGTTAATGATGATTTAGTTTCCTATGGCGTATCTACTTTTCTATGCACTTTGTAGTACTACACTCAGGGGCACAAATACAGGGCATGCAGCAGAATATGTTGTGCACATAAGCTCATGACCAATAAGGGGCTCCCATGAGAGTTTCATTAATGTAAATAAATGAAAATAAATGAGTTCAAAAGTTAAAAATGCATAAAACAGAAATAAGCAGGGCTTGAGCTTGCTGGATTTAATCATTCCTGGATGTGCATTGTTTATACATTTTTGTGGGAATTTCCCACGTTACTATAATGAGTAGTTGACAGTTAGTTAATGAAGCTATTTTCTGCCTCACAGAAAAACTGTCATCGGAGCAGTACCTTTTCAAAAGGTACATATTTGTACCTAAATGGTCCATTTTGGTACCTAAAGTGCACATATTAATATTTAATAGTACAAGAGTGTATCTTTTGAAAAGGTACTGCCCCATGACATCTTTTGTACTTTTTTGAGAGTGTGTATGAACAAATCAAACCAAAGTTTGTAAGAATACGCTGACAGTTTGATATATTCAAGGTCAGTTCCTTTAAGTGATCAGTGCTTTTGGACATGGAGCTGTAGAAGGAAATCAGCTCTTCATTTATAATGCAGTACAGGCCCTCATTCAGCTTTCTGCAGTAGAAACCATCCACATACACACACACACACACACACACACAGGCCAGCCCTCTGCTCTTACTGAGACTGTCCTCTTTTCCTCTCCTCTGTCCTTGACTCTTGTCTTCTCTGAAACTCCACCCTTTCAGTGTTTATTTGACTCATTCCCTCTATCCCAGCACCTCATATACAGTTGAGGTCAAAAGTTTACATACACCTTGCAGAATCTGCAAAAAGTTATTTATCAAAATAAGAAGGATCATACAAAATGCATGCTTTTTTTTATTTAGTACTGACCTGAAAAAGATATTTCGCATAAAAGACGTTTACAACTACGTCCAAAAGAGAAAATAATAGTTGAACTTATAAAAGTGACCATGTTCAAAAATTTACATACACACTGGATACTTAAACTGCCCACTGTTCTTCAGAAAAATCCTTCAGGTCCCACAAATTCTTTGGCTTTTCAGCATTTTGTGTATTCAAACCCTTTCCAACAATGACTGTATGATTTTGAGATCCATCTTTTCACACTGAGAACAACTGAGGGACTCATATTCAACTATTACCGAAGGTTCAAATGCGCACTGATGCTCCAGAAAGAAAAATGATGACCCTTTAAGACCCAGGAGTGTAAACTTTTGAACAGAATGAAGATGTGTACATTTTTCTTATTTTGCCTAAACATATATATTTTACATTTAGTACATTTAGTACTGACCTTCAGAAGCCCAGAAGGCAAAATATGTTAAATTTACCTTGATCTTGATTACCAATATTGAAAAGTTTTCACCCCCCGGCTCTTAATGCATCGTTTTTCCATCTGGAGCATCAGTGAGTGTTTGAACCTTCTGTCATAGTTGCAAGGGACAAGAGACAATGAAGTCAAGTCAAGTCACCTTTATTTATATACCACTTTTAACAATACAGAATTTTGACAAGGTAATTTTTATAAATTCAACTATTATTTTCTCTAGTGAACTAAATGTAAACATCTTTTATGTAAAATATCTTATTCAGGTCAGTACTAAATAAAAAAATAACATGCGTTTTGTATGATCCCTCTTGTTTTGGTAAAATATTTACATTTTGCAGATTCTGCAAGGTGTATGTAAAATTTTGACCTCAAATGTATGAGCATTTTCCCCTTCACCTCTTTAGCTCACTTTCATTTTATTTCCTGAAGTATGGTTATATTTTTACTCTCTTTCTATTATTTTCCTATTTTTATTATTTAAAGGGGTAGTTCACCCAAAAATGAAAATTCTGTCATTATTACTCAGCCTCAAGTCGTTCCAAACTTGTAAGATCTTTGTTAATCTTCTGAACATAAATTAAGATATTTCTGGCATTCAGATGCAGAACATATATTCTGGTTTAAAATAAGTAAGGCCAGGCAAAGAATTGCAAGTCATCCTCTCTGTCGAAATCTTCAGACATGTTTACGAAGCATCTTCCTCTGCTTGTAAATAAGGCGCAGTGCATCTGGGTTCTGCGTTAGCAGCATCACACACATTTGTCGCAGTTCTCTTGAAAATGGCAGAGACCGACACAGAAGAAAGGCAATAGTCGTAAGAAGCCATTATTTTTGTTTTCTTCCAAAAATCTTCCAGAGCCCAAACTTTTAAAAAGGTAGTGTATATATTTTAGCATTAAAAGGTACTGTCAACACCTCAGTGGAATTTAACTAAACAGGCTGACTGAACACACATAAGGCTAAATCTCCCACCCTCCACAAGTGCTGTCTAATATTGACCATTCCAAGCTTTTTTCCTGTTTGTTTGAACAGACTGACAGTGAAAAAGCTTTTGTTTCTATGACTAACAATCAACCTCGTCTAACACACACTCACCCTCAAAAACCACATCCATCTCCCAAGGTCTTCCTCTCTCCATCAATAATAAAGCCTCCTCACCGGCCTGAAGGATGTCTTAATGTGTGTGCGGCGCTCCTCCTCCACCGAGGGTGGGAACGGACAATCAGCTTGGCTGTGTCTCCCCTTGAGGCAGCTGGGCCGTTTGCCCTTTTGCATTTCTCTGAGTCACTGCTTCCCTAGGATACTCCCTTCCATTTTATTCCAAGGTTGCATCCTCCTCTGCATTCCAATAAGTCTTAAGCATAAGGAGGTTATTGTGCACCTGCTGCCAGGTGATGTGTGTCTTATAAAGAGATCCGCTCTGTTAGGTTGAGTGAGGATGAGGGGTGACATTCTTCATCACCGGGTCTGTTGGCACAAAACTGGATGTGTTAATATAGACGTATGCGAAGACGAGAAGCAGTGCTTTTCGTCATCATGGTGTACTGGCAGCCATGTGGCACAAGGGACTCTTTAATCTATGTTGGAATTGCATCCAATATCACCTACACTTACAGATACAGGATAGAGAACAGATGCATGTGCATGCCTGATGCTCATCGCAACAACTGTTATGTTTTAATAGATCGTCCTGTCATGTTAGGCTTCATTTCATTTACTGAACAGATTTTCTCAACTGTTCACAATGAGGAAAATTAGTCAGCTTTGCAAAAACAAATACATATTATATACATACATCAGTCAAAATGACTGATTTGTTAATATTTTTGTTAATATTTTTTAAATCAAGTCTGCATTGTTGCATCAAAACTACAGTACTATTGTGAAATATTGTAACTAAAAATAACTGTTTTGCATTTTAATACATTTTATGATGTACTTTATTCTTGTGATGGCAAAGTTGAATTTTCAGCAGCCATTACTCCAGTCTTCAGTATCACATGAAAATTTAGCATGCAGAGTTGGTGTTCAAGATATGTTTCTTATTATTATAATCAGTGCTAAAAACAGCGTCACATAGTATTTTTGTGGAAACTGTGATTCGCCACCATTGAAAAGTTTAAGGTAAGTAAGATTTTAAAAAAGGAAGAAATTAATACTTTCATTCAGCAAGGATGCAATAAATCAATCAAAAGTGACAGTAAACATTTTTATTGTTACAAAAGATTTCAAATTAATACTGTTCTTTTTAACTTTCAATAAAGAATCCTGGTTTCCACCAAAATATTAAGCAGCAAAAATATTTGGTTAAACAATTCAGTATTATGTTTAAGTACTATACACAATGAATAACTGTAATATTATTTATTGTAATTTTACATTAAAATGCTGTAAAAAATCCTTTTTTTGGGAGTGCAAAAAAAAAAGTCAATGTATAATTTACATTGAAAAACCATAAACTGACATTCCCAGAACACCCTGAATGACACTTAATATTTGATTTTTTTTCTTTTCTTTTTTTATATATATATATATATATACATACATATACATACATATATGTATATATACACTACCCGGTAGTTTTACCATAAATGTTTTTGCCCTTTTTTTTTTTTTTTTTTTTTTAAATAATTTTACGATTTGCAATAACTGATATTGCATTTGCAGTGACTGTTTTTACTGTATTTTTAATCATCATAATTTAATCACTGACTTGCTGTATTTTAAATCATTAGTTACCATTATTATAGTAATATCACAGAGGAAGATTCTATAATTTGCTTAATGTTTGCTCAAGCTGATAATTTACAGCATTCTGGAGACTTACAAAGGCAAAAGAGGTTTACCGACAGGTGAATGACTTCTATGACACAAGACAGACCTAATAAAGCAGATGCAGCTGACTGCAGGAGTTGAGCTGGAATATGTGTTTGAATCACGACTTGTAATGAGGTCAGACTGTTGTCTGTGTCATACTGTAGTCTTGAATCGGGAAGCCAACGGATGGCCTCAGCAAAGCCATTATGCACAAATGTCTGAGACTAATATATATTTCATCTACAGTATAGAGAAGAATTATATCCTGACTATACTTGGCTCTTCTCTTGTACTCCGTTTCTGCATTAAGTAATTAAGATTAAATGATGATTTTATATTTTACATTTCATCTTAATGAAGATGCAAGGACAGAGGCTGCGCCTTCACAGCGCAGAAGCGTAGTGTTCCTTTCATCAGCATTGTTGATTTGACTTGCTGGCTCTATTTCAGCCAGCTTCAGACTCTCCGGGAAACTTTGTACTCAATTTTTAATTGGCATTACTGCAGCAATGTGAGCCCATTAGTGAGAGAGACGGAGGGCAATATCACAGTGCAGTATGGGAAAGTAACCTCAATGGAGGAGCAAATCTGGGTTTTGCACATACACACACACTAACCACATATACACACTTGTGCTTCTACCATGTTCTTCTTTTGTTTTTATACTGAAGTAATGATACTTTCTATCCTCTAATTCTACTGTAAATCTAACCCTGACAGAATCCAGTTTACAATTGGTCAGTTGTGACAATTGTCAATTGCCTCAGTTACTGGCTATATTTACTGTAAAATTAAAGACTGTTAATAGTAGGCTTGCACAGTACTGTTAAAAGTGTTGCTAAATTGTTCAACAATTGTTTTATACATTGTAATTGATTTAAGATAATAAACGGGTAAAAATATAAAATGCTTGCTTCTTAAATAACATTGAATGTCATCGCCTTTAATTATGTGGTGAAAAGCTAGAGATATGACTATATTATGCCTTAAATTTCCATCTTGTCTGAACTTCTAGGCTCACAGCCGTTTGTTAGGAACTGTTCCGCTTTGCAGAAGCTTTGCGTTAAATATTTCAACTCATATCAATATTTCGTGTCTAATTATTTATTTATGTGGCAAGTAGCCATGTAAGAAGTGGGATAAACCCCGTCAGGGTGATGCATGATCACCCCTGTTGGGGTTTATTCAGCAATAACTGACTGGAGGCACATTATCCCTTACTTAATAAATGCTCTAAACGTTAATTTATATATTTTATACTGTTAATAGATTTTTAACATTACAGGTTGCATAAATTAAGATAAGTTAATATATATAAATATTAATTAAAATTTTATAAATTCAATTTTCAAATCCTGTAAAAAATACTGTAATTTGTTTCTTAAAAATACACCAAATCTGTTAAAAAAAAAATTATAAAAAAACATCTACAGCTTGCATGGCCTGAAGATGAGTTCACCTTCATTTTTAGGTTAACTCTTCTTTAAAGTGTGTTTACTAAAGTCCCTATGAACTCAAAATTGAGTTAAATAATGAAATGTTGCAGTATTTATTATATAATATGTATATAATATGCCATATATCTTTAATCAAAACAATGAACATTTAAGACATGATCATTCCTCATCTTGTGTTTTTGTATTCAGTCATTTCATTTCAGTACTTGTTAATGTTAATGTTTTTTTCTACACATTTATGTTAGATGTAATATCCATTATGGTGTTATTTGTAATTTCAATATTTGTAATATTTTACTATATGGAATACATTTTAATTGTTAGGTAAGGAATATAGATAGATAGATAGATAGATAGATAGATAGATAGATAGATAGATAGATAGATAGATAGATAGATAGATAGATAGATAGATAGATAGATAGATACACTACTGTTCAAAAGTTTGGGGTCAGTACATTTTTATTGTTTTTTTTTTTTTTTTTTTTTTTATTCACCAAGGATGTATTAAGTTAATAATTAAAAGTTTATTAAAAGTTAATAATAAATAATTTACATTGTTATAAAATATTTATATTTTGAATAAACACTGTACTTTTTAAACTTGTTATTCATGAAAGAATCCTGAAAAAAAAAAAATCACAGGTTCCAAAAAATATTTGGCAGCACAACTGTTGATATTATCCAACATTGATCATTCTAATCCGCATATTAGAATGATTTTTGAAGGATCATGTGACACTTAAGACTGGAGTAACAGCTGATAAAAATTCAGCTTTTCATCACAGGAATAAATTCTATTTTAAAGTATGTTAAAATAAAAAACATTATTTTATATTGTAAAAACATTTTGCAATATTACTGTTTTTTTTCTACATTTTTAATCAAATAAATGCAGCCTTGATGAGCATAAGAGACTTCTTTAAAGGCTATTACAAGTCTTACTGACCCCAAACTTTTAAATGGTAGTGTAGATAGATAGATAGATTCCCTCATTTCACTCCAATATACACCACAATAGAGAAGGAAAGTTGTAAATTACATTTCATGCCAACTTTAAGCTTTTTTGTTAGGTAGTCCTATAATTTAGCCAAAACCTGACTCTCTCTCAGACACACATTATACTGCCAATTGTTAATCAAGTATGCAGATGCGTATTTTGGCATTTCGTTCACTGCAAAACACCACTGTATTTTATTGTTCATTAAATTATGCTTTCTACTGAAGTAAACATGAGGCGTAAATATCAGTAAGTCTGACAGTAATAAAAAGCAAGTAAGCAGTATAAACGCTCTGCCATACATTGCTGCACTACAAGTATCTGTAACTTTTACTCTGTGCTGCCACTTATTATAGCACCAAAAGAAGAATATGACACCGCTAACACAATTTACAGACATTACAGCATTATCTCTCACGATACTGAGTAATATATCAAATCCAGACCTGGGCACAGATGGACTAGCCAGCTTAAGGGGGCCAGGCAGCTGGTGCACCTGACAGGTGGCTGGAGTGGATCCAGACACGCAGAAGCTTCGGGTGGCCTGTGGACTCTGCGGACTCCTGCAGGTGGGGTGGTGGGTCACTCCGTCTGCCCCTGTTCTGATTGTCTGGTGGTCTGCCAGGCTACTGTCAGCCCTGCAGGACCAAACGGCACCTTCAGGTCACAGCTGGCTGTGGCGGTCACACCTGTCTGCGTTCTGTCACCCCTCTGTTCCCTCTAAGGGATCTGGGACAAATCAGGTGGCCACAGGCATAACAATTGGGCCCTCGAGGTTTAGAGACTGACTTTATTCATTGTTTTTATATGGATACACAGTACTTTGTGAAGTGCAATCCTACTTAGAGAAGCTATATACACATCGGTCCATCTATCTATCTATCTATCTATCTGTATTCATCTATCATCTATCTATCTCTATTCATCTATCTTTACTGTATCTATACCATCTCTATCTATCTATCTATCTATCTCTGTATTCATCCATCCATCCATCCATCCATCCATCCATCGATCTATCTATCTATACTGTATCTCTATTTATCTATCTATCTATCTATCTATCTATCTATCTATCTATCTATCTATCTATCTCTGTATTCATCCATCTATCTATCTATCTATCTATCTATACTGCATTTAACCATCTCTTTCCACCTATCCATACATACATCCACCTATATTCTATAATGTATTTAACTATATTTTCTATCTGTCTGTCTATTGTATATATACACATCTCTCGCTATCCATCTATCTACATACAGTATATAAATGTATAAAATGTATATACATGTACTTACTATATGCATATCATCTGCCTAGAACATCATTCTATTTTATTTATTTGTTTAGTAACAAATATCAAACATGAACACACTGTAAAGTTTCTTGTGTTATGATTTTAGTTTCCCTTTCAATCGTTTGTGGATCTTGTTACATGTCACGTCATACAGAGCACCTATCACAGAGTAAAACCCACAAACGGGGATATTAATTACCTTAATTTGTCACTGTCACAGCTGCCCTCGTTTCGATTTCATTAGAATGTGAATAGGATAAGGGATAAATAAAGTCGATTTCATGTGGCACACAGCGATGCGCATTTGTAATTTCTGAATTTAGAGATGCAATTTAATAATGCCAAACCTCCTCTCTCCTCTGCTTACAATTTACCACTGATTACAGCCTGACGCTCGCGCAATTTGAATATTTACTGCATGCCAACCAATCCACCCCACCTCATTTACATTTTGATTTACATGCCAATAGATGCAGAGTGTGGGATAAATATGGACCGTAATCAGCTTCATTTATCCAGAGCTGAAATGAGCAAAGACCTTTGGGTACCCCGACTAATGGCAAACACCAAGCTATTAGAGGTCAACTATACTAATCCCACAAGAGCAAATTGGACACAGCACATGACTTGGGTGATTGGCCATTTTAACAACAGCCTCGGGTTGCTTGACTTCACCCATCTTGATAGTAATCTGCTGCTGCGATTTCATCGTGTTTGTTTGTGTATGTGCAGCTACGTCAGGAAAGCGTGGTGCCATTAGATGAATCATTGAGCACGTTTCTATGAGTCACTGTCGCCAAGGGAGACTGTTTCGTGGGAATTCAATGGAGGGGTCAATTAAACAGTCTGTAAATAGAAGTTTGTTATAACGGCTGGTCATAAAATATAATGTGGAGCGGTTTACAGACCCTATCAAAGCTGAAGTGAAGAATTTTGTAAAGACTCTTAATTATTCATCATAATTTCTCAGGGCATTTATTCCTTAACTCATGGTTTTATGTGCCATTCAGGTTTATTCAAAAGAAGATGAAAGGCAATACGTAATGCTGTTTCACTGCCCATACTAAAAAAAAAAAAAAAAAACAGCACAAAATGGCTAAGAAATAACTGATGCCGAAATGATCATGTGTGTCATCTGCAAAGCAGAATATTTTATGTTAATAAAATGAACTAGCAATTAACAATACCTCTATATTATTTATTAATCTTGAAATATTTACCAATACTAATAAAAGAAAGTTGCTGTTATGAACTATCACGACATTAACCTTTTTTAACTAACATATAAAAATGACATTGGTTTATTTTAACAAATCACATTTAACAAACTAATTTCTTGTAAAGTGTAACCTAATATTCTAATGATACATTACAATAAACAGTTTGTTTCTGAGAAAATAAGCAAGAAAAGTATTGCATACTATGACTTCTTTAAGACATGATGGCCAGATGTTACAGATGTTACAGTTTTTCTCCATTGGTTTGGCTCATTTCTTGAAACAGAAATTACATTCTCAAAACTCTAAGATCATTTGGCAAAACACTCTTACAGTTTAGCACAACACTATAGCTCACCTGCAAAAGCTCATATCTCTTCCAAAACTGTTCACTCAGGCTTCGATCTAAATCCCTTTCTCATTTAAACAGTCAGTGTCTCCAAAATGGCAAAGATCCTTCTCAATAGCTTTGGCTCATTTCTCGACACAGATCGGACATTCTCATCATTCTTGGTGCTTTTGTCAAAATAAACCTGGATGGTTGATCACAACAACATGGTTCCCCTGCAAAAGCTCATATCTCTCCTAAAACAGTTCACTCATGTGTCAAAACTACATTTCTTTCTAATCTGAATAGTCAGTGCCCCCAAAATGCATCGTCCCTTTGGCATTGTGTGAGTACTGCCATACAAAATGTTTAGATGTTTTGTCACTATGGCAGAGGACCAACAATATACAACAGAAAAGAGTAGCCTCCAAGGTTTGACATCACAGATTGCACTCACACTACCAAGAAAATTCTAACAATTTTTTATTCACACGCAAAGAAAGTTTCATACATATGTAAAAAGAAAATCTACATTACAGTAATAAATTGTATAAACACAAAATCAAAAAACAAGGACTTATTCAGTGGTCTCTGTACTCATTCTCCCGCTCTTGTCCACTGTCTTCACCCTCCTGATTATTTACACGCTGTTGTCCGTCTGGCCACAGATTCTCGTCCACATCACAGCGGATACTTTCTCTTGCGATGCAACGAGGGAAGAAACGGCGTCCATGCCGCAACCATCCCCTGCATTGATCTCCTGTAATGTCGTCACACGCTGCGTCCATAGCATGGAGCAGGGACGGCTGATCCTGAGCATGATGCTCATACACTCTCCACCTCCAAGCAGAGAAAAACTCCTCTATCGGATTGAGGAAAGGAGAGTAAGGTGGTAGGAACTCCATGACCGTCCTTGGATGCGTTGCAAACCAGCCCCTAATGAGTGGGCTATGGTGGAAATTGACATTGTCCCACACAATTACATAAATGGGTAGGTGAGGCCCTATGACACCTCTCTCATTTTCAGGGATAAAATCGGTATAAAGGCGATCCAAGAAGATGAGGAGCTTGTGTGTGTTGTATGGGCCAAGACTGGGGATGTGAGTGGCCACACCATTTTCAGAAATGGCAGCACACATGGTTATATTGCCCCCTCGCTGACCTGGGACATCCACTGTGGCCCGGTGGCCAATAATATTACGGCCACGTCTTCGGCCCTTGGCCAGGTTGAAGCCAGCTTCATCCACGAACACCAGGATGTGAGGGGTCTCATGTCCTTCCAATGCCATTATTCTCTAAAATAGAGTAAAGAACATAAAATCAGTCATACAGAAGAGTCATATACTACAGTTAGACAATTACATGTTCTCCCCCACAGGTTCAATATACTACAGGCCACTACTCCAGTGGTTCTAAACTAGTGATAGGCCTATGAGGAAGTACTGCAGGGGTATTTGATAGAAAGGGGAGTGGGAAATACTGATGACTTACTGAGATGTTACAGTGCAACCTACAGTATTAAATACTGATTCTGAAAATCAGGTAAAGGAGGTATTGAAACCAAATAAGTGAACTACTGCTTACTGTGATTACAGGTAAGGTTATAATGAGAGACAACCAGTAACTGACTTACATTTACATACTGGTACCGCAGCTCCTTCACTCTGTCAGAGTTCCTCTCAAATGGTACCTTGTAGATTTGTTTCATTGTCATCTGATGATTCTTCAAAACCCGGTCTATTGTGGAGATGCTTATTGTGTTTATATTCTGGAATATATGATTGTCCTGAAGGATGGCATCACGGATCTGTCTCAATGTGATGGCATTATTTGCTATCACCATGTTACAAATCTCTCTTTCCTGTTGTTCATTGAGCAGCTTTCCTCTGCCACCCACGCGAGGTTGTCGTCCAAGCCTACACAAAAAACAGAATACAGTAAGTTACCAGTGTGTTTACTCACAGTAACTTCACCACAATCCTAATGCAACATTGCACAGTGACTGGAATACTACTCTAAACTGTATAAAAAATGTAATTCCATTGTTTACAGTAATTTGTTCAATATATTTCTTGTCATATTTAGTATCAAAACATTCCACTAGTCCTCTTTACCTGCTAGTATAGACCTACTACTGTAGGCAGATGCACACAAAATCTCTACAGTAAGTTATACATTTTTGGCCTCACGCACAGTGCCCTGTACTATACAACATATAATTCCATCATAGATTACATAGAGTACATACCTGTTTTCCCTGCGAAAGGTTTGGATGATGGAGGAGACTGTAGAGCGAGGCACATTAGGCTGCACTCGACGACCTGCCTCTGCCATTGTGAGGCCATGGTTTATGACATGGTCTATAATTGTGGCCCGAATTTCATTCGGGACAGCACAGTGTCTTCCCGCTCCTCAGCCTCTTCCCCCTATTCCTCCACCACACATTCTCAGTTCTCCTCTTCTTCTTCTTCTTCCTCCTCTTCCTTGAGGAAGAACTTCCCCTTGTCCGTTTGCTTGGCCTTGTCTATCCATGTTCAGAGATCGGACTGGCGCTGGTCAAGCTCTATATATCTCTATATATCTGTGTTTGGCAGCACACGATCATGGAAAACACCTGTGTGTGACACTCCCCCTTTGTTAGTCTAGTTTTACCTGACTGTCAATGACTGTCATCAATTTATCAAATATTCAAAGAAATTCATATATGGTATTCATGGTATTATGTTCTTGACCAATTTTGACAATTGAACAGACAGTTGTGCATGCGAGTACTTATACAATGAAATCATGCTGACATGTTTTGGAGAGAATGATCATTAGACTGAGAATCAACTAGACTATCAGCCGACTATCAACTGGGCCTTATAACTGTTTTGAAGTTCTGGTGTTTCAACTTTCTCTAGTGAACCCTGTCGTTTTTGCTGTCATCTATCGACCACCCAATGTTAATAAGGATTTTCTTAATGAATTTGCTCAATTTTTGAGTGAAATTGTCGTTAGTTATGACAGGATTTTAATACTGGGAGATTTTAACATCCATGTGTGTTGTGGCTCTAAACCACTTTCAAAGGATTTTCTTAGTTTACTTGATTCCTTTGATTTTGTGCAATGGGTGAATGGACCTACTCATGTCCAGGGACATACATTGGATTTGATCCTATCTCGTGGTCTGTCACTGTTGGATATAAAGATCATGGACGCTGGTATATCTGACCATCTGCCTATTCGGTTTTCTATGATGTTCGATGGAAATAATCCAAGCCAATCATCACTGTTACGCTGGACTCGTATTTTTACGGATCGCTCAAGTGAAGAATTCTCCTCGAAGTATGAACTATTAAGTGCTACCCAGGTTATGAACTCTCTCACCTGTTGCTTGGATGCAAATGAACATCTTAGTATTTTTAATAATAACTGTTCAAGTATCTTAAATTCTATCGCACCACTAAGGGTGAAAAAACGTAAGCAAAATTCAGTACTTTGGCATAATGATACTACTCGTTCCCTTAGACAGGCTTGTAGAAAGGCAGAACGAAAGTGGAAAAAAGACAAATTACAAGTTTCATATGAAATCCTACAGGACTCTCTTTCTGTCTTTCAGCGAGCTGCTAAAGCAGCAAAGTGTAAATATTTCATCAGAGTTAATAACACAAAACAGTTACAAGCCAAATACTTTATTTTCTACTATCGAGACTGCACTTCATCCAAAAGTTAATCTTTTTCCTGAAGTATCTGTCACTCTATGTGAGAATTTTGCTATTTATTTTAATGATAAGATTTCTGAAATAACAGCTACATTGTCAATGTCTTCATACAAATTGGTTGATGCTCCATATTCTGGTTCTATTTGGTCTGAATTTGAGTCTGTGAACCTGAACACCTTGATTAGGACTATGTCTAGCTTGAAATCCACAATGTGTCCCCAGGATGTTATTCCGCCACGCTTTCTCAGGCAGATTATTGACACTGTTGGCCCTGATCTGCTGTCTGTTATTAATAAGTGTCTCCAAACTGGTACTGTTCCCCATGATTTCAAACTTGCTACAGTGAGACCCCATCTTAAAAAAAACAAATCTCGATTCCACACTGCTGTCTAACTTCCGTCCCATTTCAAATCTGCCTTTTTTATCTAAAATCCTTGAGAAAGTTGTTTTAAACCAACTTCAGTCACATTTATCTTATAATTCTATTTACGAAAAGTTTCAGTCTGGTTTTAAATCTTGCCATAGCATGGAGTCAGCCCTCTTACGAGTTTTAAATGATGTTATGTTGACTACGGACTCTGGCCAGTTTACGGCTTTGGTTTTGTTAGACCTCAGCTCTGCCTTTGATCTGGTCAATCATAATGTTCTAATTTCACGTCTTGAAACGTGCGTTGGTTTACGGGGCATAGTATTGCAATGGTTTAGGTCATATCTTTCTGATAGGAGGTTTGTGGTCAATATTGGGCACCATTCCTCTTCTGAGATACAGTTAAGATCTGGTGTACCTCAGGGATCGATTCTGGGTCCAGCGTTGTTCTCTCTTTATCTGCTTCCATTAGGGTCTATCTTTAGTAAATATGGGGTCTCTTTCCATCTGTATGCAGATGACACTCAGATTTATATTCCTTTAAAGCGTGGAAATAAGAATGCCTTTAAGCCTATTCTGGATTGTTTGGAGGAGCTAAAACTTTGGCTGGCAACAAATTTTTTGAGCCTCAACGAGAGTAAAACTGAATTCATAGTGTTCGGTCCTACTGATCAATGTGTACATGATTTTAAAAGTACATCTCTATCACCGTACAGTACCTCATGTGTCAGGAATCTGGGTGTTTTGTTTGACAGTAACCTCAAATTTGATAAGCAGATAAGTACAGTGGTTAAGTCTTGTTTTTACCATATTCGTCTTCTTTCAAAAGTAAAGCCATTTCTATCTCTAAAGAAGCTTGAAATAGCTATGCACGCATTTGTAACATCTCGGCTTGACTACTGCAACTCTTTATATGTCGGTGTCTCTCAGTCTTGTGTCTCTCGATTGCAGTTAGTCCAAAATGCAGCAGCCAGGCTTCTCACAGGAAAGCGCAAATACGAGAATTTTACGCCGGTTTTAATTTCACTTCATTGGCTGCCAGTTAAATATAGAATTGATTATAAAATTTTAATGTTTGTTTTTAAATCTTTACATAGTCTGGCCCCACAATACTTAACTGATTTGTTACAGCCTTACATTCCATCAAGATCACTCAGATCTACTAATTTTAATTTGTTGCAAGTGCCTAGGACAAGACTAAAAACCAGAGGTGACCGTGCCTTTTCTGTTGTTGGTCCAAAGTTATGGAACGATCTCCCGTTTCACATCAGAGCTGCCCCAACCTTGTCTGTTTTTAAGTCCACTCTTAAAACCTATCTATTTTCCTTGGCGTTCAACATCTCTTGAACTATTGTTCTGTGTTTTTGGCCTTAGGAACCTCGTCTGTGTTTACAGCTTGTGTGATATTATGTTTTGTAATTTGTGTCTGTTTTGCTGTGTATTTGTTAGTGGTGTTGTGAAGCACTTTGGTCAATCTCGGTTGTTTTTAAATTGTGCTCTATAAATAAAAGTTGTATTGTATTGTAACTAATCAGTTTAGATCTACAAGATCTATTCATTCGGAAAATGTGCTAAATGTGGGCTAACTGTATAACTGTAGGCTACTTGTACTTAATCATTTGCCAAGATGCACTGAGACAATTGAGACATGTACTGAGGCATTTGCCATTTGATAAAATGAATGAGAAATGCCATTCTGTTGTGAACATTTGCCAAGAGGTTTGGAGGTTTGTCCATGTCATTTTGAGAATGTAATTTCTGTTTCAAGAAATGAGCCAAACCAATGGAGAAAAACTGTAAGATGCATTCACTGCAAAATATGTCTACTTTTAATCATTAAAATGTGGTAAAAAGTCTCTTGCACCAACTATAAACAAAAGGAAGTGGAAAAAACACAAATAAAAAATAAAGGTTGTCCCATTTATGTTTACATAGAATTTGTGATATTTTGGTCCTCGTCCACTTACTAAACTTACTAAGCAGCAACATACGTAAACAAATCCGGGTGGAAAATGAGGCCAGGGAAGCCAGTGAGTCAAAGCTGAGTGACGTACATAGGTCCGGCATTCACCCGGTAAAAAACTCATTATTGCGACCATGCTGAACTAGACTGGTGCTAGTCACAATGGACCACTGTGCCCTTTATGAAAAATACAACAACCTAGAGTACAACCTTGTTTGATCTAGATTCATAACGAACCAGAGCACTTGCCAGTGTATTACACCTTTCACAGGGCAACATTTCAAATTAAAATAAAGAGGTTATGTGACATATATAGAGGCTCCTTTTAAAAAATCTCAGTCGGTGAAGATTAACTAAAATTGGATTTTTCACTGAATCACACAATAACGTTTTCTTAAAATTCATTTTCTGCTTTTCGTCTTTCTTTTATTATACGCGTAATATTTAAGCGTTTTCGCATGCTTTGTTTGTTTGTTTGTAACTTTGCCTATTTATTTATTGATAGAGCCCAATGTAGCTCAGCTGAAGTGGGCTCAGAACTCCCTGATGTAAATTACAGTAAGTCAATATCGTGATGATGCTTCAGCCTCTCTGCTGCACAGGCTTGGATGGCTGCCATACTTGTTACCTGCAGTTTTGCATGCTGCTCTATCCACTTATGGTTTTAAATCACACTCTCTATCCAACTCATATATTTTGTCTCCTCTGACGTTTCCTTTTACCGAATCATTAGTTACTGCGAATACAGTCTTGTCTTGTGTCACTTCTGTTAACTACTGTATAGGGGAGAACAGGGCTATAACTGCATTATGAGGCAGGCTGTCACAAAAGGTCAAGTTACGTTCAAAGAACTATATCTGTTAATGTTTAATAGCTTTTTTATAGCCATGACTTTTAGGTATGTGTCAATTCAGAAGTAGACTTTCAAGAATACAATAAACCTACCTCAAGAAATATTCTTGTGCCCCAGCGTTTTACTGTTTTAGGCTGACGTGACATAGCATTTTCACTGTCCTTCAAAGATAAAAATGAATAATTAATATTGTCGTTATTTAAAATGCTGTAAAACATTTCTTTGTCCTACATGGAACTGTTGTTAAAAATCTGTTAACTGTTGTTATTCGATTTTTGTGGTGTGACTGTATCAAGCATGGTTCAATAAATTACAAATTTCATAAATTAAAAAGAAAAGCATAAGAATGTTAATAAATACCTCCAGCATAATTGTACAAGTGTACATTTTAGTAAATGCCAATCATTTTTATATCTATAAATTTCTGAAAGTGTAGAAGCTTGAGACATCTTCCTCCTCCATGTCCTCTGGTGTGACAAAATATCCTGATTTTAAAACGGAAACCAGAAAAAAAACTTTTATTAGTTGAAGGACTCCATTCATGGTCATGTTACTGAAGCCCCCTGTGAAGCTCAGGACATTAGCACATGGTACATTTTTGACTCAGAATTGTTCAAATATTTTTTGGAACCACTACAAAAGTGTTAAGTTTTGTTTGTAATTATATTTTTTAATTAAAAACTGAATTTAAACTACATAATCATGGAAAATTATGCACTTGTGTCTTGCAAGCCACTAATGACAGGTTAGGTCAGAAAAGCAAGGTCATTAATTGACACAAAATGCTGAAACATCCAATGGTGCGACAGAAAATGTCCTCCGATGTGACGCCTGTACTGTCACACCATAGGACAAAGAAGTCACACCAGAGAACAAGGTCTCTTTAAGAAGCTTTAAGATTTTAAATAAATAATTAAATAAGATTTATTTAACTCCTTTTTATTCTTTTTTTTTTTCAGTGTTCTTAAATGCAATAATTACATTCATTAAATTATTTTCTCATATTTTTGCAGAAAACTTGTACTATTATAAAGTGTCATGAAAATAAGTGTAAAATGTGATACTTTGTTTCTGAAACAGAAAGAATTGAAATTAAACTTTCTCTTTTGACGTGTTCAAAATTAGCCAACCATTTCTGTCCTTTGGTGTGACGCAATGTCCTATGGTGTGACACACATAAAACAATAATAATTATAATTATTATTATTATTAATAATAATAATAATTCCTTA
Source organism: Labeo rohita (assembly GCF_022985175.1). NCBI lineage: Eukaryota > Metazoa > Chordata > Actinopteri > Cypriniformes > Cyprinidae > Labeo > Labeo rohita. The sequence goes on from NC_066877.1 coordinate 16,907,069, forward strand.
CATTTATATAGCGCTTGTCTGGGCACTCAAAGGGCTTTACACAGAAGGGGGCATCTCCTCAACCACCACCAATAACCACATATTTGCTTTTATCTCAAAATATCTTAAAAAAAAAAAAAAACAGTTGAGTATTGTAATAGGTGAGATATAAATATCACTCTTTTTAAAATGATATAATTTTCAGCAGTTCTGAACAGATGACAGCAAAGTTTATCTTGTTGTCATAGTTTGTCTTGAAATTGTCAAACAAGTCATGTGGAAAAAATTGTTAATTATAATTTCAAGTTAAATAAATAACACTGTATGAAAAGAAGTGTCTAACAATGAAGATAAATCTCTCTCGTGTTATTTGCATATTATTATTTTTTGCTATGTCACACCACAGGACAAATTTGTAGTACAGTTCAGTAAAATGTTTGAAAGAACATTTGAAAGAATTGATGAAGTTAGTGACGCTTTATATTTTCTCAAAAATTAGACTTCACACTACATAAATATATGCATTTCTTTTTCAAAAATGGTCTTTCAGAAAAAAAAAAAATTTACTAGCTATTTACAGTATGTCAACACACCCAGAATAAACAACTGAATTATAAAATTACTCCATTTATCTTCTTCTTAATAATTAAGTCCAATTTTTTTGTGCTAGGTGTTTAAGTGTGCAGGGTGATAGGAATCATCCAACAAGGTGCCGGTCTCAATCCTGCTATTACTCATTTTATATTGTTAAAATACTTTCAAAAGCTCAGCCAAATCTTCACAAATCAGTCGGCGGCCTCACTCGAGCATCACTAAAACAGCCCTCACATTAAGAGCAGGTGCCTCCACAGCTGCAGTTATCCAGGTTAATTAAGCAACAACACATTTGAGAGTAATTTGTGGACCTGACTGCTTTAAACTGTAAGGAAACTAAATATCTAATAACCATCAGTAAAACTGGAAGACAAGTGACTTTTTTTTATTGGCCATGACCTAAGAAATCAAAATTTTCCTGATGTTTTGAGACATAAGAGGTCATTGTACTATAAAAACATAATGTAATGTCTTGTTAGCCCAAAAAACAGCTTTTATTGAAACCAAACTGCCAAAATGACTTATACTGCACTTCTTCCTCGTCTCTTTGACCCACCTACAACCAGTCATTAAATCAAGCCACTGAATGAATGGAACACTTTAATTAGTGCTTCATAATTGCATAAAAAGCAACTGTTATTTAAATTGCAATTAAATTCTATACAGAAAACAAACTGTCAATCATCACTCAGCACTCTCGTCAAAACTCCTGTTATAATCAAGAATCTGTTGACAATGACACTGCACAATGAATCTCTTATTTACAGTACAAACATTTTCCATTAAAAAAAAAAAAAAGGAAAAAGGACATTAGCATTGACTGAATATTTTGTAAATAGTGGCAATGGTCATTTTGGGAAATAGGTTAGATAAATTACAACTAGTTATTTGTCATTACAAAGACAAATCCATTTAAAGTATATTAGTGGTTTGGACATTCAGACTTTCAACACTGTGTGCGAACACGCATTAATGATGACTGATATTGTGAACTCCACCTCCTGGATTGCTCCTTTGAGCTTTTGAACCTGATCCTTTGAAAACAGGATCATCAGGTGAACATCCACACCATCATTTAGCAAGCATTAGTTAGAATAAAAGCTTACAATACTGCCCTCAGTGGGTCATCTAACTAAGCACTAGTTTTCAGTCATATGAAGTTCAGGAAGCAAAAACAAGAAAATGTCATCTGCACAATGTAGACTGAAAAATATTCAAGCCACTTCTTCTTTTTTTTCCAGAGCAGTTACGGTCAGAAAAGACTTCACTAATCTTTCTACACAAACGCTTAGCAAACTATTTACTCAACGTAATGCTTCAATCGCACATTAGATGGCAATCTGATAATCCCTGACATATGCTCATAAGAAAACACACTCAGAAACAAAGTAAATATCTTTAATCCGCTTGTAGTGGCGGGATCCGTTTGTGAGGGCAATTCAGTGCATCTCCCACATTCCCTCACGCCCCGTTCTTAATCTGCGCTTTGTTTGTACACAGAGTGGGGATTGATCTATTTCAGCTGTGTCAGAAGCCATAAACCACACAAAAAAATGTTCTCCGGCCATGTGTTGCTGGCCATGTATCCACATGAGTTTTCCATTTAATTGTTTCTTGATGGAAACAGTTCAATGTCAGTACGAGATCAATGAGCACTCGGTGAGTGTGTATGTGTGACCGAGAGAGAAATTGCTGTTGTTAACTGCTGATTGATGGGAAAAGGTTAATTTGGTACTAATGCAGGATTTCCTCTACCAAAAGAGCCTCTCAGATGGTGGGTCTATTGACAGCTGAGCATTTAGCACACATCTGAAGTGCTCCCTGTGATAGTTCCTAAATCAGACTGAAATATAATAAAGATATGCACCAAAGGACAAGGCAAAGGCCAAATGCATTTTTTTGCTGACAGTCTCATTCCTCTGGCTGAGTTCCAACCGATCAGCATCTTTTTACTCATGACTAACTCTAGTTCTGCAGCTGAGAGCACAAAATCAGATAGACTGGTTTTACAAATACTTTTCTTTATCTTTGAAAGTCTTTCACAACTTAACTTAATTTTGGATGAGAAAAAAATTGCAGTACAAAAATAAAACAATGCCAATATTACAATATACATCAACAAAAAGTATATAAATGACTTGTTTCTCTAAAGCAAAGCCTGTACAACAGCAACACCAGCAGATAAAGTTACAGCAGGAGTCCACATCTCTCTCGCCTCCCATGAGCCCATTGAGTTTTAACAGACCCCATAAAGTGTGCAGTGGGTTTAATGGGGGTAACTGACCATATGCATGGATTACTTCCTTGTTTTAGACAAGCCAGCTCAGTCATTTCCGGTCAACTGTACTGTGCCATAATAGGAGTGTCCTTTGCTCGTTTTCTCTACATAATCCACTCACAATTCGAAGAAAAGTTTTGTTTGTCTAAGAGGACCAAACGTCCATTTATACCATTTTAAGAATGACAAACATGAGTGTAAATAATTATGTGAGTAAATCCGCTAAATATGCCCCGAGTCATTGCTATGATTGACAGTAATAACTGAATGAAACATCTGACAAGCCAATGTCAAAAATAGAGCTGTGCATTAAATGATTCAAACTATATTCAGAGTAAGAAAACTACAGCAGTAACAAGTTTGTGTTGGTTGAATATAGGCTATTTAATAGCTTTTATAATTCATGATAAAACTTAAAAGATGTAGTTATTAAATTAAACATAAAATATTTCAAATTTATATTGATTCATATTAAATGCATTATTTAATTCTTATACCATTAATATTTAACTTATTAAATTAATTTGTAGTGAACTACATATAAGTATATAAATAATTCACCCTTATAGTCTGTTTGTGTCTGAGCTTTTTTATTTATTTATTTATTTTATTGACTTTCTGCACTTGCTATACAATATACTTTAGTGCGGTAAAAGTACTAAAATTTGTTATACTAGTAATTTTATAATAAATTGAAAATCAGCACTGAAAAAACTAGGAAGTTAAAATGGCAGCTGTAGCCAATGAGTGATCCTCTACTGCCATCTTCTGGTTATAATGGTAATTTTAGATCATTTTCATCTTAAAAAAAAAGTTTTCTGTAAAAAGACATTTTTTCATCTAGTCTTTATGAATGAAAAGTGAATCTTTGAAGTGAATTTTACTGCACAGCTGAAAATAATAAAGGCTTTAACATATTACAAGATTTTAAAAATGTGTTCATGACTATAAAGGAAAGGTATTGATTATCAAGAAAACTATTAAGATGTCATTGAAGAGAAGCATCGTTAATTAGTCTTCTGGGATTTCCAGGCTCTTTATATGTTGTTAAACAACATGAAACTGAACGTTCATGCCACTAATCATTATTTACGATGTTGCAGTTATTTTTCTCAGTTTCTGATAAAAATGAGGCAAGAGAGGAGCCTTAAGAGTCTCCACTTATATATAGCACATATAAAATGAGCTTCACCGGAAGTTTACGAGCTGGCCTATCATTATGCGGAAGTTCTAAAGAACGCTCCGTGCATATGGTCAATTGAGAATTAATGGTGGAAAGTCACGTGAGAGGAGGCAATACCTTCATTGCAACATGATTGGATATGACTGGTTATGTTCGGCTGTGATTGGTTCATGCAATAAATCCCGCCTCTTGTGTTTGTGCACGACTGAACAATAATGGCATTAATTGGGAGATTAATTAAAAAAGTAAACAACTTACACACTTACATATAATTACTTAGTTATGTGCAAATAAGACTTGAAATGGCATGAAAACATCATCTGTGAGTTTTTAGTGAGAAATCGGCATCAGGGCTCCAGACTGTGAACATTTTTTCAGCCGGTGCAACTAAATTATGTGAGCGGTCGCACTGGTGCCACCACCACGTTGTTCAACTATTAAGTGCTGCTATGTCTGTTGCATATGAGAAACATCAAACTGCAAACAAAACAAAAGCATTAAAGAGTGCGCTACTCATTCAATTTGCGCAGCGCAGACCATTTATCAGCTTGGACCGCAATATGAACAAACATACAAACGAACAAAATATTTTTTATACTCCCTCACACCACCTCCCAGCACTACTAAACCTTCTCCTGGCGCCACCATCTGTAGACATTAGTGGCACTGGTGCCACTGCTCTTAAATGTTAGTCTGGAGACCTGAGCTTGGTGAAATTTAAAGTAAATCTCTATGTCTGTGACCAATATTAGCTTTGATGAATGATGATCCGAAAAATTCAAACATAGATAAAAGTTAACTATTAAGAAAAACTGCTGAACATAAGTTCACAAATAAAATATAGATTTTTTTCATTGTTACTGGCTTGAGTTATTATTTTGAAATAAATGTAAAATGCTTAAAAACACTAACTTGATGATATTCATACTTGGCTTTAATAAATAGAACATGACAGGGATATTAATTTGCATTTGATTAAAAAATAAATGAACAAATAAACCTTTGAGGACTTTGCCTCCTCATTTCAGAACACTTTACTGAAATAAATAAATAACAACAGGAAGCTGTTAGTTTGTCATGTTGCTGAAAGCTTACATTGCTTACAGCACCATTAAAAGACAAACTCACCTACATTTAAATTCATTCAAACGTAAATATAAAGTTATATACATTTTACATGATGTATGTACACATCATTATATGCTATAGAAGAATGAAAGGTTACCACATAAGAACAACATGATGTCTTTTTCCGTGATGACTTGACCAAATAGGTGTCCAGGTGACTAAAGATGGCAGAGTGTTACTATCAACAGTACACTGTACACTGAAACCAGGTGAGAAACATGTCAAGAAAAGACATGGCCTGGAGGTTATGTGACACTGTAAATAACACTCAAACACAGGTCAGCACTGTCTATCTGTGTGTAAGGTGGAAGAGGCTTTGGAAACATTATACATTCAATCAGAGTTTTCTCTTAGGTGTCAAGGTTTATCTGGTTAGCAGGACCAGCTAGCCTCTGCTGGAAAATGTCATAACTACAACATCATGTGGGTAAAAACAGACTTTCAACATCACAGTGGATGTTTTAAGGTTAGCATATACAGTGCACAGCAAAAACGAGTACACCCCCTTTCAGTAAATATAAAATACGTATTTTTTTAATGATCACTAACATAATTCATGGAAAGATGGCAAAATTAAATTGTATTAAACATATACTTAATAAAAACAACAAAATATATGCCAAATATTTTCTGTAAGATAAGTAATTAGGCAATTTTGTTTAAATGAAGGAATGCAGAAATGAGTACACCCTAGATTTAATTGAGCAAATGTGTAATATTATAGTAATTAGTATGTCCTCCAGAACTTTAATTATACTGCTCTGACCCTTCCTGGCACTGGGTGTACAAGTTCATGGCAAATTTTCTCACCAGGCACTTCTCACTGAACTCCTCCTCTAGCAACACCAGAACATTTTGGATGCTTTTGGATCTGAAATGATTGAATTTCTCTTCCACACTCTATCCACACTCTTGAGACCAGAGTGTGGATTCCCATTAGTCTATATTTTGTAAATATGGGGCTTGGAAGAGGTTAAATGAGTTTATTGTGCTTTGGCTACAGTAGGTAATTCTAGTGGTGGCAACAACCATGCATGTCACTTCTGCAGGCTGTGTCATACTCTTCAAGATAAAGTGTCAATGGGTCGCGGGTGGATGGGATAAATCAATAACGATGCAAATATTAACTAAATTTTCAAATTTTTTTTAAATACTTGTGTGTGTGTGTGTGTGTGTGTGTCTGTTCTCCTGTTCGAAAAGTTGTGACAGAAAAGGTGACTTTCCAGATAAAGTTTAAAGGGAGTTACGCCTCTGTTAATGCTATTGAGTAGGGTAATATGCAGTGGTGTACAGTACCTGCGTATACCCATTTCTTTATCAATCGACTTTGCGTATAGCCACTTCTAAATCCCCTCTGATGCGCATCATTCAGTAATGTCCTGTATTAGCCAAAATCATGACAAGCCACCATTTCTAATTAAACTGTATGTGAATAAAGGCAAACATTCGCTCAATAAACCCAGTAAAGACGGTAAGGACCCTGACGCCGGCTTCCTTTGAAATATGTTTGATGATTGTGCCTGATGCGCCTGCGCCTGCGCCCGCTCCGTCCTCGCCAGCACCACATTTGCTGCCTGTTCATACGCGAGAGCATGTCGAGGGAGGCACGCAGAGTATTAAAATAATAATAATTATTGATTACTAATTTGAATCAGTACATTGTAACGAAAACAATACATTAAAAATGAAAAGAATTAGATTTTTACGATCAGAAATGTATTAAACTGGGTGAACCCCTGTAAATTTTAGTCCATGGATCTAGCAGGCATTCAAACTGATTTCATCAGAGATTGCGGAGAGTCACGTCCAGATGTCAGTTAACGTTATTCTTTTTAGCGTGAATTTGGCTTAAAAGCACAAATGATTAAGCTTATAAGTGTGCAGCGATGTGCAGATCAGCTGAATCAATCTGCTGTTAGAAATTAACCATTCATTCATCATATCAACATGCAAAACTAAGAGTTAGAATAATTGTAAATTATTCGGGTGCGGTTATCTAAATCAGAGAAAAATACAGATGCGGGTGGGTGGCAGGCAGATAATTTATTTGAAGTTGCAGATTCGGGTGACGTTTGAGCTCATCCACGCATCTTTAAGGGAAACCATGAAACAAATGCAAATTCTCTTGTTTTTTTTTTTTTAAAATAACTGAACAGCTCTATTTATTTATTTTTTTCTAGTCTCAAAAAAAAATGCATGATAAAAAACAAAAGATGTTTTATCCTTAAAAGTAATTGAGCATTTTTTCATTTTCAATTGGAGGCCACTCAGTGTTATCTTTAACCTCTACATCTTACTAATAAAAAGAAGTGTAAACCAATGCAAATATTATTAATCTATTTATTGTTTTTTAGAAAAATCTATATTTTCTCTGTTGTTGTTCTCCTACTCTATAACCCCCTCTAAGCTACAGTATTTTATTCCCTCAGCTCAAAAGTTTTTTCCCCATAGCTTTTTCTTCACTAACTGCTGTGACTGAGCAATTCTACATTTTCTTCAACATCCCAGCACCAGACACACACACATACACACTCTCACTTGCCTTGATTCTGATCTGACTGAATCTGTCTTTTTTCTTTATCTTTCATCCTACCTAGTTTCCCACTACTCATTGCTCACTGTGAGGCCCACCATTACTGTTTGTCTGTCACAGTGGGACACTGTCTGCATTAGTGTAAATCCTGCTGGGAGGTTGAACCCACCAACACTGTCATGAATAACTAGCCTGACGTTTACCCAAGAAGTCTTAACTAAATTTAGCACAGCCAAGCAAAGTAGCATACTGCAGATAACAATGCTCAAGTGCCCGAGTTTCTCTGGGAGATCCCGTGGTGCCTTTTAATGACAAATTACAGCTGCCATGGGTATTAATATATGGGTATTACAGTTGCTCCGGTCAGTTGAGAACAAAGACTAAGAGACACTCTTCATGATAACATGGTTGAGTTATATGAGTCAACTGCATAACAGGAATTATTAAAACCCAAAAAACAGGTTTAAGAATTTTTTTTTCTGATATTCGTTTGATATAGCTGACTTTGGAGTGGTTCTTACAGTCATTAAATGTGATATACTGTAATGAACAAATAAACAATCAGATGATGTCACAAACGTGCATCGAAGACTGACACAGAAAACAAGAAAATTGCATAAAGTTATTTTTGCTTTCTTTATGCACCAAAATAATCAAAATACGGAGAAAAGTCGCTTTTAAAGTTGTCCTAATGAAGTTCTTAGTGATGCATATTACTAATCAAAAATTAAGTTTTGACATACGATAGGAAATTTAAAATTTACTTATCTTCATGGAACATGATCTTTACTAAATATCCTAATGATTTTTGTCATAAAAGAAAAATCGATAATTTTGACCCATATAATGTATTGTTGGCTATAGCTACAAATATGCCCGTGCTACTTACAACTGGTTTTGTGGTCCGGGGTCACATATGTGCATTTATTGTACACAAAGGTTTAGACTACTGTATCACTACTAATAGTGTTCTTACAAGAAAGAGATATGACCCACGTAAAAATGTATATAACAAGCCCCATGGTGATGCTTACGGGTATACTTTCTGTTCTGTACTTTCATTGCATTTACACATTTGGCAGGCAGATACTTTTATCCAAAGTGACCTGCAGTACATCCAAGCTATATATTTGTTCAGAATGTAAAGTCCCTGGAAAGTGAAAACACAATATCGGTGTTGCTAATGTCCAGCTGAGCTACTGGAAAGGAGGTAGAATGTGGTGAGCTTATGCCCAGCAATGAATCAGTTTTTTTTCTCTCAAACACAAGTTAGAGAGCACAGACTAAAATGTTCGGCAATCCACAGTGCTGAAAGAAAAGGTTTTCTGCAGCTTTCTAAAGCAGGGTTTTTCAAACTGAACCCTAAATCTAGCGCATGTACACAAAAATGGAGAGAAAGACGGGGGAGATTTTTAAGGTTGTCAAAATTAAGGTACGCACTTAATATATTAAAGTGCCCCTATTATGTGTTTTCAAATATGATCTTTCATGCAGTGTGTCATGTAGCTGTATGTGAACATAAACTATCTGCCAAGCTGTGAAGCCGACAGTGCACGATACATAAAGTTATTGTCTATCAAAAAAAAGAGTCGACTCACATTTGCCTAAACGAGTCGTCAGGATTTCAAATCTTTTTCTGTTACGGCCACACGTCACAAAGTAACAGCTTTGCATAATGTCCGCCCACGTTCTACGTCGCGAACAACTTGCCCGCCCATAAATTTCCATGGGGTTTACGTCACATGGAAATTTACATGTACATTATACGGAAGACGCTGTATCCTACGCTGTGAGTAAAACTGTTTTATATTCACTTCCAAAAGATGATGAATCTACAAAAATTTTATTTTCTAGCAATCGTTCAAAATACGTAGTTGTGTATGTTATGTTGTGTAACAGCCCTGCACATGTCATGCTAACCGGCTAAATCACGCTTTTGTAGTTCTGTTGTTCAGCTGTGGACCCACTGTAGTCTGACAATTTGTGATTGATGCAGCTTGACTGTCTGTCTGTCTCATTAGTTGGAGTAATGATAAACGATGGCGCACAAAGCGGCTTTCACACCGAATGCGGAAAGCGCTGTGCTATGAAACCCATTCGTTTTAATCGCTTCCGCCCTGCGAGGACGACTTGTTTCTGCCTCGTCCAAAGTGGACGCGCAGCGGAGCAAAGTTCAAATGCGTTCGGTGTGAAACCACTTAATGCATTATACAATGTTGAAGTTTACAACATAGAGGTGTGCCCGGTTCGGTTATAAAAGCAAATTGCGAGCACTTTCCACGGTAGACCGTGCTAACTTGTCAATCAGCCACTTCAGCCGTTTCATCGTCAGACTCTGGCTGGAATTGTTATGGTAAAATTGATGCCATCTTTTCTATGTATTGACAAGTCTCCAGGGCTGTCAGTCAGTTATGGCAATGGGCGTTTCGTTTTCCGATACGCTGTACGCAGTAGACCAATCATAAAGGACTGCGCCATCTGACCAATCACAACAGTGAGGGCTCACGGAAAGGAGGGGTTTAGAGAGACTGATTCTTTGAACTGCTTCGCACGAGTCGTTTATGAATCATTTAGAAAAGGGGTAAATTTAAATCTATTTTTGGAGAAAACTGAAGTGCTTTTTGACCTTGCATACATGTAAACCTGTTTTGGGAGTCTATTAAAACAATATTAGCAACCTTTAAAATGGCATAATAGGGGCACTTTAATTAAATATTTGTTTTTACTAATTTCATAACATCTCTGCTTTCTAAAGAAATGAGAAATTATGAAATTCGTTGCAACTTATTCTACTTTTTTCTCCAGTAACTTTCTTTAATACAATACAATGTATTTAATTCAGAAAACAATTATTTAAAGCGGACGTATTATGCCATTTTTTCAAAGTTGCAATAAAAGTCTCAGGTGACACCAGAATGTGTCTGTAAAGTTTCAGCTCAATATACCCTACAGATAATTTATTATGTCATTTTGAAAATGCCTATTTTGATTGGAAGCTGAAACACGTTTTCATGCATGTCTCTTTAAATTCAAATGAGCTGCTGCTTCCCGCCCCCTTTGCCAGAATAGAGCTGTGCCTGTACAGCTCGTAGCTCAAATACTCCGCTAAAAAAAATCTGTTTGGTTTTGATTATCATGTCTATCACACTGAAATTGTGCATTTTAAAGCCATATCAGTTAATACTGATATGCACACATCCGAAAGTGGCTGTCACACCGCATGTGAGTACTAAAGCAAGTTCTCTTTCATATGTTATTGCTTTTACACTGTCAAAACGCAATAAGATTATGTTCGTGAAGGTAAACAACTGGGAAAGAAACTGCATGTTAATTGCATATTAAATCTGTGTATTAAGTGACAGCAGCGTAATATACAGTACCTATACTGCTGTCTACACTGTTAATATGACCCAAACAATAAAATAAAAACAGAAATCCTTTCTATAGCTTTAATAAAAAGAATTTTCTTAGTTAAATGCTATTTTTAAATGTTCTAGCGTGAAGATAAACATGGTGGAATGTGTGCGGTTCACTCAGGGCGGAATCTTTTCTAAGACGGCAGTGTCTCTCAACAGTCGTGGTGGGGTCTGTAAAATGTGACGTCACATTTTATGGATTCTGCAAACGGCTTGCTCTGATGATTTATGAGGATTAAAAAAAACATGGATTTTTATCATTATAGGGTGGTTGTGTACACACACTGCCAACACACATTTATGATTAATCGCAGACAAAATAAAAGTTTGAGTTTGCCTAATATATGTGTGTGTACTGTGTGTAATTATTATGTATATATAAATACATTCATGTACATATTTAAGAAATATTTACAAGTATGTGTATTTATTATAATTTTTCTAGAATTTATATTGTATATAAATAAAAATATTTTGTACATAACATCTTTCTCTTAAATATATACATTAATTTGTGTGTATTTATATATACATAACAAATACACACAGTACACGCACATATATTAGGCAAACTTAATCTGCTATTTGGATGCGATTAATCGCGATTAATCATTTGCCAGCCCTAGTTTAAACAACATGTAAAAGTGAATTTTGCATAATAGTTGCCCTTAATTTTGTTGTTTTTTAGTCACATTTACTATTTTTGTCTCTGTATAAATGGAAAAACACATGAAAATAATTGCCTATTGCTTTCATATTTCATGAAAAGAGTCTCTTACAAGGGGACCATCATATTTGGGGTCATACAGATTAAATTGATCATCATCCTTAAAACTGAAAAGTCTTAAAACCCCTGTGCAGGCTCACAACACTCTAACCCATCTTGCTTCGATAGGTTTTGACCCAAGGTACGCCACAATCCAGATCAAAACAAGTAGCTTATGGCACTCTGTCATGAGGAAGAATCAGGGATTTGGGCTCAGATTTGTCTCTGTACATGTAGGTACTGGTTAAGTGCTATATATGGAATAGAATTAAGGCGCTCATCTTCTCTGACAAGCCTAAGCCTGCATTGATGGGAGAGATTATTCCCTGAAAAATGCGATTAGCAGTGAGATTAAATCTGTACACTTATTGAAAGGTTTGAGGCGCTTATCTCTCTCCCAATGGTTAAAATGGCATATCAAACAAGAGAAAGTGCAACCTGGTATAAGTCAAGTTACTGTGATGTGACAAACATCATGCAGTACATTTACACCGTCAGGGTATGTAATATTAAAATTAGATCCTCCACTGCTACAATTTTTCACTCATCCATGTTTTATTACAAGCTGCCCACAATATTTTAGTCCAGAAACTGACATTAATACACAGTCAAAGCTGGCCATTTAACAGCCGCATTAACAAAACGGTGCTGGTGAAATTAGCCGTGCAACGCACAAGACAGAGTTCAGAGAGGTTCAGATCAAATCAGAGGCTCACTGAGCTAAAATACAACACAAAAGTCATATAAAAAGCCCAAGTTTTTTTTTTTTTTTTCAGGATTGGGATCTAGAGTTTAGCCTGCCTTGTCGCCAAATTATATGCTACAACATTTTTCCAAACCAACGGATTAATAAGTATGATTGTGATACAGGACAGACCAGACGTGAGGTTAAATTTAAAGAGGAACAGAGGACAGCAACCTTAGATGAGACACTGCCACCATGCAAAATGCAAGGGGTGACTAAAGCAATAAATCACATAGAAAGCAACCTATGAGGTTTAAAATCAGGCTGAAGACGGTGGTGCGGCAAAGTGCTGGTGAAGATAGGGGATTCTTGATTACATTATTATCACCCTCAGGCAATTTGTGAAAACTAACACATTCTGAAGGCACCCAGGCCCATAGCATGAGAGCTGCCCGGAATAGTAAAACAGCCACACAAGCACTGGTTTGTTGGGATGAAGGAGGTCAGTGCAGACAATGCCTCGGGCACAACGACACCCTCTCACATGGAAAAGAGCACAGGGAAGACACCTTCCCAAGGTGCTAAATTACTAGGCCTTTGGGTTGAGATCCTTATGAAAGTCATTTTAAAGAGGAGAGAAACGTGCAAATAGAGTTCAACCGAATGAAAAAGATATTCACAGTAGAATGCAAAGTACTGAAAGTCTCTGTCTTCTTCAGTGAAGTAAAGATTTGATATCATGTTTTTGTTGTCATGTGACTTTCTCATACCGCAATAAGACAATAAGGCGATGTCGTCTTAAAAAAAGCATTAAACATCAATGGCAGTCAAAGGTCAGCTGCACAGAGATGAACGAAGATTTTGTCATCATTTACTCAGGCTTGGAGTGACACGAGGGTCAGTGAATAATTGCAGAATTTTCTGTTCTGGGCAAACTATCTATATTCATGTCTATGAAGATATGTATTTATATACAACAATACTTCATAAAAATATGACTGTAACGAAGTTCGTAGAACGGGAAGTAGGAGGCGGGAACCGGCGAACATTCAGACACTTTAATAATAAAATAAACAAACTCAAAAGTAAAGCGGCAGCCCCTCACAGACGACTGCCGCACACAAAACACAAAATAAAGTCCAGGCCTGGTCCTCTCTTGTCTTCCACTGACGTCGCTCCTCCTTTTATCCTCCTGGAGCTCCTCTGTGGGACTCGAGACCGGTGAGTGGCGCAGGTGTCGCTCATTGTTATTATTCTCCACCGGCCTCATTCCGTTCCCACAGCTCTCGGCCCCCGCCCCACTCGTCACAATGATATTCTCAAAAGCACTAAAGAAAGGAAATCTTTACCCACACATATGTCTGCAAGATGTCTGTTAAAGATCACCTGATCTGGAAAGCATCAGCGGTGTACATAGACATATTGCAGATGAGTAAACACAAAATACATCTTCCAGACATCAAATAGACATCTCCATCATATACGTGTGCTATTAGGGTATATATTACACTATCTAGTCAGCAATATACCCAGATAGCACACATGTCTGCAAGATGTCTGTTAAAGATCACTTGATCTGGAAAGCATCTGCTGTGTACAAACATCTGACGGACATCTGTAAGATGTCAGTTTTACATACATTCTAAATCATAAACATCTTAAAGACATCTAATAGACGTCTATTTGACATCTGATAGGAGATGTACTATAGACGTATTGCAGATGTAAATGTAGACATCAAATAGATGTCTATGAGATGTACCTGTGCTATCAGGGTACTGGTTTAAGATATACAGTGCCCTCCACTAATATTAGCACTCTTGGTAAATATGAGCAAAGGTGGCTGTAAAAGAATAAATCTGCAGCATTTATCTTTTTGATTTTTCATTCAAAACATCCACAAAATTCTAACCTGTCATTGTAGTAAAATAACTGAATGTAGGGGAAAATCTCATTATGACATAAATGTTTTTCTTCAGTGCATTTGGCCACAATTATTGGCACCCCTAGAAATTCATATGAGCAATATATCTCTGAAGTATCTCTGAAGTACCTTTTCATATTTACATTTTAGCACACCAGGGTGACTAGGAGCATGAAATTGTCCAGCCATGACTTCCTGTTCAACAGGAGTGTAGATATGAGGAACACAAAAGCCAAATTTCCCTAATCATCCATCACAAGGAGTAAAAGCAAAGAATATAGTTCTGATGTGCAGTACTAGGTGCTGAGCTTCACAGAACAGAAAGTGCCCATACGAAAATAGCTAAAGCATTGGAAAAACCCATTTCCACCATCAGGGTAATAATTAAGAAGTTCAATCAACTAAAACCTGCCAGAGGAGAGTTTGAGTGGCCAAAGACTCTCCAAGGATCACAGCTAGAGAATCGCAGAGATTAGTTGAGTCTTGGGGTCAGAAAGCCTAAAAAATATTAAACAACCCCAACATCACCACTTGTTGTTTGGGAGGGTTTCAAGAATAATCCTCTTTGCTCATCCACAAACAAACTCCAGCATATTCAGTTGACATGACTGGAACTTCAAGTAGGACTGGCTTCTATGGTCAGATGAAACTAAAAAAGAACTAAAAAAGAGCAAACATGGCTAAAAAATAGCCCATACACATGCTTAAATATATTGCTGGATCTTTATTGCTGTGGACCTATTTTTCTGCCAGAGGTCCTGGACATCTTGTTCAGAGTCATGGCATCATGGATTCCATCAAATATATAAAAAATCGAAACCTGACTGCCTCTGTAAAAAAATTGTAAGGGCTGTGGTTGGATCTTCAATCAGGACAATAATCCAAAACAAACATCAAAATCAATACAAAAGTGCGTCAAAGAGCACAAAATGAAGCTTTTGCCATGGCTATACCAGTTCCCTGACCTGAACCCTTTAGAAAATAAGTGGGGCGAACTGAAGAGAAGGAGGACCACTACAGAGCTGGGAATCTGAAATATTTGTATGAAGGTATGAAGGAATGGTCTCTGATCTCTTGTCAAGTGTTCTCCAAACTCATCACGCACTATAGGAGAAAACTCATAGCTTATATCTTGGGAAAAGGATGTTGCAATAACTGGGTGTCAATAATTGTGGCCAACATGAACTAGAGAAAAACACTGTTTTACTTCAATACTAGATTAGAATTTAGTACATTTTCTGAATAAAAATCAAAAGAATAAACAATGAAGATTTACCAATGGTGTCAATACTTGTGGAAGGCACTGTACGTGGTTGTAAAACAATGAGGGGATTAAAAAAAAAAAAATCAGCAGGACAGTAGCTGTTGTCAGTAATGTAAAGGGTATTTACACAAATCACTTGCCAAAGGAATGCTTTACCTTGTCATGCTATGTTCTATTTATCTAGTTTTTTGACTTTCCAGCTGTATATCTAAGCTGCAGTTGTCACGGTGACACGGCTGAGGCAAGAGACAAGGCTGTTGAGGTTTTGTTTGGTGTCAGCGACTAACGAGTGTGCTGGTGCAATCCGATGTCAGACACATTTAATCACCTGAGATACACGGCGGGTCTCACCGCATTCTCCAAGCAACAGGAAAGCAGGTCTAAAACGTGGCAGGAAAAAAATTACTTTGTGCAAGAGTGTCTGGAATAATACACATGACATGCTAAAAAAGAAATTTAAGAAAACAAACAAAAAGATATGGGAATGACCAATGTGTTCATCTCCGAAATGCTGCTAGATACGGAGAATAACTGTGCCAACGAGTTTTAGCGAAGAAGAAGAGCAGCATGGTCTTATCTAGGCATATTGCGCTTCTGGTGATGATGAGCCATCTGTGTTGAAATATCTTTCAGAGAAAGCAAAGATTTTGACTGTGATGTGGAGAACTTCTTGAAATAAAATGAACTGAAATGAAAAGCAGCTACCGTTCAACAGGTTCGCTCAATCTAGACGACAAGTATGAATGAGATTGCTGAAGACACTCTGAAACAGAGAGAGGATATTGCAGGAGAGTTGCCTGTGAGATTAGCAGTGAGTAACATTACAGCTTTGCTTTAAGAAGGAGAAGAAGGAGAAGTACTGATATATTGAAGAGAGTGGAAGGTAGAAAATTGTTTTTCATGAGTTAGCGGCATAACAGATGAAAGAGCAGAAAATATCTGCTCCTCATATTTCAAGCAGTGGAAACAAAAGATCTGAAAAGATGGTGCATTTTAAGCAATTTCTTTAGTAAAAGTATTCAAATTTTTTATTGGGAATGCAGATTTCTCAACACTTCAAATTCCTTCAAATCACAAACAAGCAATGTGATAAAACTAATTTAGCATAGGATTTTGATTTAGATAAAGGTTTCCAACACTCTTAGCTCCCCTAAATATATATAATACTGTTTAAATGTTTCGAAAGTCTCTTATGCTCATCAAGTTTTAACACGTTCTCACTCCCAGCTCGTCACATATCGGAGCTTTGTCAGAACCCCTTGGCGTCACTTTTTAACAAACGTTGCTTTCAGTTGTGTTTTATCCGTCAGATCAAAATGCATTTAATTCTAATTTAATTCTTAGAATAGGAATCATTTTATATGCATTTATACTGTCATAGATATATTGGAGAACCTAACCCCAACCCTACCCTAAACTTACCCACTTCTCAACAATATAAAACATTACAGGCAAATAAACAGTCACAGGCATTTATTGCAAAAACTGACCAAAAAACAGTATAAAAGTTTTAAGTTGTGTTGCATTACAAGTCTTCTGAAGGTGTACAATATCTTTATGTGAAGAACAGAGTAAAACACAAGGTTTTAATTAGGTTTAACATTAGCATGACGCAATCGGTCACAAGAGACACAAGAGCTAATGGCATTTCAAAACTTAAACTGACGTAACACTTCTGGCAGCAATTTTTAATTTGTGCACAGACTGCATGCAGAAGGTGATCGCATCTGTTCCCCTCTCAAATCAATCGTTTGGCCTCGAAAGATATATATAATGATTATAATAAAGATTATATAATGACAGTTTGTTAGGTTTAGGGGTGGGGGTTTTGTTACAAGCTCAAAAATGCCAGGTTCTGTCATAAAACTTAGTTTACTAAGGATTAGTTTACTTCCAAAACAAAAATTGACAGATAATGTACTCACCCACTTGTCATCCAGGATGTTCATGTCTTTCTTTCTTTAGTCATAAAGAAATTATGTTTTTTTTGAGGAAAACATTTCAGGATTTCTCTCCATGTAATAGACCTCTATGGTGCCCCCAAATTTTTTACTTCTAAAACACAGTTTAAATGCAGCTTCAAAGGAACCAGCTGAGGAAAAAGGGTCTTATTTAGCAAAACTGTTTTTTTATTTTTTTTTTATTTTTTTTTTTTAAATTACGATTTATATACTTTTTAACCCTCTAACGCTTGTCTTATCTAGCTCTGTATGAACTTTTTCCAGGCATGACAGTTAGGGTACATCTAAAAACTCCCGTCTTTTCTCCTCCAACTTCAAAATCGTCCTACATCGCTACAGAAGTATCAACCCAGAGTTTACAAAGTGAACATGCAAAGAAGATCAAACACCCTTTACAAAAAAAAGGTATAAACAGCGATGTAGGACGATTTTGAAGTTGGAGGAGAAAATGAGACAGGAGTTTTTAGACGTTCCCTAACCGTCATGACAGGGAAAAAAACAGTTTGTTTAGAGCCTTTTAAAGCTGCATTTAAACTGCATTTTGGAAGTTCAAATTTGGGGTCACCATAGCAGTCCATTACATGGAGAGAAATCCTGAAATGTTTTCCTCAAAAATGTTTTCTTTACAACTGAAGAAAGAAAGACATGAACATCTAGGATGACAAGGGGGTGAATACACTATCTGTAAATTTTTATTCTGTAAGTGAACTAATCCTTTAAACTAGAGGTCGTCACGGGTCCAAAACTTTGTACCTGAACCCTGAACCCATTTACATTTAAATGGAATTCACTAGAGCATTTCACAACCCGCTTTCAGAGTTCCTCTAAAACACTCCACCTCCCCAGCTCCACCTGTATAGATCTGCTATGGGTTTTTAATATATGCTATTTGTGCAGCAGCAGTATGTCTTAAATACTCACAGCACCGTATCAGAGTGTGTATTGGCAGTAGCAAGTTTCTGTACTTGCTTTGCAGAAGCAGCAATAATCTACAACAACAGCAATAACCAACAGTATTAATAGTGTTAATAGTGTAGTGTAATGTAAATAGCTATGTCTCTAAATTGAAAAAAAAAAAAAATAATATATCACACACCAACAAATATGGAATAGTGACAAAAAAATTAACTTATATACAATTTAATCGCTACAATTCTTATGCCCTTCGCGTCTGCATACTGACACCAAAGTTTCCTTATTTAAGGCAATGGAGAGATCTGCCATCAAAAAACTACTCTAAAGGAGTACCCTGTGTGTTCAAAAGTGATGCCAAACGGCCCTGTCCAAGCATCAATATGTAGTAATATAAAAGTAATAAAAGTAATATTGTGAAATGTTTTATTTTTTAATATATAATTTTAAATGCAATTTACTCATGTAATGGTAAAGCTGACAAACAATTATAATAAGGAAAAGTGTGAATAAACAGAACAGATAAGAAAATGCTGCTGTCAGAAACACAATGAGCAGAAATTCTTCTACGACAACATGCAGATCCTCACTAATAAGGTGAATTAGTACTCAGTAAGTGTGTGTTAAAATGTCATCTGGACAGATTACACCATTAAATGCCCCAATTATAGACTTCAAGTGATGGCACAGACACCGCAAGACATAGTAATTATTGAAACTAACGGTTCTTCAAGATCTTTGCGTCAATAGCACTGATGTCAACCTTCAACATGTTCGTTTATCATAAAAACAAACATTCAGAAACACTCATCTGTACATTCTAAGGAACCTCAGGAATTATGTTAGATGATGCTCTTTTATTATTAATACTTCAAAACAAACAGCAAATTCTTTAGATCACTGGACTTGTGAACAGGTCATTACGAATGGCTTGGCCTTTCAACTATGTCATCATATTAACCACAGCGTGTCAGATAATTACATCTGTGACCTGCAGGTCAGCTACTATAGAACAGTAATTGCATCATGGTAGAAAATCGGCCATGTCTTGTTTAGCCTTATAGTCACATTGAGCAAATACTTCATTGAGCTCCAAGGCAATGCCTGAGGTTCTGCAAAATGACATTGGGGTTATTAGTCTGACATAAAAACCCACTTCACTCCTAATGAAGATTTAATTGCTGTTCTCCTTGAGCTTTGATGATGTTCTGGAAACAAGCAAATGCATTTACTCAAGCCTTAAATACAAGCAACCACATTAAACTCCCGAATTACCTGTCATATTAGTACTAACGTCTTTTGTTTAAAAAAAAATAAACAGTGTATGGACAATGGAAGCGACTTTTAAATGCCTACTTTATAAAATCCACAAACACTTCATGCTTCATGCCTCAACCCCTCTCATCAGCCCGCTTTAGCACTCTATTTTCTTCACTGCGGTTGCCATCCAAAAACATGTTCTCTTGCATGTAATTAATATGAGCAGCCATTACCAGTGTGTTTTAGGGAGAACCGCCAATTAGCCTGTCTGTCACTGCTGAATCCTAATTAGAAATTATCAATGTTAATGGCTCCAAATGCTTCTGCTAATGGAGGGGTACCTGCCAAGCAGCAGACACGGGCCTTGGTGAATACTTAATAGGGACAAAGATTCTGCCTTGGACTCCACGAGCGAAGATGCAGTCACTCATATGCCACGGACCGTCACTGGCTGGAGTCTGATAGGAGGATTGACAGAGGAAGATAGTAAGTCAGATACTGTGAGGACATGCAAGGCACTCCCAAAAAAATGGTGCACACTTGTCTATCATTAGGATTTCTAAAAAAAGATATAGAGGACATTGTTTTAATAATGAAAAATATTTTATATGTTAGATACACTTTTATTTAAAATAAAACTGAAACAGTAACTTAAAACCGTGCCCGTAAACTGGAGATTTTGATTTGTATGACCTCAGAGGTCTTTGGTTTTATTTTGTACAGTTCTCTGAGGTCCACTTCTAATGTTATTAAGATTTTTCAGTCAATAAACATCATAATTTAGAAGTAATAGGCAAATAGGCCAATATAGTCAGCACAGCATTGTCGTTTAGTTTCAATCTTTTTGAAAATCCCACGTTAAAGGAGAAGTCCACTTCCAGAACAATTTACAAACAATTTACTCACCCCTTTGTCATCCAAGATGTTCATGTCTTTCTGTCTTCAGTCATAAATAAATTATGGTTTTTGAGGAAAGCATTTCAGGATTTTTCTGCATATAATGGACTTCATTGGTGCCCAAATTTGAACTTCCAAAATGCAGTTTAAATGCAGCTTCAAAGGGCTCTAAATGATCCTAGCCGCGGAAGAAGGGTCTTATCTAGCAAAAATAAAAATTTGTATACTTTTTAAGCACAAAAGCTTGTGTAGCACAGGCTCTGAGATGCGCATCCACGGGTCGTTCTTAAACGATTTGTTCATTTTGAACGAATCTTCAATGTGACACGGGAAGAACGAGTCATCTCGGGGAGTGATTCGTTCAGTCGCGCATGCGCAACATCCTATTAGGCAGTGATGTCGATCTTCTTCTGTGGAGATGGTGTTTAGCCACACTATTACATCATAGAGTAGAACATTCCACAACCAGTCGTTCTGGCACACTGCCTTCAATATAAGCTGCTTTTAGACTAAAAAGAAACTTTTGAGTCCTGAAACTGATGTTTCTATGGTACAATGACCTTTTATATGTCAAAAGATCAAGGCCATTTTGGTTTCTCAGCTCATGACTTCTTGGCAGTATCCAAACATAATTATTTTATTAAAAAAATATTTTAAATAACTATATTAAACTGTGTCCCACATTTTGCTCGCAAGCCTACTACCCATTTAAAAATTAAATAAATACAGCTTTAAAATTCTTTGAAATTGTGACTGGGAAAACCTAATAAAACCTTTTGGACTCTTTCTAAAGCATACTATAACAGTTTTTACAAATTCATCAAACTCAACCAATCAATTAAGTTATTTAACAAAAAAATAATCAATAATATTGTTCAACATTTTTTGAAAGGAGTATTTTACTGATACAAATACTGAATTTTCAGCATCATTACTCCAGTCTTCAGTGTCACATGATCCCTCAGAAGTCATTCTAATATGATTCCAACATTACTTATTATTATCAGTGTTGGTTTATTATTTTTGTGGAAACTGTGATTTTTTTTTAGAAAGTTCAAACAGCACTCATTTAAAATAGAAATCTTTTGTAACATCATGATTTTTACTGTCATTTTTGATCAATTTAATGCTTTTTTATTTTTGGGTGGGGTTAAACAGGCAGTGATGTCAATCTTCTTCTGTGGAGGTGGTGTTTAGCCACACTATTACATGATAGAGTATTTATTACATCATTTATTACATCACTACTACATCATAGAGAATTTATTGCATCTTTTTATTTGCATACACAGTACTTTTGTTAACTATGGTATTCTGACATTTTAATTTTCTTAATTTTATTTTAATTGTCTTTTTAATGTTAATTTATTGTTTATTAATTATTTCTACAAAACAAGTTTTTTTTGTATTTTGACCTCTTGAGGCTGACGATTTGCTTAAGGGGGACATTAGATGCCCATTTTCCACAAGTTGGTATGATTCTTTAGGGTCTTCATTCCTCAATGATCATGTAAAACAACCTTGTCAAGAACAGCTTTGTTCACAGCAACCTGTCTCGGTGCAAGTCTCTTCAAATGATAATGAGCTGCTGTTCACTCCACCCCTTTCTTCTGTTTTTTTTTTTGTGTATTTGTTGGTGTGCTACCATCAAAAACAAAACTAATCTACTGTGTCCTCAGTGGCTCTGATGTTGGGAGAAAATGAAGAATCTTAAATTCCCTTTTACATCCAACTACAAAACACCTGCATTGCTTACGAGAAATTGTTGTCGCTACAGCTGCTCAAAGGTGCAGAGAAAATGACTCACAGGGTACAACTTGCTGAGGACAATCCAGCAGTCGTGGGCGGGGCCTGAACAGTATGACATCATACTGCTCAGAAAATCAAAACGGCTTGATAATTGAGACTGTTTAGATTTTTATGAGGTTAATAAAGGGTAGTCGTGTCCACACACTGCTAAGACACATTTATATGCAAACGCTATATAAAAGTGAATTTTGCATCCAATGTCCTCTTTACGGTTAAGCATGTCCTTTCACAGAGTCTGTGAAAAAGAAACAAAAATCCTTTCAAGGCCCTGTTTTGTACCCTTTTCCTCAAGTTTCACACACACTTGGGTGTGATTTCTGTATACGTATATACTAATCAGCATATAAATACAATGGCATTGTTTATTTTAGCTGTAAACACCAGGTACAAAACCAGACTACACAGGTACTTTGGATCATTATTTGTTGGGTCAGTGACGTTAACTACGACCCATCCTTCTCCTGAACAGACAGACTGCTAAGAAGACACAGAGCACAACAAGACATCGTTACCTATTATGTCAGAAAGTGAAACACAACCTAAGTTTGTGCAATTGATTTTCAGGTGCTCTAGGAGCAGCTGACTTCAGCGACAGGCTGTCAGTGCCACTCAAGGAATCATGCCAGCTGAAGCGTCTCAGCGGGCCAGTCGCTGCAAAGGTACTGGTGTTGCATACACATGAGAACATGCTGTAGCTGCCTTCAGATGAGGAACAGAAGACATTGTGTTATTTCTAAGTCATTTGGAAATGGGAATCTAATAAAAGCAGTAATAAGATTGACATTCGTCTGTCTTCAAATTATGTGAGGACAACTGAGGGTACATTTCATATCAGATTTTTGTTAAAAACGAACCAAAAAAATGAATTTAGGCGATCGTGATTCATTACACGATCAACTGTACCGTACATGTTATTGGACCAGAACACAAGAGTATGTGTGAAATTACCATGCAAAAAGACAACGCAAACCCATGAGCAATAAGTTCCACGAGTCACCAATGCTTCGTCTTTGTGCTTCCTGTCCTTTCAGCCCCAGTTTCTAAGAACTTCACTCAGGCCTCACAGTGGGCTCCTCTGGGACCCTCAGCTGTCATTCGAATCTCAGAGGCAGTGAGAAGCCGAAGGCGTGCGCTGTCTGAGCCTGCCTGCCACACATAAGCGCACGTCCTCTCATCCACACATCCACACTCTGCTTTTAATCTGTGTGTGATGGCCTGGCATCTTGTCTTTTTCCCCTCTCTTCACCAGCAAAGCTAGTCAGAGTTAATCTTTAGCTTTCCCTTTAGGATGGATCCTTCTGCCTGGGCCCACTGGTAAAGAATGAAAGGATTCTTCTAGATGTTATACTATTCTCCTTTAAATTTTGAGATTTGATTTACACTATTGTTCAAAAGTTTGGGGACAGTCAGATTTTTATTTTATTAGTACCTTTATTCATTAAATTCACTGAAAGTGACAGTAAACACTGCAAAAAAAGGCTAATCTTAGTTATTATTTTTGTCTTGTTTCTAGTGAAAATATCTAAAAATTCTTATATCAAGATGCATTTACTAGAAAAGCGAAAAGATGTAAGATATTAAGTCTTGTTTCCTTGGGGGAATACCCTAAGTGCATTTTGCTTAAAATAAGTAAAATTATCTGCCAGTGGGGTATGAAAAATAATATTGTTTTAAAAGTATTTTACTTACCCATAAAGACTCATAAAGACATTTACTGCTGGCAGATTTAGTTAAAAAAACGTATAAAAATAAAACATTAAAGGGATAGTTTATCATTTTCTCACACTAATGTCGTTTCAAACCTTTCTTTTGTGTGACAATGAAAGAAAGCATTTTGAAAACTGTTTCTTTCTTTACGTTAGGCCATTGCAGCCTAAATGTTTATGTGTAATAAATTCTATGTTGAATCAAATAAAATATTTCTTTCTAAAGCTACAATTTGTAATGTCTACTTGATACTTTCTCATTTACCACAAAAATAGCTTTAAATAATCTTTTGTGGGTATTTTTACAGTCAATTTTTTTTGCGATTAATTAGATTCATTAAAAAACACATCATGTAATTAATTAGATTCAAAATTTGAATCGACTGACAGCCCACTTTTTTTAACCCACTTTTAACCGTAAATATTTTATCTTGGCCTCCACTGAAGCTCCATCATCTGGTTAGTAAGCAAACATTTTAATTTTAGATGCAAACACAAGCTTTGGGAAGGTAGGATTAATTTAGTGAATAATGATAAGGAATTTCCTATTCCTGACATTTATCATATGACCTCAAAAGACTGGAAACACGTTATTTTTTTCCTTCTTTTTGGAGCTTGATGGACATGGTCACCTTGAACTGTCCATCAATAACTGTAAAGATGTTTCAAAAAATGCAGGAAAAAGAACAGCATATGGGTTTGAAATGACACAAGGGTGCACAAATAAAGATTTTTCATTTTTGGATGAACTATTTTAGGGGTAACATAAGCCTTCCCCGCTGCTCTTCTTTCCTGTTATCTCTTTCTATTTCTTTCTCTCACTCTCTTCCTCTGTACCTTTCTCAAACTCAACTACTCATCTAAACCTCTACAAAAGATAATAACATTGACATGCACATACACAGGCTTGCATATGCAAACCTGCACCAGTCAGATCATGTCCAAAAACTGTTCGCTTTCAGTATCACTGACAGCAAATATGCTCCACTAGCCATTTCTGCCTCCTTCATCATACTTCCATTCAGTGAAAACTAAAAGCGGGCCTTCAAAGGCGCTGGCAAGGTCAGCTTTTGGGAAGACGTTGAAGAAACCATCCCATTATACGGTTAAATGGTGCAGAAGATTCAGCCCGAACCAAATTCTCTCCCATCAGTGTGACATTCTATTAATTAAGTTGCAGAGGGCAGGCCTTTGCTCACTACACAGATCCACGTGAGCTAATGCAATGCTGAAGGTCGTTCACATCAATAACGGGCTGCCATTCAGCCTCACAGTTACTTGAAATTTGAATATGAAAACAATTCAGCACTCATGCCTTTGTGTACACCAAAAGAGCATCTAGGTTTAGGAGAGCGCTTGTTACA
Source organism: Labeo rohita (assembly GCF_022985175.1). Lineage (NCBI taxonomy): Eukaryota > Metazoa > Chordata > Actinopteri > Cypriniformes > Cyprinidae > Labeo > Labeo rohita. The sequence continues at coordinate 16,932,728 of NC_066877.1, forward strand.
TTCAAATCTGAAAGGCTTTTCACTGTATTCAAATATGGGGTCAATGAATATTGACACCATTTCTAATGTCACATTTCAAATGACATATGGCTTTTCTATTCTCTGCTTGTGCTTTACGTAAGTACAAAAGCCTGAAACATGCACACAAGGCTCTCTAAGCATGAATGAACATTGAACAGCATATCTACCTTTATTATTTATATGAATAGAGCTGTTGAGACTTCTAATAAATGGCATTACACGGTGAACATCAAACTCTTATGTAACGACAGCAGGTTTATGGTTGTTTTTTAACTTCATTTTTCCTGACTAAGCTAAAGTGCATGCATATGCCCAGATAAAACAACAGCTACTAGGAAAATCATTCAATATAAGTGTATGTAAACACTGTGCATCTTCAAACTCCATTAACGCATCATCTTCAAGACGGTTGCAAAAAAACATGCAACATCTCAGCTCTGCAAGCAATGTGTAACAGTGAGATATGCACACATTCAGCACAAACGTTGTTGTTATTTCCTCAGGATGGGTGTTCTTCACAAAAACCAATATGGGAACATCAAATTTTGTTAACTTATAAAATGGTATCAATGCAAATAGCAAGATTATGAAATGAAAATGTACTGTGTTTGGAATACTTGCCTGTGTTTGAATTCCCTGGATTTATTTAAAGATGCAATAGGTGATTGTCTTTAGAAACATTTTTTGTTATGCTGGTTGAAAGTCTCTTCACATCCCGATAGCAATCATTAAGTTAAGTGGTCTGCTGTATTTATATGTTTATTTATATGTTAACTGTACTATAAAGTGTTTTCACGGTTAATGTGATGCTGTGACGCTGCTAGAGCATTTACGGTAGTTTTGAGGCAGATAACTGCCATAATGTTGTCAAATTTATTATGACTGACTGTTATGTAGTAGGGGTTCGGTACATACCTCGGTTTGGGGGTCATGGTTCGATACAATTTCAGTACAACAGAAAAAAAAGATTAGATTTCTTTCATTTATTTTTAACAGACAGTAGTACAAATTACAATTTTTTTCTACCTGTGAAAATACTATAAATACTATTACATCAAATTATAATGTCATGTATAGGCTCTATAAAATCTGCAGTACATATATACAATACTTGACATATATTTAATTTAATTAACTGTTAGACAAGGGGGAAAAATAGTGCGACACTTAACATAGCATATATGTACTGAGTATCAGTTCAGTTTTGTGACAGAAAGGAAACTCAAATGGCAAAAAGCGACATTCTGTTTGTTTTTTTGTTTAAGTTGATTTTGCTGGTATGAAGAAAGCTGAAGTAATCGCGCCGGCGCACACAAACACAAAACATATATATGAGCGTGTGCGCCTCTGTGTCACCGTAGGAACCCGTTAGCATTTGCATACATGGTCAATATGAAAATATTATGGAATATTTGGATTTGTGCCGAATGAGAAAGGTAGGATACAAGAGCACAAAGGTCCATTTCGCAAACAGTTGAGTGCGCAAGCCTTTAAAGTAACGTTATAGTCCTTTGTCAGTGAGAGACACGTTCAGAATCAGCACATGGCCACTGTCTAGTGGTCTTTGTTTTAAAGTGCGCAACTCCTGGCATTCGCTGTTCTTCTGCAGTCGATTATCAAACAGCGTTGCATTACTGCGGGCACCTTTCTGGATTGAGGGTGAATTGCCTGTATTCGTTGTAAGGCCTCATGCACCGAACCGAGATGCCCGTACCGTGACGATTCGGTACGAATACATGTACCGTTACACCTCTATTATGTAGGGTCCCAAACAAAATGCTATAAAATATTAAAGGACGGTCACAATAACAACACTGAATACAGCTAAATTAAGAATAACAGCCTTAGGATGCAGATGTTTGGCACTGTGCAGTTAGAGGAAAGTTGTGAAGGCTAAGCAACAGATGTTTTACAACAACAGGAAAAGGAAAAATATGATCTAATTGGATCAAATATTTGTTTATAAGCTGTAACACCTGTGAGATAACCATTATTACTGTTGTTTTTTTCCTTTATTACTTTACAGCTTCATGAAGATTTATTATAAATGTTTGTAAATGTGGGTAAATGTCCTTGTTCTACAAGTTTCACAATGTTGCTGTCCATGGTGCTGATTAGACGAAGACTTCAATTAAAGGATTACCTCACTTTCAGCATAAAAATTTTTATTCACCCCCATGACATCCAATATGTTCAGCTGTTTCTTTCTTCAGTAATGTTGAGGAAAACATTCCAGGATTTTTCTCCATATAATAGACTTGAATGGGAGCCAACAAAATTGCAGTTTCAGTGCAATTTCAAACACGATCCCAGTCGAGGAATAAGGGTCCTATTAGGCGTAATGATCAATCAGTTTCTAAAAACAAACAAAAAAATGTATATACTTTTTTGCCACAAATGCTCATCTTGCATTAGAACTGCAATGCGTGTCAACAACTTCACACATTACGGAATCACATTGGAAAGGTCACGCGCCATAGGGGAAAAAGGGTAAAAAGGTAGGGTAGGGTGAAAAACTCAGTGTCATTTTCTCCTCCAACCCCAAATTGTTCAACATCGTTGTTTTACCTTTTTTTGTAAAGAGTGTTTGACTTTCTTTGCCCATTCACTTTGTAAACACTGGGTTAGTACTTCCACCTATGTCATTTGTGACCTTTCCAATGTGATTGCATAATGTGTGAAGTCAAACTAGTGCAAGACGAGCATTTGTGGTTAAAGGAGAAGTCCACTTCCAGAATAAAAATTTACAGATAAGTTACTCACCCCCTCGTCATTCAAGCTGTTCATGTCTTTTTTTCTTCAGCCGTAAAGAAATTGTGTTTTTTGAGTTAAACATTTCAGGAATTTTTTTAAACTTCCAAAATGCAGTTTAAATGCGGCTTCAAACGATCCCAAATGCGGTTGTAAACGATCCCAGCCGAGGAACAAGGGTCTGGGATCATTTACAACCACATTTGGGATCATTTGAAGCCGCATTTAAACTGCATTTTGGAAGTTCAAAATCGGAGCACCATACCAGTCCATTTTATGGAGAAAAATCCTGAAATGTTTAATTCAAAAAACACAATTTTCTCCCTCAAAAAACAATTTCTTTATGGCTAAAGAAAGAAAGACATGAACATCTTGGATGACAAGCGGTGAGTACATTATCTGTCAATTTTTGATCTGGAAGTGGATTTCTTCTTCAAAAAGTATCTAAATTAAAGATGTACGATATTATAGAACCAATATCGGAATTGGCCAATAATGGCTTTAAAGGGGACATCGTAAAAAAAAAAAAATCTTGTTTTAAGAGTATTTTACTGACTTGTTTTAAAGGGGTCATCAGATGCAAAATTCACTTTTACACATTGTTTAAACATAAATGTGTGTTGGCAGTGTGTGTACATATCTACCCTATAATGATCCCCTATAATGAACCACCCAAGTGGTTTTATTTAATCCTTTTAAATAATATCCCCTTTTTCAAATCAAGCCATGCTCAGATTCTTGTCTATGTGAAGTCAGACACACTATTTTTAAATCAAATTATGAGCTCTAAAAGATTTTCAGAATTCTTTTGCTTTAGACCATCTACAAATGTTAAATCTTAAAATAAAATGTTATGGTTACCACTGCATTTTTCTGGGAAAAAAAAAAAAATAGTGTTTCATATATAGTTTATTTTTAGTCCGTTTTAAAGCTTCAATGTACCGTCATTATAAAAGGACTTCATTATTGTTTATTTAATTCTTATTAAAAAACAAAATTAAAAATAATTTGCTTATAATTTCTGCACAGGAAAGACTTGGTGTTGTTTCCAAATAAAAATAAATATATCTGTATCGGCTATCGGCCAAAATTAGTTGCAAAATATCGACATATCAGATATCAGCAAAAATCCAATATTGTGCATCCCTAATATAAATGTTTAATTTTTTAAAAAATGGCCAATCATTTTGCTAGAAAAGACGCCTATTCCTCATCTGGGATCGTGTAGAGGTCTTTGAAGCTGCACTGAAACTGCAATTTGGACCTTTAACTATTAATCCCCACTGAAGTCCACTATATGGAGAAAAATCCTAAAATGTTTTCCTCAAAAAACGTAATTTCTTTGCGACTGAAGAAAGAAAGACATGAACATCTTGGATGACATGGGGAAATGTTTTATTCTGGAAGTGAACTAATCCTTTAAGCAAGCTGAGATAACGAATTATGGTTTCAGAAGGAAATAATAAAACGAAATAAAATAAAATAAAAAATAGCCCCTTTCCTCACTGCAATGCAATCATCACCTCTTTCATCACTGTCTCATTTGGAACCCTTTTTCTTCCTACTTCCTCCTCTGCATTCATCTGAAAACCATGGTCCGTTTTTCTCTTATGGGACTGACAAGACCTGCACCCAATTAAAGTGAAGGTGAAAGGAGAGGCGGCAATGTCAGCGAGACGGATTAACGACGGCACGCTCAGAAATGCAAGCTGACACCTGCCGGCCTTATTTTGTCACGTAGAAACGTCAACATTTGCAGTGTTCATGCAGTGCTTATTTGTGACTGACAGGGATCTGAACGGCTTTTTTTACTCACTGATTTACGCCACCAAGACCTCTGGAGGCCCACGGATCTCAGAACAGAAGAGTTCGATCTCCCAACTGTGAGATGAAGGCAGGCTGAAGCAGCTCAAAGAAGGCCCGGCTTGCTCGCTACAGAAAGCTACAGATTAAAGCCAAACCTAGTGAGAGAGAGAGAGAGTGCGTGTCAAAAGATTCTCAGCGGTGTTTCTGTGTCACAAGGTGATGAATCATAATCTTTCCCTTCATTAAAAGTAGCACTCCACCAAACTATGCTGCTGACTTTGTAGACTCAAACTTGAAACGTAGTGGCATGGATTTCAAACACCGGAGTGCCACTGACTTGATCAATATTGAGGCTTTAATGACTGGCGTTTACCGCTAAGCAAACAGTCATTTGGTATAAATGGTTTTAAGCTGGATAATTGGTCTCAAACCTCTCTACTCAATGTCAGGATGATCTGGAGTTAGAAATGTCCTTTTGGCAACTGGCATAATTGGGCCAATAGTTTCAAACAGACATGAAGCTTATAGACATTTGAAATCAAGTATTTGTCAGACTGTAGAAAGGCCAGCTGAAGAAGACCTGGGCTGGCTGTCACCAACTATATGGTTTTAAGACTCGGTCTTATAACAATACAGACTTTATAACAATACAGTATATTTATTCTTATTTTTATATTTTTTATTTTTTATTTTTATTATCATGGCTCTGAGAACACAAGTCTCGTGACAATGTGGCTCTTCAGTATTTTTTAACCTTTTTAAAACAAACCAACCCTGATAAAAAACATTCGCTGGCATAAAGTGTGACTATTTCCTCTATAAATTTATATCAGCAGGCTTCCAGCCATATCTTCATTTTCCCCTTTGTTTATCTTTTCCACATCATTTATTTGAAGTTTTATCTTATCTACATGAGCGAGCGCCTTGTCATGGGTCACATTGTCAAATTACTTTAAAACAATGAACTATTTTCTAGAGATGCATCTGACATGTACTGCGAAATGCTAATGAGTAGTGTGCTTCATTATCTCTCTGAATGAAACGCACACTGCTTCTCCTCTAATGAGCTAATGGAACTCAATGTCATTTAGAGCTTAGCAGCACAAATGGGCAGAAGCTGTTCAACAGGAGCCCTGATTCACTGTAGACTAAAATGACATGATGCTTTTATCTTTGAATGCTTTGCTGAGTGTGTTTTCATAAAACATGACATCTGTCAAGATCGCTGATGTCAGCGGACCTTAACGTTCCAATTTAAGATGCTTTCTTCCTCAGCAGTTCTAATGAAAATGTGAATGGCATCCTTCAGTTTTAGTCTATTTGATGAACTGTATTGTATTAGTGATAGTAAGACAGGCTTTGTTAATTATTCACAGTACCTCAATAACTTTGGTATTTCACTGCGCGGCGTACACTGGCAGCCTTTCATCTATAAATTTAGATTCCGATTATGAATTATTCCATTATTTTTTATATTGTATGAAGGTAACTAATTTTACATAAAAATGTAGGTTAATGAAGACATTGCACAGCAGCACAGTTACCCAAAAATAAGTATATAAACAAGTTATGGTTCACTTATGACAACCCAGAGTTGCAACATCAAAAGCAGATAATAAGGAAAAAGTTTCTGTCAATGAATTAAAAAGTTTAAAAATTATGACTTTTTATCTCACCATCCCTTTTTTTTTTAGAATTGTGAGATATAAACTCGAAATTGCTAGTTATAAAGTCAGAATTTCAAGATATAAAGGAGGATATAAATAAACTCGCAATTCTGACTTTTTTCTCGCAATTGCAAGTTTATATCTTTCGATTATTTTTCTTGCAATTTTGACTTTTTCTTAGAACTTTGAGATATAAACTCAAAATTGCTAGTTGTAAAGTCTGAATTGCAAGATATAAAGTCAGAATTGTGAGATATAAACGTGCAATTGTGAATTTTCTTAGAATTGTGAGATATAAACTTGAAATTACATAACATATTTATTATATTTTAATATATTTATATAGTCGTAATTGTGAGGAAAATAAGTCAAAATAGTGAATTACAAACTCACAATTGCGAGAAAATGTCAGAATTGCGGGTTTTGTCTAACAAGTCTGGCCTTATTTCTCACAATTGCGAGTTTATATCCTGCTTTTCTTGCAACTCTGAATTTATAACTCAATTTAGAGTTCACATCTCACAATTCTGAGAATTGCGAGTATATATTTTGCAATTCTGAATTTATTTCTCACAATTGCAAGTATATATCCTGCAATTCTGACTATATAACTCATAATTTTGAGTTTATATCACAGAATTCAGAACTGTGAGATACGAACTTGCAATTGCGAGATTTCCCATTATTGTGAGATATGAACTCTAAATTGAGTTAAAAATTCAGAATTGCAAGAAAAGCAGGACATAAACTCGCAGTTGTGAGAAATAAGGTCAGACTTGTAAGACATAAACTCGCAATTCTGACATTTTCTCGCAATTGTGAGTTTGTAATTCACAATTTTGACTTTTTTTCTCACAACTACGACGTTTTTCTTGCAATTCTGACTTTTTTTTCTCAGAGCTATGAAATATAAACTTACAATTGCAAGTTATAAAGTCCAAATTTGAGGAGAAAAAAGACTGAAATTTTCTCAGAACTGTGAGTTTATATCTCGCAATTCTAACTTAACTCACATGTTATGAAGTCATAACTGCGAGATATAAACTCACAATTCAGTCATTTCAGTCACTTTTCTGTCACAACTGTGAGATAAAAACTCACAATTCTGAGCAATAAGAGTTTATTTCTCAGAATTAAATCAATTTAAATCAATTCTGACTTCATAGCTCTCAATTTTGCACTTATACCACGCAATTCTGAAAAGGTCAGAATTTTGAAATAAAAAGTAAAAATTACCTTTTTTATTGTTTTATTCAGTGGCAGAAACGGACTTCCAAATAAATGGCATGCAGAGAAGAACAAAATGTCTGATCAGACAGACATTTCCCATTGACACAAGAGGTTCATGGTCAGCTGAAACATGGACCAGACTTTTCACAAATCAAAAGTCTTGCTACATAAGAATACAAACATAAAAAAAACAAACAGTAATGTAGATATTATGTAGAAAATTACAGCATTACTGAAACTTTGGCCACAGCTTGAATCTTTCACAAATAAAAAGTGTCTACACATTTCCATCGAGTGACAAGAGCAGCCTCTGCTTGCCTTATGTCTGTGGTCGAGCCCAAACTTCGCCAATGAAATATTCATCCATTGCATAACCACCAGGGGACTTTCAGCCTAAGACGTACACTGAATGTTGACTTGTGTGGCAAACCGTAATGCTGTTCAGTTGGACTTGTGTGACCAAGCTGCAGATGAATTTGACTGACAGGCATGACTATTTTACAGTTTGTGATCCTGATCATCCTGTTTACTCTTTTTTTACAGAATTAAAAGAGTAAATATTTTCCACTAGTTTTGCAACACAACATTCTGATTTATTTAATACATTTTTTTACTTTATGTTTTTACATATACCAGTTCTTTGTATGGCCTATAAACTATTTTAAGTGTACAAAATTCATCCACAGCTTTTACATCAGCTCCTTCAGTTATTGTCATGCACTGACATAAGCGAGCACAGAAGAACAGATAAGCTTCTCTTTGTCCTTCGTTATAATTAATCCCGTTGTCTGAGGAATTCAGGGTCGTGCAGCAGTGCATGTAATAACTGCTGTCTTTTTATTGGCAAAAACTTTGCGGGCCGCTCTGCAACAACCTGAAGGTGAGTGACAGGAAGCTGGGAGTTTTGCTCACGTTTGCTGGACTGAGAATATATCAGCTGCTCTGCATGAGCCTGACATCTACTTATGAAAACAGTTTGAAAGCGGCTGTCTAACCTGCTCTGAGTTCACATTGATAGCTATAAATGATCCACACTTTTTGTTTCACATTTTTGTTAAAATGGCCAAAATTTTAACTCTTTTTTTATGCCTGTGCCAATGAAATGCATCTCAGAAGACAGACCTGGTTTTCAAAACTGGATGTTCATTAGGACTGACTAATGATGGACAGACTCACTGTCGGTTTCTAAGCATGTGTTCTGAGTAAAAGTGAATATTTTCTGTTGTGTGCAAAAACAGGTTTGCAATACTGGATCACCATTTGGTGAACATCTGACAGCTTGCCACTGCAGAATCACTACTCTGTTTTGCTTCCTCATTTACTCCACTCACCTTGTATGTGTGTGCGTTACACATATGTTTTGACAGTTTTATTGGCAATTTGAAAAGAAATTTCTAAGCTAAATTTTCATCCCCATATGGTGATGAAAAAACACTTCCAAAAACAACAAGCTGAGATGTAAAATATTTGATGAGTGACACACACAGACACAACAAGCACATGAGCTAGAGGGACAACAGAAAGCCTTCTGCTCATGTTACAGCTCACTCTTTGCGACCCCTGTGCCCTGGGCACCAGAATGGGTCATTGCCAGCTTTGAGCAAAAATTGTCCATCATGAATCACTGCAGTGTAGCTATATCAAAGAGTCATTAAACAGCATCAACAGCACACCACAGCATTTACCTAAGATCAAGGAGTCTGCATAAATCCATTCACACTGAAAATTACGATACTTGAAGCAATGTTATTTTTTAATATGAAATTCTGTAATTCATATTTCAAATCTGAATGTCTACATATTTATTGTATTTTATTTATATTGTACTTTATAATTTTATTGTTATTATAAATAATCATTAAATAAATACAGCATGATTTTTACAGAAGCAAAAGCACCAGGAGAGGCACAGAGTACATGGGTAGTTGACAAATAGGCAGTAAAAATTATTTTTTTTTTTTTTTTATTTTGTAAAAGACCTTTTTTGAAGAAGAAATGTATATATTTATGCAGTTTGAAGTCTGAGAAAATAAAGTGTCACTAATATTTACTTAACTGTACCATAAATTTGTCCTATGGCGTGACAGCAAAATTAAGAAAAAAACTCTTTATAATATACAAATAGCATGAGAGAGATATATCTTTGAGACACTTATGTACATATAGTGTTATTTATTTAATATGAAATTATAACTAGAATATTTTTTTTTCCCCAAGACTTGTTGGACAATTTCAAAACAAACTTTCACAATAAGACAAACTTTGCTGGCATCTGTTCAAAACTGCTGATAATTAAACCATTTTAAGATGAATGACTTTTATATCTCCCTTATTACAATACTCAACTGTTGTTGTTGTTTTTTTCATAGATATTTTGAGATAAAAACAAATCTGTGGTTCTTTTATATGTCACACCATAGAACATTATGACCCACTACAGGACAGAAATGCTAGTTATTAAAGATTTAATTTTGATCACGTCAAAAGACAAAGAAAGAAAGTTTATTGATACAAACAATATGTTTTTTAAACAAAACAAAACTATATGGCTACTCTTTTTAAGGCATCACTTTAATTCTATTTACTTTCTGCATAGTTCTCTTAAAATGTTAATTTTCTGTCTATATTTCCATGTTCACTCTCTTCCACTAATTACTCTCTTTCTGTTTCAAAAACAAAGTATTACATTTTATACTTTTTTCTGCAAAAGCAATAGAAAATAGTTTAATGTAATTATTGCATTTAAGAATAAAAAGCAATTAAACAAATCTTATTTAATTATTTAAAATGCTTTTTAAAGAGATTTTGTCCACTGGTATGACATTTTTGTCCTGTGGTGTGACAGTACAGGTGTCATTTTCTGTCACAGCAAAGGATGTTCCAGCCATTTGTGTCAATTAATGACCTTGCTATTCCGAGCTAACCTGTGGTTGGGTTTAGGGTTGTTACACCAAAGGACAACAAAATGTAACACTTTTGTAGCAGGACCAAAAAAGTTAAATATTTGAACAACAGTCAACAAAATGATTGCCATTTACAAAAATAGACACTTGTACAATTACGCAGGAGGTATTTATTAACATTTTTATGCTTTTTTTTTTTTTTTTTTTTTTAATTTATAAAAGTAATTTGTTGAACCATGCTTGTGACAGTCATACCATAGGACAATTTTGAGATTTGGCTCAAAAAAATATATATATAGAATAAAACATAGATTTTTAACAATAGGTCCATGTAGGACAAAGAAATGTTTAATTTTTTAACTGTTAAATAATATTTACTGCATTTTAAATAATGACAACATTAATTATATTGATTTTTATCTTGTGGTACAGTGAAAATGCCATGTCACATCAACAACCCATATTTTATATTGTATTTATATTGTGTATTATAATTTTCCTATAATTATTATGGCTGGGCAAAAAATATTGATTTCTCGATTTTACTCTTTTCTCATTTTTAGGAAACAATATTGATTCTTAAATTAGTCTAGCCTGTTTTCAGATAATGAACGGAACATGGTAATGAACGGAACACAAAATAAACATGAATAAACATCCAAATGCATGTTAAGAGATTGATTTCATATGTAATCATGAATCAGTGTTTCAACCGTGGGAAGACAGCAGTATAACAGTTTGTAAACAATGTCACGTACATCACATTTACATCACATTTAAAAAAACATATTCAGTGACTATAAACTTGTTAGCCAGTTAGAAAAAATAACTCTAAATAGGAGCATTTTGCTAAAAATATGCATACATGTTCATTATCATTTTTTACTGTTCTTTAATGTTTAATTTACGTTTAAATAAATCCGGCAAGTTTTTATGACAGCAATAATTTAAATGTTTATATTTCAAAAAACGAATTGGAGTAGAAATTAAAATTATATATAATCAATATTATAAAACTGGAGTAACTCTTACGTATATTTTACAGCATTAGTTGAAAGATTGTTTTTTCCTTGAGAAAATTTGATATGTACTCTATCTGATATATATCTAAAATAATCAATATCAAATTGAATCAAATCGAATTGCAAGGTTGTAAATCATAATCGAATCAAATTGTGAAATTTGTCTCAAAACCCAGCCCTGATAGGCTAATTATAAATAAATTTGAAATAAAACAAATACATACAAATTCCAAGTTTGCGCTGATGCCGCATATAATTTACACAGAAACAAAAGTATCAGAACTGGCATGGAATTTGCAAGAGGCACAGCCTATATAACTAATTATGTTTCATTTGCATTTTAGTGTATCTAGTAATTATACTCTCCATATAAATAATTATCAAATGAAAAAAATATGAAGTAAATAAATAAATCAACAAACAAGTCTGCACTTTTGCTGCAAATAATTTATACAGAAGCAAAAGCTTCAGAACTGACACAAATTTTGAAACAGGCACAGTGCCTGTGTAAAAGATGCCTTATGAAACGCATCATGGGTAATTTTAAATTCCAGCAGGCTGGAATGATGGAAATATTGAGAAGTCAGCGGTGACAACATGCAGTGTCACAAAGTATGTGCGTTTGACAGCCAAAACTGTTTGTTGTTTTTTTCCGAAAGGAAGCCAAGCAACCCATCTGTCAAAAATACATACATGCAGAAGCTGGGAAAAAAGCCTCACACAATGGGTGGCAGCCAGTGGCTGGCAACATGACCCAAAATAACAGCTGTGTTTTTCCTTTTTCTGTCCAGGTTCATTATGCAATTACAAAGCCCATAAGAATAAACATGAGAGTGTGAAACCTAGGTGTATTGAGAGATCTAGAGCTTTTCACCTGTAATGGGCATAAAACATTGCTATTCTGAACCGCAGCTTCCAGCACATTCAAGTATTATTAACAGAAATGGAAACCGTTAAGTGGCCATTGAATGTTCTCGGTGCTTTCCAATCAGGACTCAGTTATGATTTGAATATTCATGAGCTGAATATGGTGAATGCTTATCATATGACTTAAACGTTTGGCTAATGCTGTTCTGTCAAGCCAACAACAGATTGAGATCTGGAAACACAATAATGAACCATAGGATTGAATTATACAACTGCAGTGTCTCAGCCATCTGCAACGCCGTTGCAATACAATCTAACATCTACATTAATCTAAAATCAACTATTACTGACACAACCACAAAAGAAAATATCAATTTTTTACAATGCAAGTGCTTGAGGGCTTTTGGCTTCAAACTAATTTGTGTTAGTTCTAACAGACCAGCAAACAGGCCAAACATAAAAGAGAGACCTGTTGCAAAAAAGGCAGTCTGGAAAAGGCATGGATATAGAGTTCACAAAGGTCTGGGCTACAGGTTATGGCGGGTGTTACGATCATAGCTTTGACCCTGCCGCCATAAGTATCTCTGGAGAATGGAAGCTCATGTAAAGCTTGCCAGAAAACCTCTAAATTTAGAGCCTGCTTTAGTGCAAAAAGCACTTTGCTCTTTCTGTCAATCACAGATATGAATAATGTCTTGCTAAAGTCCCATTATAATTACCACAAGACAAAGGAACACCTCAAAATTACATTTAGCTGCATAAACAGATGGATAGAAATGGGAGGGAGGCTTTTTTTTGTAGATTCCACATAAAAACATTAGACCGCATATTCATCATGCCAATGTGTTATTGCATTTGTGTTGCCCATTAGTAAGCAGACTGTGGCGTATATTCATCCTCAGAGATATCTCTCCATTCCCTTTTGCGAAAGTATGCAGGGTCAGAGAAAATGAGGCAATTGGAGACAAAGACGTGCTATTGAAAAAACACAAACAGAATGAATGAAGTGAGTAAATGTCTAGCCCAGGGGTTTTCAACTCTGGCCCGAGAGGTCCATCTTCCAGCAGAGTTTAGTGCCAATTCTAATCAAACACACCTGAACAAGCTAATGAAAGTTTTCAGGTCTACTAGAAAGCTACAGGCAAGGGAGTTTAACCAAGGTTGAAGACAAACTTTGCCAGATTTCTGATTTACTGTAATTGTTAGTTTTTCAGGCTGAAACTTGATTATCTTCACAGGTGTGATTTGGAATTGGAAATGTAAAATGAACAATATAGGTATAAACAAAGTCATTAAACGAAAGCACAAAAAGAGGTGTGCGATATCTATATATAAACAGTTGTTTAAACTATATGCAATTTGATGCTATGGAGTATGCTATCACACTTTCACAGCGTTCTTTCACATACACTTTCACATTCTATTCAAATACATTTAGAATTCTCCCCAAATTCAAGATAACAGGGGGAATATGGCCTCTTATATTTTATATTTATATCATTTGATCAGAGGTTGCGTTAGACTTTAACATTTAACTTTGTTTTTACGACAGGGTATTTTAACGCAGTTAAAGGAGAACTCCACTTCCAGAACAACAATTTACAAATAATTTAGCCCCTTGTCATCCAAGATGTTCATGTCTTTCTTTCTTCAGTTGTAAATAAATAATGTTTTTTGAGGAAAACATTTCAGCATTTTTGCCCATATAATGGACTGCTATGGTGCCCCGATTTTGAACTTCCAAAAGGCAGTTTAAATGCGGCTTCAAACTATCCCAAATGCGGCTGTAAACTATCCCAGCCGAGGAAGAAGGGTCTTATCTAGCGAAACGATCGGGGATTTACATTAAAAAAATACAGTTTAAATACTTTTTATTCTCAAATGCTCGTCTTGCCTTGCAGTCCTTGAACTCTGTGTATTCTGGCTCAAGTTAATATTACTTGTTTTACCTTTTTTGTTAAGGGTGTTTGATCTTTTTTGCATGTTCACTTTGCAAAGACTGGGTCGGCACTTCTGCAGCAATGTAGGATGATTTTGAAATGATTTTTGAAGTTGAGGGAAAAAATATGATTGGAGTTTTTCGACATACCCTAACTGTCTTGAGGCAGAATATACAGAGTTCAGGGAGAGCAAGGCAAGACAAGCATTTGAGATTAAAATGTATTTAAATTGCATTTTTTTAATGAAAACAACAGATTGTTTCGCTAAAGACCCTTCTTCCTCAGCGGGAATCATTTACAACCACATTTGGGATCCTTGGAAGCTGCATTTAAACTGCATTTTGGAAGCTCAAAATCGGGGCACTATATTAGTCCATTATATGGAGAAAAATGCTGAAATGTTTTCCTCAAAAAACATAATTTCTTTACAACTGAAGAAAGAAAGACATGAACATCTTGGATGACAAGGGGCTGAGTACATTATATGTGAATCTTTGTTTTGGAAGTGGACTTCTCCTTTAAGAAGGTAAAAATGCCCATTAAAGCTAAAAATCAATTTTAACTGATTGGAAAAGTTCACTTCTGTTACTCCTGCAAACAAACCATCATACAGTATATGAAGAATCAAGAGCTTTGGGAGTCAACTGTCTACGGCTTTCTTAAACCTGCTAAAATACCAGGACAATAACATGCTCTGCAAAATATCGTCTAATTATCAGTATTGAGAAAATTCCAGAAAATCTCTCTTTTTTTGTCATTATTACACACCCCTAAGCACAACAATGTGGTTATCAGGTAAGTTTGATTAAAACAGTATTAGCACATCATATCCCAAACTACACTTACAGTACGTTTTTGAATTCAAACTGCCCACAGAATATTTCTGTCCCCTATCAAAGTGGTTTTTAAGCTTTTGTCACAGCATGGCATTCTATTTGCGTTACAGTTCATGTTTTTTGATGCAGGGAACTGGCACATAAAACTAGTAAATTGAAAACCATAAACCTTGAAGTCTGAAGACTTCCAACTCAAAACAGGATTCCGGAGGCTCTTGTCACTTACTTCTAGTTATAACTTTGGTAGAGGAGTATATTCAATTTGCTTTTTATTATCCGGAGGCGACTGGCGCAGTGAGATGACAGCGTCTCGATATGCTACCACGATCACCTGAGAAACAAGAAGATTAATTAACTTTGACTGTGAAGCCACGTTCGGAACAGATGTTTGAAAAAGGCTCTCAAATGTAATCTTTAATTATGAATTCATGCACATTCCTCATATCCGCTGTGCACAAGTCTGTGAATGTCTTGATGAACACTCACAGATCCGTAAACGTCTCGATGAAACCTCGCAGATGAGAACGAAGGGTTCTGGTAGTGTACGTCATGTCTGACATGAGGGAACGTTAATTGGGAAAACAACTGTGCTAAACATTGTAACAACCTGGTTCCCGACCGTGAAGAATCAAACAAATGCCATTTCATTAGTGAATACAGACAGATGCATGATGATTTTTCTCATCCAATAGAAATTGAAATGTAAAAAGAAATTGATTTCTTGCCATAAAACCATTTTACACACACTTCATATAAAAAAACAAGGGTCTCAACCTAACCAGGGGTGCATTTCCCGTACAACGACGTAACTCGCTGAATAACCTCCATAGTATGATGCATTGTTGTGGAGACGAACTAGCTAGTCGTTTAACCACATTAGTTCAACAATGTAGGGCCATTGTTAATGACGTCATCGAGTAATCATTTATGCTATTTAACCTATTAGAGGTCTCTAAAATGCAGCTATATTAAACATGGCACCTGATGACAATTTACTATTTTTTTTGTTCCATGTCATTTCGCTTTATTCCATGTTTGATTCATCACGGGTTCCCTCCTATGTCATACTCCAGGGTTCCCGTAGGCATTTATGCGCATATGCGCACTATTCAAAACCATCGCTTGCAGAGGAAGCCTAAAAATACATAGATTAAAATGCATTTATATTTAGATCGAGTGAAAGATATAGATTGTACTGCATGTTAGCTTGCTTATTGTGCCCAAGAGCATAATTTATTGAGCCCATATGTCTTACTAACAAGGAACAATGCTTCTAACCACAGGTCGAGAGCTGTAGTTCCAACCACGTAAGTTTGTGATGCTGTTTGCAAATGTTCGTTTGAACTATGGTTTCGGGAAACACCGAATCGTTTAACTATGTTGGTAACGACAGAACTTGCAACCATAGTTGGCTAACAATGCTTCAGGGAAACGCACCCCAGGTAGGGCTCTCAGGAACAAGTTCAACGAACACAACAAACACATATTTCTACTCTCTGGTCAGGCATGTAGCAGTTCCAGACAGAATCTGGCTTTGCTGTAATAATCAGAAGTTATTTAAAATGTAAAACATCACACTCTATTAACACACATGTCATTTGTAATAAATGTTTATATTACAGAGTAGCTGCAGCACGTCAAAAATGGAAACTGGGGGTCCGTCAACAGAAGTCTCAGCAACTGCTGCAAGCTGTAAACTAACATTCCTATAATTATCAGTGACAGCTCACATTCGATGTTTTTTCTTTTTTTCTTTTGAGTTTTTTGAGTTTTATCTTTCATATTACCCTAGTAAAAAGTAATATATTTAAAATACATTTATTTCATACTAAGTATACTTCAAATCCATTAACATTTTTACTGACATATCGCCCAAGCCTTACTGATATAAAAAATATAAATAAACTTTACTTGGAGTAACTTGTGTAATTACTTGTGCACAACACACATTTCTTAATATTACACCTAAAATGTGTTTTAATGTTATTTTTGATGAGGATTGTATGATCTTGGCATAATACCAGTCTTTAAATGCATAATATTTAAAGTGTACCTGAAATAGGTGAATAGGGTTTTCAAAATTACTAATATACAACCATACTTAGTCAGCTGATTGAGTACATTGAGAATTACAAACATTTTTTATATTATGTTTTCTAAAATTTTGTTTAAATATGCAAATGGAGTGTTATCTAATTAAATATGTGCTAATTTGCATATATTTCTAGAACAAATATCTTAACATTGGTTCAAATTTCTTGTTTCATTCATATTACACTCAAATGTTTTTTTACCGAGGGGAGTTTGGATATCTCTTTTTATCACTTCATAAATCAGAAAATACTGACAACAGCCAGAAAAAAAAAAAAAAAAAAAAAAAAAAAAAAAAAAAAAAAAAAAAAAAAAATTGGAATAAAATGTTGTATAAAACCAAAGCAAATTATATATGAACAAACCCCTCAGAATGTAAAAACCTCAGAATGTAGATTAATAAAACTGAGTAATAAATATATAGGGTAATAGCATATAAAATAATAAAACTGTAAAGTTTGGTGTAAGTATTGCTGAAGGGGAGCTTTTTGGCTCAGTGCAGGAGAAAAATCATTTTGAAAAACTGTATTTTTAATGTTTTCTTTCCACTAATCTGAAAAAAATACTTTATGAAAATCCAAAAAGCCCAAAATCTCAAAATTGACAGATACATGAATTTTTGGCAAAGTACAAAATTAGTTGTTCCAATTTAACCGACTTTTAAGTATACCAGCTTATTACACTAAAAGTACAATTGCTGGGCACTGTATTTTTATTAAGTACGTAAATATGTAAATGTATTTGTAGTATATTTAGCATTAAATACATTTATTTTTCACTAGGGCAGTTATATGCATTTGGGCTTTATCACAGACAACAGAAAAACCTCAAAGTACAATATGGCGGAATAAGTCCCACCTTCTAAATAAAATAGCCAATCACTACTAAACCATCACATCACTGCAGCTGCTGTTGGAAGCTCTGGCTTTATGTGCATTCAGTGAATTCTCTTCAGCCTAAAATGTAAGCTTTTTAATGCTACTTGAGCATAAGTAACATTATTAATGAGACCGTTCATATCAGGTTTGTTGCTGATTTGAAATATATCATTTAAATTTGAGTGAGACAACCAGTTTTTCAGATTTTAGGATTTCCCATTCAAGTAGATAGAACTGGGTCTTGCATGCCTGAAAATAGCTGCCTGGAGGCATTGCAAGTATGGCCACAGAGTGAATAGACTTTCCTTCAAAGTGACTTTCACTTTATGTTGCATCATGTGTTGTTAAATTAATGTTCATTGCATTATATCACGACAAATATCACTCCCCTCAGAGGACTTTCAATCTATTTTTTCATTATGAATATGAGATTCTTATGAGACTACTTATTACTTTTAGCATATAGCTTATAGCTTATAGCATATAGCTTTAACATATTTTGCATATAATAGCTTTTAACTTCAAAGCAACTCAGTGGTATCTTCAGTACTCACCATTACAGTCATGCTCATAAAGAGCCATATCACACTCCTACTAATGTGACCCTGGACCACAAAACCAGTCTTAATGAGCAATGGCGTATTTGTAGCAATAATCAAAAATACATTGTATGGGTCAGAATTATCAACTTTTCCTTTATGGTAAAAATCATCAGGATATTAAGTAAAGATCATGTTCCATAAAGATATTTTGTAAATTTCCTACTGTAAATATATCAAAACTTAATTTTTTATTAGTAATATGCATAAGAACTTCATTTGGACAACTTTAAAGGGGATTTTCTCATTACTCATTATTATTTTGCGCCCTCAGATTCCAGATTTTCAAATAGTTGTCTCTCGGTCAAATATTGTCCTATCCTAACAACCCATGTATCAATAGAAAGCTTATTGTTTCAGCTTTCACTATAAATGATGTATAAATCTCAGTTTCAAAAAATTGACACTTTTGACAGGTTTTGTGATCCAGGGTCATATATCCCACAAGAAATAAATATAGGTTGCAAGTTGCAACCGCAAAAAAAAGACATATTATTTTAGGATTTTACCAGAATTTAATATTTGAAGAGATGCCTTAGATTCATCCTGTGATTCCAGTAATAATCTAATCCTGAACCACACGCCCTTTTCCTCAAAGTGCATTCATTAGTGCGCAGTTACAGCAGTCGCAAACTAATGCTGAGTAACGCTGCTTCTTGCTCATGGGAGATTTCAGCTCCATTTTCAAAGCCTATCGCAGATGTGCAGAAAGTGTGGTACAACGCGGATCAAACGGCAGGAAGTGTTGAAGTCGCCGCTGCACCCATCACATGTAGGGATTACAGAACCATATGAAGCTTTTGAAGCAGCAAAGGTGAAAATCTGCCTGGCTAGTGACAAACAAGGAATCTATTACACAACATGTAATACAGAGTAAAAATACACATGGCAGGGTACTGCTGCAACAAGCAGCAAGACCTGCATGAGAGGCTTTCAGTGTCTAAACCCAAAAATTAACTAACTAAAGATGTGTTGTTTCTTCCTCAAATATGTGGCCCTGGAACACAAAACCAGTCAGGGTAATTTTTTTTAAAGATTTGACATTTATACATCATCTAAAAGCTGAATACATAAGCTTTCCATTGATGTTGGGTTTGTTAGGATAGGATATTTGGCCGAGATACAACTATTTGAAAATCTGGAATCTGAGAGTCCAAAAAAAAAAATCAAAATGTTGAAAATCACCTTTAAAGTTGTACAAATGAAGTTCTGAGCAATGCATATTACTAATCAAAAATCAGTTCTGATATATTTATGGTAGGAAATTTACAAAATATCCTACTGATTTTTAGCATAAAAGAAAAATTAATAATTTTGACCTATCATTCATTGTATTTTTGGCTATTGCTACAAATATACCCATGCTACTTAAGTTTCGTGATCCAGGGTCACGTTTTAGAAAATAAAATTAGTGTTCTCTACGCTTTTGAGATATTTTGAGACTAGTGCTGGGCGATATACTGGTTCAAGTGGTAAACCGGGTTGAATTACGCACATGGTATGAATTTTGAAAACACCAGCATACCGGTACAAGTGGCTAAGCAAGGTAGATAACGTTGTGAACTGAGAGGAAATCCCTCTGCATCCCTCTGTTAACTGCATACACTTCTGACTAATGGTGAGATAACTATTAATAACACACAACTAATTTTTGGCAAATAAACCAACTTTATATGCCATTAACAGAAGCCAGAGACACTGAAGACAAACGCAAAGAGGAGAACATACTGTAGCAGACAGAGCAAGATCGCTGTTCACATTAGTGAAATATTGGGCGAAAATTCTAAATATTAAATTGGGGGTTTATATGAATGTATCTATGAATGTAACTGTCAGAAAGTATCGCTGCTGTTCCATAAGTGCCACCTGCTGTCAGAGAATGAATTTGCATTTCCATTCAGTGGTTTCTGCAACAGCTTCATGCATTTTGATTCATATAAGGACACAGTTCGGTGAAAAAAACAGGATAAACCGTGAAACTGCCAGAAAAAAGGCAAGTTGATACAAAACACCCAGCACTATTCGAGATCATTCTCCTATTCTCACTGAGCGCTGCTTTCTGAGAACAGTTCCCTCTCTACCTGAAGCTGTTCCCGCAGGGTCCGTGTCATGTCAGGTCCAGACTGATGTTATGCGAAGACATCCAGGCAGAAACATGACTGCATCAGAGGCCCTGAGAAAACACGGCTGGTTATAAGCATTAATATTCAAACCGCCTTAAGCAACTAAAATAGCTTCAAGATTAATTTATAATCATAACCATCTTTTAGACCTAACTGTTGTACTGTTCTGACGTAGCCCGGTGTTTGTAAAGGATTTCACTCTGCAGTTTCACTGCAATTTTTCCAGGTGTTCATCAGTTCTGGGGCACAGGCTCTCTATCAAGTGGGTGTACCATTGTTTTCTAGGGTGTTTCAAGGGCATGCAATAATACAAGCAAAGTGTTCAGGTCTGGTGGCTGCAAGCCACATGCTTGTGTAGCCTTAATGTAACTGTGAGCTACAGATGACTTTACTATTTTAGTTTCTTCTCTTTTTAACTAATCTAAACAGTTTTACAAGCCAACATTAACCTTATCACTGACCCAGCAAATGGGTGGGAACTTAAAGATTACTTTCAAACATTATTGAAGAATCTGTCACACTAAATTTAAAGGGATAGTTCACCCACAAATAAAATTTCCGTCATTAATTACTAACCATCATGTCGTTCCAAACCTGTAAGAGCTTTGATCATCTTCAGAACACAAATTAAGATATTTTGGATGAAATCTGAGAGCTTTCTGACCCTGCATAGACAGCAACTGACATGTTTAAGGCCCAGACATGTAGTAAGGACAATGTAACAGTGTGATCAGTACACTGTAAAAAAACAATTTGTTGAGTCAACTTAAAATAATTTGTTACCTGGCTGCCTTAAAATCTTAAGTTCAGTCAACTCCAAAAAAGTTTATGTAACTTGAAATGTTAAGTTATACTAAGTGACAACTTAGATATTTGAGTTGATTCAATTTAAAATTGTAAGGCAGCTGGGTTACTTACACAGCTTTTAAGTTTAACAAAACACAAATATCTAAGTTGTTACTTAGTACAGCTTAACATTTCAAGTTGACTAAACTTATTTGAGTTGACTGAACTTAAAATTGTTTTTTGTTTTTTACAGTGTAGTTCAACTGAAATATAACAAAGCTACAAGAACACTTTTTATGTGTAAAGAAAACAAAATAATGACCTTATTTGACAATTTCCTCTTTTCCGTGTCAGTCTCCGCCACACATCTATAACAGTGAATCACTAAGAAATCATGCTTGTCAGCTCTATATTTGAAAGAAAAAGAAAACTTTTAGCATTCTGTTGCATTCACTATCCAGTGACTCCAAACCTAACTAGGAGACAAAATGTTGTGGATGTTTTCATCCTGTGTTCATATAAAAAAGGTTATAGATCATTGTGCTCACCTGGAAGTAAACATACTAACAGTGATGGCGAGTAGAGAAGCAGAAACAGGAGACTAGTATAAGAAGAAAAAAAGATGACAAAAATAGAAGAAAGGAGGAGAAACTTGAGGCTGTGGTCTGTGTGTGGTAATGAGATGGCTGGCTGCCCACACACTGTGGGAAAGAGGTGAGGACAGCAAACCCACCTCCACCCCATCTTACCCACTGCCGGAATCAGTGTCGTCCTGCCATCTCCGAAGATAATTGGCGCCAGTAGAGAGAAAGGACTTCCTGACACATACACATTCTTTTCTTTCTTTCTGTCTCAAAGTCATTTAATTAGCGGTAGTACAACTCAGTCAAATAACTCAACTTATGATGTCCACCTAAGCTTATAATTATTTTGTAATGTAAAAGACAAATGTGTATTATAGACTTATCAGACCGGTTCTTCTTGCCTTTCTCTCGTCTCACTAAAGGGCAAACTATATTAAGACTATTTTAACTTTAATATTTCTACTTTTTAAGCGATAATTAAAGGCCCCATGAAATGAAAATTTTAAAATGGAAGGTTTTAGTCTGAGTTAATTTTTATCTGTCAGGGTTGAGAAAAGTTTTGAATTGAATTTGATTAGAATTGGTCACACCCCACAGGAAGCTGATTACAAGAATTGTTATTCAAAGAAAGTAAGAACACTGTAATGCATTCTGGAAAAAGGTGTTTATCCATCCTAGTCTGTGAAAATCAATTATACATAATAAAGCATAATCAAATGTATAAACTACTGCCAAAACCAATTTAGTCTTTTTCTAAACTGTCAAACAACAACAAAGATTCCTGTTAAAAATTACAGTTACATGAATTACCTTCTATTTATTTTAATTCTACTTCCTTACATTCAGAATTTTAATTGCAATTTTATATCCTGCTACTTCTTTTTTTAAATTCAATTTAGACTGGGGACTGCATTTAAAGAATTGTATATTCAAAATAAACTATAAAATAAAATAAAATACATTTTACCAACTCCAGACTTCTTAATATTTTTTAAAATCTTGTATGCTCAAGGCTGCATTTAATCAAAATACAATAAAACAAATACACTGTGAAAATATTCATTTCTATTTGAATATATTTTAAAATGAAATTTATTTCTGTGATGGCAAAGCTGGATTTTAGCAACCATTGTTCAGAAATCGTTCTTATATGCATACTAATTTGGTGGTGTTATACTGCTTAATATTTCTGAGGAAAAAGTAATACATTTTAATGTGACAGAATCAGAAGTGACAGTAAAGACTTTAACATTGTTACAAAAGACAATTTCAAATAAATGTTCTTGTAATTTTCTATTCATCAATTTAACATATCCTTACTGAATAAAAATATAATATATTGAGGTCAAAAGTTTTCATCCCCCTTTCAGAATCTGCAAAATGTTAATTATATTACCAAAATAAGAGGGATCATACAAAATGCATGGTATTGTTTATTTAGTACTGACCTGAATAAGATATTTCACATAAAGATGTTTACATATAGTCCACAAGAGAAAATAATAGTTCAACGTATAAAAATGACCCTGTTCAAAAGTTTACATTCCCACGATACTGTGTTGTTACCTAAATGATCCACAGCTGTTTTTTTTTTTTTTTTTTTTTTTTTTTTTTTTTGTGATAGCTGTTTATGAGTCCCTTGTGTGTCCTGAACAGTTAAACTGCCTGCTCTACTTCAGAAAAAGCGTTCAGGTCCCACCAATTATTTGGTTTTCCAGCATTTTTGTGTATTTGAACCCTTTCCAACAATGATTGTGTGATTTTGAGATTCATCTTTTTTTACTCTGAGGACAACTGAAGGACTCATATGCAACTATTGCAGAAGGTTCAAACACTCACTGATGCTCCAGAAGTGGTGAAAACTTTTTGAATTTGAAGATCAGAGTAAATTGAACTTATTTTGTCTTCTGGGAAACATGTAAGTATCTTCTGTAGCCTCTAAAGGGCAGTACTAAATAAAATAAAAAAAAAGGATATTTAGGCAAAATAAGAAATATGTACACATCTGAATTTGGTTCAAAAGAGTACCTTCTGTAATAGTTGCATATGAGTCCCTCAGTTGTCCTCAGTGTGAAAAGATGGATCTCAAAATCACAGTCATAGTTGCAAAGGGTTCACAAAAATGCTGAAAAACCAAAGAATTTTTTGGACTTGAACGATTGAATAACTGTATATATATATATATATATATATATATATATATATATATATACATACATATACACTTTATAAACTATATAACTGACCCTAATGTTTTAAACAGTAATGTAATGAAACACTAATAATAAGTACTGCTAAACTATGGAATATAAAAGTGCACTAACCAGTAAACAGTTTTTAATTACGTATAATCATTAATAAACCGAGATTCTTGTAAAATATGTGTAGACCCCGAATGCACTTGTGTCCTGTAGTTTTGGCACTGAGTTTTTCTTCCACAGCTCTCTTCTAAATCAGATAGAGGTCTGACTCTAAGCTCTGATGGCCTCATCTCTGCCAGAGTAAGACTTTCATTACTGTCGGCCGTGTCACCTGCAGCAGACGTCTGGGCGATAAGCCAGAGATGCCATCACTGACATCCCAATCACATTAAATCCGAATCCCCACCCTCTGCCCTCCCTCGGAAAGAAGGACTGGAATCTCCAGACGGTCTGACAGCCCTGATCTGGCTGACTAAATGACAGTCTCCCACGTATTAAGAGTGGAGTTGTGGTGGATAAGGTTAGATTAGGTGTCTCTGAGTGAAAGACGAGCAAGTTTGCTCTTCAAGAACTCACTTTTCTCTTTCTCCTTTCTCCTGTAAGAGTGTTTCTGCCAAAAGTCTCCCTCTCGAGCCTCAAGCGCCGGCTCTGGCTCGCCGTCTTTTTTGAGGTAGGAGGTAATATCATTGGTGTGACAAATGGCCTGAGGAAATGTTCATATAATGTACATGGTTCAATTTTGTTCTCTCTCTCTCTTCTCTGTCTACACTTGCATTTTTGCTCTCATTTGGTATCTGCAGAGACACCTGTGAGATTACAGACTTAACACCCACCTTTCACATTGCTCAGCAGAAGTTTTGTCAATGCCTCTGCTTTTCCTTAATATTTAACAATGGCAGTGAGCCTCCCAGAACCATTTTTACAAGTTCCTGTTAATAACTTATTCAGAAGGTATTAATATTGCATAAGCCACAATGTAAATGGTTGATAAATGACTTGTTACTAATTCATTAGTATTGTAAAATTCAATTTCACAAGTTGAAAAGACCCACCTGAACTCCAATATATCTTATTGTAGCTCTAACAACTTTTTAAATGACCTCCTACTGATGAAATAGAGTTCTGGAAGCTCAAAAAGTCAAGTATCATATATGATTCAAATAAATAAACAAAACGCCACCAGTCCAATACATAAATAAATTACTTATATGAACCATTCTTTTGTGAATCAAAATCATTCCATATTTAAAGGATTAGTTCACTCCACATTTCCTAATCAACATTTCCTGATAATTTACTCACCCTGTGTCATCCTCATCTTCATGTCTTTTTTTCTTCAGTCAAGAAATTAAGATTTTGAGGTAAACATTCCAGGGTTTTTCTTCATATAGTGGACTTTAATGGGGATCAGTGGTTTAAAGGTCCAAATTGCAGTTTCAGTGCAGCTTCAAAGGGCTCTACACGATCCCAGCCAAGGAATAAGAGTCTTATCTAGCAAAACGATCGGCCCTTTCTTGAAAAATAAAAATGTATATACTTTTTAACCACAGATACTCATCTTGTACTAGCTCTGCGTCCACGACGTAATCACTTTGGAAAGTTACGTGTGACATAGAAGTACAGACTCAGTGTTTACAAAAAGAATGTGCAAAGAAAGTCAAACTCCCTCTACCAAAAAAGGTAAAATAATGATGTTGGATTATTTTGAAGTTGGAGGAGAAAATGAAATGGAGTTTTTAACCCTACCCAATCTTGTTGAACCGAGGCACACAGATGAAGAACTAACCACCCATGATCTTTTCAACTTGATTGCGAGTCTGCGACTTCATGCATTACGTATCGCAAAGCTAGTGCAAGACAAACATTTGTGGTTAAAAAGTACATAGATTAAAAAATAATAAAATGACTGATCGTTTCGCAACATAAGACCCATTTTCCTCCCTGGGATTGTGTAGAGCCCTTTGAAGCTGCACTGAAACTGCAAAATTTTCCCCATTTAAGTCCTTTATATGGAAAAAAATTCTTTTTGACTAAAGAAAGAAAGACATAAACATCTACGAAGTATTTAAATAAAAAAACAACTATGTCTTTCAAGTTGTTCATGAAACAGCTTGAACTGTAATAATTTCTCTATTATGCAGTGTTGTGTGATGATATGAAGAGAAGTGAGAGAGGCCTGTTATGTATTCAGTAAAGCGAGGAGCATTTAATCATTTACCAAACTGCTGCTCATCATCTCTGCTCTGTGACAGCCTGTCAGGGCAGCTGCTGCCGGACAACTCCTGTCACGAGAGCTATTCCATACACAAGGCATATGCTACTACAACATAGATGCAGCTTTGTTGCATAAACAACTTTATCTGATAAATTTATCAAGTAAGAGGAAGAAGTAAGACTGGCAGGTGTTTAGGATGACAGACAGAAGAAAAGAAGCATATATTGATGCATACACAGCAAAGCATTTTTTCTCTGGTATGGTTGGTATTGGGTTTTCCACACCCCCTGTATGCTGTGTATTGAATACGAATTAGTTAACAGCAAAAACCTCCTCTGATCTTTACAAACGTTGCCTCTGGATGTCCACAAGTGCCTTATATTTACCACAGGGGACTAATTTGTCACCACTGACAGACAAAGGCCACAGCGGTGACAGCAAAACTCCTAATCGATGGCCTTAGCGTTTGACCATCCAATACTTTCCTCTCAGTCACCTCGACATTGTAGGATTATCCTCTCTGGATACTCAGGACAGCGACCGGACAGATCTAAAAACTTGCCGAAAAAAAAAAAAAACGCAGTGCCACACTGGCTGCTTTACCAGCCTAACTCAGATCACTCTGGGCTTTTGTAGAAACACAACTTTAATGGAATATCGATTAAATATGAATTGAGAGCACACATGGAAAAGCCCAGCAACACGCAGTTATCACGGGCCGCCTCACCGCAGGGTGTACACGGGCTGATCGATAGAGGGTTAATTACACCGCCTGCAGGGCACAGATGAACAGACGCACACAGAAACAGTCCTCTGTCCAGAAAGCAAAGATACAGAGTTGATGCACAGTACTAAAGAAGTAAACACAGCACACTAATGTTACAACAATGGAAATGCAATGGAATACGATTTCATGTCACTTTTGTGGGTTTCATGCTTTAGCCAAATTGCAAAGCTTTAAAAAGAAGTCCACTTCCAGAACAACAATTTACAGATAATGTAATCACCCCCTTGTCATCGAAGATGTTCATGTCTTTCTTTCTTCAGTCATAAAGGAATTATGTTATTTGAGGAAAACATTTCAGCATTTTTCTCCATATAATGGACTGATATGGTCCCCCGAGTTTGAACTTCCAAAATGCAGCTTAAATGCGGCTTCAAACAATCTCAAATGCAGTTGTAAACGACCCCAGCCGAGGAAGAAGGGTCTTATCTAGTGAAACAATTGGTTATTTTCATAAAAACAATACGATTTATATACTTGTTAATGTCAAACGCTTGTCTTGTCTTGCTCTCCCCGACCTCTGTTTTTGTTCCTGTTCATGATAGTTAGGGTATGTCAAAAAACTCCCATCTCATGTTCTCCCTCAACTTCAAAATCGTCCTATATTGCTGTTTAACCTTTTTTGTTTAGGGTGTTTGATGTTTGCATGTTTACTTTGCAAAGACTGGGTCGGTACTTCTGCAGTGATGTAGGATGATTTTGAAATGATTTTTTAAAGTTGAGGGAGAAAATACGATTTGAGTTTTTCGACATACCCTAACTGTCTTGAGTCAGAATACACAGTGTTCAGGGACTGCAAGACAAGACAAGCGTTTGAGATTAAAAAGTATTTAAATTGTATTTTTGTAATGAAAATAACCGATCATTTCGCTAGGTAAGACCCTTCTTCCTCGGCTGGGATCATTCACAACTGCATTTGGGATCGTTTGAAGCCACAAGTTCAAAATCAGGGCACCATACCAATCCATTATATGAAGAAAAATCCTGAAAAAAACACAATTTCTTTATGACTGAAAAAAGAAAGACATAAACATCTTGGATGACAACGGGGTGACTACATTATCTGTAAATTGTTGCTCTGGAAGTGGACTTCTCTTTTAAAGAAATAGTTCACCCAAGATTGTAAATTTACAGAAAATTTAGCCACCCTCATTCCATCCAAGATGTAGATGAGTTTGTTTCTTCATCTGAACAGATTTGGAGAAACTTGTCTTTACATCACCTGCTCACCAATAGATTCTCTACAATGAATGAGAGTCTAAACAGCTGATAAAAACATCACAATAATCCACAAGTAAATGACACTACTCCACCAATTACCGTCTTGTGAAGCAAAAAGCTGCATGTTTGTAATAAGCAAATCAACCACTAAAACATGTTTAGCTTCAAACTGTTGCTTCCAGCTAAAATATGAGTCCTCTACCCATAATATTGCTTTCTGCACTGAAAAAGTCATCTTGTCTGTATCAGGAGAGAAATATGCATGGATCAAACTTTGTTTACAAGCCAAAACAGTCCAAAACAAAATATGTTAGAGGTTTTCTTTGTGAGAGGGGAGAGGGGTATCGATTTTTAAGAGAGGAAGCGTTACTATGTAAACTCCATCTCATTGTCTCCTCCAGCTTCAAAATCATCTGACATCGCTGTTTTACCTTTTTTTGTAAAGGGCGTTTAACTTTCTTTGCACATTCACTTTGTAAACACTGTATCAGTACTTCCACCTACATCATGTGTGATCTTTTCAACTTGACTATAAATTGCATGAGGTCGAGCTAGTGCAAGACAAGCATTTGTGGTTAAAAAAAGTACATAATTTTTATGTTTTTCAGAAAATGACAGATCATTTAACTAGATAAGACTTTTATTCCTCGGCTGGAATCATGCAGAGCCCTTTGAAGCTGCATTGAAACTGTAATTTGGACCTTCAAACCCACTGACCACCACTGAAGTCCACTATATGGACAAAAATCCTGGAACGTTTTCATCAAAAACCTTAATATCTTTGCGACTGAAGAAAGAAAGACATGAACATCTTTGATGACATGGGGGTGAGTAAATCATCATTAATTTTCTCATTCTGGAGGTGAACTAATCCTTTAAATAATTTAGTTGATTTTGAATTGATAATTGTTGTCCGAACTCCCATTTACTGCAGAGAATCCATTGGTGAGCAAGTGACGTTATGATACATTTCTCCAAATCAGTTCAGAAGAAGAAACAAACTCATCCATATTTTGGATGGCCTGAGGGTGCGTACATTCTCAGCTAATTTTATTCCTTTAAGGCACAGATTCAGAAATGTATGAATGTAACTGCATTACATAACACATCAAAACAAGCCATATTAAATGTTTTGCTGTTACTATTATTATTAAGCTATACATTTGGGGAAAAAAAGTGATCTGTAACACTTTTCCATTAACTGCACAAGGGGAAGCTTCTAGATGTCAGGAGGATGTACATCCCTTTTCCTAAGGAGCTGGAAAAGTTCTTACTCTTTTCAAAGCAAGCCATTAAAGTCGATGTGTATCGGCGATATTAAATATGCATGCGCAGGCTGCTTCCAGAGGGAACAGCTACCCAGTGGCTGCCCATGCAAAAATGTCATTTCACCAGCTCAGATCAAGAATTAGTCAATCCAGACATCAGCAGCAGAATCTGATAAGCCTTGAGCAAATCCTGCCTGCTTTTGAACTGCCTTTTAATAATAATGAGTCTTGTTTTACTCTTCCTTAGGAAATCACTTTTGTGACTGATCAAAACAAAATGCATAAAGACTAGAAAGCAAAGAAGAGAGTAAATCTGAGTAAGGCTGGATTTCCAGGCTTTGGTAATGAAGAGTAATAGTGAATTCAATGAACTGCATTATCTTCATAACATGACAAAGGTTAAACCATTAAAAACCTTTCGGTTTCAGGTGATATTGTAGATAATGCAGTATACCAAAGGTCATGAAATATTACCATATTACCACTATCTGAAGAACCTTAATATCTTCAAATTAGGACTCATTCGGTGGCATAAGGATGATTGTACTCCACATTTAATACCAGAGGACTGCAATAAGTAGTTAATGCAAACGAAATATATATAGCAGATCTCTGAATTCATTCATTCTAATTACGCATTATGTATTTAGGTGGTTTCTGTCAGTACTAAGCAGAAGTTGTTTGAAATAAAGGAAATCTTTTTTTATTCATGATAGATTCCTGATCATTTCAGATCATGTTTCTGAAACCTGTCGGGCGCTGATGTGCAGCACAGATGGCTGTTATGGCAACAGGTGACAGAGCCGATATCGTGAGGGGAATGCTGATGAGACGTCACAATAAAACTGGTCCAGCCATGACTGTCGCTTTAATTAGTTTAGCATGTTTCAAATAGTACCTATATATCTCTTTCACATTATATACTTTTTGAAATCATGAAATGTTATATGTCTTATATTTGTGGAGTTTAATAAAACGTAACTGACATTTAGAGATCTGACAGCCAGATGTAAACAGTCAAAATAAACAGATTTAAAAAAAAAACTTACAATGTCTAGAAACCTTACAATAAACTGATTTCTAAGCAGCATTATTACATTACTAAGGCTTTTAAAGATTAAAGGAATGAATGGAACTAACACTTTCAAAGGAGCATTAGTAATGTACAAAATTCGAAATTCAACAATCAATTCCTAATTAAAAATCAAGTCCAATGTAACTGTTTATTGTCTGTATAAAATAATTTTATTTTAATAGAATCATAAGACCTCAGTGCTTGCTAGTAAAAGATTGTCTGTTAATTAAAGAGAAAGTAATTATTTTTCTCCACGTCACCAACAGTGTAAACGAAGCTTTTTTTTAAGCTTTTAGAAGCAATATCTAGTCATATGTGGAAATTACAAATGTAGTATGATTAAATAATAATATCATATTATTAGTCATATCATTGACCTCCCTTCACTTTTTTAGATGCTCAAGTGTTTGCTTGCAGTTCTGATTCTGTAAATCTGACGCTTTAACACAAGGACTGCAGTCCTTCTTCCTTCTGTCACCCTTTAGAAAGTGTTGAAGCACTAGTGACTCCATATTTTGTGTTTGGCCATGCATGACAGGTAAGATGACAGGGCTTTGGCTTTAAGAGTAATCCAAAGCTTCACTTTCACCCAGGGTGTCCTCATCATGGAAGCCCTGGGCTTAGAAAGCATTACAGGGTGGTAATTTTACGATAAACACTTTGCTGCTATTCCATTGTCATATGCATACCAACTGTCCTGAATGAAAATGTACAACATGCACAGGGTTGGAGGCTTATCACATGAAACTTGAAGGTATACTCCACCCAAAAATCCAAATTTTCTCATTTACTCACCCTCATGCCAGATGTATATAACTGATTTTTCAAATGAACATAAAAAAATCCATCTCTTTGAGTTTATATAATGTAAATATTAGAGACCTCAAAAAAGTTGACGCTTCGTAAAAAATCGCTTCCAGCCAACGAAAATGCACAAGTTCATGAGTTCACACCTGACATAAACAGTCCTCTGTGCTTCTGCATCACTTCTCGCATGAGCTTCAAATCGTGCTTACGTTACACTTCTCACAACATACTGGGGTTTAAAGGGATAGTTAACCCAAAAAATTTAAATAAGATAGATTTACTCACCTTCAAGCCATCCTAGGTATATATGAATTTTTTTCTTTCAGGCGAATACAATCCGAGTTATATAAAAAAAAACGTCCTGGCTCTTCCAAGCTTTTTAACGGCAGTGAATGGGTGGTATTATTCAGTAGTTCAATAGAAGTTCAATAAAGTGCGTCCATCCGTCATAAAGTACTCAACACGCCTCTGGGAAATTAATGAAGGCCTCCTGAAGTGAATTGATGCTTTTTTTTAAAGAAAAATATCCATATTTAAAACTTTGTATTCCATGGTCTATCTTAATACTGGATTCTGATTGGCTGGCAGGTCACACAGAGAAAGAGAGAGAGAGAGAAGTCGGAGATCACATTGCGCTGGGCAGAATGCTAGAGCAAACATCCATAACTGACGAAAATAACTGTCATTTTTACCCATTTGGTCAAATATTGCACTGCAAAGAGCAATACTAGTTTTATCCTGTCTGTAACTTGGCAAATAACAACGGAATTAGCAGGATAATTAATGGCTTGCCATGCATTAAAGGATTTTAAAGGGGTCATCGGATGCCCATTTTCCACAAGCTGATATGATTCTTTAGGGTCTTAATGAAAAGTCTGTAATATACTTTGATTAAAAATTCTCAATGGTTTTGTAAAACAACACCCTTTTTACCTTCAAAATGAGCTAAGTAAAAATCATCTCATTCTAAGGGGTTGTTCCTTTAAATGCAAATAAGCTCTGCTCGCCCCGCCCCTCTCTTCTCTCTGTGGAATGACGATCTTGTTTACTTTAGCCGCGTTAAACTGCTAAACTTCCTAACTACCACATTATAAGGAAAGGCGATCGCAAAGATTCATACAAAAAAAAAAAAAACGCTTATACTCACTTCTGCTGTAAGTGAAGCTGGATCATGAATGATTCACGCAAACATAGACAGATATATGTAGATCGGGAGGTGCATTCCCTTCACAAACAAACGTAATCTACTGCATCTTCAGCGGCTCAGATGTCGGGAGTAAATGACGACCACTACGTTCATTATTACACCTCAATCGCTCAATCTGAGATATTCTTGTCTAACTTACATCCCTGGCATCAAAACAAGGAAAGTTACTGGACTGTGACAGCTGGTCTAAGGTAAGAGCTCATGTCAATCAACTATCGTGGGAGCGGCCTCTGTCGGTGTGATGCCACACCAACAGGCATCTGAGAATGGCTCGATTTGAAAAAGGGCATATTATTATCACAGATTAAATTAGAATTAAAAACCACTGCATGGATATTTAGCATTATGGGATAGATGTGTACATACACTGCCGACACACATTAATGTTCAAACAACATGAAAAAGTGAACTTAACATCCGATGACCCCTTTAAATGAACTTACGCTTCCGGTATGCGTCGGGTAATTCCTTGCCTCCGTATCGTGCATTTAAAATCCTTTAATGCATGGCAAACTGTTGATTACCTCTTACATAAACTGTAATCTCTAGCTTCCACTAACTGTTGTATGTGCATACATCACCGGTCACAAATTAGAAGTACAAAACAAGGATTTGTGATTAAAAAAATGTCAGAGGATTTTGATATAACCCAAGCAGAGACTGGTGTTCCTTTGGTTCTAATGGGACTAACATATTCTCACCGGAGCTTACGCTATCCCTACGTCATCCACTGGAACACCTCTCCCACGTGAACGCGCATACGACAGTTAGCGGAAGTTAGAGATTACGGCTTATAGAGTTTTAAATATGAAAACACTTCTTACAAAAACGCACCGATTCGCTTTAGAAGGCCTTTATTAACCCCCCCCTGGAGCCATGCTGAGCACTTTTTATGATGGATGGATACATTTTATTGGATTTGGATTACTGAACACCCATTCACTGCCATTATAAAGTTTGAAAGATTAAGGACTTTTTTTAATATAACACTGTCTAAAACTGACGATTTGAGGGTGAGTAAATCATGTAAATATGAGTAAATCATGTAAATCGTAAATCAAATTTTCATTTCTGAACTATCCCTTTAAATTTGGTGTGAACTCATGAATATGTTCAAAACTGTTGTCCAAAAGATATAATCTACAGTAATAAAAAAAAAAAAGTTTTAAAAAAGCATTTCTTACACCACCTATTGTTTTGCTTCTGAAAACTAGAGTTGTATGAATTATCAATGTGTTTGCTTTGTGTGTGGCATCAGCTTTCCTGTACACTTGCATTATATGGACTCAAAGAGATTGATTTTTCTATTTTTCTAAAACTTTGGTTCTGTTTATCTGAGGAAAGAATGTCATATACATCACAGACAGCGTAAGGGTGAGTACATGATGAGGGAACTACCCCTTACAAAAACAGTGCAGTGTTGTAAAAATGCAAGTAAGGTTTTTACGGAGGTTTATGTTAAATCTTTTGTATGTGTAATACTTCAAACTTTAAAATTATTTTCTAAATTTCTGTTCTGCAGTCCTTATGACTGACAATTAAATTGTGGTGATTCTAATTGTGATTAAAAAAAAAAAACTTGCAAATGTTTTATAAAATTTACATAACCATCTCTGTACCAATAAAATTTACATTTTACACTAGTTACATGTGATGTCTACTAAAACTGACATACACTGTAAAGTTTTCCTCATCATCAGCATGTGAGTTCCTGAACGTGATGAACAATGTGAAATGCTTAGCCTCAAATACCTCTCTAAAGTGGTATTAGAGATAGCGTGGATTTACTGTGCGTTAAGGGCACTGAGATTTGTCATTTTCACACCTGAGATGATCTTGTGCACATACTAACACGTGCACGCGTTCTCAAGTGGCCAAGACTGCAATTGTGTGTATTGGGTCCTATAGATCCTATAGTTAATAATAATAATTAATGATGATAAATGTTGGAAAATTAAACAAATATAATAATAAACCTTATAGCAACCTTGCATAACCTTACATAAATAATAATTAAAAACTTCGGTTTTGAAAAATTTGAACATTTCAGCCGATCTTGCATGGTCTAAAACATTCCCTGTTATTTGTGCATGGGCCATTAAGTATGAAATGCTGAAGGACCGTATTTATTAGAGGATGAAGACAGGGGCATGGTCATATGCACTTGCATCAGAACAGGGATCAATGAGTAAGATACAGCTACAGTGCCAATATATTTGAAAGATCAACACCTGCTCTCAGACTATGTGTTCAGCATGGGGCTGCATGTATTTTGACTCCTGTTGCTGCATCCTTTCTTTCAGTTTGCACACTCTGCCCAGGTCATCACACTCATCCACACTCAGCCTTGAGCCCGCATGCACACATACACACACTTTTTGCCATCTTGTATTCCTACTCCTCCTCAATGTGACATTGAGCAGTCTGCTCTCTCTGCCCGAGACCAGCCCTCTCTGCAGCTATCTTTCTTCACGTCATCGAAACGTTGCTCCTGCCGAGGGAGTTTCAGAGCCGCACGTGCAGCCTGGGCTTCACACGGAGTATGTGACACTAACCGCACGACAGCGCGCGCGAGATGACTACTGTGGCGTCATTAAGAGCGGTTCATTTGCCATAAATCCTAAAGAAAGTCCTGCTAATCCCTGCCGAGGAAGAAAAGGGGAGTGTGCGACAGGCTGTGGATCAGCACGCTGTAAAAGTCATCGCTTTTCACAGCCTTCGTGGCACAGGAGTTCTCTCACTCCACACCAAGCCATTAACTCCTCTTTATGGGCCACCATGGGGCCACAACTGTGGCCCATAATCCTCTCTGCCACCTTCACTTGCCCTTCTTAACATCCACAGGCAGATCAGAGGACCCACTGTGCACTCCGAAAGTGCCACTTTGCTATAAAGCAAGCCTATGTTTGTTGTGTCTTTTTGTTTCTGATGATGATGATTGTTAAAATGTCACAGCAGAGATGTCCTGTTATTTGAGATTTGGTGCACAAATCTCAAAGTCACTGAGTGCATCGCTAGTTATGTTTATCGAAATGATTTTATGCAGTAGGTAAATATCTAAACACCTTTAACGATACCTACTTGGGAGAAAAGTTGTATTTTTTTTAGTTACACAACACAGTTAAAAAGTTTCAGGTCGTTATGATACTTTAAAGGGTTAGTTCACCCGAAAATGAAAATGTTGTCATTAATTACTTATGTAATTCCAAACCCTTAAGACCTCCGTTCATCTTTGGAGCACAAATTAAGGCATTTTTGATGAAATCCGAGAGCTTTCTGACCTTGCTTAGACAGTAACGTAATTACCACATTCAAGGCCCAGAACTGACATTGTTTTGTGCATAAAGAAAACAAAAATAATAACTTTGTGGATTAAAGTCATTATTTTAGCTTTCGTTGTGCACAGAAACTAATCTTGTAGCTTCATAAAATTCAAGCTGAACTGCTGATGTCACAATGTCTGTACTACCTTTCTGGGCCTTGAACGTGGTAGTTGTGTTGCTGTCTGTGCAGGGTCAGAAAGCTCTCGGATTTCATTAAAAATATCTTAATTTGTGTTCCGAAGATGAACGAAAGTCTAACGGGTTTGGAACAACATATGGGTGAGTAATTAATGACAGAATTTTCAGTTTTAGGTGAAATATCCCTTTTTGTTTTTGAAAGAAGTCTCTTATGCTCACTAAGGCTGTATTTATTTGATTAAAAATACAATAGAAACAGTAACTATTTGTTAACTATACTTTAATTAATGCGTCAACATTAACAATGAGCAATATATTTGTTACAGTATTTATCAATCTTTGTTAACATAAGTTAATTAAAATACAGATGCTAATTAGTTTTTATTAGCTCAGGTCCATTAAATGATATTACCAGAAACCATTTTTTTATTTTAATAATGTATTAGTAAATGTTGGAATCAACATGAACTAAGATTAAAAAATGCTTTCATATTTTCCATTGTCAACTAGTGCAGTTAACTAATGTTAACTAATGGAAACTTATTGTAAAGTTACCAACATTCAAGGAGAAGTTCACTTCCAGAACAAAAATTTACAGATAATTTACTTACCCCCTTGTCATCCAAGATGTTCATGTCTTTCTTTCTTCAGTCATGAAGGAATTATGTTTTTGTGGAAAACAATTTAGGATTTCTCTCCATATAGTGGACTTCTATGGTGCCCCCGAGTTTGAACTTCCAAAATGCAGTTTAAATGCAGCTTCAAAGTGCTCAAAGGCTGCGTGTACTCTGGTTCATGACAGTTAGGGTATGTCAAAAAACTCCCATCTCATTTTCTCCTACAACTTCAAAATCGCCCTATATTGCTGCAGAAGTATTGACCCAATGTTTACAAAGTAAATGTGCAAAGATCAAACGCCCTTTACAAAAAAACAGCAATGTAGGGCGATTTTAAAGTTGCAGAAGAAAATGAGATGGGACTTTTTCAACCTACCCTAACTCTCATGATCCAGAATACACAGAGTTCACGCAGAGCTAAACGAGATGAGCATTTGAGATTAAAAAGTACATATATTTTTTAAGTTTTTTTTTAAGAAAAACACAGATTGTTTCGCTAGATAAGACCCTTCCTCCTCAGCTGGGATCGTTTAGAGCCATTTGAAGCTGCATTTTGGAAGTTAAAACTCGGGGTACCATAGAAGTCCACTATGTGGAGAGAAATCCTGAAATGTTTTCCTCAAAAAACATAATTTCTTGAAGACTGAAGAAAGAATCTTGGATGACAAGGGGGTGAGTAAATTATCTGTAAATTGTTGTTCTGGAAGGGAACTTCTTTAATTCTTGTAATGGCAAAGCTGTATTTTCATCAGTCATTACACCCGTCTTTAGTGTCACATGATCCTTCGAAAATACTTCTAATGTGCTGATTTGCTGCTCAATAAAAATGTCTTGTTATAATAAAAGTTGAAAACAGTTGTGATGCTTTTTTCAGATTCTGTGATCAATAAAAAGTTCAAAAGAAAATAAAATATTTGAAAAAGAAATACTTTGTATATTATAAATGTTTCTTTAGATCAATTTAATACACCTTTAATGAATAAAATTGATTTCGAAATAAAAATAAAAATAAAAAACATTTTGAACAGTGGCTATACGCTCCAAATTAGAGCTGCATGATTAATCATTAAAAGATTGCGAGATCGATTGAAACACAAACACAATGTTATTTCTAAATGACAATTGGTCTGTGTCTATTAAACATCTGACAATTCAAATAAGACCCTGTTTACACTAGTGCAGTTTTCGTTTTAAAATTGTGTTTTAAAATGAAATCAATCCTCATCTACACTGGTGTTTTCACTGTTTCAGAAACGATCTCCGTCTACACTACACAACTGAAAACGCATGTCACGAACATTCATGCAGGTACAACCATAGATATGTGTAGGTAGATGCCCTATTATATAGATGGCGGACACATCTATGTGCTTGAAGCAGTCGAATGGGGAATCTACCTATACATATCTATGTGTACAACAATGAGCATGATGTTATTGTTTACACGGTCACACTAGTGTAAACACAGCCTGAGAGAGCAATTATCATGTTTAGGTATGAAACAGCCTCACTAACATTCTTTTCAACCACACAGTATTTCTGACTTACATTCATTCATATTATCACAGAAGTACTGGGATAAAAGTTATTGTGATCTCTGTTTGAAAAAAAAAATTTGATT
The DNA here is from genome assembly GCF_022985175.1 of Labeo rohita. Taxonomy (NCBI): domain Eukaryota; kingdom Metazoa; phylum Chordata; class Actinopteri; order Cypriniformes; family Cyprinidae; genus Labeo; species Labeo rohita. Next base: position 16,971,309 of record NC_066877.1, read on the forward strand.
CTTAATTTATCCAGAATCGTGCAAACTCTACTCCAAATAGTTGGAGGAAGAAAAAAAACAAAAACAAGTGGGGTAACAAATGTAAACTTTCAAGATGAAGCTTCTTATGTAAATGTATGGGTTATTTTGACTGTAAAACAAAGTACAGTGAATGACAAAGGATTTTTTATTACAGTGTAAAAGGGTTAAAGGGGTCATATTATGTTCTTTTACAAAGTCTTGATTTCGTTTTGGAGATGTACTAGAACATGCTCTCATGCTTGGTGGATTGAAAAATGCATTATTTTTCACATAATTTACATTATTACAATACCTTTCTCCCCGGCCTGGCACAAATGGCTTGATTAGTACCGGGTTTAATAAAGGCCCACCTTCCAAAAAACGAAATGTGTTGTGATTGGTGAACAGCTTAGATGGCGTATCCGTCCTGCTAACCCCCTTGCCAAAGCAGTCTAACACATTAACATTATCAAAGAACATCATCACTGATTAGTCTAGCCTACTCTAGTGCAAGGTTACGCATTTTAAAAATCACTCGCATTATAAGTGAAGCTATCTAACTTACACTGTATGATGAATAAATCTCTTACCACACACTGCACACGTCCGCGGTGCGTTAAGGCTCCGACGTGTAGATCACGTCCTCGGCATGTGTTTGGACCCTGAACACATCTGCGGTTTATTACTGCTCTGAAGCGGCTCGTTGAAGCGGCTCTTCGTGCAGCATCGCTAAAGTTAGGCTAATCCCCCACCTCGTGCTTACCCTCCCTCCAACAATTTGAATTTCCGTAGATGGGATTTATTTTAATGATATTCTAATGGACCGCGTTGTGACATCATAGCATGTGAAAAACAAATGCTGTAGTCCAAAGAAGCCGTTTGTTGTAGTTCTTGAAAATAGATTTTTAAAAAAACTAAATATCTCCCTTTGAAGTCGACTTTAAGATTTATAACTTTGTAGATCTTTTTTATGCCCAAACATACACACACTGACTAAAATTCAAACAGTGAAAAAGCATAATAGGACTGCAAAATAATACCCCATCTAGGTTTATATTATCACTTATTCATCATCATCATGTTTTACATAAATTCATCCCTGTTATCATCAAACATAACAATGAAAGAAACTGAATAGCTCACAGAACAAGTACTCTGCATGGGCAAATTTAAGAGACAGAAGCTGGAAATTTCTCTGCTCAACCATTCAAACACAGCTGCCACACCTTCTGCATTATCCATATGTTGCCACATGCAAGAACAAACTTCAGCTTAAAGTGAAGCAATAGGCAGCAAAGCTAGAACTGACTTTCTGATCTAGCCTTACAAACCTACCTTCTTCTCATCTTTCTATATCCCTCCCTAATCCACATCTATCCTCCTCAGCCATCTATCTTTCACACACAGGCACGCACATACGGTTCCTTAGATCTCTGCTGGGTTCGTGTACCTGCTGCTCTGTGTTGGAGTAGAAGCTGGCAGAGATGACTAACCTTCATGACAGGTGCCCTGCTTGGCACTGCTGCATACGCATATTGCCTTTCTGATCTTTAATGACTAATCTACAGGCTTGACACTAATTTAAGTGCTTGCACTGTGCTTGTTTGCTAAAGATTTTAGAAGTCACGTCAAGACGGAGCCAAAGAGACTTCAAATACAGAAAGGCAATTCAGCGAAAGAAAACAGAATGACAGCACTGAGTCTCCAGAGCTGTTTGACTAATTTTCAGCCTGGAGTCACCTTCAATTTGCAGAAAACATGCTTCAGATGGCAAACATAATCTCACTGTTATCCGCAAAACTGTGTCTTGTACAAAACGCTGCCCTACTGTGCCTGCTCGCAGCCATTTGGTCATCAATGTCAGGGAAAAAGAGTGGAAAAGCAGACTGAGAGGAAGCCCACCATGTGAGGGAGAGAGAGTGCAAGCAATTTTAAAGGTACAATATCACCCTCTGCAGGCAAGAATACAACAAGTATGCTAGAGGGAACAGATCAACATCTTAGATCCAGACTCATTTTTTAGTTAGGATAATGGAAGAGGGAAATAAATCTGATCAAGCTGGAGAACACAATGGTAATAGTCCAGTGCAGTCATATTTCTCAACAACAAGAATTGAAATTGTTGGGCCGTTATCTGCAGCACACTTCCCAGGCATGGCAGCGATGCAGGATGCTGTTGTCACAGATCTGTGAGAGTCTTTCTTTACTGTCAAAATTCCAGTGGCATTGTTCTCTGCTTTGTGTTAGGCCAGGCATTTTCCACAAAGAATGCCATGGAAATGAATTTGCTATCTTGGGCTTAAAGGGTTTACATATACAGGAGATAATAGAGAAATGAGGGACCTGTCATTAAAATCTAAAATTATATTCATAAAGAAAATCAACATGTACTTCAAACTAGAGCCAAAAGGAGTTCAGCAGATTACCTGCAGTTTACAGTACGCACCAATTAGTTTTAAAGGGATCGTATTATGCACAACCAGACTCAAAACACTGATCAGTCACAACATTAAAACCACCTGCTCAATATTTCATTCCCCCCGTGCTGCCAAAACCGCTCTCATGCATCAAGGCATGGACTCCACAAAACGTCTGAACATGTCTATATGAACCCCAAGACACTAGCAGCCGATCCTTCAAGTGCTGCAAATTGGGGCCTCTGTGGATCAGTTTTTTGGTCTAGCTCATCACATAGATCCTCAGTTCGATTGAGGTCTGGGCAATTTGGTGGCCGAGGCAACACCTTAAACTCTTTATCATGTTCCTCAAACCATTCCAACAACATCTTTTGCTCTGTGGTAGGTGCATTATCCTGTTGAAAGATGCTACTGCCATCAGAGAACAGCACTGAAGGGGTGTATTTGGTCTGCAACAATCTTAGGTGGTACATGTCTTACATAGGTGGTACATGTCACATGCACCTGGCCATTCACCTGATCTAAAATAAAATGTAATTCGTCAAACCAGGCAACGTTCTTTCATGGTTCAGACCATTGTAGGTTATTTTGGGTAGTGGACAAGGGTCTTCATAGGCACTCTGACCGGTCTGCAGCTACGCAACCCCATGTGCAGCAAACCACAATGCACTGTGTGTGTTCTGATACATATCATTACGTTTTTTCAGCAATCTGTACTACAGTAGCTTATCTGTGTGAACACACCAGACTCTCCCTTTAACTACTCTACTTCCTAAGTCCATCAGTGAGTCCTGGGCGCCGATGACCGGTTTGTATGAACAAAAAACTAGTATTTACTTAGGTCCCTGATCATGTCAATCCAATTTTAATAGTATGTGTAGCACTTTTTTCTCCCGAATGTCATTCAGGCTACTACTAAAGGATTGGTCGTATCAGCCATATTGAATCAGAGAGTGCAATATTTTGACAAACTAAAGTTAATACAATAGGTGGTAATGATATGTACTAGCAGTATTAATAAAAATAAAGATAATAGCCTAATATTTCACCTACCTGACCTGAAATGATAAGAACAAACATGAATGTTGTCACGATTCTTGCCCTGGAAATCCTGGTTCAGTTTGGCCAACCACAAATGCCTTTTGTTCCTCAAGTTTTTAAAGTCTTTTCCTTGATGTGTTATAACTTTTGTCAGTCTATAGTACTCCAAATGTTTTTCCTGGTCCGACTGATTAGTACAGCCCAAAACATGACCATAATTCACAATTTTAAGCAGCAAAAATAAGCAAAATATGCAGTTTCATTCGGTTCAGTGGCATTGTTTACGTTCAGAGCACCATGGCCGACTGCTGCCGCATTGCTATTACAAACTTACCACAATTAAATCCCAGTAATTAATACATAGAATATAAATTCCTAAATGTAGGATTTTCAAATCAGTAGCCTTTAAAAATGTGAGTTAATTACTCAATGTTGCTTCATAAAAGTCATATCAGGAATGAATGTGTGGCTGATATATAGTATTACACTGCATTTAACATCCCCTAGCCTAATGCTGAGCTTACACCTACAATGTAAAAACAAGATTTTGAAATAGCTAAAAAGAAAACAGGCTTCTAAAGACAAACATACATATATACATCTGGAACAATGAAGGATTTTCGCATATAACGGATCATTCATGTACTGAAACTTTTTTTAACCATAATCCGTAAATAGGCACAGCCAGAGGCCGCTCTTAAACCATTATGACCCACGAAGAAGAAATACAACATATCTGTTGCACACATTTCCATATTATGGACCGCAAGATGATTTTTTTTTTTCATAGAGACACGGATCAGCAGAAAATATTTAGTCAGATGAAACATCAAGTAAATAAATATATGATTTCTACAGTACGTTGTTTGTTTCTCTTGGATATTTTATAAAAACGTAATATTTAGGAGAATTATTAAAGCAGTCGAAGTTGTACTTTACACCTGTGTTTTAGCAGTCTTCTTTATTTAAACAGGTTTTAATCTCGTATATCATCATCCATTTATCTGTCTATGCTAAGCTAACGCTATTTACAGTGTAACTAATACTGTACATACACCTGTTATCTGCCTGTAATTATTATATTTTACCTTTCCTTTTGAGATGAGAATCCATGTAAAATCAGTAAAATGTGTATAACAGTTTGGAAAATAATACTTGCATTTTAAGCAGTATAGGTCTGTAAAATCAAAGAATTAAATATGTATACAAGTTAATAAAACTAATGATTATATACTTTTATTAACAAGAAAATGTGAAATACTCAGTCACTTGTGATACAACTAAGCACGACTGTCAGTATGAGGGTCTCAGAATACATGTGGCAGAGCTGGAGACTTTGTGCAGGAGGGATTTTGATGCAATCAGAACATCACTCTGACAATTCTCACTGCTGTATTTGAAGTCCAGCTCCAGGAAAATCTCTTGTCATTTCCCATCTTGCTGCATGCACACATCTCCAGAGCCTAAATATGGTAGGTTTCAGCCTGCTTGGTAGTTCCCTTGCCCAGATCTGAACACCATAAGTTTGTTTTGATCTAAGGAGAATACTGGAAAGCTAACACTCATAAGCTTTGTAGCTCTAATGTGCCTCAACCTTTTTGTTGAACCTTTGTTGAACCTTTGGCTCTCTTATTTTCAGTCATTATTGATGGAGGTAGTTATTATTATTGTTGGCTGCCCCCCCAAATGTAGGTGAATTTACGATCCCCATAATGTAGTCAAAACTTGACTCACACACAAATTAAAATGACTATAAGAGTATCTGAGCTCATGTATGTTTTGTCATATACAGCCAGATGTTTGAGTTTGGTGTTCATTTATTCTTCTAGTTGACTCCAAAGCTTGAAGGATTGATCACATCCATAAAAGATTAATAGCCTGGCAATATTCTGCACTGTTCACAAAAAGTAGCTCTTTCAGATCTTTACAAAAGGCAGTTTACTAGGAGGATATAACAGTCTTCTCTGCCTTCCGCTTTTTCACACCCTGTTTTCATCTCCGTCTGTCTCATGTCATCATCTGATCAATGAGAGGGCAGGCTGGCGGCCTCCACCCCATGGCTTGGTGTTTTATGTTTCCGTCTGTGTTCGGAGGGGTGTTTCCTCCATCTCTGTCTCACTTTACATTATGCTCACTTTCAGGATTTTGCTTCTCATGTACAGTCAGGCCACAGCAGGTTATAGATGGGGTCCATTTGTCAACAATCATGACAAGACCTTCAAAAGCGCCTCTGACTGTGGTACAATCTATCACCATCTTTGAATAAAAGCTTTGGTTGGGCCTCTCAAGGCTAGAGTGTTAGCAATGTTGTAGCTATAAGCTGAAATAATATCCTAATTTAATAATAATCAAATTTTTGTTTCTTTCTCTAAATCATTCAGACTGTCAAAAGCCAAAAATCCAAAGTGTTTCATTTAAGTCAACAGATTTTAAGGCAATAAGTCATTGTGGTTGATTGTTGTCTTTTCACATTATTCTTCATTTGTGATCTCAATAATCAAAATGATCTCATCTATTCAAAAAGTCAGCCATAAAGGAAACAGATTTAATGATGGTTCCCATGCCAGATTTATTTGGCATATCAGTTATTGCTCTGAAACTGAGTTAATGTCTTTAATTTGAATTGACTGATTTGAAGCAGCATTCAAAGAAACCCTGCCAGTTAGAAAATCAGTAATCATAGTCCAAAATTGTTTCTCTCTATGCAAAAACAACATTCTCATAAACACAGAGAAAAGTTAATGAGATATTTGCGCATCTGATCCAGCATCATTGGAAGCGAACACATGCTGATTATTGCCTTCAGCAAAAAAAAAAAAAAAAGAAATTGTGAAGTTCCCTCCATTTGCCTTTCACCGTTTGTTAGAATAATCCCAGTCACAAAGTTAATTAGGTATAAACACCTCCAGATCTTACAGCTTTGTACTGCACAGAATATGAATAAATTTAAAATAATGTAATTAGGTCTGTCAATAAATTAGAGATTTTAATTAAATTAATTACATGACGCACTGATTAATTAGTCAAATTAATCACTAATAACTACACAGCCTATGTCAATATTTGATGAGAAAAGACCATTATTAAAGAAATAGTTTGCCCAAAATGAAAATGTACTCACCCTCAGGCCATTCAAGAGGTAGATGACTTTGTTTCTTCACCTGAACAGATGTAGGAAAATTCAGCATTACATGCTCACCAATGGATTACTTGCAGATTAATGTGGTCCTTTTATCAGCTGTTTGATCTCTTATTCTGACGGCACCCATTCACTGAAGAAAATCTATTAGTGAGCAAGTGACGTAATGTTGTTTCTCCAAACCAACTCATCTACATTAATTTAATTCAAGGAGAAGTTCACTTCTAGAACGAAAATTTCCTGATAATTAACCCCTAAGTCATACAAGATGTTCATGTTTTTTGAGGAAAACATTTCAGGATTTTTCTCCAACAATGGACTTCAATGGTGGTCAGGTCCCAACTGCAGTTTCAGAGCAGTTTCAAAAAGCTGTACACAATCCCAAACGAAAAATAATGGTCTTATCTAGCGAAACCAATCTGTCTTTTTCTATGAAAAATACAAATTTATATACTTTGTAACCACAAATGCTCATCTTGCACTACCTTGACCTCACGCATTACCTAATCACACATTTGACATAGGAGGAAGTACCGACCCCGTGTTTACAAAGTGAACGTGCAAAGAAAGTCAAACTCCCTTTACAAAAAAGGTAAAACAACAATGTCGGACGATTTTGAAGTTGGAAGAGAAGATGAGATGGAGTTTTTCAGCCTACCTTACACAGTACACAGACGAAGAACTAACCACACGTGACTTTTTCAATGTGATTATGTTATACATGGCGACATGCATTGCAGAGCTAGTGCAAGATGAGCATTTGTGGTTAATATATACATTTTTATTATTTTTAGAAAATGACCAATCGTTTTGCTAGATAATACCCTTATTTCTTGGCTGGGATCGTGTAGAGCCCTTTGAAGCTGCTTTGAAATTGCAATTTGGACCTTCAACCTGCTGGCCACCATCGAAGTCAATGATATGTAGAAAAATCCTGTTATGTTTTCCTCAAAAAATGTAATTTTTTTCTTCTGATTCATTTTTAAATAAACCATCATAATAGTAAATTGGTAACACTTCTGCATTCGGCATAAATATTGTTGGTTAACTGTCTGCACACTTCTCTCATAGCATTGCAATCAAATGAAAACACACATGGTCTATTTACATACAATTACCTCTCCATTGTTATTCAGTTCATTTGCTTTGTGTGTTCAAAGAGCGATTTACAATTCAGAAATTCAGAAGTGGTCGTTTGTTGCACCAGCCCACAGCGTGAGGTTCTGCCCTGTTTATCTGCTGGAGATGGACAGGTGGCGGTGTTTAAAGAAACCTCATTATTTTTCTCAAGGATGATAAGCAGCTCATTAGAGGCAGCGAGACGCCAATGGGGTGATTTTACATAGCGTAGTTGAGGAGTCACAATGCCGCTGTAAAGTTCACATTTGCATTACGGTGAATGGGAGCGCACCTGTTCTCCTGCCTCAGGCTCCTCCGCAGGGGAAGTGAAGAGAAAGAGGCGAAGAGATGCTGGAGTGAGTCACTGAGCCTTACCTTTTGATTTCCAAACAGCTGCAAGAGAAACAGAAAGTCACTCTGAGGTGCTTTCCAAAAAGCTCTGGTTTTAATGTGTCACGTTTCGTCCCACATGTGACAAACCCGAACCCCCACTCCCCTTTTCTCATCTTCCAGTTCTCCCCATGCTTGGCCCGCTGTTTGTGTCAGGACCGATAGCGTAATTGTGCGTAAGATAGCAGTTGTATTGACAGGTGGCTCATTAGGAAATAGAGGACCGCAGCATGACGGAATCCGCTGAGCCCTTAAAAGTTGTTTACCGCATTTTTATGGAGACACAACGCTCAGAAACGCGGGTCCTAATGATCTGTATCTAGTTTACGTCTTGGCAACTGGTGTGTTGCCATGGATACAAGAATCTGAAGGTGAGGGGTCGTAAAGTGCGGAGAGTTGACTTAAATACTTGCTGAAGCTGACTTGCCCTTCTAAACTATGTCAGTGAGATAAATGTATACACACACACATATATGTGACCCTGGATCACAAAACCAATCAGAAGTAGCACAGGTATATTTTGTAGCAATATCCAACAATGCACTGTATGTACAAAATTATCGATTTTTCATTTGAGCCAAAAATCATTGGGATATTAAGTAAAGATCATGTTCTTTGAAGATCTAAGATCTAAGAAATATATCAAAACGTTATTTTTGATTAGTAATATGCATTGCTAAGAACTTCGATTGGACAACTTTAAAGGTGATTTTCTCAATTTTTTTTTTTTGTTTTTTGTTTTTTGACACCCTCAGATTCCAGATTATCAAATAGTTGTATCTCGGCCAAATATTGTCCTATCATAACAATCCTAACAATACATCAATGGAAAGCTTAATTATTCAGCTTTCAGATGATGTATGAATCTCAATTTCAAAAAATGTAGACCCTTATGACTGGTTTTGTGATCCACAGTCACATGTATATGTGTGTGTGTATATATATATATATATTAACAACAACAATATATATTAATATTTATTAAAGTCAAGTATGAATCTCTTCAAGCTAGTGGCTTTAAGCATTTTACTTTTGTTTCAAAATATGAACTCAATTTAAACTAATATATTCAAATTTATTGTAATATTCTTAAGCTCTTAAACTTTTCTTAAACTTAAGCTTAACTGTTCTTTTTTTAATAGTTCACTTTTAACGTTTTTCTTCTTTTTAAAGGAGTCATCGGATGCAAAGTTCACTTTTACATGATGTTTGATAACAAAGTTCGGGAGGAGCATGATCAGATAATCAACTAATTTGGCACAGGTGCAACTGGTCTAGCTAATCATCCAAACTAGCACAAGTCATATATAAGCACACAGCCGACTTCCCTCTGTCATTCGACTGTTTTTCGGCATCCCCCCTCCACCCCAACTCCTCACTCTTAATCTATCCTCATCCTATACTTGGGATGGGGGGAGTTCTCTGGGTTCAGGCCATATTCCGGGCTCGGAGCCCTCCCCCAGGACAGCACGCCAAAATATGCTTACTGTTTACCCAACCAGATTAGATGTGAGGGTGAACTCGTGAAAAGTTGTTTGAACAATAATGTGTGTTGGCAGTGTATGTACAGATCTACCCTACAATGATAAAAATCCATGCAGTGGTTTTTAATTAATCTGCAAAAATAATATTCCCTTTTTAAACTGAGACATTCTCAGATGCCTATCGGTGTGGCGTCACACAGACAGAGCCCACTCCCACAATAGTTGATTGACATGAGCGTCTTACCTCAGACCCGCCCTAAATCAGCTGTAATAGTCCGACCTCCACTGTTACGATGCCGGAGCAGGGATGTAAGTTAGACAAGAATATCTCCAATTGAGGTGTTGTATTGCTGGATAATCAGCTAGTGGTCGTCATTTACTCCCGACATCTGAGCCTCTGAAGATGCAGTGGATTAATGTTACATTTGTTTGTGAAGGGAATGTGCCTCTCGATCTACATAAATGCGTCTATGTTCGTGCAAATCATTTGTGATCCAGCTTCACCTATAGCAGAAGTGAGTATAAGGGTTTTTTTTATGAATCTCTGCAATCACCTTTCCTAGTAACGTGCTAGTTCGCAAGTTTCACGGCTAAATGCGCTAATGCGGCTAAAGTAAACAATCTCTCAGAGCAGCTCCTCACTTCACAGAGAGAAGAGAGGGGCGGCGAGCAGAGCTTATTTGCATTTAAAGGAACAATCCATCAGAATGGGTTTATTTTTGCAGAGCTCATTTTGACAAGGTAAAAAGGGTGTTGTTTTACACAACCTTTGAGAATTTTTAACCAAAATATTAAAGACTCTTCATTCCTCTGACGTGATTTTCCCCTATTCATTCTCAGTTACCCCCTTGCCTCCTCAGAGGAAATGCTCCTGATATTTTGTTACCAATTGAATCAGTGTTTTTGAAAGAATCAGTTGAATCAATGAATCAATGACTTACTCATAAAAGAAGTCACTTATCGCCACCTGCTGGTGAAAAAAAAAAATAGCCTACAGAAAAAAACTCCACCACAAATACACAGACTGAATATAATAAAGTATATAAACTTGAAAACTGATAGATAATATATATGTGTAAGTATAAAGAAAGAGCAATGCATGCATAAAGAAGTCTGTTGCTGCGGCATCTCTGCTCACACAAGTAGGTTATACAAGAAGACCCCTTTTTGACCGTTCCCTTAATGACTGCCACATATCTCCCAATCACATTACAGTAATATTGATGCCAGTCATTACCCACAATGCATGCTGTTTTGGCACCCCAGTGCAGCTTTAAAATAAGAGAACAGAAAGGCAATAAAATCCACTTATGAAGACGTATGGTGATGAAGTCAATAATATTATATTCCATAGTTTGAGGCTCTAATGATAAAAGAGCTCGTTCAGGAAATGCCGCTAAAGTCATTTTGGAGTAAATGCATTGGAAGCTGGAGCTATAAGAGTTTGCTTTGGTCATTAGAGTTTCTCTCCTGGATTTTTTGTGCCTGCAGCCTGGAATAAACTCAGCATGCTTTCCCTGAAATCTCCACCGGTCTTGGTAGTGACAGACATCAGCATCAGTAATTGAACATGCGAGCGGTATGATGGATTTTTTATCATCTGCTATTTCACAATGGTGTATAATGTGCTTTGTATTATCGGAAAGAGTTTAGAAGGGCATCTGAATATTACTCATGAATATTATGCCAATTCAGTGAGAATGTTCTTTGTCACCATGAAACTCTCCCAAGAGTCTTGTTCAGATTGTTTGAGTTATATGCACTGCGCTGGCAATAACGGTCCATTTTCAAGCAAGCAAACCTTGCCTCTACCAGATGTTATGTCTTCACCTTTTGAGCCAATTCATACTTGTTTAAAAATGTTCCCTCAGGTGCCTTTATCAACACATTACCAAAGATTCTATCAAAAGGTTTGTTCCCAAAAATTTAAATTGTCATAATTTATCTAAACCCTTATGTGATTTAAACAGCACATAAGAGGATATAAGATGCAGAAATTATGCATTTTTGGAGGCCTAAACCCAGAATTAAGTTAGCATTTCAGTTTCATTGACCTGGAATGCATAGGATTATTATGCAGAACATGTACAGGTTTTACAGCCTCACTGGGTTTATAATCATGCTCTTGCAAACTAACTCAAACTTTCAGAGAAAATGTTTTTTAAATAAAGACTGAAAGAAAAGCTTAATGGTGGTGACCCTGAAGTCATGCGACCATGGTGTATTTTGTTTATAGTCTACGTTTAGCTGTTTTCACTTGTGGCAATTGTATGTAGGCTTTAAAATTCATAAAGGTTGTGTTCATTAGTGAAGGTTATCATAATTAACCAAATGTGTAACAGAGTTTATTTTCCGCAATAATTCAAAATCTGGGTTTTTAATCAAGTGAACCAGGTGATGTTGGCCTACAAAAATATGTAATCACTGTATAAGCTCAGACTACAAAGGTGGCAGCATAAAAGCAGTCTGCACTTCTTGTTGGTTATATACTAAGCCTTTTGAACTCCTGAAAATTTAATTTAATTGAATTGGCTTGTTTCTCACACAAAGCTATTGTATGACTTCATATCACTTGGCATCTAGTGAAAAAATATATCCCACATTAATGCAGCATTTTTTATTAAATTGTCCTAACCAAATGCATCTGCCTGTTATGTTTTCATATTATACTAGTGGAGTGTTATAAGAATCCCATGTACGTTTTGCATTATGTATGTTTGTGTGCTGCATTCTGCTGTTTTGAGAACACAACAGCCACACTAATGTATGCAATTCATACATTATTCATTTCAAGTTCTGTAACTAAAGCTGTTCACATTGGGAAAATGTGTCCTGTTGCTTTCCCCAAAGTATTAAACTTTGACATGTTACTTATCCCACACTGTTCTGTGCTATGGACATGAATGATGACTTGAGGACAGTAAGATGAGTGACAAAATCCCATAAACCAGTGGTTCTCAACATTTGACTCCAAGTTAGAAATATTCAAACCTCAAACCTCAAATGCCCATCTTGTCTGACTCTGCTAGATCATTTAGAGCTATATAAAGCTGCATTTAAACTGCATTTTGGAAGTTTAAACTCACGGGCACCATAGAAGTCCACTATATGGAGAGAAATCCTGAAATGCTTTCCTCAAAAAACATAATTTCTTTACGACTGAAGAAAGACATGAACATCTTGGATGACAAGGTGGTGAGTAAATTATCTGTACGTTTTTGCTCTGGAAGTGAACTACTTTTTTAAGTCCATGAGACCGTAGGTTGTCCCATTCGTCATTTTAGCGTTCGAAAGGGCGCCACTGTCACTTGTACTGCTTGCCATATGTTTAATGCACCTTTCTCTGTCATCAGCGAGGGATTGACATGTGATAAATGCAGGGAAATAGTTAGGCTGACAGAAAAGACATGCATCCAAACTGTTGAGGATAGTAAGAATGTGAGGGCCTTAGATACAGCTTTGAATGCGACTAGTTTTGCAAATCCCGTTATCATACATAATTCAGTTCCAAATGCAGAGCCCCCCCAACAGGGCGATTGGGTGACTGTGAGGAAGCGTAGTCGTGGAACAAAAACATTAAACAGATTCAATCCACTTAGTGACGCACCCACTGAGAAACACCAGCCACCATAGTCCAATGTTTACCGGGAGCCAGAGTGCCTGACATCTTGGCAAATTTAAAAGTGCTGGCTAATGCTAAACTCAAAGCACTGCACTTAAAACCACTTCAAACACATTAGTGCTATTTGGCAGGGCCAAACTACATTCATCTACTCCATTTCTATTGTGTATTTCCTTCACAGAGTTCAGCACAGTCAATCACCTTCCCTCTGTAACATTTCTGATCAACACATAATATAATTCACTTCAACTAACATGGTAAAAATAGCATGGTATAGCATGTGACTTGCTTGAAATCACACTGAATGATTGATAATGAAGGGAAAGTTTTCTAAAACATGCCCATACGCCTAACTTACCATGAGCAAGATAAGAATACACAGTTACGCCTAGCGTCTTTGTCCCCAGCACTCCAGACCGTATCAGATATGCATTTCTGATAGTTGAATGAGCTCAAGCTTTGAGCTTGTTTCCCTTGATGGCATTTGGCATCTTTCATTTCACCGACAAGTTTAAAGATCTTTATCAGTTAAAAAAAAACTCTGAACCCAAGATAATCGATTTACTAGAAATTTTTTGGCAATTTTTTCAATGGCTTATCTAGCAAATGATGAAAAATGGTAATTGGCGGGCATGCACAGCCCAAGGTGGCAATTTGTGGCCTAATGAAGCCATTAACCTGACGACACCGAACCCGATAGTGGCTAAATTAGAGGGAGAGTGTGGAATTATGTGCATCAATTCAATATGATCATGGTAGCTAGGCGAATATTACATTTTAAGGAGGGTAAGAGAAACATTATCTGCTTTGAGTAAGAAAATAAATGTGTTTATAGGGTAGAAATAGGATTTTGTTGCTATTTGAAGCTTTATAAAATTAAAAAAACATACTAGATTTGCAAGAAAAATGTCAAGCTAGCACGTACATACTCTCATCAAGTCATCTGTGCAAACGTTAGTGCTTCCTTTATCACGATTTTTAGTAAGATCATGTTTCCTGTGATGAAAAAATCATTGACGTTAGCCAGTGTGTCATGTTTCTCTGAAATTCTACTGAAATAGATGACAACAACCTCACACTCTATCTACTTGGATCACAGTGGTCTCTAACTCAATAATTAGCCCGTAAAAGAGATTCAGGCTTGTTTGTTTGCCGCTGTGATCGTGCTCTCTGTGCTGTTCATGTAATCTTCAGCTTCATTCCACTACGATGTCACATAATGCATGACTGATCAGTAAACAAATTCTAATTACAAGACACTAATGAGAGAAAGAGCATGGGAGAAAGAAACAAAGACGGAGAGAAAGAAGCTCTTTCACAATACTGTTAGCTGCAGATTCCTCAAAGGTTATGTCCTCTCCCTCTCTTTACAGAAGTGAAAGAGTGTTTGAAGACTTTTTTTTGTCTCCCCCTGATTATTTTTCTCTTTCTCTGTGTGTGTCTCTCTCGCTCTGTCTCTGAGGTTGTGCCATGGTTCAATGTATCATTCATTAGACTACAGCAAGCCATTAGTGTCTCCAGCACAGGGAATGTGCAAATTCATTGTGACTCCATGTTTAGCATATAAAGTAGGACCCCATTTCTCTCCAAATAAATATCGATGACAGGCCTCGTTATGAGACATGGACAAGGTTTGTAATTATATGGATGCTCTACTTTGGACTAATAAAGAGTTTGCAAATAAACTCGCTCTTAACATAAAGCTGCCACAGAAGCTCCCTGGTGGAGTGTCAAACTCTTAAATCAGGTAAATATGGCATACATTACATTACACCATCTTGTTTTGTGGAAATGTTATGAAGGTTTAAGTAAACGTCAACTTTTTGTGTGTGTGTCCTTGGCCTCACTATATATAAGTGTTAAACTTTTAATTCATAAAGTCAGCAAACTGTCAAAATCTTCTACTTCTAATTATTAAATGAGCCTTACAAAGTGTACTTTATAGTTGACCCGTTTTTTGAGATGCGAATCCTTATTTTGATTTATAGAACATTTAATTCCAGTCCTCGAATTTGATTGTCTGTGTGGTGACACTGTTATGCCAATAGGTGGCGTGTGTCATTAAATGAATCATTCACTCAGGCAATTCATTTAAAATCCAGGCTGTAATTGTGAGCGAGTCGTTTAAAGTACTGACTCTATAAAAGCACCGAAATGTGATGCCGAATTTGATTCCAAATGAATTTAAGTTATTGAATCATCCATTCGACCGATTTGTTAAGACGAACTCCACTTCCAGAACAAAAATTTACAAATAATGTACTCACCCCCTTGTCATCCACAATGTTCATGTCTTTCTTTCTTCAGTCGTAAAGAAATTGTTTTTTTGAGGAAAACATTTCAGCATTTTTTCTCCATATAATGGACAGGTATGGTGCCCTGATTTTGAACTTCCAAAATGGGATCGTTTACAACCGCATTTGGGATTGTTTGAAGCCGCATTTAAACTGCATTTTGGAAGTTCAAAATCAGGGCACCATATCAGTCCATTATATGGGGAAATATGCTGAAATGTTTTCCTCAAAAAGCATAATTTCTGTACGAGGTAAATACCACTGTAAAGAACCAAAAAAAGTTTGAAAGGCATCGTCAAAATAGTTCATCTGCCATCAGTGGTTCAATCTGAATTTTATGAAGTGACGAGAATACTTTTTGTATGCAAAGAAAATAAAAATAATGACTTTATTAAACAATTCGTCTCATCTGCATCACCATAGCGCCATTTTGGATAGTATCCCCTGTACGCAAACAGTGTACGCTGTTCTGTGTCAACTACACTATCCAAAATGGCACTATGGTGATGCGGAGGAGACAAATTGTTGAATAAAGTCATCATTTTTGTTTTGTTTGCGTACAAAAAGTATTATTGTAGCTGTGTAAAATTATGGTTGAACCACTGATGGCCGATGAACTATTTTGACGACATCTTTCATACTTTTCTGGGTCTTGACAGTGGTATTTACCTGGCATTTTTCATCTAAAATATCTTAAATTGTGTTCCGAAGATGAACAAAGCTTTTACAGGTTTGGAACAACATGGGGTAAGTGATTAATGACAAAATTTTCCTTTAAAATTGTGAATGTCATTGTGAACGAGTCGTTTAAAAATACTGTGATGCTGAATTTGGTTCCGAATTTAGCATAATTGTTCCTAATAAGCTGATGAGTCATCCATTCGACCGTTTCGTTAAAAACATATTAATTCATGAATGAAGCAATTGTGAGTGTCATTGATTCATTCATTCAAACTATTTATTCACCACTGACACTGTTATTCCTATAGGTGGCGACAAGCCACTGTTTTCGAGTGTCACTCAAGCGATTCATTTCAAATCATGCCTGTCATTGTGAGCCTGTTATTTAAAAGTACTGACTCATTTGAAAAATTGTGTCATTTTGTCAAATGTGATGATGTATTAGGTTCCAAATTTGGCATGACTGTCGTGATAAATTGATGAATCTTCCATTCAACTGATTTGTCCTTTGCTTCAGGAATGAAGCAAGTGTGAGTGTCATTGATTCATTCATTCAAATAATTAATTCATAAACACTAATTCATTCAGAACAAAACAAGTGACAGTCATTGATTCGTTTGTTCATTCACTCAATTCATTCAAAAACATTGACTAATTCAGGGTGAAACAGGAGCGTCGTTGACTGTTTTATTCGATTCATTCATTAAAAAACACTGATACATCAGGAAGAACTGTGTTGTTGCTGTCTTTGCCTTCGTTTGTATTCACTATTAAACTATTGCTGTTGATGAAGCAAAAATATAACTGGCAATATTGAGTCTAAAATGTAAGTTACTTATTGACTCACTTTCAGAGTGGGGCTGTTTGTCAGAAAATAAGTGCTGCTGTGATTATTGGTTACTATAGTATAGTAAGGGTATATGTATGGAATATTAAAAGGCCATGTGCTTTTGTGTCAGAGTATCAAGTAATTGAATTGCTACTTGGTGTGTGGGTTTCCCACATACAGTACATTTTTTTTCCTGACATTGTTTCACAACACATACTTACTAAACTAAAATGCAGAATCAGATGTGGTTTCTGATCACATGACTATCATGAGTAAGTCTAAGATGAGTTTTTATATTATGACAATAAATATTTTCTGTAACCTACTTTTGTAGCCTCTTAAGATGGAGAGAACAGATGCAGATAAAGAAGCAAGCGCTGACCCATCGCCTATTAGCAGTCAGTCCCAGTGGATCCTGCAGGAGTGCTGCTCTGCTGACCGACCACTTATCCTGTCTGCTGCAGTCTGCCCAACACACTTCCTGACAGGACCAAGCCTCCAAAAAGTCACTGGGGAGGACAAATAACGGCCTGTGATGCTGAGGGAATACAGATACACAAAAGCATAAACACACTCCTGAGAATTGCGTGTGTATGTGTGCTTGAGAAGGGCTACGACTGATTTATCTGAGAGATCAAAGAAATTTGAAAGCTCTCCATTGCACAACAAACAAAGCTCTAGTGTCGTGCACTGAACTATTGGCCTTTTGATGGCCTTATACTCTCTCCTCATCTCAATTTGAGTGAGTGCAAATGATCCACGAGAAGCACAAGCCTTTTACATACCGAAATAACAGCTGGAGGCTATTTTTTCTTATTATTTTTTCTTATTTATTCAACAGAAACAATACAGAATGACACTGTTACATTAAATGTGATGCAGCAGATGCTCTTTAGTTAGGCTTTTAGCTAATAGCTAATTTGCAACCTCTGTCCCTTATTAAAAAGTCAAACTGTGTATGACAGTCACCGTTCACAAGTCTAATTTAACCTGCTTTTTGTTATTTATTGGCAATTATGAGCTATGGACTATTTTAACAATGTCCTTACTACCATTCTGGGCCTTGGACGTGTCAGTTGTGTTGCTGTCTATGCAGGGTCAGAAAGCTCTGAGATTTCATCAAAAATATCTTGTGTTCCGCAGATGAGCAAAGGTCTTACGGGTTTGACATGACATGAGGGTGAGTAATTAATGACAGAATTTTCATTTTTATTCAAGAAATCAGTAATTAAGCATTAAAGAAGCCCCACGTATTAATGCAACTATCTGTATCCGAAGTATTAGTCCACCCAAGATACCCATGCATGACGCATACGCATAAAGTAGCTTTTGCTAATTTGGGGCTAATCGTTACAGGTGTCAGAGAGGAATACACAGACTTGATAGAAAACTTGGCACGGCTTTGCTCAGATTTAAGGCCATTAGCAGCTGTGTTGACAGGTGAAGATGAGCCATGCTCTTCTAATTCAATAACTGCCTGTCGCTCATAGCAAAGCGCACTTGTGCTCTTTCAAATTACACTGATGGATCATGACTACATGTGGCAAAACAGATTTGCTAGGCGTGAGAAATGCCTTGCAATTGTCTGAAATGTAGTTTTGATAACAAATGGCATGGATGGCTGGGAAAATTATGGTAATGATTTGAGGTAATAGAATCTGTATCCATCAAACTATGAAACTGGTGTGCTCAGGGCTGCATGATTCCCAGAAGAACCCGAGGAGGGGTTTTGAACTGAGGATAACCCCGTATGTGATGAGGGCTTCGCCATATGTGGCGAGACAAACATGCTTAATTAGTGAACAATGCGGAGGTAATTCTGCTGGCAAAGTAACAGTGTTTATTTCTTTATTGATATGGTCGAGTTGCAGGCTCAGCATGTAAAGTGTTGACTTAAGTGTTTGATTAGAGCACTTTACACATAAGGGGACTGCTTTAAGCTACAGTAGGTGCTAAATCAATGCAGGTAATGCATTGGATTTTTATCTTTGAGTTACTGTATTCTAATACTAATTAATAGACTGCAGAACTACTAAGATGGCCAGACACTCAATGAAATTGGATAGTCTATCCACAACTGTAAATAAACAATATATTTCCGTCTAAATTATTTTTTAAGGTTTATTTTTATTGTTTTTGCGTTTATTTTGACGAGACAGTGTAGCGGAGACAGTAAGTGAGGGTGGGCAGGGTTAGGGGGGATTTGGGTTTTGGAATCGGGAAAGGTCCTCAATTCAATCTTGGGACACCCATAGCGTAACAGCTATCGGCGCAGACTCAGAAAATCTGAAAACTGAAATCTGGTAGGTTATAAACCAGTTAAACCTAAATCCGTTCTCTTGTATTTTCAAAACAAAGTTAATGAGATTTTCAGTAGAAAATCTTCAAGGTCTGTGGTTTGTTTTGCTGAATGCATGTATATGTGAAGCAAACAGGAAGAGAAATGAAAAATGACACCTGGGACACATACTGCAGCTGAGTGGCAGCACTCATCAATAATTCTATGTGATCTCCAGAGGAAAAGAGTGTGTTGCAGGTGTCTTACAGTAAAGTGAAGCGAAGCAAAGACACTATTTCATATTTCTCAGATGACTCTCGCTTGTCAGCGACGGTCCAGGACTGACAGGTGATTAATATGTGAAAGGTGTCATCCTGATGCCAACTATCCATTGCTATGTGAGCAGTCATGTCTCCTGACTCTCTGAGATGACCTGGATTAATGCCAGCTGGCAACACATTCTTACATGACTGATTGAAACACAGGTGTTTATTCGCAGCACCATTGGAGTAAGACCTCTTAAACTCAAAAAGTTTTTCCTGAAACTTTCTTCAGCTTCATAACCCTTAGTGTCACTGATTTCGATCCTGTTCCTCCATTTTAGATGTTATTTCTCAGCAGGGTCTTTTTAACATATTGCTTTTTTTTCTCTGTAAGGATTTCAGAGAAACATGGGATTTGACAGCGCTGTTTTAGACCAGGGCCTCAGATCTCCAATGTAGAATGTATTCTCAGAATATAACCGCTGACAAGATCGTCAGGAATCAAAAGCCAGCTACAGCTTAGCTGCCATGGTTCAATTGTATAGACAGGGGATTCACCGAGGTTAAGAATAGGCCTGCTTTTTATTGTAGCAGCACCCATCTCCATGCTCTTCTCTTTATAGCTGCAGAATCCCTCTCTGTTCACTCTTCACAGGAATGACAGACTATATATGGGTGCTGGATTTACAGGATAGATAGATAGATAGATAGATAGATAGATAGATAGATAGATAGATAGATAGATAGATAGATAGATAGATGGATGCACGGATGGGCAGACAGATAGAATGGACGGATGGACAGATGAATGGACAGACGGATGGATAGACAGACAGACTACAGATAGAGATAGATAGATAGATAGATAGATAGATAGATAGATAGATAGATAGACAGATAGATAGAAATGGACAGACAGATGGACGCACAGACGGATGGACATACAGATAGAAGAATGAATGAACGAACGGACAAACTACAGATAGATAGATAGATAGATAGATAGAAGAAATGGACAGACAGATGGACGCACAGACGGATGGACATACAGATAGAAGAATGAATGGATGGACGGACAGACTACAAAGATAGATAGAGAGATAGATAGATTGATAGATTGATAGATAGATAGATATATAGATAGATAGATAGATAGATAGATAGATAGATGCACGGATGGACAGACAGATAGAGATAGATAGATAGATAGATAGATAGATAGATAGATAGATAGATAGATAGATAGATAGATAGATAGATAGATAGAAATGGACAGACGGATGGACACACAGACGGACGGACATACAGATAGAAGAATGAATGGATGGATGGACAGACTACAGATAGATAGATAGATAGATAGATAGATAGATAGATAGATAGATAGATAGATAGATAGATAGATAGATAGATAGAAGAAATGGACAGACAGATGCACGCACAGACGGATGGACATACAGATAGAAGAATGAATGGACAGACAGATGGATGGATGGACAGACAGGCTACAGATAAAGATAGATAAGATAGATAGATAGATAGATAGATAGATAGATAGATAGATAGATAGATAGATAGATAGATAGATAGATGCACAGATGGACAGACAGATAGAATGGACGGATGGACAGATGAATGGACAGACGGATGGACGGACAGACGGATGGACATACAGATAGAAGAATGAATGGACGGACGGACAGACTACAAAGATAGATAGAGAGATAGATAGATTGATAGATTGATAGATAGATAGATATATAGATAGATAGATAGATAGATAGATAGATAGATAGATAGATAGATAGATGCACGGATGGACAGACAGATAGAGATAGATAGATAGATAGATAGATAGATAGATAGATAGATAGATAGATAGATAGATAGAAATGGACAGACGGATGGACACACAGACGGACGGACATACAGATAGAAGAATGAATGGATGGATGGACAGACTACAGATAGATAGATAGATAGATAGATAGATAGATAGATAGATAGATAGATAGATAGATAGATAGAAGAAATGGACAGACAGATGCACGCGCAGACGGATGGACATACAGATAGAAGAATGAATGGACAGACAGATGGATGGACGGACAGACAGGCTACAGATAAAGATAGATAAGATAGATAGATAGATAGATAGATAGATAGATAGATAGATAGATAGATAGATAGATAGATAGATAGATAGATGCACAGATGGACAGACAGATAGAATGGACGGATGGACAGATGAATGGACAGACGGATGGACGGACAGACAGACTACAGATAGAGATAGATAGATAGATAGATAGATAGATAGATAGATAGATAGATAGATAGATAGATAGATAGATAGATAGATAGGAGAAATGGACAGAGAGATAGACGCACAGACGGACAGACATACAAGTAGAAGAATGAATGGACGGACGGACAGACTACAGATAGAGATACATAGATACATAGATAGATAGATAGATAGAAATGGACAGACAGATGGACGCACAGACGGACGGACATACATATAGAAGAATGAATGGACAGACGGACAGACTACAGATAGAGATAGATAGATAGATAGATAGATAGATAGATAGATAGATAGATAGAAATGGACAGACAGATGGACGCACAGACGGACTGACATACAGATAGAAGAATGAATGGACGGACAGACAGACTACAGATAGAGATAGATAGATAGATAGATTAAACAGTAAACAGTAAATTGTACTGTTCCTACAGTGGCTCACTGATGTCGTCTAGATGGATCTAACACAATGGAAGGTGTTACATAGGAAATCAAAGAAGATTCTGTCAGTACGATTCCATACAGACTCTTCAAGTTTTTCCAGTTGCATTAGTTAGGCTTTGCGTATTCTCATTTTTTACAGCACTCAAAGGTTTCCACAGGAGTGGCATCCATTACGGAATAAATCCTTTTGTCTTCACAATGCTGATGTTCACTGTCACAGTCTTGGCTGATCACAAAAGCACAATTCCGTCTATTCTTCAAAGGGATGCAAAAGCTGTTGCGCCTCCACATATTTTAGGACTTGTGTCTAACACACAAGGATGAAAAACCCCATGAGACCTGTGCATCCAACCAGATTCCAACAGCACCATCACACCTTCCTCATGAATAAATAAATAAATATATCTGGAATATCTGTATTTCAGATTACGTTATTCAGAATATCTGTATTTTAGATTACATTATTCAGAATATCTGTATTTTAGATTGCAGCTTCTTATTAAAAATAAAAACAAAAACCCCCACTAAAACAGAAAACTATATGTTTCAAATTTCAAGAAGAATGCCACATTTTAGAATCTAATTTTGTCAGAATATCTTTAGGCTCAGCACTTTCTGTTAATGATATTTTAGCATTTTAATGATCTTTGAGCATTTCAGTGAAGACTGCACCTCTGGGGCTGATATCTGTTGATATCTGTTGATGCACAACTCCAACACTTCATAGGGCATTAACTGGAAATTATAATTTGCGTTATGAGTTTACTGAAAGCTAGGTTTGAGTGGTGGCTGTAAAAATGTGTTATGTTATCATAAGAGAAAAAATAATATACTATCATATTAGTATCATAATTATTGTTTTAACCCAGGGGTCCCCAAAGTTCAGAATTTAGTGGTATTTATTTATAGGAACATGTTTTTAATAATATAGATGTATATATACATACACTACCAGTCAAACTTATTTAAACAGTAAGATTTTTAATGCACCAAGCCTGCATTTATTTGATCCAAAGTACAGCAAAAGCAGTAAAATTTAGAAATATTTTTTACTATTTAAAATAACTTTTATCAAATTGAATATATATTAAAAACTAATTTATTCCTGTGATTTCAAAGCTGATTTTTTTGCATCATTACTCCAGTCACATGAAGAAATCATTCTAATATTCTGATTTGCTGCTCAATAAACATTATTATAATTACTATTATTATTATTATGTTGAGTTTTTTTTTTTTTTTTCAGGTTTCTTAGATGAATAGAAAGTTCAGAAGAACAGCATTTGTCTGAAATAGAAAACTTTTGTAACATTATAAATATACCTTTATATACACTACCGTTCAAAAGTTTGGGGTCAGTAAGACTTGTAATAGTCTTTAAGGAAGTCTCTTATGCTCATCAAGGCTGCATTTATTTGATTAAAAATATAGAAAAAAAACAGTAATATTGCAAAATGTTTTTACAATATAAAATAATGTTTTTTTATTTTAACATACTTTAAAATAGAATTTATTCCTGTGATGAAAAGCTGAATTTTTATCAGCTGTTACTCCAGTCTTAAGTGTCACATGATCCTTCAAAAATCATTCTAATATGCGGATTTATTATTAGAATGATCAATGTTGGATAATATCAACAGTTGTGCTGCCAAATATTTTTTGGAACCTGTGATTTTTTTTTTTTTTTTTTCAGGATTCTTTCATGAATAACAAGTTTAAAAAGTACAGTGTTTATTCAAAATATAAATATTTTATAACAATATAAATTATTTATTATTAACTTTTAATAAACTTTTAATTATTAACTTAATACATCCTTGGTGAATAAAAGTATTAATTTCTTAAAAAAAAAAAAAAAAAGAAAAAGAAACAATAAAAATGTACTGACCCCAAACTTTTGAACGGTAGTGTATTTATTGCATCACTTCTGATCATTTTAAAGCATCCTTGTTAAATAAAAGTATTAATTTCTATAATTTCTTTCCCAAGAAATTATACTGGCTCCAAGCTTTTGAGTAGCATAGTGTATAATGTTACAAAACCTTTTTTATTTAATTATATAAATAATAAATACTGATCTTTGGATCTTTCTATTCATCAAAGAATCCTGAAAAAAAAAACGTTTTAAAATAATAATAATAAAAACAATACATGTTTCTTGAGCAGCAAATCAGCATATTAGAATGATTTCTGAAGGATCACGTGACATCGAAGACTGGCGTAATGACGCTAAATATTTAGCTTTGATCATAGGAATAAATAACATTTTTAAATATATTCAAATAGACAACGGTTATTTTAAATAGTAAATGGTTAAATAGTAGTTATATATATATATATATATATATATATATATATACACACACACAAAACAATACTGGCTAATTGCATAAAAGCAACCGTGTCATATCATCATATATCTTACTCAGACAACCATAATTACATCTGACATAATCAAAGCCCGTTTTTTCACAATGCAGGAATTTACCGCGGCTTTGGCGCAGTTATTTTAACCACGTTACAGACTTTTGTGACGTACGCTTCCGCCACGAGCTCAGACTGGCCTGAGACTGTCTGGTGGCGGAAGCACACGTCACACAGCTCGTTCCACGTTGCGTAAAGTGCGTTACACATTCCTCGAAATGTGGAGACGGATGTAAAAACGTAACAAGTACGTACGTAAGTGGCTTTGAGAATGTCGTTTCCGCAGTGGGGTCAGAGTTTTGTGCGGTGCGCAGCGTGAGTGTTTTAGTACCGAGCGGAGAGGAGATGCACACGGCACTCGAGTGAGGTAAACTATATAAAACCCGCTTTGTTTTCACACACTCCCACAACATGGACCCGAGCAGCTTCAGATGGGTCAATGAGAACAGGGATTTAAGATAAAATCGAGCAATGTTTTGAATTATTATTGACTGCATAGCTTTCGGCGCTAGCATTGTTAGCTGCTGCTGTTTAGATTTATCATCTTTCCGCCGATAGCGCCTTATTAAAGCAGCTGCTCGACTAAAGGCGTTTAACTGCGGTAGATGAATGTGTTTATTACTTATCGTGTTAATAAAATAGACATTTGTTCACGTGGGCATTGATCTAGATGTTAAAGGAAGGGGAATTAGGGGTTTAATCGCGTGCTTTGGCTTCAGGTTCAGTCATGTGAATAAGTTAAGGGTGTCGTAGTCTGTAGATTGTCTCACGCTTTTTTTTTTTTTTTTTTTTTTTAATAAAACCAAATGTTCCTGTTTTGCTGGTTTCTCTTAAGTCTGCAAGCTTAAGATGTTTTATGTCTTTTCTTTTAGGCTTCTCTTTAATCCATATTTTATTTGCACAGTTTTTTACCTTAGATTAAAGTGGCAATTAAACGTGGGTTGTGTTTTTTTTGAATGATGCAATATTAAGAATATTTAAGAATTATGCTTCATGAGCATTTTTGTTCTCGTTTCTTTATGCGTTTTCTAGGCCCTGACAATTGATGTGCAACATGTTTCGACATTAACAATTCTGAGTAACACTTGGCAGATTCACGTGTGACTAGCCAAAAAGTACCCAAATCTTTTCTAAAAACAGCTTGGCTCAACTGGAAGACTGGCTAAAAATCTTTATATATTTAAATAAAGTTTGTTTTGTAATCTGACATTAGAAGGGTGTCACTATTATAAACGTATCTAGTTTGGTGTAGAATAAGATACTAATCTTTAATGCCGGAAGTGTGACAATGACTGGACAAATGGTGGTTCTGCTGCAGTGTGATGATGATGATGATGCTGTTTTCCTGTTAAGCCGTTGCACACCTGCAGAAGCCTTCCTTTGTTTAACCTTGTTTCTAACCACAGGAACCGGTGTTCTGTTTATTGAAGTCACATGCTAAAAAGAGAAATATATGATCTTTAAATCCAAACTACTCCATTAAATGTGTTCATTTCTCAAGGGCACTCTGTATTCACCTCCATCGCAATCTCCAAATGCAGTTTAATTTTCATACTTCGCTGTGTGATCATGCAAAAGACTGAGAGAGATTCTGATAATACAATAAATACCATGTAGCCTTTTGTTTAAGGTGAAGTAGTGGTTTATGCATCTACCAGAATACATAAATAAACATTTCCTGATAATTTACTCACCCCCATGTCATCCAAGATGTTTGTGTCTTTCTTTCTTTAGTCGAAAAGAAGTCAAGGTTTTTACGGAAAACTCTCCAGGGTTTAATGCAGTTTCAAAGGGCTCTACACAATCCCAGCCATAGAATAAGGGTATTTTTTGCGAGCAAAACGATTGGTAATTTTCGAAGAAAAAAAATTTACATACTTTTTAACCACAAATGCTCTTCTCGCACTAGCTTGACCTCACACATGTAATCAAGCATGCGTGTTTACAAAGTGAACGCGCAAATGATGTCAAACAACCAAAATAAGGTAAAACTACAATGTTGGACAATTTTGAAGTTGGAGGTGAAAATGAGGGATTGTTTTACCCTACCCTTTCTTTTTGAACTGAAGTACACAGATGAAGAGCTAACCGTTCATGACTTTCCCAGCGCGATCGCGTAATGCGTGAAGATGTGAGCTAGTGCAAGACGAGCATTTGTGGTTAAAAAGTATATGATTTTTTATTCTTTAAAGAAAACTACCAACTATTTCGTTAGATGAGACCCTTATTCCTGGGCTGGGATCATGTAGAGCCCAGGAGGGTTTTTTTTGAAATTGAAGAAACACATGAACATCTTGGATGATATGGGGGTCAGGAATTGTTTTATACTGGAAGTGAACTGATTCTTTTTAATAGGCTAGTATTAGACAACTGATAATGCCATGTTATTGCAACTTTGGATGGACTGTAGTTCTGTGACAGTCTTGAGGGTCTTTGATGGCCACATAGCAGTTTTTTTTCTTTTCTGAAAATATCAGAGAAATTTGTCAGTGAAAAAGGAATTGTGGAGTTTCATAATAGATGTTATATATTGCTTATTCATAACATGCATCTTCATAAACCGCAGTATTTTAAATCCACGTCATTGTCAAGAATATATGCAGGAGTGATATTTACCATGGCTTACCATGGTGCAGTATAAGAAGTAGGTGTTGTCCGATTGACTGCTTCTTTTATTCACTCCACCCTTGACTGGTGGTGCCAACTTTGGTCTACTTTCAAGGTGAGGTGTTTGGCATTTCAGATGAGCTTACAGGCTTGGGACTGTGAGCGTTGTTGAGGTGCCGATTAATGTTGTCGTGACAGCATTTTTTAGCGGCTGTTGAGTCATTAGTGGCATTTTAGTTTGGGTATGCAAAAGAATCTGAAAGCAGAAATAAGCAAAGATTAGCAAAAATGGCAGATTGTGTCTTCTCATTGTGTCAGCTGTGTAACCACCATTGAGGTTAATAGGAATGCTAACTCATAGCTTTAATCAGATATTAAATTGATTGTATCGGTTGACTTTACTGCATTCTCTATAACAGATAATCAGATAATTAAGAAATATTTTTTGTAGGTCCATAGAAGATAAATGAATGACCATGTAAGTGGAGATGTTGGTTAGTATCTGTAGGCTGGTGTCAGGTTTAACCAGAAAAAGTTGCATTTCTGGTTCTGTCATTATGTGATAGACTAATAGCAACAGACAGATATTTCTAACCACTGATACTTTGTGGCACAACCCAGGTGTCCCATTAGATAATAGTGATACATGCTAACACAATTTTATTTCATCTTTAAATGAATAGTTCCCATTACAATTCTTTCATTTTCTCACCCTCATGTTGTTCCAAAGCGGTATGACTTTATTATCTTTCGTGAAACATAATGGAAATTATTTTAAATGTAAATGATGACAGAACTGATAGTGAAATGTCCTATTAAGTTGTGAAATTTTCAACATGTTGATTTGTTCTGTAATTTAAATATCTTGCATGAATTGTTTTCTATGACAGTCTCAAACAAGGTCACTTTACAGGCCAGCATTAAATAAGATTTTGCCAAATACGGGTTGGCATTTCATCATGTGACTTGCTTGGTTTTAATCAAACGAGACTTCACATGTGGTAATAACAGCCCATATTGTTCACAAGATCCCCTATAGGTTCCTGTACATACTGAGCTGTTACGCGTACAGTCTTGAACAGAGAGATTAAATGAACATTAGCTCTGTGGGTGAGGTCTCGTTAAGGATAAGTCAGTTTATTTACAGTCTTAAGATTTTAGGGGCCTTAGCAGGTACCTCATTAAACACTTTAAGTTGATGTGTTTTAGCACATTCTGTGGCGGTTTATGTAATTATGCATAAAACAACCTGTGGTCTATTCCAGGTGTCTCTTTTGTGACTGTTCCCATGATGCACAAAACCAAAAAAAAAAAATCAGGTCTGGTATGTGGAGTTTATATAACTATATAATTATTTTATATTATATAACTAGCTTTTGAGTGTTCAGAGGCCATGTGTATTTAGTGTAGAGAGTTTATATTGTAGCACATCAGGAATATTTTTTTACAACACACAAAGCCTCAAGTCTCAAATGAACTTTGTTCTTGATTTTTGGGGAAAATTGTTGAAGCGTCCTTTTTAGTCATATGAGACTTTTATTTTGTTAAAGGGACTTTCTGGGATTAGACCATCAGTGCAAAAACAACATGATTCAGAGTTTGCTTATATCTAAAGTCTTGAACATCTGCAATATTGGCATACATATTCATCTTGTACCACGTGCTTAACAGTAAATAGTTAAGACTCTTAACTCCCTAATTGATGTAATGTCCTGTTCTTAAGGAATAAGCCATAGCTGTAGGAGTTTGGTGTGTTGATTTGTAACATTGGTTGAGTCAACAGGAAAGTCTCTGAATGTTTGAGGGATTCTCATTGCAATCAAGAGGAACAATATATTGGCAGCTATATCAGTATTGGCGGATATATTTAAGATGATAAATTACAGCCATACGATCATGGGACCTACATTTTTTCTAGTTGTTAAAGCTCCTGTTGTTAAAGACTAAAGGCTTCCATCATTTGTACATGGGCATTTTGTTATGGAAGCATGTATGAACGGAAAAAAAGGTAATTGAATAATTCACAATTTAACTTGAAGACATATATTACTGTTGCTTAGTAGAATGTACGTAATACTACTACAACTATTATTACTAAAACTTTATTTTATAAAGGATGAATCACACGGTATTTCTTTCATGTTTTAATTTTAATAGTAAGTAACTTTGTTTGCAGAAAAATAAAATGTGATTTTCATTTGATTGAAAGATAGATTTATTATTTTATGTCTTCATTTGATAACCAGAAAAATGTAAATATTGTAAAAATAAACTTCAATAAATTGTTTTTATGCATTCAAATAATTAGACATGCTTAACTTGGTAACAACAAAACAGAGGGTGAGGGGAAGAAAAAAAAAAACATTTCATAGGACCCTAAACATATAATTTTTTTGTTAAACTTTTAATAAATTGATGTTAAATTGTATACATTTCATCATTTTAATTAATTAGACTTGCTTTTTGATTAATAAAATATAATTTAACCACAAAAAAAATCCAGAAAAATTAAAATGGAAAAAACGTAATCCAGAATAATTAAAACTAAAAAAACAGTACTTTGGAAAAAAAAAAAAAAAAAATTGGGGGGAAAAAATACATTGGATTTCACATTTATGTCATGCAATTCTGAGAAATAAAGTCTGAATTGCTAGATATAAACTCGGAATTGAGATGGAAAAAAGTAAAAGTTGTGAGATACATACTTGCATTTGTGAGGAAAAAAGTTTTGACAGTTGCAAGAAAAAATATCAGAATTGTGAGTATATATCCTACTTTTCTGACTTTATAACTCGCAATTTTTTTTCTTGCAATTCTGAGAATTGTCAAAATTATGAGACATCAGAGAAAAAAGGTCACAATTGCAAGATATAAACTCAAAATTCTGATGTTGTTTTTCCTCAGAATTTATAGCTCACAATTGTGACTTTTGTTCTTATATTACAGTTCTGAGAACAAAGTCAGAATTGCAAGTTTTTTTTTCTTGCATTTCTCACTTTATAACTCGCAACTGTGAGTTTATATCATACAATGATAAAAGTCAGAAATACAAGATTTAAACTCGCAATTGCTAGAAAAAAACAATTGTAAATTGCAATTACCTTTTTTTATCGTTTATTCAGTGGTGGAAACGGCTTCCATATTTTGTTTGTTTTATTTATTTATTTTCGTAATAACTGTGAAAGTTATATCAAAATATAACAAAATATAAGTTATAGTGGGCAGCTGGCATATAAGTCTTCTTCATTCCAATGGTTCATAGTAGGCCTACATTTATTAAAACTTGTGAGATTAACCTATTTTATTAGTAGTAGTAGTAGTAGTAGTAGTATTTGTGCATATAAAGAATTGTCATAGTGCTCAAAGTTTCTGTATTGGTACATTCCTATAAAGAATCCTACTCTCAGCAGTTCATCGCCAATGTGTCTCCCCTGTAGCCCCCCACACCATTGTTAAAATTGACCTGACAAGCGTTAAAAATCCCTCTGATTAGTATCTGGCCTTCTCTTTGATAATCACCTCTCTCCTTTTCAGATGGTCTGGGTAATAGCCATCTGGTGTCTGACGGACATCACAGACTAAACTCTCACAGGGAAAAACTACAGCCGTCAATGTATTCTCTCCTACACTGTCCATGAAAATGCTGGACCATTACTTACGGTGCCGGCTTTTACCTTTTGATATTTAGCCTCTGCTGCTGACCTTTGAAGCCAATTTACAGAAACTGTTTGCTGAATCACACAAAGTTGGCTGTAGTTTGGCTCCGTTAACCGAAAGCCTTGAGAACAAATTGCATGCGTTTAGTGCATCTGCTGAAATGTGGAGCTCAGCTAGAGTAGCTACAGTGTCCAAAAAAGTAGTTTGATGGTTGGTTGGAATATTTGGTTGGCACAACCAGAAATATCTCATAAGTGAGTTTTTCCTGGACGTATGGATGTGGTACTGTATTTTTATTTATTTATTTTTTAATTTGATGGCTACTTCAGGCCTGATTAGCTCAAATCTCTCCCTCCACCCACTCCTACACTCCCACCTACCAACACTTACAAACACACATGTCCAGTACACCCTCCCCTCCGCACTAAATCACTACACTTGAAGAGTTCAAAACATCAGACCTCGTTCTATACTGCTGTAGAAGAGCGTTCCCTGCCCGACTTGACAGCTTATGACCTGTTCCTCCTCCTCCTGTTGAGACAGAAAGAGGTAAGCTGTCGGATGCACCTGCAGGCAGATCTGCAGATCCTAAACTGATCTGTACGGCACATTTTCAATCGGGATAGATTGTCAAAAGCCAATCCTAGTTGTTTGAAGATCAGCAGTTAAGCAAGGCGACAGCAACACTTGAAGGTGACTAGCTTGTTTTAGGCTTGGTGGTTTCTAAAGTTGCCACCTGTTTTGCTTTGCAGTATTTTGGATTGATTGTTTAGCATGTGTTTGGCTTGGTAACATTGTTAAGGTTAGCATAACCTACTCTCTAAATATTTCTCAACTGATAGTGTGCTGTATTTTACTTGCCCTCTTCACGTGATCACAGCAGTTCTGAATGTTTTTATGACATGTTAACTAGTTTATGATCAAAACAAGAAGGTTTATGGACCGGTTACAGTTTGGGTGAAAATGTTTCTTTTTGTTCTTGTTTTTCAACAAACTTTTATGTTGCTGCTACCATGCATCAGGGTACAGATCCTCCACATGAACTGAATGAAATGCTGTTTGGACCTTCTGGAGTGTCTGTTTATTTTAGAGGTGTGTGTGTGTGTTTGGAGTCAAGAGGTCATGCTTTTCAAAGGCTTTGATTCTTAACTCCACCCAGACGTACACTCAGGCCCGTTTAACCAATGCTGGACTGTCTTATTTGGACTAGATTCTTGAAAGACCTGTGTTAGGTAGTCTGCATCGACTGGATTGAGACTGGTCCTTGCATGTGCAGTTATACATTTCTGTCATTTCCCAGAATTCCTTGTGC
The DNA here is from genome assembly GCF_022985175.1 of Labeo rohita. Taxonomy (NCBI): domain Eukaryota; kingdom Metazoa; phylum Chordata; class Actinopteri; order Cypriniformes; family Cyprinidae; genus Labeo; species Labeo rohita. The sequence continues at coordinate 17,003,621 of NC_066877.1, forward strand.
TGGCAAACATGTGTAGTTCCCATCTGTTGTGTGGCATCTGCTCATCTCTCAAGCCTTGAGGCTTCTCCTGACATAAAAATCTTTTTTATTTTTTATTTTTCTGTGTATATGAAATATGACTGATTGAATGCGTAGGATCACCACAAAGTTGTTTGCTATGTTGTAAAAGCTGCTTTATTTGTTCCAAATGAGTCCCACTATAACCCTGTTTAGCCCAGCATCTGTCTTACAGTAAGCTAGATTGTAAACAGGAATTCACCGGAGGTGGACTCACGCGTGATTTGCGAGAGATGCTCGGCCTGGGCAGAAGCCTTGTGAGAGTCATATGAGGCATCTTAAGGGCTCACTCTTTCCCTCTGTCACTCAGAGGCTCAGGTTAATGTGTAATAACTGTTCTTGGGGTAGCCCATCAGCTCATTCTAAGAACTGATTCTGTGGAGGTTGATGCTGGGTTTAACTTGCTGATAGATAGTAATATAATATAGCTTGTCAGCTTCTTTTTTTTTTTTTTGTTTAGTTGAAGCTGGTTACATAATTAATTTAGCACGTAGCTGCCTGTGTCAAAATAAGAATTTGCAAAAAGATATTGGAGATGAAATGTTTTTCATTTATTGTTAGCATTATTTTTATTACAGTTGTTTGTTTTTCTGTTTCTTTTTGTTATTTGTTCTTTTTCTTTCTTTCTTGTCCTCGTTTGTCCACTTAAATCTTTTTTGTACGCTCTTTTTTTTTTTGTTTGCTCCTGTTTTCATTTGTTTCATTTCATTTTGTTCAGTTGCATAATTTTTTTAGACATATGTATGTATGTATGTATGTATGTGTGTATGCATTTATGTATGTATGTATAGGGCCCTATGAAATCCGTTTTATTTTTTATTTTAATTTTTCTGGATTCCATTTTTTTCTCTTTTAATTTTTCTTAACTCATTTTTAATGGTACATAAAATTTTATTTATCAAAAAGCATGTCTAATTAATCAAAATCATGAAACGTATACAGTTTCACATCAATTTAATAAAGGTTTAGGACCCTAAATGTGTTTTATATGTTTTAGCATGTCTAATTATTTGAATGCATACTAAATTTATTCAAGTTTATTCTTAACCTTTCATAAGGCTATTTTTTTTTACCCTCAGAAATTCTGTGTTGTGCATTTAAAATGTTGTGGTTATCAAATGAAGGCATAAAACATTAATTTTATTTATCTTTTAATTAAAATAAAATTAGATCTCATGACGAAAACATACCTGTGGGAACCTTTTGGCAAGACGCAAAATACATACCAATGAGGAAATATCACTGCAGTTTTTAACAGAAATGAACACTTCCTGTTTGACATAGTGCCGTAACTTGCTGTAGTAGAGTTGTACTGGGCAACGCTGGTAAAGTGACGTTACCCTCTCATCCACTGATCTGCTTCTGCTATGCTTTGCTCACATGCTCTGATAATACAGCTTTGTAGGACTATACTATTTGGATAATTAGTTAAAAAGTTAGAACTAAATAAAAAAATAATACACTGATATTTAATATTATTATATGTTCAGTAAGTTTTGCAAGTTCATTATAAGTTCAGTAAGTATGGTTATTTTATTGGCTTTTTTTTAATGTAGTAAATTTAGTATGAATTAAATTAAGTTCAATTTTAAAAATCATACAAAATGACTTTATATTATTTAATAAAATAGTAAATAATTATTAAAAAGTATTTTCGGTTTTCGGGCCAAGTGCAGCCAGAAGTTTCGGTTTCGGCCCAGAGATTTCCTTTCGGTGCATGCCTAATCACATCTGCTTGTGTTCATACTATCAGGTACGTCTAGGTGTTTTTTTTAAGCATCACGGAGCATCAGAGTTATACCGCCACTCAGCAGATCAGAACTGATCAAAAGTCAGAACTACAGTGACCCGTACAAAACCAACGTCACATAAAACGTACCACGTGTACGTTCATCTGTTCCATGGGCAAAAAAGCAAACACACTTTTAAGTGCCACTTAGTGGACATTTCACATGGAATATGTCAACAGGTATATGTAATACCTATTTTGTGTCTTACGAAAAAGTTGTGTCATGAGATCAGGTTGGAAATGAAGAGCTCTTTTCCAAAACCCGATAAACGCCATTTTTTACAAAATTGAGTTCCTGCCAAAATCAGTATTGTATTTGGTCGTTATTATAAAAGGCAGTTTTTTTAATTTTATGCAAAATGCGATATCCGCCGTGTTATTCTGTCATGTTTTCTCCCTTTTTTTCCAAACTGCGACAAACACCAGTCTCACTTAAATGCGATACATCCGCTCAACCAATCACAGCGCAGCATTTCATGCATTGTAAACAGTAAAGTCGGTGCTTTGAATACACCCCGCATCCTAGTTTTCAACATTGAGTAATGTATCACAGACATGTCTGACGAATTCTTTCATAAAGTGTAGAGAGAGTGTAAATTAGAGATTCATTGAGCAGTGTAGAGAGTTTTGTTGATTATAATTTTGTGAGATCGCGATGAACTAAGATGAATGACAGCTTTTAATTATTTTTAAGGGGGTTTGTAAATGATATATTGATTTAATACAACAGTTAAACAAGAAGCTAATATTAAGTGACTTACATTGTCTGACTATAACACTATTGCCTGATTTTGCTATATTTTATCTTCAAAAATAGTTTGAAACAAAGTCACAACTGAGCCGCTGCGCATCTTCATTCAAACACAGAGGTGTTTCGTTTAGTAAGTCAATGAATCAATTACCCATTCATAAAAAGAGTCACTTGCTTTATTCCTGAATTAATCAGCCGTTCGAACGAATCAAATGAATGATATGATTCAGAAATTAAATCAGTGACTTACCACCACCTACTTGCAGTATTTTATTTTTATCTTCTTTTTAGTTATTAAAATCATTTAATATTTCTATGCTCAAAATTGTATATTTAAAACATTAATCTCAACAAGAGTTTATCAATTTGATTGCACTTATGCCATCTCTTTCCATCACTTATACTTTCTCTACAAAGAAAAGTAAGCGTAGACCCCTAATGGATTATTGCATCCTGTTTTTATAATAAATCTTTGAAAAATCAAAATCTAGATTTGAATTTATGTTATTATAACCTAAAGATGCTATGTGAAAGTTTAAAACAGAAAATAGTGGTTTTCATCTTGTCACTTTCTTGGTAAAGAAAACACATTTTTACTCAAATTAATCAAAATGGATTTATAGCGTTTTGGAAAAGAGCTCCTCAAATACTGCAAGCGGAGTGTTGTTATCACTAGAATATCGCACTCCTCTCAGCCAATCAGATTGGAGGGCCAGAAAGAACTGTTGTATAAATGCATAAATATAATGGTATACATAAGTAAATATTCTTTGTTAGAATCACCTATTTTGGCCTCTTTAGTAGGCTTTTAGTTAAGGTCATAGATGTGCAGTAATAACATGAATCTCAGAGCCACAGTCCCTGAGGCTGTGCTGATCTCAGCCTCTGTGTGTGAGGACACCACATAAACACACCTCACTAAATGGCACACTGTTCTTCTTATTCATAGCCGAGTGGAACAGGAGTCTATGGAAAAATGAGCTTTCAGGTCATCCTTCCCTGTTACTGTTCAAACACAACACAGTATGCTGAAAGCATGACTGTCCAGACAGTGGCTCTGCAGACAAGAACAGATGATGTCTAGAGTATCACCTGTTGTGAAACAGCACGCATTTTTTCTGAGTTGCAGTAAATTTGCTGCCAGGATTGGTGGTTCAACACTAAATCGTTCTGAAATTTCCTTTATATTTCAACTTGATGCAGATTTACTAGTACATTTTAAAGGCATTGTTTCAAATAACCTGGAAATTTGGTTTCATGACTATTTTAACAAAAATATCCTGAATAGCCCCTTTGAACTTCACGTTCCCTTTTTTCACTTGATCACAAATGCTTTCCAGCAAAAGTTCTAGTTCTCTAGTTTTTGTCTCATGATGTCTCTGCAGCACATGACTGTATTAGTTTTTAAGTTGTTTTTTTTTCTTTTACAAAATGTTCAGCCATTTTTGGCATGTCATACAACCAACAAAGAGCGTATTGAGCCAGAACACTGAGGCAGGATTATCAGCACTCCTGCCCCATCCTATCTCCTGAAGGGTTCAGAGGTCACTCCAATCTCATGTTTATAAACACTGTGCTGTCGAGAAGAAGGATCATAATTATACTATGTTTTAACCACGTTCACGCTTCAAGTTCACACACTTTAACAGGCTGGAACGCAGGCTGTCGTAAGTACCGCTTACAGGATGTTTTGACTTAAAGAACCATTTAACAAACTAGACTCTTTGTCTGTAGGTTTTCGTTTTCTCACTAGTTTGATTGATTAACACTTGTTCTTTACATTTTTTTCTTTTTAATCCTGTAAGTTAAGTGCAAGCTGTAAATCATAACAAATCTGTGAGAGCTACTTGGTTTTGCAAATATAAAAAAGCAAGCTATTTATTTCAATGTGCTTTTTAATCCACTGTATCCCACCAGTGCTGCAATCTTTATGTACTTTCAACCTTGCATTGACTTTTGTTTGGCTGACTTATGATTCCTCCCAATAGGGAAGTTATGTTTGATAAATGATTATCTGACTGCAATATATTCCTCATGGTTTACACTCTGCGGCACATAGATGTGTTTTGTTGTTAGTGTAGGTGTACAAACATTTTCCGTAAACACGTTGATGGTCGTATTTCCTTAATAAAGTTATAATTGAAAGAAACTAGAGCTGATGCAAAAGCATGTTGTTGTGTTTGCATATTGTTTTTAATATACCAGATTTCTAGAAGATTGGCTTAATCTGCTATAACCATTTAGCAGAAGAAAAGAAAAGTAGCAATGCTTTTGGAAACTCCTACACCCAGATCCACTTCTAAAACATTTTTCTTATTTGGGGCTCTTGTATGCAGATCGAAGAAAAGACTCATTCTCATGCTGAGATCTCTGTTTTGTTTAGTAGCAGACTGATCACACTTTCCCCTCCAGGCTCACAGTAGTTGCTGTAGGGGGACCATTAAGGCTCTTCAGTACTTTATCAGCTGGGAATCTATCTGTCCCCAGAAAAAGGGATACATCTTTCCTATAAAAACATGGCTTTCAAGATGAAACCCCATTTAGATTTTTTTTTTTAAATAGTCAAATAATGGCTCATTTCCACTGAGCGGTACAGTACAGTACGGTATGCAGTTATTTCCGTTTCCATTGTCAGAAGTTGTGAACCGTACCGTGCCACTTTTTTGGTACCCTTCCGTTGGGGTACCTGGCACAGCAAAATGAACCAAAATGGTGAAGCTAAACTCATTGCAGAACTTTGATTGGTTGACTAGTATAGTCACTTGTGCGTGCTACAAGGGGATAAATCATCTCCTTCACTCGATCTTACATCAGAGTAAGCAAACACAAAAAAAATATACGGGTATGTAACATTTTCACACAGCCGTTTTTCAATATGCGTTCTTGTCTGTTCTCGTTAAACGCCAATTTTCAAAATATTACTGTTATTGTGTAGTTTTAAGAGTTTTTTGTGTGAGAATGTAATTGTTTAAAACTCAAATCTGCAGTTTATTTATAAAGACAACGCTTTTTTGAAAATTTGCTATGCCGATTTCGGGGATGTGAGCTCCAGGTGATCACCGGGTGCTCGGTACTCATGTATCCCAACTAGAGCAGCCATAGCTCGGCTAGTCCTTTTGACATTTGCCGCTGACCCTAATGTCTCTTTAGTGATTAAACATAAGATACAATTTGTTTGGGGATATCTAACAGGCGATTGTTGGTCTCATGAATCTATTATTTGTTCTTGGTCATATTGTTTTGGCTGAGCACAAAGTTATGTTTCACTTTATATATTTATTTTGAACTTTACTGTAGTGCAGCGCTGACTTTGTAGCATACGTTTGACAGAATTGTTTGCTTTTGTCTTTATTTTCTCTTATATAAGACTTGTATACTTTGTACTTATACTTTCATAATAGCTATTATTGTTTAGAATTGTGAACAAAGAGGCAGAATTGTGCTTTATGTCAGTATTGAGAAACGGCTATTGTCATGCTTTATCGTCGATCGCAACTTTTCAGCATACGCCACATCTGTCAAGTAAAGGTACCTGTGGGCAGTGGAAACGCAAGCTGGATCAGGGTATTCCGTCCCAATTGTACCATATTGTACTGACCCGTACCGCTTTGGTGGAAATGAGCCATATGGGATTAATGCAGGTTATGTGCAACAAACTTCTGTATTCTGTAAAACAGATTTTGTACATGGTACTTTAAATATGAACTCGTTTTACTCAAGATGTCTTCAAAGCAGTTACCAAAGATGAGCATAAATGATGTCCATGTCATATCTCCATCTCCGATTTTTATTCGGGTATAAAAATCAAATAAAACCCCAACAAAAAAGAACTAGATAGGTTAACCCAGTTTTCCTCTCTCTTCATTGGACGCTCAACATAAAGTGTATTGATTTTTGTAGAACAATTTGGTGTATTTCAGGTGTACTGAATTGTATTTTTGTTTCTTCACAGAGGTTACTAAGCGAGGAGATAATGAGAGTTCACACACATACCAGATTCTGCTTTCTTTGCGTCCTGACCCTGCTGTACCATCAGTGCAGTCACTGCCATGAAGGAGGGTCCCACCATCACCATGAGCACAACCACGGTGACCACGACCATGTCCACAGTGACCTGCAGATTTCAGAATCGTCCTGCGAGGGTTTATCGGACCAGCTTGTGCACAGCAGCCACGGCGAACCTGCAGAGAACGAGCAGCGTTACTACATCCATCAGTTGTTCTGTCGGTACGGCCAGAAGGATCGTCTGGATTTTAAAGGATTCCAGAGTCTGCTATTGAGTTTAGGGCTGGGCGAGGTGCGCGTGGTTGGGCTGGAGCATGAAGATCTGGGCCACGATCATGTGGCACACTTAGATATTCTCGAGGTTCAGGAAGGACGGCACTCACATTCAGCCGGGCATCCGCACCTTCACGAGAAGCCCCACGTCCCACACAAGACACATCAAGATTCCCACCATGAGAATGAACAGCACGGCCCTACCGAGGAGCTACCGTGCAGCAAAACACTTGGCACTGGAGCCGAAAGCACCACTCACAGTGGATCTGAGGGACACGATCATGACCATGACCACCACAACCACAGTCACAATCATGATCATGACCACCACAATCACAGTCAGAGTCACGATCATGATCATGATCACCGTGATCATGACCATGGACATGAGAAAGACAGTGACCATAAACACATCCACAGGCATGTTACAGACAGTCCTCACACTCAAGATGACCATGACAGTCTTGACCAAAAGAGTAGTGAACATGCACATGAAAATAATGATCTCAGTGACCAAAACCACCATCATCATGACCACCATCATCACAAGCATCCCCACCCTCATCTCCATCGTCCAGACAGCGTAGAGCACAACACAGCAACCCCTCATCTCACGCCCAAAATACAGCCTTCTGCTCCAACTGAGCTTCCCACCGCACAACCCAGAAGAAATAGCAGACCACCTAAAGCCAAAGCTCATCGAGGCCGCAACAACAAAACCAGCATCACTGCTACTCAGGCTGGTGAGCTGGCGACAAGCGGAGATGACCATGAGCGTAACAGCCAGGATCACAGCCCTGTTCAGCCGCAGAGGGGCAGGAGAGAGGTGCCAGTAGAAGATCTGTCTGTGAAATCACATGCACATGGTGTTCTTCACCAACATGAGGAGGTACATCTCAGTTTTATGTGGTTGTTTATAAATGATTTTGCTCTTCAGATGTGCCTCAAGAGTCATTTGAAGCGGTTTCTCTTAATTGGTCTAATCAGGGACAAGTCAAAATGAAGAGTTTAGTGAATGTTTAAAAAATGATAAAAATAGTTTGTTTAACAAACAAAATAGTCACTGTCAGACTTCAGATGACCTGCTTTTAGTGAGGTATCTATTACGGATGCGCCAAAATTTTGTCCACCTAAAATTATTGGCTGAGAAGGGAATTTTCAATTTTCAAAATCAAAAATGCCTCAACAGTGCTGTCTTGTCTACAGAGCCAACTTTATCGTTTGGTTTCTGCATAGACCTGCATTAAGGCCCGTTCACACTGAGATTGCTAACTATAACTATAAAGATAACATTCTAAAAATCGTTTTAAATTTAAGAGAATAGCAGAGTTCACACCATGACTATAATGATACATGGCAACTGTATTGTTGGGATCACTTTGTTTTTAGACTGTTTTTAGCTGTGACTAACGAGAAAGTTTTGAGTTCTAAAACTTACAGTGACCTCTTATATGTCAAAAGAGCAGGGGAATTTTGATTTCTCATTTCATGACCCCTTTAAATTCTTTTAATACTTAAGTACATTAAAAATCAAATAGTTGTATTTTCATCTAGGTAAAATGAGTACTTGCATGTTTAATATTATATTTGGGTCTGTACATTTACTCAAATACTTGATTTGTGTGCTTCATCCACCACTAGGAATTGAATGTTATATGGTTAATTAGCATAATTAAGAGTTGACCCTACACCAGCCACTGTGCTTTCTTAACACAGATTAGTCTTTCAGACAGCCATTAACTAGTGCATTTTACACATCACTGGTACTAAAATAAGATGCATTTTATATGTGATTTATTAGGGGTTCAAGTGAGTAGTGCTGACACCCTACTGTAATTGTTAGAATGGCCAGGGATTAGCATTTCCACCAGGGTTCTCACGGGTCCTTGAAATCCTTTAAAACAAAGTTTGTGAATCTGAAAAAAACATTTCAAGGCCCTGGAAAGTTTTTCAAAATGAACACGTATAGATACAGGTCCTTGAAAGTGCTTGAATTTATTTTGTGCAATATTATTCCCTCCGGTCCGCTAATATGTGTTATTTCGCCAACACTTTGTGGCCTATGCATACTAGCTTGCTTGATTTACATTCGTTACACGCATTTACACGTTACGTTAAGTTTCCTGCGTGAAGTACTTCGTGTTGTACGTTGGCTTAACGTTCACATGCACACAAAACTACTGTGATGGTACCTCAACGTTTCACAGACACACCATGAAAAATAAAATGCTTTTTGCATGTTGTGTTTAACACATGAAAACTGTAACAATGTATCCTACAAGGTAACGCTATGCAACCTGGATCTCACTTAATCCTTGAATTTGCAAAATCGCTAACTTTTAGCAACTAAGAGTAACTAAAACGACTTTTGAACGGAATGGAATATCTCACAACCCGTATGTAACAGCTGAATCTGAGGTCACATGAAAAAAGTAGTGGAGCTTGGCCACTTGGTGGTGCAATTAGAGGGATAAAACATAAAAACAGCCGTAATTACACAACTGTTTGTCCTACCGACGTGAAAATTTGTTCACGTGTACTTGTTGAAGTGCCATAAGCGTCTGTAAGGACATTTGTACATTTCAAAAAACATGGCCACCATAGGCCAATGAACTTTGAGCACCTATTAAACAAGGTTAACGGAGGTCGATCAGTACGAACTAGTCATTTTGCAAACTAGTCCTAGGTTTTTTGCTCAATCCGGGAAAAAACACTGCAGTGCAATTCTCTGGACTCTCTAGGTCAATAATAATAAAAAAAATTAAATGTACCATTTGGGAACCGAAAAAGGGGCCTGTCCAAATAAACCCGAAGGCCTTAACGAAAACTCAAAACTTCACAAAACCTGGTGAGCACATATGACAGGTGATTCTAAACAAGCATAAAAAGTTTTAGGGAGATCGGACCTGGTGCTATATCATAAACATTATAAAAACATGATATCTCTATGGTAAATTACCAGGATTTGCCAAAAATGCTTTTTTTAATCATTGATTTAGGTGGTTACAGGCTTGCTAAATAATATATAATGTCTTTTTTCATATGTGCTTTAAATGTCTTAAAGTGCTTGAGCTCCAGTAATTGCTGCTTGCAGCTATTTTACTTCTTGAATGTGTTTAAAAAATAAATAAAGCACAATCTGTCTCTCCCTCAGTGTCTGAATTTAACACAGCTGCTACACCAGTATGGACTGAGCTCGGATTCTCTCATATCTCCGGAGCAGTTCACCTATTTATGTCCAGCTCTGCTCTATCAGATAGACAGACGCTTCTGCATCCTTCACTATCACCACGTTGAGGCTGAAGCACAAGATGCGACATCTTCAGGTACAACTAGTATAATTCTGTTTGGACAAAGTATATTCACTGATCAACAGTTCTCTTTATCTGTGTGGTTTGCTAGCTAATAAAAAGGATAAACTGAAAATCATTGCTAAACCATATTGAAACAGTTTAATGTTAAGTCCAGTCTAAATCCACTGCTGTTGATTATGTTTCTGCAGTGTGGGTCTGGATGTGGGGCTTTGTGTCGATCACCATCATCAGCCTGCTGTCTCTGCTGGGTGTTGTTCTGGTGCCCATCCTCAACCAGGCCTGCTTCAAATTTCTCTTGACCTTCCTGGTGGCGCTGGCAGTGGGAACCCTCAGCGGTGACGCCTTACTGCATCTGCTCCCTCATGTGAGTACACTCTTTGGGGACAAACAAAGATTTAACCATTGCAGTGGTCCAAACTACACAGAGCAGGTAATCAAACCTTTCTTATACCATACAGTCTCAAAGTGGCCATGATCACAGCCACGGAGAACATGCAGAGGAAGAACCTGAAGAGCTCTTTCTGACAAAGTTTGATGGAGTTTGGAAAGGACTGACTGCACTAGCAGGAATCTACCTCCTCTTTATCATTGAGCATTGCATCGGCATGTTCAAACACTACAGTGACCAAAGGGTGAGAGGCACCACAATATCTTAAACACAGAAAAGAGATGTTAGAAATCTTGCAGAAGTGGCAAGTAAGCTGCTTTTTACTTCACACATGCTTGTTCTGAGTTTAAAGCTATAGAAAACTAAAATATAATACATAATTGCTGCATATAGTGGGGCTTTTAGTGCACAGCAAAACAAGCTTGGATTTTATTCTTAGAACCCAGTGCTTATAAACACTCGTCTGCTCATGCTTTCCACAGGGAAGCCTCTGCCAGAGGAAGAAGAAAGGAGAGCAGGCGAAGATTGGGAGGAAATTGTCAGACCACAAACTCAACAGGCGTTCAGATGCCGAGTGGCTCCATCTGAAGCCTTTAACAGAGGGTGGGTCTTCATCATTTCGTCATCAAATCCCAGCACAATTTATTTGGCTTTTAAGTAAAGTTGTGAGTGTTGGAGATGCTTCCGAGTTTTTTCCGATATACTGAACCCTTGTAAGATTATTATAAGAACAAACTGAAGTTGTGTAGCACACCAAGCTTGGGGTAGTAATATTTAGAAGTAACTAGGCATTGAGATCAGCTCATTTGAGTCCAAGTCCATGGGTAGGTTTAGTCAGTCAAGACCAAGACCACAATTGACTGAGACGGCAGAAAGCGCATCCTGTTTGCTTTATTTTACAAAAGCGCAACGTCTCGTTATTCTGAGTGCACACAAATAAACGTAGGGTCTTTACAGATTCGAAAGATGTATTTCTTTTATCTGTATGACCAAAAATGACAGAGTATTTTAAGAGCAAGTGACCACACTGGCGCCTCCATCTGTCATACACTTCAATAGTGCACGTTTTTCTAGGTTAACATTAGATTGAGCAGCCATGTAAAGTTGCTACTACTTACATATTTCAGATGATAAGCCATATTTGAGGTAGATGAATGATTGGCGAGCATTTGCATGTCCTGCCCGATGTACTGTATTACCACAGAGACCAGCCGTTGACGATCTGTCCGTCATGGACTGTGTGACTTCGCCGTTAAAAAAAAATTTCTGGTCAAGCCTCCTCTTATCGACTGTTAGGGGGCAGCTGCACATATTTCACATACTTTTGAAAATCCAGTGTTTATTTGATCCTGAGAAGCTTTCATTGTCACATTTGTAAACATGACTGCTTTCTTCTATGAGGGGCTTTGAAGTCACAGTGTCTTTGTTTCCAGGCGGAATGTTAAAGAACGAGACACATGCGTCTCCCAGAAATCCTGTACAATTCAACCAATCCGATGACGATTTCAAAACTCCTGAAGTGTTTCCAATTTTGTGTGCTATATGCAGCTGGCAGTTTGTGGGAATGACGTCTGAAGCCGAGACTGAAGTAACTCATTCCATTGTCTTTTGTTCATGCAGGAGAAAGTACAACGTGTGAAGCAGGACATAATGACACTCAGATGACAGAGTTGCAGCCTCTGGATTCACCCAGCAAAATGCCACTGGCCATCTCTGATTCAGATCACCCCTACAAGGCGGCAGTAAAAACAGAAGAGGACAGTGGGCCGAAGGCCAAATCAAAAAAGCACGGACATGGAAATGGACACGGCCATGGTCATGGTCACTCCCACCATGGGCACTGTCACTCTGACCAGGAAATGAAGGATGCGGGGATCGCTAGCATAGCATGGATGGTCATCATGGGAGATGGCATGCATAACTTTAGTGATGGACTTGCTATAGGTCAGTTTGTGTAAACATTAGCAGGTTAGTTTGTCTTAAATTAAAAGGGTTTCTGTATCTGAGGAACTGTGTTTATCATCTACAGGTGCTGCATTCAGTGCTAATATTACAGGTGGCATTAGTACTTCAGTGGCTGTGTTCTGTCACGAACTGCCTCATGAACTAGGTAAGTGGCTTAACTAGTTGCAATATGCAGAGAGACAAAATGTTGAAATTGCAGATATTTATATATAGCACAAATTAAGATATTTTTTATATATAGTACAAATTAAGATATTTTTGAAGAAATCGAGAGCTTTTTGACCCTGCATAAATAACAACACAACTAACATGTTCAAGGCCTAGAAATGTAGTAAGGACATTGTTAAAATAGTCCGTGTGACATCAGTGGTTCAACCTTAATTTTATGAAGCTACGAGAATATTTTTGGTGTGCCAAGAAAACAAAAAGAACTTTCGTAAATGCACGTTAAAGACTGACGCAGAAGTTTTTCTGTTTTTCTTTGGGGATAAAAAGTATTCTCAAAACTTCATAACGTTAAGGTTGAACCACTGATGTCCCTTGGACTATTTTAACAATTTAAAAATATCTTAATTTGTGTTTCAAAGATGAACGGTTTTACAAGTTTGGAACAAAGGGTGAGTAATTAATAGCAGAACTTTCATTTTTGGGTGAACTAACCTTTAGCTTTATGGCGGCCCTGGTTCAAGTCCTTCATCCGTAATCGACTGACATTAACTCGGGAACATCAAGGCGTAGAGGTTCAGCTGTTTTTCTATGCTCTCCTTTTCATGTTTGAATGAATGAAAAACAAACAGTGAACAATACAAAACAGCATCACAAACAACTTTTCAAAACACAGTGAAGCTTTTATGAAGTTTTGAGTTTGCTGTCTAGAGGGCCACTAGTTTTTAAAATCCCCCTTTTGTTTAAACAAAAGAACCAGACATTACAATACCACAGAAGTAGTAACATAAACAGAGCATGCCTTTTGATGTAACAACAATCTTTTGCATTTGATGTTGTTTACCTTTACCGTCTGCCATCCAGTGGAGGTGATGCGACTTGATTCCTCAAACACTAATAACGTTTGATGGAGCAGCGTTTTATTTTGTCTGAGAATCTCTCTCCACGTTGTGGCTGAAGAAAGACAGCTATAATAAAGAGTTTTTTACTACCCTGCAGTGCTGTTAATTGCCTTTGACGAGCGATTTAATTGGGCCAGGTGTCAGAGCAAAGGTCCAGAGTGCATTTTAAAGAGGACCAATGGACGTGAAGGCTCCTCCTCACATATATACTCAGTAATTAGGAACAAAGAAGGAGCCTAGAACTGCTGAAACACAAGCTCTCTTTTAATGACAGATTGAGAAGAATAGCTTGATCTCACTACAGTTATTGTCAGGTTTAGCATGGGCTAATCTATGCTAAACTATGCTGTACAGTTGTTTATTGTATGCTAACAGTGCATGTTTGTGTTTGTCTCCAGGTGACTTTGCTGTTTTATTGAAAGCTGGGATGTCAGTAAAGCAAGCCATTGTGTACAATGTCCTTTCTGCTCTGATGGCTTATGCTGGCATGGTGATCGGCACGGCTGTGGGACAGTACACGCACAACGTCACCAGCTGGATTTTTGCCGTTACTGCTGGCATGTTTCTCTATGTGGCATTAGTGGATATGGTGAGAGAATCAAAATGCAGATTTATTTGCTTGCCAGTTGTGCTGCATAAATAGAATTATTTAAAATGATTTATTAGCATGGGGTCTTAGAGGTCAGAACACTTTGTTGCATTCCACCCCACTGCTTTTCCATTGTTTTTTTTTAAGTTAAAATGCTCTAGATGAATGTGTGTGAGCATTATGCTCATGTCTTTTGTAGCCTCATGCATGTCACAGTTCACCCAAAAATTTAATTTCTGTCATTAATTACTCACCCTTCAAACCCGTAAGTTGCAAATTAAGATATCTTTGATGAAATCTTAGAGCTTTCTGACCCTGCATAGACAGCAACACAACTACCACGTTCAAGGCCCAGAAAGGAAGTAAGGTCATTGCTAAAATAGTCCATATGACAACAGTGGTTCAACAGGAATTTTACCTTTCTAGGCCTTGAAAGTGTCAGTTGCATCAGAAAGCTCTCTGATTTAATCAGAAACATCTTAAATTGAGTTTTGAAGATGAACAACGGTCTTAGGGGGTTTGGAACAAGATGAGCAGGGTTGCCAGGTTTTCACAATAAAACCTGCCCAATTGCTACTCAAAACTAGCCCAAAATCGCATTCTGGATGATAAAATACACGTTTTTATTGTGTGGGCTCCCCTGGTAAATTCACATTTCAGGGCTAAATATGTCGTTATTGGGTTCGATTCAACCCGTGGACATCAAAAACAACCCGCGGCAACAGTGTTAAAATAGCCCAATTCCGTGGGAAAACCGCGAACTTGGTAACACTGAACATGAGGGTGAGTAATTAATGACAGAATTTAAATTTTTGAGTAAACTATCCTTTAAAAAAAAGACACCTTGCATTTTTTTTTTTTTTTTTCATTCTATGCACCACATCTTCAGTTTTCCAAAGCAAAAATTTGTTAATGGCCTCTTATGCATTCAGAATAAGCTGACGACTGTTTGCGAATTCATTTAGTGCTGTTAGGGCTTCTAAATTTCAAATAAATTATACACAGTATTATTGACAATATTAGAATGCATCCATTATAATTACTGAAGCTGTCACTCACTGCATGTTCACAATGTTTGATCCCTGCAGTTCAGCACAAGCTCATTGGGTTCTGCACTCCCGCGAACAATTAAATGATTACAATCAACAAAGCTGTCTACACTGCACAATACATTTCTTATTTACACTTTTGCATAATTCATTGTAGTTTTAGATATGCAGCAAACCTTGTTTTTTGTGTTGCTATTTCTTTTGTTTAACAATATGAAATTCCTCTTATTCTTTAGTTGCCAGAGATGCTTCATGGTGACAGTGAGGAGCACAAGCGCTGTGAGATGGGCCACTTTGTCCTGCAGAACTTGGGCATGCTCACAGGTTTTGGCATCATGTTGCTGATCGCCATCTTCGAGGATCACATAGTGCTTGACTTTGGCTTCTAGCCGGAGCCTGAGGTCAGGGGTGGTGTCATTCATCAGCTACATTCACACACGTGCTTTGCCTTAAAGTGGCTTTGTTTTGTGATGGTACAGTCTTGCAGGCATGTCTCAAAAGACAAGCATCAGTAGCTTACAGTGGACATGGACATGCAAACAAATGTGTTTACATCTCATCATCTCTCGTCTCTTCTTCTCTAGGCTTACTGTCTTCAATGTTTCTAGTAGATGTAGCTTCTAGACCATTATCTCCTGTCTTTATTCATTTATTTTTCTTTTTTTTTTTTAAATTGAGTATATGTCCAATCAGACATATCCACAGCACATGAGAAGCACTCCCCAGTATTTGCGTTAGCCCTTTAATAGTGTAGTCCTAATACTGTGTCCTAGAGAGAAACAGCTATTCATCAGTCATTTATTCAGTGTCATGTGTAGCTCTTTCAATCATCTGTATTGTATCATAGTCCATTCATTCGTAACTGGTGTCTTGTGCTGTGTATGTCTAGTGTGTCACACCATCTCAGTGTCAGGCACAGAACTGTGCTAATATGGTGCAACAGAGTCCAACTGACATCAACTCAGCAGGTTTTTTTTTTTTTTTTTTGAAAAGTGCTGATCAGTATTGTATAGAAGCCCATTTCTGCCATTGAACAAAATGTTATTGCGACTTTTTCTCACAATTGTGTGATACAAAGTCACAATTATGACCTTTTTTCTTACAGTTTTAAGATATAAACTCGCAAAGATATAAAGTTAGATTTGTGAGATATAAACTTACATTTCTGACTTTCCTCAGAATAACTTAATTGCAAGAATTGCAAATTCAATTGCAAAAACTCACAATTCTGACTTTATATCTCATAAATGCAAGTTTGTATCTCACAATTCTGACTTTTCTCACAATTCTTACTTTTTTTTTTTTGCAATTCTGATTTTTTTTTTTTTTTTTTTCTCAGAATTGTGATATAAACTGTTATGAAGACAGAATTGCAAGATATAACCTCACAATGATGACAAAAAGTCACAACTGCAATATACAAAACTAGCAATTCAAAAAAATATATACTGAATTAAGAGTTTATTTCTTGCAATTCTGACCTTATTTCTGAAAATTGCAACTTTACTTCATAAAATTGCAAATTTGTCTTACAATTTAGACTTTTTTTTCTCAGAATAACGTGATATAAACTTGCAATTGTGAGTTTTAAAGTCAGAATTGTGAGATAGTCAATTCTGGGTTGTTTTTCTCAGAATTTTTTTTTATATAAACTCTCACAAATGCGAGTTTATATCTCGCAATTCTTACTTTTTCTCAGAGTTGTGAGATATAAACTTGCAGTTGCGTGCTATAGTCAGAACTGCAAGATATAAACTCAATTACGAAAAGTCACAATTGCGATGTACAAAACTCGCAGTTCTGAGAAAAAAGTCAGTATTGTAAGTTTATTTTTTGTAATTCTGACCTTATTTCTCACAATTGCTTGTTTATATCTCACAATTATGATTTTTGTGAGATAAACTCACAGTTGCATGTTATAAAGTCAGAATTGCAAGATATAAACTTGCAATTATGAGAAAAGGCACAATTGTGAGATACAAAACTTGCAGTTATTCTCACAATTCTGACTTTATAACTCGCAATTGAGAGTTTATATCATGTAATTCTAAGAAAAAAAGCCTGAATTGTGAGATAAAAGTCGCAAATACTTTTTACAATTTTTTTTTATTTTTTATTTTTAATTCAGTGGTGGAAATGGTCTTCCATAGTATTGTGTGCCAGGATCATGAAAAACAACTTACTTGAGCTCTTTAATTTGCTTTGCTGTCAGCATCGACTACTTGTTTGTTTCTTCCACTATATTTTCTGGTTATAGTGATGGGAGTGTCCTCAGTCTTACAATTTCATTTCTTTCCTTTTTTTTTTTCTTTCTTTTATTATTATTATTATTTTTTCATTTTCTGTTGTTATTGGCTAAGGTTGTACTAGTGTTTTGGCCAACATTGAGTATTGAAGAAAAAGGTATGCAACTGTGTTTTGAATACCCTCTGACACGGTGCTGCCAAATGACCGATCACAGTCATGAGGTCAGCTGAATAGTGACTGAACAAGTCCAGTATTAAAGCTAATGCTAAAACACTGTGATTTTAAATGAAGAACAACTGTCTACGCATATCTGTACATCAAGGAATCCACCAATTTGTTCATTGATAAAGTAACTATAATCTAGACTACTTTCTGAACAGAAATACAAGTCGATTTTCATATTCAAGTGGAGTTGTTGTAAATAATGATCTTGTTACAGTTGAAAACGTTCATGAAATAATTATGTTCCCCGAAGGAGATTTGCTACTGAAGACTTGTGTTTTTGTTGAACAAGTTGGCATTTTGAAACACCTTTGTTACTTTCTTATTTTAATTATATGACATGTTTGTTATTACTGGATAATTTGTGGAAAATGTAGACTGTTATTTTGTGAGACATCAGCACCTTTTATACACTGACCATCTAAAAACTTACTTTCCATACAAAAAATTTTGGGAGAACCATTCCTTTTTTAACCTAAAAACTGAGTTATGAAAAGTTATTTTTGACAATCTTGTTGACACCCTCCCATTATTGAAATTAATGCACACGTTTCAGTTATTGGCCTTATGTGCACTTGTGCGAAAGTCTGACTACAATCATAATCTTTAGAGCGTCTGTTAATCTGTCCCCCTGTTGATGTAATTCTTGTTAACGAGTGCACCATTTTCATTGTGCCAAACATGGGCTATGTTTCTAAACTTGCGCCTTTACACATTCCACTGGCTGTGTTCGCTGCTTGAATCCTCTACCGTCATAAGTTGGTGGGGCATGTTATGTGATTCATGCTTATCCTGTCACCATGTGACATCCATTTATTTGTTCTCGTGGGTGTGTATCGTTATTAATCGCATTCATCAAATGTACTTGATTGGATGGAAACATGCATGACAAGTGTCTAGTGTTTCATTTCTGTTATGAAATGGAGAGATGAGAACACTGTTGATTTCCTCTTTTCCTGAAGTACTTAATTTTCACAGCTTGAATGTAAAGCCAATGAGTTTGGGGGAGGTCATGTGAACAAACCTAATCAGTCTTCAGAGATTAGGTCTAAATCCTATGTATGTCTTTGAAATGAAGTTGTCCATTTTGTTAAATCAAAATATTTGAGTAAAAGCCCTAGAGCTCAAATAAAACACCCTGGTTAAGTGGTGCAAAGAAATAAACTTGCTAATAAATAAAAATGACGCACACCAATTTTCTTTGCTTTACAGTGTATTCCGAAAAAAGGACCATCCAGATATTTACTTACATTTTAGTATTATCAGTTTTTTGGGAAGACATTTGTTTTAAATCCTCTGTTTACTCAGCTTGGACATGAAAGCGTTTTCAATGCATTGCCATTCTTGCTGATTGTCTGTGCATTTCTTTGTCAGAAGTGGAAAATAAAGTTTGCAAAGCCTACTTTGAGAGTTTGTGCTTATTAAAAATCTTCCTTAAAATGTTCTACTCTATAAATACTTCTCTTTATTATTTACTAAAAATCCATTTGTTTATATATATATTATTTCTATTATTCTTTGTAAACTTTTAAAAGATTGTTTATAGTACATAAATAGTATAATTTTGTCTTTAGAGGAAATTTGATTATTATTTAGCCACAAGTACTTTACTAAAGAGTTAAGTGAAGGATACTAGAAACAGAGCAATGTATCTATGAGTTAAGCTGACACAGTAATGCCACACCACGACGGATCCAGTGCTCTGGAGGCACGTCTGAATTCAGGGTCATCGCAATGACGTAGTTGGTGGAGTGTCCAGTGGTGGAAAGGGTTCCTCGTCTCTCGCTGGTCTTATAGACCGGAGAAATGTAGCACTGCCGTTCAGGAATGTCCTGCTTTTTCATGGGCTTCAGCCAGATCTGCAGAAAGACATTTCAAACAGAGAAGCAGTAGTTATTTTAAGATCTAAAAAACCCAGGGCTTCTGAATTACTATGGTGGTGAATCAACATTTGATTTTTCCCTTGCTGATAATCTAACCTATTTTCCTTGGCTTGGTTTCCAAGTAAAAACTGTTAAACAAAGAAGACTGTCACCAAAAACAAATTCAAAGTCCCCAAACCCCTTTATCAGAACCTCCTCTGAAACAAACAGGTACATTAAAAAGTTGGTGGTTTTAATATGACTTATGGATGTGTTTATTTTCAGTGTTTCAGATGAAGTGCTCTCAGCTGAAATTAATAATGGCCTTTGAAAGAAATTTGCATTTCAAAGTTTTACCGTAAGTAACGAATGCATGTTTAATTAAGTTCAGCTCTTGTCAAAAAGTTATTTTGGTAATGAGTTGTCCTGAAATGTCTGAATATTAAACGGAAGTGAATGCATTATTTATTGTGGCACTGTGCATTGTGCGGAATAAAGAGGGCAAAATTAATTGAAATCTTTGTTTTCTCTTCCTGTTATGGTAAGAATATTTAATTACCTATTTGAATATCTCACCTGCTATGATAAGTCGTATATAGAAGTAACTAGAACTCCATTCACATACTTTATTTAAATAAACTTTTCTATTATGAAGAATTTTCTTCTCAAACTTCCTTTCACTGGCCTGAAGACTTGGTTGACGTACATGTTAATGAAAAAGCCATCTTCAAGAAAGTGTGAAAAATAAGGTGTCAGCGCACATCCCCTGGTGGGTAAAGGTTGCCGAAGTTCAGTTTTGCCTTGTATTATGTATTATGTATGTATTATTATTTGGTACTGAAGAGAGAATAAAGCACTTCTCTAGCTGTGATGTGGCTGGACTGGAATTAAAATATATTCACTTTCTTAATACATTATCACTACCAAAGTGTTTCTTTTCTTTTCTTTTTTTTTTTAGACATCCAGTTTCACATTTTCTTTTTTCTCAAAATTGCCTTCATAGTTACTTTTATAGTTTGCCTACAGGGAAATACATTTATCTGAACTGTACTGAAACTCTGAATTGCAAATATTATATACTGATTGCAAATTATATACTGATCTTGTGACTTAAATCAGGGACTATGCATGATGTAATCAGCCTTTTTTGACTGAGAATATATATTTTACAGCTTCTCACCACAGGCATGGTGTCATGCAGGATTTTGGGGAATGACTCTGCCAAACGTTTTGTCCTCCGATCCCATCGGGCACCATCCAAAAAAAGGCCACGGATGTAAACACCTGAGCACAAAAACCGAGGATTAATAATTTGAAAAAGCATGGGTACTGCACAGAAGGATTTCGTTACAGGAAATGTCATAGGTTATAGGAAATCCACTGGGGTGGTCTGCCAAGAACTAAATTTTTCCCTAGGAAATACTTTTTTCCCATCTATTTTCTGGTTGCAATTGCACCACCAGTAAGAACTCTGAAGTGACGTAAGCCAGCCATCAGCGTCATCTGAACACGGCATTTAAAAATGTCAACAGCTGGAGAAAGAGTCAGTCCATCTATCAGTGTTTTCTATATTCGTAGAGTTACTTTGTGGAGTAATAATATGTAAACTGTGTTCAAATTAATTTTTTAAAATGGCAGGCATCTGTGTTTTGTATGACATTCATTTGGCCAATCATCATATATTTAAGTCACTGGTAGTTCCTGTTGACCTAGAACTTACTCTGAAGTAGGAGCTTAATTTAGTCCCTGCAAAAGGCATTCTTACAAATAAAATAGTTCCCAGTTACTGCGGTGCACACATGCCAAAAAGCTTATTCTTCCATCATGGTTATATGAGCTATGAAAACGCATCCCCCAAGCGAAAGCCCATCGTGAGAATTTTAGTATTTTACGAGCAAAAAAACAGATACAGTTAAAGGGATAGTTCCCCCAAAAATGAAAATTCTGTCATTAATTACTCACCGTCACCATTCCAGACCTGTAAAACCTTCATTTTCGGAACACAAATTAAGATATTTTCGATGAAA
The DNA here is from genome assembly GCF_022985175.1 of Labeo rohita. Classification (NCBI taxonomy): domain Eukaryota; kingdom Metazoa; phylum Chordata; class Actinopteri; order Cypriniformes; family Cyprinidae; genus Labeo; species Labeo rohita. The sequence continues at coordinate 17,025,226 of NC_066877.1, forward strand.
TCCAAAAGCTTTCTGACCCTTCATAGACAGAAACGCAATTGACATGTTCAAGCCCCAGAAAGGTAGTAAAGATATCGTTAAAATAGTCCATGTGACATCAGTGGTTCTACCTTAATTTTTGTGTGCAAAGAAAACAAACAACAAAAAAACACAACTTCATTTAACAGTTTGATCAAAAATATCTTGTGTTCCAAAAATAAAAAAAGGACTTACGGGTTTGGAATGACATGGGGGAATAATTAATGAAAGAATTTTCATTTTTGAGTGAACTATCTCTTTAAAAGAAGTGAGTACCAGAATGTAATAAGTAAACCTTTTTTTCTTAGTCTAAAAATTAACTGCTTAACTCAGAAGAAGTTGGAAATGTTAATAACAAACTTTTTATCACAATTCCCAATGTCCCAACTATGCAAAACTATAGGACACACATTAAACCAGTATCATTAAAGAAGTAGTTCACTTCCAGAACAAAAGTGTACAGATAATGTACTCACCCCCTTGTCATCCAAGATGTTCATGTCTTTCTTTCTTCAGTCATAAAGAATTTTTTTTTTTTTTGAAGAAAACATTCCAGGACTTTTCTTCATATACTGGACTTCAAGGGTGCTCCCGATTTTGAACGACCAAAATGCATCTTCAAAGGGCTCTAAAAGATCCCAGCCGAGGAAGAAGGGTCTTATCTAGTGAAACAATGTCATTTTTGTGAGCACTGATGTGAGTTTTTCAACATACCCTAACTGTCATGAACCGGAATACACAGAGTACACTAGACTAGATGAGTGTTTGAGGTTAAAAAGTATATAAACTGTAATTTTTTTTTAGAAAATAAATGATCGTTTTGCTAGATAAGACCCTTCTTCTTCAGCTGGGAACCCTTTAAGGCTGCATTTTAACTGCATTTTGGACGTTCAAAATCGGGGGCACCAATGAAGTCCAGTATATGGAGAAAAATCCTGAAAGGTTTTCTTAAAAAAATTTCTTTACAACTGAAGAAAGAAAGACACTAACATCTTGGATGACAAGGGCATGAGTACATTATCTGTAAATTTTGTTCTGGAAGTGAACTGCTTTAAACCTGTTACCTGAAATGTGTTACTTTAAATTCAGAAGCAGCTGATTTTACATAGACTGATCATTGACCGTGTTCACACTTGAGTCACATTCATCCATCTTCAGCAATGGTTATAATTAAAACATACTGCTTTAGGTCAAACACTGTGTTGTGGTGACTGATGTGATGTCTCTGTACAAGGACACAGGTTTAAATGGATGTCACTGGTTAAAGTTTAGCTGGGAGCGCAATTTGATTGGCTTGTAAGATTTAAGACATGACGATCTGCAAAAATATATACTGTATCATTTTTGCATTGAAAAATGTAGGAGTGTTTACTAAAAAAATCCTAAAAATAATACTTGAATAATGAAGTACTTCACATCCCTGCACACTAACTAAAGACTCTTCCCATTTTATACACTGACTGACTAAACTATAAAAAATGAAGCAGACACAACAAAGTATCTGTTAAAGTCAAAGACACACATAAACAGCCTCATGCAGTGTGTGATGGCCTCAGAGAGATGGGTTTCCTCTGGAGAGATGCTCATCATGTACTGATGAAAGAGCAGCAGGGGTCTGATGTCAGAGCACTGTAATGTTGACTCTGATTGATGGCACTCAGCCGCGGCGAGGGGTTAATGAAACTGTGCGTCTCTCATTCCTTTTGTCACTTGTTACCCATTTCCCTCTCATATATTTTACATTTCATGCTTGTCAATACTCTCTCTTTGTCTTTCTCACCATCCTCTGGGGGGTTTTTGTATTCCTTGTCCTCCATGACTTCAAAGTCGAAGCTGAGCAGGTCAATGGGGATGGTGTATTTTCGGGCGTAATTCTGCTGGCTTCCAGTGAGGAAGGCCTGGGTGAAAAAGAAACCGGACATCCAGAACACTGCAGGCGTGCCATCCACGTACCAACCCTGTGTGAATGACAGAGATGACACTGATATTAAAGTGGTCCCAAACTGAGAAACCAAAATTCCCTTGATCTTTTGACATATAAGAGGTCATTGTACTATAAAAACATCTTAAAGCTTTCTCATTAGTCTATATTGAAGCCAATCTGCCAAAATGACAGGTTGTGGAATGTGTCCCACTATGATGTGTGAGTAACTGTTTTTATTATGTGGTCACTATGGCTTTGTCTGTTGACTTATGTACTGAGTATTTATGCGTTTTTGACCTAAATAACAGCAGCATCCATCTATGAGGAATGTAGGGTGTCAAACATACACAACTGTTAGCCAGTCATAGCAGTGGCCATTTTTTTTCAGAGTCTGCAATCCGCCATGGGGGTTAAAAACAGGATAGAAAATAGCCTATTCTAAATTATGATGTATTTTGGTGTAAAAATCTTTAAAACATTATAAGGGGACCTCAGAGAACAGTACAAATTAATTAAAAAGGCAGTTCATTACCCCTTTAAAGACCAAAATCAAGAATCATCAGTGGTCACAACTAATTCTAAAGGCATAACTCAAGGCCAAAAAAAGCCTTTGGAATGTAACAGGCACAAAGTTTTTGTTTTTCTTTTATTCAAAGGAAGGGTACAATTCAGTCCTTTGCAGAAGCAGTGTTCTGATCTGAGATCACTGAATGAGACAGTAGGTCAGTTGCATTTCATGTGATTTTCTCGTGGCTCACAATGCACACTAGAATGCTTTTTGCCTCAACTGCTGTATGTATGAATGTCCATTGTGGTTACATAATTATGGAACAACAGTCACTCCAGCATTTGTAACCACATCAACATTTTGGCGTCTTGCAGGAGTAAACAAGAATTTAGCTGTTTGGTATCTGTCATTTTTTTTGCTAAAGACTCTTTTGGTCCATCTATTTTAACTAAGCTACCACTGATAGACATGCTGTGTTTTGTTTATGCTTGGGAGGCTTGCAGTGTTGCCATGTCCTCATATTTACAAGCACTTTTAGGCATGTTTTTTGGACCTAGCTCATAAAGCTAGGCACTTTATGGAGTTAATAAAGTGATCTGTTGCAGATATGAGATATGTGTTATAAAACATAAAGCATTTGGGTGTTTTAGTGTTTTTTGTGCTTGTCCTTGTTGCATTCTTTTCTATGACGATCTGGCAACACTGACACTTTACTGCACAGCTTGTGAGGGCAACTAGCCCTGTGTCAAAATGTGCTAAGGATACGACTTCTTTCACTGTTATTTTCTTGCATCTCACATACAGATGAAGACACATTTCTGATGCGCATTTAAATACGTCATTAACAACTAGTTGTTCAGTTCATTTCTGTACACACTGCATAGAATTTCTGTAAACACGGTTGTCACTACCTGTATTTTTCGGGATTTAATTCGGTTGTTGAATGCGGTCGTCACTCCTGTATTTTAGTGAATTATGTGTGTACAGAACGTGATTAAGGAGTAAAAGGTGAACTGACAACTGAATGTAGCTGCAGTGTGTATGAGGCCATGTTCATGGATAAGCTAATGTATTAAAGATTTATTACCATCACTGTAATATGAAGCAGGGTGGGTCCGCTGGAGCGATTCACAGTCAACCAATTCCACTCCTTCCGATCATGTGTATGTGGGGTAAAGCTGTGCTGTTTTATCATACTAGATACATTTGATTGTGTTGAAAGTTCTGTTATAATGCTACTCTGTGCTAGCAACAAAAGCTATATTAGTGAGCCAATGTGTGGTCTTCTGCTGTCATCTAGTGGTTATAATGGCAATTCCAGGGATTCTGCCATTTAAACATACTGTTTTTCACCTTTATAACTGGTATAGAGGCAACTAATGTCCAAGCCCCATAAATGTAGCATTTTACATGCTTGTCTACAATCATATGACACATGTGCTCACCTGTCATGAAGTTTTGAGCTTTCTTTCAGGATTTATAGGGTTTTGAGTACACTATATCAAGGCCATATTTTAAAATGATCCTGTTATAGCTTTTTCGCTGGAGCGATTGCCAATAAGAAATGAGCACGACACATGGCGCAATAGCAGATGAGCTTTTATTACGCCACAGTGAACCGATTCCGCTCCTTCCGATCATATGTATGTGGGGTAAAGCTGTGCTGTTTTATCATACTAGATACATTTGATTGTGTTGAAAGTTTTGTGTAATGCTACTCTGTGTGTTTGTCAACTGTCTAATAAAACGCATAACATTAAAGCGCCTTTACTGTTTCCATGTTTTCTACAAAATACCAGTAAAATAAACCAGAAATCAAGGGTGTATTACATCACTGGCAGATAACGCAATGATGGTCCGTTACACTAGTTAAATTCTTTATTTCTCTAGATTTAAACATTCTTGGAAACATTTGGGATAATGTAAGTACATTGTCACAATGTAAGCACAAGTCAACAAAACATATAACACTGTTCTAGTGGTTTTTGGATATTTTAATAAAAAATCTTACATATTGTACCTTTAATGCATCCTTGAGCAATAAAAGTATGAAAGAATGAAAAGTATACAACTATACTACTTTATGGCTACAGAGTTTACCTGTAAAAACTTGAGTCTTTCAAGAAAGTCATTAATGTAGCTTCCCAGTGGTTTGAGGCTGGGATACGACTTCTTCATCCACATGGCAGGGATACGGCCCTTCAGAATGCTGCTGACAACTTCCTCAAGTTCAGCAGACATAACCACCAGACCCTATGGCAAGAAACACACACATTGATTGCTTTTGTGTCCTTCTACCTGGATTGTTTTAATGATCAAAACTGTTCTTTTTTATGTACTTAATTTTTTTAGAAGTACAGTATCAATGAAAATCAGCTTGGTTTAAAAAATGTAAGCACATTTGCAATTCCTCATAGCAGTCATGTTTACAGTATACTGGCATTTTCTCTTCTAGGGAAAAGTTATGTTGTCCTTTTCTTTATGTCTTTCTACGGGCTGGTTTTAAAGGTTTGCATTTGATGTGGCATAGTATGATCGTGAATGATAATGAAAGGGTAAAGGAGAGAGGTTCCTCAGAGCAGAAATCAAGCTGTAGTCTGGAAAGATAAAGGGATTATTTTAGGGTTAGATTATAGGATAAGGGTTCACAATGTGTAAATGAAAGCCAGGGCTGTGATCAGATCTCAGCATATGCATCCATCTCGCCCTGCGGGACGGTAATGCTAACTGGGATCAGAGCTGTCAGTCAAACTAAAGGACAAGGAGGCTCAGCTGGAGTGCACAGCATTAGGACAAGCCCTGGGGCACAATGAATTTTCCTTGTATCTTTCAGCAAGGAGTGAATGTTCAAAAACTTTTTCAGTTTGCATTGCTTCTATATAAAGGTTTGTGTGGAAATAGTAGCATAATAAAAAAAATTGTGCAAATTTGAAACAATGGATTAATGCAGACAAAAGCATCATACCTATTAAAATAGCCATTTTAAAATGCAACTTTTCAAAAAAAAAATATATATATATATATATATATATATATATATATATTTATAAAATACAGCTGCAAGCAACAAGAGCTGTATTAGTGAGCAGAATGAGCCAATTAGTAGTCCTCTGCTGCCATCTAGTGGTTATAATGGCAATTCCAGGGATTTTGCCATTTAAATGTACTGTTTTTCACCTTTTTAACTGTTATTGAGGCAACTAATGTCCAAGCCCCATAAATTAAGCATTTTGCATGCTTGTCTACAGTCTCACCTTTCATGAAGTTTTGAGCTTTCTTTTAGGATTTTTTGGGTTTTGGTTACATTATACACTATTAAGGCCATATTTTAAAATGCCCCTGTTATAGCTGTCCAAATGCAAATGTTCAACATTATTATTGATAACTATTGACCTAGAGAGTCTAAAGAATTGTACTGCACTGATTTTATTGACCTAGGACTACTTCAAAAAAGTAGTTTTTTAAATAATCTCAAATATTTAAAAAACAGTTTGATTGAAAGCAGTGGCCCGCAGTTGTTCAGAATAAGAAGCTATATCATGTGATATGAAGTGTATATGTGAATAAATGTACATTTTATTGCAGTCTGAGGTCTTTTACAACAGAAATATTATGTTTCTGGCACCTTTTGATTGTTATAGCACCACCTATGGTCCGATCTCTATGAAACTTTGCAAGCTTGTTTAGAGTCACATAGACTGTTTAGAGTTGCATATGCCCATCTAGTTTTATGAAGTTTTGAGTTTTTGTTTTGGAGATACAGGCTTTAGCGTGCACTTGGTTATGCCCCTTTTCGTTATAGCTACCCAAAGGACAAAAACATAATTTTTTGATAATTTTTGATCTAGAGAGTCCAGAGAATTGTGCAGCAGTGATTTGATTGAGATTGAGTGAAAAACTTAGGACTAGTTTGCAAAAGTACTTTTTTTTTACATAATTGAAAATTATTAATGAACAATCTGTTTGACAGCAGTGGTCCTTGAGGCAAAGTTGATCAGCATGTGGAGATCTATCAAATTATATTAAGTTTCAAGTCAATCGGGCAAATGATTGCTAAGTTATAGTGGTTTTTCTGTTTTTTCCCTTTTATAACGCCACCAAGGGGCAAAGCTGCGCGATTTTTTTAATTTGACCAAAGACTGGGCTCTTACACTTGTGTCACTATAACTTGCGGTTTGGTCTGCACTACAAGTTTTACGTGGAGATAGCTGATCTGTGACTGTGTTTTATAATTTGTAACTTTTAAAATTAGAAATACAAACATATATGGATGTCTATATTTGGTCAAATCACTTGCTTTAAACCAAAATTCTATTATCGCTTATCCTGCTTCAGTCATTTTTTTTAGTCATTTATATTGTGAATAAATGTATTTAGACGGTAATGGATAATCTGTGCATTAGCGTGACATATACTTCTTAAAGCTAAATGAATGTGGCTAACCAGAAAAATCTCCCAATATTGGAAGCCTGCAAATTCCCATTGGAGTTCAATTTGTGCTCAGACCAGAAACAATGAAGACCTGAAAACATGATCGATAAAAGGCAGAACCTTCACAGTGGTTTTGTTATGACCTTGATGGCTTTCTGGATGTTGACACATGAATCCCGGATGGTCTGGAGGAGTTTGTTGAATCGTCCCATCTCCTGCACCAGCACTGTGTTCATGCTTTGGTTGTAGCTGGTGGGGTACTTGCGCATGGCAGCATCTGTATCGAAATCTTGAGGAAGTTTATTGAGAATGTCCGCAGCCACTTCGTACACCATGTCATCTGAGGATGTAGCACTGCCACCTGAAGAACGTGACTGAAATTGGGCAAAAAATTTACTCAAACGGTTCCAAACATCAAACAGGTCATTAAACAGCTACTTTTAACTAGCTAGTTTTCACCAGTAATCAAAATGTGTTTATGCACCTGAGTGAGAAGGATGCTGTCAAACAGCAGCTGCGTTTCCACTTGGTCCTTAGTAATATCAGCATTGGCATTCATGCCAAAGACTTCGGGTGAGGGATTTAGAGGAAGTGTCTTGGTGTACTCAATGTAGCTGTTATGCTGAAAAGGAAACAATCAGCTTCTTAATGCAACACTAAATCCAGAATGGCGACGCTAAATAATGGCATGCACTTAAAACAGGCAACCCTTGAGATTGCTGACATTTATAATAATGGCTATGCAAATGACATTCATGAATAAAAGATTTTGAGAGAAAATGCCAAATAAAATTGGGCATAGATTATACATGTGCTCGCAAATAAATCAGACATCACCACTGGCAGCAACCCGCTGTGTTTAGTTATTGAACTTACAGCTCATAATTCCTTTTCAGAACTTTCATAGAGGCGGACCAATGCCTCTCCAAAAGATGCATGTTTTTTGTTTACAAAAGTCAATTATATCTGTAGGCATTTTAAACACAGCCATATAATGTGGGAGGGATTCTGACCCACGAGCTGACAAACACCTTGACTGAGCTTGCACAAAGTCCAGAATTGTTGTTTTCTCTTATAATTGCTTTCTCTCAGGCTTTTGAATGAGAAACCCTGGCTTGCAGGGGTGCATATGATCTTCCTTTGAAGGAAATATGATAAAAGAAGGAAAATGAAGCCTTAGTTCAGTTTGGTTTCCAACGGTATCTCTGTAGAGAATGTCTCTGAAATTTATATGACAGAAATATTGAACTAGCTTTAATGTCAGCTGTGGAAATTTTGTCTGACATAACCCCTCTAGAACTGGACGAGCATTTTGGACTATAAAATGTGCTCTTTAAGGATTGATAACTTAATCAACCCTGCTCATTCTAAAAAAGTATATTGATTGAGATATGTTTTCTTGTCTTTTTGTCTTTTTCATGGTTTTTTATACCATATTTAATGTGTTTTCTGTATTTTTTTTCTTTAAGTAAATGAACTTAAAGAAATAATCTTTCTGAAGAAACATGATACTGAAGACTGAAATAATGTTAAAAATTCAGCTTTGCCATCACAAAAATAAATTACATTTTAGTAATATATTAAAATAGAAAACAGTTCTTTTAATTTGTAATAATATTTCACAGTATTATTGTTTTTATTGTATTTTTGATCAAATGAGTGCAACCTTGGTGAGCATAGGAAACTTCTTTCAAAAAAATTTAAAAACTTTCCAACCTCATAATTCTAAATAGACATATAATATGACAAACTGAATATGTTGTTTATCAGTTTTGTCAGTTAAGTATAGTGTCTCTTACATCTCCTTCTGGTGGTGAGTAATAGAGGCCGCTAGGATCAAACTTGTAATCAGCACTGTCAGTGACCTCAGGGGTGTAGAAGATGGAAAGGATTGTGCGCAGGGTCCTGCGATCCCAGTCGTCTGTGACACGACCTCCGTAGTTACACTCTCCTGTCATGTAGCGAAGAGCATCAAAAGGGATCTCCTAATAAGGACACACAAAACAAGTACAATTACCATATAACCAACACCAAACTTAAAGAGCAGGTCATATGGTATTTTAAAGTGACACTAACTAAACACTAACTAGCGGAAGTGTTTGTGGGCAGGCAGGGATTATGCAAATGTGTTACTGAATGACGAAGATTGGTAACAGGCAGAAGATTTGGCTCGGAGTTGACTCTTTCTTTTGAGAGGCAATATCTTTATCATGCACTTTTTTGATTAACAACTTTTTAGACCGTCTACATTGAAGGATAGCTACATTACAAACTGCAAAAAAGATATTTTTCACAAACCCATATGACGTGCTCTTTAATAATATCATCTAAACAAACATGGTGGATAAAAACTATCTTGGGATGGCCAGACTAAGTGATCAGAAACACACATCTGCTCACAAAGGGAGCAAATGACAAATCCACTTCTATGATAAATCGTTTTTGCAACTCTTTTTGTTTGGTTCCTCATGATTACAACTCACCTGTCTTATCATGAGTGCTATTTATTTTCATTTTGAGTAGCGTGGCTACATGTATTTTGACCGTGACTTTAACAAAGTCATCTCAGGTGAGGGCTCTGCCTCAACTTTTTCACCCTATTGTTTAGATTGCTTTAAAAAAGACAAGAAAAACCAAAAAACAACCTTTCATGTGTCTTAAAAGCATGGCCGCTCAACAAAGGCTCTTTTTTTATTAAGTGGAGGTGTATGTCAGGCTGGTGGGTTCGATATAACAATCTTCAAGCGGGATATGAAAAGATGGACAGAGGAGTGGCAGGATTGTGACATTTCCTGTTGAAATTTCCCTTGCTAATGCAGTGGGTGGCACTCGTAGCACTGGAGAAATGTCAGAGCATTCAGGGAGGCTCTTGATCAGTTTGTGCAGCCTGCTTGTTTTGAAAGGAGGAAGGGAAGTATGAGGAGTGCTTCTCTGAAGTTTGGAAAATGTCAAGAATGCTCTTTTTTTAGGTGCGGTTTAAGGGGCGAGCCGGAAAGCATGAAAAGGAAGAGCGTGATGTGAAGAGTGTGTGCGTGATTCAAGAAAAGTGAAAGAAAATTTGTTTGTGTGTGAAAGACGAAACAGGTACATGTGTGATCTCACCTCGTACTGGTCCAAGAACATGTGTAGCTGCTGGACTGAGATCCGCAGGTCTGTCTCGTTGAACTCATAGGGGATGTTCCAGCCTAGAGGACCAAATTTTCTCCTCTCCTGGGTCAAGGCGTGGAAGAAACACAGGCTGAACAGTAGCTTCTTAAAAACAGCCTGAAAACACACACACAGATTCCACTTTTCTTATACATACAGGAATTCAAAAATAAACATTGAGACCATCAAAGGATATGCATCATATTGAGAACACTTAACTTCCCACTGTGAAGGACCTACCGGCTTTGAACTACTGTCAAAGAACTCAGGGTCAGATATGGGGTCCATGTAGAAAGAACGGATGATGTTGGAGCGCAGGCCCTTGGGAGCCTCATTGGTCATTTTGACTCCGTTTTGCAGTACAGCCACGGGAAAGTTGGGAGAGGGGTAACTGGTCAGCCACAAGCGAAAATCTGGGTGAGTGGTATCTGGATTCAGCTCCTGCAGAAAGCCAAAATGCTGCTTCAGAGTGTTTCCACTGGTGGACTTATTGTAGACATGAATGCATTGACTATAAACAGCTACCATCCCATCATGTTTAGGTAATACCTCACAAACACGCTCAAGGGTGGACATCCAAGAGGTAGCCAGGTGGCAGTTCTGTAAAACCACCCAGGTTCCCTCCTTGACGCCAGTCTCAATCATGCTCATGGCGATGGGTCCCTGACCTTGTCCCAGAGACAGAGATGTCAATCTGTTGCCTGTGAAACCCTGAACAACAAGGCAGATACAGTGTGTTAACAATAAAAGAGCATCACCCATAACACAAGACATCATCAAAAACAAACCAAAACACTTAAAGGGGATGCTGGATGCCCAGTTTTCACAAGTTGGTATGATTCTTTAAGGTCTTCATGAAATGTCTGCAACATACTTTGATTAAAATTCCCCAATGATTGTGCTTTTTCCTTGTGAAAAACAGCTCTGTTCACAGTAGAGGCTGACATTTTTTCAGGAATCCCGAGGGATGGGAAACAAAATCACTAATAATTACGGGATTGGGACGGGATAGGAAAAAATGTCAGCGGGAGTGGGCGGGACCGGGAATCGTAACGCTATGAAACCCAACTTTATACACAAATATACCTTTTATATAAATAAACTAATAAACTATAAACGATATATTGTAATTTTGAACTTAATTCTAGTTGCCCTGTCTCTTTATGCTCTCCTTCTGTATGCTTTGGTGTGGCTGGTTAAGCAAGTAAGTTCATGACGGACAAATCGTTAACGACTGGTAATACAGCAGGACATCCAAATGCTCACCTATCATTCATCGACCATATGGCTTTTCACCTGAAAGATGTATGTAGTAGCAACTTTACATGGCCGCTCAATCTAATGTTAACCTAGAAAAACGTGCGCTATTGAAGTGTCGGTGCGAGTGTGGAAGCCGAATAGTAGCGCGGTACTGCATGACAGAGGCGCCGGTGCGGTCACTTACTCTTAAAATGCCGTCATTTTTGGTCATACAGATAAGAGTGATAGGCATCTTTCTAATCTGTAAAGACTCAACGTTTATTTGTGTGCACTCAGAAAAACAAGGAAACGTTGCGCTTTTGTAAACTAATTAAAGCAAAAAGGACGCGCTTTCTGCCGTCTGTCTCTGTAAACTTGAGCGCGTCACTTCGAAACTCCGTGTATACTTGCTTTAGAGACAAGAAAAATATATCTATAGAGTGAAATGTCTACTTTCAAATGGACCAATTCAAATAGGAAACGTGTGTTTGCATGAATGATTTACATGAAATTTAATGTGTGTGCAATGCACACTGTGCATTTGTTTAAGATGGCTTTCGGTTCAATAATAATAAAAAAACCCTACATTTTTCATTTTTATTCAACTAATGTAAAAAAAAGATATGGGCATATTGTGATCTATACTGTATTCTTTACTGTAACTGGCAGATTCCACCAAAAAAAACATAATACGGGAGTGGGAGGGAATGGGAGTCATTCTTCCGGGATTGGGACGGGACAGGATTTTCTCCCAGTTTTTTCGTGGGATTGGGATGGGATGGGTTTTTTTTTTGTGGGAGTGGGACGGGAGAGGTTTGAAAATCCACTCCCGTGTCACCCTCTAGTTCACAGCGACCTGTTTTGGTGCATGTCTCTTTAAAGGAGAAGTTCACTTCCAGAACAAAAATTTACAGATAATGTACTCACCCCCTTGTCATCCAAGATGTTCATGTCCTTCAGTCGTAAAGAAATTATGTTTCTTGAGGAAAACATTTCAGGAATGTTCTCCATACAGTGGACTTCTATGGGGCCCGTGAGTTTGAACTTCCAAAATGTGGTTTAAATGTAGCTTCAAAAGCTCTAAACGATCCCAGTCGAGGAATAAGGATCTTATCTAGGAAAACGTTCTGTTATTTTCTAAAAAATAAATTTAGAATGTATACTGATTTTGAAGTTGGAGGGGAAACCGAGATTGTAGTTTTTTTACCTACCCTAACTGTTATGACCCAGATTACACAGAGTACGCATGCACATCACAGAGCTAGACAAGGCAAGCATTTGAAGTTAAAAAATATTGTTAAATAAGTTAAAAAGACCTTTCATTCTCAGCTGGGATCATTTAAAGCCCTTTGAAGTTGCATTTAAACTGCATTTTGGAGGTGTAATTATCAAATATTTATAAAATATTTGGTGCTGCATTATCATTAAAAGCAAACAAATCCACTGCATCCTCAGTGGCTCTGATGTCGAAAGAAAATATAGACTCTCAGATTGTCACTACAGCTGTTTGAGTACAAATGGCTGAGGGCGGAGATATACTAATACGGGACAGTCTGTCAGCGGCTGTGGGCAGGTCTTGCACAATATGACGTCATATTGCTCAGAAAATCAAAACGGCTTGATTATTGACACCGTTTAGTTTTTTGCCGATTAAAAAAGTAGTAAATGGATTTTTATTATGTATCCACATACTGCTAATACACAATTGTATGCAAACACCATGTGAAAGTGAATTTTGCATCCAATGTCCCCTTTAAAGAATTACAGATACTTTACTACTACAGAAAAATTCTGTTAAAATATCTATAGAAATGTAATGTCATTAATTGTCCATACCTGTTCCTCACCAAACTTGAGCAGTGCTGCCATGGGGTCTGAACCCGGAGACAGGATAAAAATGAGAGGAGCGCAGCAATGACTGTCGGCAAAAGCTGTGGCCAAATTAAAGGGCGGCACCTCAATAAACTGCTGCCCCAAGTTGTCTGACACAAACTCTTGAACCATTGGAACAATCTGTGATGGGCAGACACAAGGTCTAAGTCCAAATGTGAATTCTTGCTGAGTACATTTATACTACACATTATTGCTATATTACATCTAACAAGCACTACTGTTTGGGGGGCTTTTATGCTCAGAAAATGCATTTATTTGATCAAAAATACAGTAAAAAAGAAATATTGTTACGTATTATTGCAATTTAAGATGACTGTTTTCTGTGATGTCAAAGCTGAATTGTCAGCAGTCTTTACTCCGGTCTTCAGTGTCACATGATCCTTCAACAAATCATTTTAATATGCTGATTTGCTGCTCAAGAAGCAATTCTTATTGTGCTGTTTTTTCTAGAAATTGTAATAAATTTTTTTCAGGTTTCTTAAATGAATTAAAAGTTTAAAAGAACAGCATTTATTTGAAATAGAAATCTTTTGTAACTTTATAAATGTCTTTACTTTCATGTTTGATCAACTTAATGCCTCCTTGCTGAATAATAGTATTACTTTCTTTCAAAAATCCTACTGAGCTCAAACTTTTGAATGGTTGTGTATAAGTCTTTCTGATGTATAATTGGTTAATAATTCAATTTTAGACAGAATTCCAGACCGTTTTATTTCCTGTTCCAATCCAGTATGTATTAATAAGATTAATAGAAACATTTTTACCTTGTCTGGCCGTAAGCATCTTATAACCAGCATCCTTTGGAACTGTCCTAGTTTCTCTTGCCACTCTGAAGGGAAAGCAGTGTGATGGGGGTCCTGCCGAACACACACAGACCATAAAATGAAAAATCTGGTGTTCCTTTCATACTTCCCCTGTCCATTTCACACCGCTGAGCAGGAAAGAAATAGTGTGTGCTTAATCTCAATGGCACCTTGCTATCGTAAACCTCTTTCCAGCCCTCCCGGAGTCGAGCCAGGTCTTTTCGCAGGCCTTTAAAGCGCTCCATCTCATCCAATCGACAGATCTCATCCCAGGATGTCTTAGGCAACCAGGTGCAGGGGTTCGAATGAGGGTTATCCAGACCCACACCGCCTGTCAGGAGAAACCGCCATTCTTTCTCATCCACCTGAATGACAAAGGAACAGAAGGTTGTAACAGAAAGTCATTTATGCAATGCAATCTGCAATGAAAATTCTCCGTCACTGAGTTTAGACACAGTCTGTTTCTCGGCACCTGTGCTTGATTAAATATCCAACTCAAAAGAGCAGAGCAACAATGAATGAGTCTTAAAGTCGCCGCCAGAGAAGCCGCAGTCTATGAAAATAAATGCACCGGTGCATCGCCCCCACACCATTTGATTCAGGAGCTGACAAAACTACTGACAGCACAATAAATGGATGATAGACACTTGCAACTTGAGTAACAACTCAGGCATGGAGAACCACAGATTATAAATCACTTAAACTTCAATTAAATTAGTTTAACTTGTGTTTATGTGGACGAATGTTGCAGGATCACTTGAAACAGGGATGATATAAACATTGTCAGACTGATGCATGCAAGTCATTAACCTTAAGAGGCCTTGTGTGAGAGTAACCTCTTCATTCTTACTATTATTTATCAGATAAAATACTGTCTTGCCGTAGCTCATTGATTCAATTAATCACAGCTTTGTGTGCGAGTGGAGGCAGTTACTCACAAGCTTGTTGTGTTTGAGCAGGTTGACATTGAGGCAGAAGGAGAAGAGGAGCTTGTCCTTCTCAAACAGAGAGCGGCATACATTGACGTAAAGAGAGTATGTAAAATGGTCCTTCAGAATCTGGAGTCTAAATACACAGAAAGCATTGGGGCAGAAATCAAGTTATTGAGAAGCATTTTGAAAGCATCTGAAGAAAACATTAAAGAAAAACTGTTTGTGATTGATGTACACTGAACCTGCAATGCACATGCTCTGAAAAGTACTTCTAGCCATATATGCATGTTTGCTATAAATGTTTTTCTATTGCTTTCTATCATTAATGGAATATACAGTATCATTATTTTTATAGATTTTGCATTTTATGACCATTCTATTGGTGTCCATTGACTAGGTGAGTGGTTCTAGACTCCAAGGCCTCCTATTTAAAATGATATGTATCAATAAAAATAATTTTATATAACAAATATATTATATGAAGATTGAGTTAATTTAATTACCAGCGGGACACATTTTTCTGGTTAAAATAAAAATCCTTATCCAATAAATCACAAAAAATGGAAAAGTCATGGGTCCTTTGATTATTGACAGTGGAGTCCCCTGGAGTCCAAAAAGCTGAGAACCACCAGGTTGAAAATCACTTAAACTAGACATTTTTGTTAATGTCACTTTGATTAAAAACATTTATTTAATACTTGAACACAGTAAAGTATTAAATAAACACCTGCTGCTACTGTAGAAGAGTTTTAAAAAGCACTCTCTTAAGTTTTGGAGTCTGGTTTTGGTGTCTCGGTCCTCTAGAGCATTGGCACTGTGTTCTTTTAACCAGAGGATTCTGCCCTGGGCTGAAGTGTCACAGTATTCCCACAGCTCTCAGCTATCAAACTCACATCAGAACACCATACTGGCCTAGTAAGTCAGAGCTGACGGTAAATAGTCATACAGGGAAACAATGTCTTCACACTCTTTTGGAAAAAGCCTCCCCACGCTCGATATCCAGAACGCTATAGAACGTTAGTCAGAGATAGTCTCTCTGGAAAATTTGAAATGGATAGTTCACTTAAAAATGAATGTTCTGTCATCATTTGCTTAGCCTCATGTCATTCCAAAACCTGTATGACCTTGTTTCTTCTGTGAAGCACAAAAAAAGATGTTTTTCTCCATACACTGAAAGTCAGTGAGGTCCAAAACAACATTAGACCCCGACTGATTTTCAGTGTATGGAAAAAAAACAACAACAACAACAACAAAAATGCATTATGTGTTCTACAAAAGAAATAAAGGCACAGAAGTTTGGAAAGACATGATAGTGCGTAAATTATGATAGACCTGATAGTGCCTTGTACTTGCAACTTTTTAAAGCATGCCATAACTGCGATGTAGCACATGAAATTATGGAAGCCCATTTCTGCCAATGAATAAAATATTAAAAAATGTTATTGCAACTTTTTATCTCACAATTCTGACTTTTTTTTTCTTAAAATTGTATGATACAAACTGGCAATTCTGACTTCTTTTCTCAGAACTGTGAAATATAAATTCGCAATAGCAAAGTAATAAAGTCAGAATTGCATGATATAAACTCTCAATTGCGAGTTATAAAGTCAGAATTACAAGACAAAGTCACAATTCTGACTTTTTTCTCAGAATTGCGTGATATAAACAAATGTGAGAAATAAAGTGAGAATTGCGAGATATGAAATATACTTTTTCTCAAAATTCTAATTTTTTCCTCAGAATTGTGAGATATAAATTTGAGTCCAATTTTGAGGGGAAAAAACTGATGTTATCAGAATTCTGAGTTTATTTCTCACAATTCTAACTTTTTTCAGAATTGCGTTAATAAAACTCACCATTGTGAGTTATAAAGTCAGAATTGCAAGATATAAAAAACTGAAAAAAACTCATTTTATTCAATTGCGAGTTTTGTGAGAAAAATGTCAGAATTGAGTTGCAGTTATGACTTTCTGACTTTACTTCTCAGAATTGTGTTTATATCTCACAATTCTGACTTTATAACTCACAATTGCAAGTTTATATCTGACAATTCTGAGAAAAAAGGTCAGAATTGCAAGACGTAAACTCTAAATTCTGAGAAAAAAAATGTCAGAATTGTGAGATAAAAAGTCACAATTACATTTATTTTTATTCAGTGGCGAAAACAGGTTTCCACATGAAATGACCACAATAGTCACAAATATAATATCTGTAGTGACAGCATACCTTTGTTCAAGAATGTCACTTTTTTGGGAATTATCAATGGACAGGATGAAGAGGTTGATGAACCAAGTTAGAGAGTACTGATACATGGGCTCGATGTTGGCCAGATCAGCGATGGAGAAAAACAAAATTGCAGAATGGACAGCAATGGGGGTGTAGCCCAAGCGTGTCTGATCAATCTTTAGCTCAGTAACCTCAGCAATGGCCTGTTTCTCAGAGATCTCATTGGCCAGAACCTTAGAAGATGAGAGGATCTGAACAGCAGTCTCATCTTCTAAAATGTTTCCCTCGGAGGCAGAGAGCACTTCTAAGATTTTATCCTCTATTTCTTTCAGTTGTCTACAAAGAAAAGAGAGTGTGAAAGTACGTGGTTAAACACACACAAATGCATGATATCTTTTCAGTTTTTTTTACATGACTACACAGAGAGAGCATGCTGCTCTTTGCCCTCACTTCATAAGGAGATAATTATTTACTGAAGAATTCAACTTGTCTTGCTTTTAGAGACAATATTTTAAGTGAGGAACCCACAGGTCTAACCTGTCAGGTTAATTGTGTTTCTGGGTGGTACCTCTTGTTCTCAGCCCCCTGTACGATGAGGGCTTGTTTCTCCTCTTCAAGGTCAGGTCTCTCTCTGGCCACCACAATGCCCAGCAGCTGGTCTTGCATCCCCTCTGGGGTGATCATGAAGTTCAGCAGGGTCACCTGAACAGAACAGGAACAAAACACTGACAGTGCTGGCGGCAGCTGTTCTTAGAATACTATTTTTAATGAGAAGAGACCCTTGTGTGTATTATTTGCAAGAGCATCGGAAGGATCTTTTTCAAGCTTACAGATTCACTTTGTAGATATGGCATAACCAACCACAGAACTAACTTAAATGATATCCTCCAAGATTTTATGACTGCTTGCTAATATCAGACCTAATATTTCTTTGATTACTGGCTAAGACACGTGAGTCTGGCGCAATACATTATGTGGTATGAAGAATGGTAATTCTGATCTTCCACAACAGTATCATTTGTTTCATCCTGCTACGAACACCACATGCTCATCCTAAAAGGGAAATTATATCTCAGGCTCATTAAGAAGTATAGGTAATTGTAAAGGAAATAGGTATAGAGTCCAAATATTTCAATTTTTTGTCCCCAAGCATCCAGACCAGTCTAACACAACAACACTGACTAATGTGTTTAGGGCAGAACTATTAGTTTGTTCTACAAATGTTAGATTATGGGAGTGTTCAGGAAAGCTCGTTGCAGTTTCTTTTGGTGGCCCTAGCTTTCGCTAACTGTCCTACGCGCACACATGAGAAAGTAGAGTTCCAGCGGATGATGTAGGACATAGGTGTACTGTAAGTTCCGGTAAGAAGTGACAAACGCAGAAGTGCAAAACACCAGTCATAATTTAGGATCCTACAAAATGAGGATTTGTAAAGAAAAATGTCAGAGGATTTTGATATAAGCCAAGAAGAGACTGGTTTTTTGCTGTAAACAAAACTTGGTTCTTGCGAGACTGCCATATTCTCACCGGAGTTCAGGATACACCTACGTCCTACGTCATCCGCAGGAACGCCACTATCTTAAAACTAGAGCGTAAACTCTAGAGAGATTACAGTTCATTAAGTTTTAAATATGGATATTTTTCTTACACAAACACCTCAGTTTGCTTCAGGATGTCTTTATTAACCCCCCTGGAGCCATGTGGAGTACACTTTATGATGGATGGATGCTCTTTATTGGACTTCAAAATCTCAACACCCATTCAGTGCTATTATAAAGCTTGCAAATGTTTGTGTGTATGATTCTATGTGTGACTTTACTAGAAAAGCAGACTCACCTTGACTGAGATCTCTGGTAAATAATGTGGATTTCGTAGCTTGGTTGTTATGTAAAACCGAAAATCTGGAGCATATTCAATAGTGGAATCACCCAGCCGGATGCAGACACTGCCACCCTGTTTAAAAGTCTGTTTCAGCAGCAGGGGTTCAAGTATGGGGTCCAGTTCTTCCCCAACATTCTCCAGCAACACTATAATACACAAGGGATGAATGATTACAATTAAACCAAACCAAAAAGTGCAAAAAAATAAAACACATATAGCTGCAGAAGCATTTTTTAACTACTCACAACAAAAATAGTCATGTAGTGGAAGTAGGAACTGAAGGAGTATAGCAGAAAAAAAAACAACAACAACAACAACAAAGAAATGAATAAATAAACTCAACTCCTAAAGGAGAACGGTAACAAAACAATCCACATAAGACAGCTAAGCACTGGCCTGCCTATGTAAGCTGCCTTTCTTCACAGAGCAACACTGATGAGGAGGAGCTGAGGATGGAAGACACAGGCACCTAAGGCCAGATTACTCGGCTCATTTGCGTATCTCATGTTGCATTTTGGGTCCACCCCTGGGCCTTCGTTGTGAGTGTAAAATTAGATGGAAATTGTGCTTTCAGGCTTAATATGTAATGTACAAGAGGCAGCTATGCTGCTCCAGGGAAAGAGAGACAATGCGCATTTATCAACAGGTAACATTCACTGGTTTGGATCTGTGACGTCTGCTTGTTTTTCATGGTGGAGTGGGACCCCTGGGGAGAAATACTGGTATTGCACCTGAGAGATTTTTTTGTTGTTGTTTATTCCTTCACTGATTTTTAAGATTTAAAACTAGAAGAAAACTGGTTTGATTATCAACCACATTGCCTGATGACTGAGCAGTAATACTAGGATTTTTAAGAGTATTATAAAAGTAAGCTTTTTTTTGCATTTTCTGAATACCATTGTCATTATAAGTTTAAAAGCTGTTAGTGTTTCTCACCTGGAGTGCCAAATTGGATGCAGTTTTCTAAAGTGCGCACAAAATCACCATCACTGAGCTTGATAACATGAAGACTGTTGGATTTCTCCATATTCTTAAGCCACTTGTTGGCCTGGCCCTGAGGATCAATCATTAGAGGCCACCTCCTCGCATTACTGCAGACAAGAAGAAAATCTCATGAAACCATCACAAACAAGAGCATCCTAGCTATGACAAATCATCTCCATCATTCCAAATTTCTAATAATTCAGGTCATGTATTCAAGAATACCACTATATGTTTCAATTTCTGATTTTATGGTATTCCTCTCCCTAGTAAATCACCTAAAAGTCACTACTACTGTTAAATAGTAGTATTTAATAACAGTGTGCAATACACCCACGCGAATCATTAATTATTAAAAAAAATAATAATTTTTGGTCCAAACCTTATAGTGCTACAGAGTGCATATGTCTTCTGCTAATCTAGTATGTACTTTCTTTCGGCTTTAATTTAATTAGTGCAATCCAGTGTAAAATAAATTTCATTTATTAACATGTTTACAATGACTGACTAATGGAAATAGCGAGAAGTTTGCTGCTGTGAAACTTTATGGTTTCTTAAACTTGCTAAAATTAAAACAACAAAAAAAATAATCTACTTTATTATAGCATATCTAATACAAATTGAAGTGTAAAATGGTTAAACTATCAGCAAAAAACTCTCACGAGATGATGATTGCGTTGTCAATGGAGAAACTGTCTGAAGGGAGGCCAGCAATGGTCCAGCTGCGGATTTTCACCGGCTCACCCAGGGAGTTCATCAGCGACATGTTCTTGGAGCAGGGAATTCCTCTCGTCTTACACATGTCAATCCACTCCTCTGTAGCTCGCTGTAGAGGTCAGACACAAAGTCAGAAGCATACACACGGCTCAAGAAAGACTACATGATCTTTAGACAGTGTGCTTTAGACAGTGTGATCCAGAAACAACCCTGATGGGCCTTCTGAGAAATGTAAGAAGATTTAATCCTATTTGAAGACACACATCCATAGATTCAACCTCATCTGATAGTTTTAACCTAATACTGGTATTGTGGACAGCACTATTATCGTTCCGATATCTTTGTTTTCGGTTTAAATCTAATAAAGACTTACAGCACACAAAGGTAATAAGCTGTGTGTCATGTACCTGCACGAAAGCTTATATAAAAAGACCCTCTTCTGGGAGAAAAGATATTGCTTTCACAGAGGGGGAAATATTAAAGTTAAACTACTCCCTGTTCCCTGAGTGCTATTTCAAACTCACCATAGCAATACCTGGTATTGTACAAAGTGTTTTCACTGAGTTCATTCATTTTTTATGGACCCTGCTCTGTTGTTAAGAGTAACCAGCTGACAGGGGCAAATGTGTACAAATAATAGCTATAGAAGGATATCAAAAACACTGTAATATTCCTCCACCTGAGATGCATAAACTCTATTGAATATGAATATGAATTTCACTCATGTTACAGTGCTTAGACTCAAATGTAATTGAAAACCAAACAAAGCTTAAGGTTGTGCGCTAAATGCACATCTGCCAGACAAACCCTCTTACAGATGCCTGAGAATGTTAAGTATAGACTCTCTTCTACACTGTAAAACACTGCCAGGATCTTTGGACAAAAAATATATATTTACTATGAAATCAACTTGGAGACATGTAGATATTGTAAATACTGTAACCATTATGGTGAATAGTGATTTGTTTGCTCATTGGACTAACTTGGACTTGGTCTTCTACCAAAACAAATTTCCATTTAACATCTGAAGTTTTACATATTCGTGTTTAAATAAGCCAACATTTCAAAAGAAAAAAAAAAAGGGCCCTCGCACCTGGGTTCACCCCCAACCCGGTGGCTTTAGGAAAAGAGCGAATGGTGCGCAATATGCATTTAAAATAGTAAATATAGGAGGAATATGTCAAAGTCAATTTATATGTGCCAAACTTCCTGCTGCTAGCTGGTGGTGCTATGCCTATAACTAAATATTGTCATGTAGATGATTTCAAGCCAGCACTTTTATCAAACATATGAAATTTGGTGCAAACTGAACATAGTATGCTTGAGTTAGTGTAAAACATGACACATCCTGCTGCCAACAGGTGGCGCTATGATTATAACTGAATACTGGCCTAATTTAGATCTCTTTAGGCCAGGACTCTTACCAAACACCTGAAGTTTAGTACAGATTAGATATTGCATGTTTAAGTTAGTGGAAAACTAAGTTAGTGGCACTTCGTTGAAATTTTATAGGTGGTGTTATCGAGCCATTTTGCCACACCCATTTCTAAAACCAATATCAGATGTAATGCTGCATCAACACCATAATTCGAGATGACAACACTTGACATTCTACTCTATGTGAATTATGTGTTTCTGTGGCAACACTATCAACGCCAAAGCCCTCACATGCTCCTGAACTAGTAATTACAACTTGTAAACTCTGAATGTTCTGAGAGTTACGACTTGGATGAGTAACAGCTATACCACGTGACTGCCGCCAGGTTTATTTTGGCGCTACGTAGGCGCTACCTCTGAGTCTGACAACATGGAAAGCTATGAGTAAAATGTCACATGTCGTCATCTTGGAATTACGGTAATTACGAGATGGCGTGAACAGTATAACTTTTCACCACTTTTGGCATGTGTGCAAAGTTTCATGAGTTTTTGAGCATCTTTGAGCCCTCAAAAATGAGATTCATTTTGGAGAAGAAAAAGAACAACAATCTGAGCAATTCCAATAGGGTCTTCGCTAAAACTCGGGCCCTAATAAACAAAAGTCTAATGAGTTTAAATATACAAGAATATATGTGTGAATACAAATGTTTATGGTTAAGCGAGTTTCAGCTCAATAACTTTCCACTTTGAAAATCATTTTAATGAGCACCTATTTTTGAAACCTGTGAAGATATGAACAATGCAAGTTGATAAGCACATGGCTTGGCAGGAGAAATGAACTGTTTTATGTGTTGGCACACCTGTCTAAAACTGGAAGTAAATGCACCCAGGTAAGCCACTATAGCAGCAGAGATGAGAATGTCTCCGGTGAGGTTGTTATAGAGTTCACCCAAGTTGATGGCTGTTTCACTCCAGCGGGTCTTCTCTCCTCCTAACCCACCAATGAGCTGCTCTGCACGCTCAAGCTTTTTACTGCACAACTCCACCTACAAATAAATAAATTAATAAATTGAAAATGTATAAATAAATGTATCAGTTTCCACAAAAACATTAAGCAGCACAACAATTTTCAACATTGATAATAATAAATGTTTCTTGAGCCATTTAAGAATGGAGTGAAAAATAACGACTGATGAAAATTCAGCTTTGCCATCATAGAAATGTATTACATTTAAAAATATATTTATAAAGAAAACAGTAACTGAATGTAGCCTTGTTGTGTATAAGAGACTGCTTTCAGATCTTAACACACATTTGAACACTGTGTTCAATAAAGGTCAGTTCTAATTATGTCACCATTTTATGAGATAAAGTGGCATCATTTAGCAGCATAATTTAAAACCGTGCTGATACAGGTGCTGGCAAGATACAGCAGGTTAAGTGTGGCTGTCGTCTGTATTCAGAGATAATCAGCTATTCACACGGTTTCGAAAAGGATGATCAGATATGACTGCATTTATATAAAACATTTGTGACCATAAATGAATGTTTACTACACAAACATCCTTCTAAATAAAGCATCTAATTGAATGCCTGATCCACTAGTGCAGGCCCTCTTTCAACATCACAGAAAAATGGATTTTAAACCCTCAGTTTGGCACTAGAGAAACAGTCTTTGTTTGAAATGACAAAGTGAGCCTGCACAGCTACTTGCAGAGAGTGATGGGAGCTCAGCGCTTGGGTACGGAGCTGACAGCACAATCACTGAACAATCCAAACATCTTATTCACTTCCTGTGATGGTACTTCACTAATTCTTTGTGACACCGGTGCATGAATTCCTCCATAATTCCTGGTCTTTCAAACTCATATCCCAAAGTGAGAAAACAATTTAAAAGAGACCGTTCCAGTGGAGCTTCAGGAAAAGCATAACAGGTTTGCCTTAGTGCATTCAAGTGCCTTGATTCTGGCCATGCTTGAGAGAGCATGGCATAAACAATTTCTAACCTCCAATAGGGAAAAACAGACAACCTGAATTACAAACATGGAGAGAAGGGGGAAAAAAAGAAGAAGGAACATGAAAGGAAGTGAAATAGGGCAGAAAACGGCAGAAGGGCCTTGGTGATGCTTGGTTTACCCAAACACGCTCTAAACTGACAGGCAGTCTCTACAGACAAATGAGAACACTGTGTGTGTGTACGCATGTGCCCCTGTGTGGGTTTTGAAACAAAGGCTTCACTCTTACAACTTCAAAGTTCGAACATAAAAATGATCTGAAGGAAAGTAAACAAAGAAGAAAAGGAAAACATTCCCTCAACTCTTCTTGATGTAAAAACACAAACTAAATTCCTAAATAAACAAACTTCCAGTGAAGAATGGACATTTTAACCGGGTTGGGTTGCACTGGAGGAGGTTACAAAGAATGTCAACAAAAAATAGTTGAACATTGTGTAATAACGCAAGCCTTCAGGAAATGTAGCTAACCGTCCGTTGATTGTCAGCGTCTTGAGTAGCCTCTTTTGCGACTACTGTCCTCTGCTTACCTGATTTTCAAGGTCAGCCTTTTTGTTCTTGTTGGCTTCCAGGGTCTCCTGAAGTTTGGCCAATTTGTCCTGGACCTCCTTCAAAGCAGCCTGTTTCTTCTGGAGGCTCTCCATGGCCACCTTCAGCTTCTCTTCTGCAACTGCCAACTTCTCTTTCTTAGGAGCTACTACCTTTGCCACTCTGTGAAGAACAAAAAATATTTGCACCATAAAATGGCTCTTGTAACTAAAGATTTGTACACCCATAGTTTGTTAAGCTGTAACTCACTTATCGTAGGAGTCCATGGCACAAACCCATTTACAGAGCCCCTCTGCAGCAGCGGAGGCCGTGCGGATCTTCTCCGGAACAAAGTCTGGGTTGGTGATGTATTTGTTGCGGATGACGCTCATGTAGTTGGCTGGAATATTGTCTTTATTGTACTCATGAAGGCTCTGGAGAAACTTCATATCTCCTAGCAGTTTTTTCGCTGGGCCCCAGAAGTCCTCCACCTTCTTGCCAGAGCCTGAGGGGTCTGGGATACGGTCTGGTTTTATGCCTTTCAGGATGCAGATGGCTTCCATCACCAGCTTGACACCAGCTGGAGGATTCTTCATGGCTTTAACTAGAGATATATCCTACAGAAGGTGACACAGATTGATTTATTGGATATTGGTGTTATGCAATAGTTTAAAAAGACTACACTACCAGTCAAAAGTTTTTGAACAGTAAGATTTTTTATGTTTTTAAAAGAAGTCTCTTCTGCTCCCCAACCTGCATTTGTGATCCAAAATACAGCAAAAACAGTAAATCAGTGTTTCTTAAACAGTAAATCAGCATATTAGAATGATTTCTGAAGGATCACGTGACACTGAAGACTGGGGTAGTGATGCTGAAAATTTAGCTTTGATCACAGGAATAAATTACATTTTAAATTATAAAGCAGTTATTTTAAATAGTAAAAATATTTCACAATATTACTGCTTTTGTTATATTCTGGATCAAATAAATGCAGGTTTGGTGAGCAAAAGAGAATTCTTTAAAAGCCTCTTTTGTGTTCCAGGCAAAAATAAAGTCATACAAGTTTTGGAACGACATGAAACTGAGTAATTAATGGCAGAATTAAATTTTTTAACTCATGCTAGTTTCTTTGGCTGTAGACAATCTGAGAGCTCTTTGTTGCTATAAACATTTTGTATGCAACATAAATAATAATTAGTCAGTTATAGTTTCCTCCCACCTGTGTGGTGAGCGTGTCCAAAGCAGCCAATGCAGCTTCCAGAATGGGCACAGCAACCGCCAGTTCAGCGTCACATTCATCTTTAATAGCCTTGGCAGCCATTGCCTGCTCATTAGCCTCTGCTTCATCCACACGGACCACCTTCTCTGTCTTGGACACCTCGACAGACTCTTGCTGGATGACCACCATCATCTCTTCTACCTCTTTACTGGCCACACGCAGCTGAGGCTGAAGAGCCTCCAGCTCTACCTGCATTGTAGACACCTGAGTGGCAGCCGATTCCAACTTCTCGAGACCAACCTCATAACGACTCTTTAGCTTCATGACCTCACTAAAACGACAGACACCAATAACAACATAATCATCACTGGCATTAAAGATGCTTTTTATAAAAAGTTCACAATTCAAATCTTATCAGTCAGTAATTCTAATGTAAAGCCTCTAAAAGCAGGATGACTTACGTTCTTTTTCCCTGAAGTAGATGCTTAAACATAGAGATGAGCTCCAAATAGGAGGTTGGTGTGACATAGTTGTAGCGTTGCAGCTCCGAAAGGAAATGTGCAGAGAGATTGATGGTGGATGTGTGGAAACTCTTGCACATGCTGATACAGCCTTCACGAGCAGTATCTGTCATTTCAACGTCTTCCAAGAAACGAGACGCCACAGCCTGCAGTGCATCTTCTGGCCAGCTCTTTTAAAACATAAAGATTGATTATACTTTCAATATTTGACGGTAACAATGCAAAATTCAAATTAAACATTAATTAATTCTTGAATCATTCAAAACAATTAAAGTTCTATCATGTCAACTTTCAGAAGATTTTAGCATGGTAATGGATACGACAATGTTAATGTATTTGGTTTTGCGGAATGCTGCTGCACAAATAGCATATACTGTATAATAACATGTAGCAGATCTATACAGGTGGAGCTGGGGAGGTGGAGGGTTTCAGAGGAACTCTAAAAGCAAGCTGCGAATGCTCTAGCAAATGCTAATCAGCCAATTAAATAGTAAAGCAGCAAGCTCATTGGCTACGTATTCAACATGAACCAATGAGCTTGTGCCAAGTAGTTTAATGCTGTGCATCTCATCAGTTTTGCGTTAACAACCCTGATCTGCCTGCGCCATCTAGAGTTTCATGACAGAACTTGGCGTTTCATTTGTTTAACATTTATTTCACATTTTGAAGACAAAAAGTCAACACAGAACCAGTTAACAGTTAACACTGTCAACTAAAACCATAAAAAACACTTTAATTTAA
The DNA here is from genome assembly GCF_022985175.1 of Labeo rohita. Lineage (NCBI taxonomy): Eukaryota > Metazoa > Chordata > Actinopteri > Cypriniformes > Cyprinidae > Labeo > Labeo rohita. Next base: position 17,052,324 of record NC_066877.1, read on the forward strand.
ATAAATGTTAACCAAAATAAAATAACATCTGAAAAAAAGTATCTTATTTTTTTAATTTCTTATTTTATTGCACATTTCTCATTTTTATTTAGTTTAATGTAAACTACTAAAAATATACTAAAACCATTCACATTCACACCAACCTGAAACCAGTCAATAGTGCAGCAGTTAATGAGAGCAGGGAAACGTCTCAAGCGGCTTCTGAAGGTGTCGCCAATAGGACTCATGGCCAACACCACGTGCAGCTGGCTGCGGCAGCGCTCCAAAAACATGTTAAAGAGAGCCAATGGGCTGCCATCCGTCTGCTTATCACGCTCACGTTGACGGTCCAAGACGCGCATGCGCTCACAAATCTCCTGCTTCTCATCTACGGCAAAGAGATTAGGAACCTCGCCAGTGTTTAACAGGTTGCTCACATCCTCCAAAAATGACTCCATCTTAATCTGAGTGTCTGTGAAAAGGAAGACTCCATGAGTTTCTCCAGATGTCGATTTTTGCATGATGAGTTTGAGGTCATCGCGCCACTCTGCAACTCCATAACTCTTGGAGATCTCCACCTGGAAGAGTTCGGCTTCAGCCATGTGGGCAGCCAAGCGTGTCAATGATTGTCGGCCACTCCCTCCGACTCCTACCAAGAGAGCGTGACCACGAGGCTGTTTGAGAATGCGGGAGATGCGAGAAACGTGTTCAATGGCGAACCGGAAAAGTACAAGATTCATGGGAGCCTTGCTGATGTTGTTGTACTCTTCAAGATGGGTCTCCACCACCTGACGGAGCTTCTCGGGGTCGCCCACCTCACTGTAATTGCGGTCCTCACCCTTGGGGTCATGGAAATCACAGAACATGAGGCTTCGAAGGTCGTCTTCAGTTACATGGCCGTCTGCGTCACTGTCCAGATGCTTGAAGAGCTGATGGAAGTCTTCTTTCAGGTGAGACTTGGAAACTTCCTGCAGGAAGCCCACCATCCATGCACAATCAGACGGATGCACTAAGCGGTCATAATACACCCTCAGGACCTGCATGAAAGGAATTTTCTACATTAGTTTCTTATTACTTATGATATGACCCTTAAAACAATGTTTGTAGTTACCTCATGCACCCATAAACGTTTGATGGCTGTAGGGTCATCTGCCGTCTCCGCCCGTGATAAGCAAATCCCCTGGATGACACGGGAAAAATCTCGAAGGTTGAATAGGTAGTGGGATTTGGTTGGGGTTGGTAGGAGGTTCTTAGTAGCCTCCTGGTATACAGACATGGTGGCACTGATGATCTGAGAGGTAACGCTGGCAAACGGTTTGGGAAATGGACATCTGAAAGCAGGCAAAAACAGGAAATGTATTTATATAATGCATTTTCTGAATAAAATTTCCCTGATAATTTACTCATCCCCATGTCATCCAAGATGTTCATGTCTTTCTATCTTCAGTGAAAAAGAAATGAAGGTTTTTGACAAAAACATTCTAGGATATTTCTCCATATAGTGGACTTTAGGGGTGGCCAAAGAATTGAAAGTCCAAATTGCAGTTTGAATGCAGCTTCAAAGGGTTCTACATAATAATATAAGGAATAAGGGTCTTATCTTGCGAAACAATCTGTCATTTTCTAAAAAAAAAACAAAAACAAATTTATATACTTGAAGATGCATGTGCATCTTCACGTGTTGCGTTATCATGTAAAAAAAATCAAGCAGTTAGTTCTTCATCTGTGTACTTCAGTTCAAAAATGTAAAGTAGGGCGAAAAACTCCAGCTCATTTTCTCCTCCAACTTCAAAATCATCTAAAATTGTTGTTATATCTTTTTTGTAAAGGGTGTCTGACTTTCTTTGTATGTTCAATTTGTAAACACTGGGTGTGCGTGATTATATGCATGAGGTCGAGCAAGTACGAGATGAGCATTTGTGGTTAAAAACTATATACATTTTATTTTATTTTAGAAAATGACCACATTGTTACATTGGATGAGACCCTTATTCCTCAGCTGGGATTCTGTAGAGCCCTTTGAAGCTGCATTGGCCACCACTGAAGTCCACTATATGGAGAAAAATCCTGGAATGTTTTCCTCAAGAACCTTAATTTCTTTTCTAGTGAAGAAAGAAAGACATGAATATCTTCGATGACATGGGGATGAGTAAATTATCAGGAAAATTTTTATTCTGGAAGTGAACTAATCCTAACCACAGTGGTATGGAGCAACACCTCCATGGTTAAGTGCCTCCATGGTCCTACTACCTGTGGAACATTACCTTATGGTCAAGTGCCAGTCCAGAATTCTTGAGAAGATGGTGAACATGGTTTTGTCATCAAATTCATTAATGGTCACTGTGTTGAAATGACGTAAAAATCGAGGAGTCACGGGGTTCCTACCTCCACCTGCACATGACAATGGACATGACTAAATGTAAAAGCAGACTTGTTTTCCACTGTTTAAAAAATAACACTTGGTCCATCCTATGACATCAGGTTTGTTTACTTGCTTTGCTATAAAAATTATTAAGTTTTGCATGATTTGCTTCCTAAACCTTGACACATTTGTTTTCCTGTGACCAATAATATTTAACCTTGTTTGACTTGTGGATTATATATATATTTTATCATCTTTATTATTTTTAGTCTGTTTTTCTGTATGCTCCAAATCAATGGCTTGCAATTCTGAACTAAACACTGCTCTGAAAACCATTTGCTGTGAATAAAAACTGTATTAGCATATATAAATCACATGAACTCACCAGGTGGACCCATGGCACACATGATCTGGATATCCACTAAGTTGATCATGGAGCAGTCCTTCATGTCATACCAGTTCCAGTGGTCGAGCCACTGACGCAAGAGCTCCACTGGAGGCTGGGCTCCATAGGTCTCTCTTGCTGGCATATTCACATCATCCACAAACACCACCTGATCAAATGGCAAATTAAAAGTTTAACACATTTTTTTAACACTAATGTTAATGTAATTTGATGCTGTAATTTTGAATGTTGGGAAATAATGTGCTGTTTTACATAGTGATTAAATACAGGTGAACTCTATTTTTCTCTCATTTAGTTCAGAGGCAATTAAGAACTCATTTTCACTTCGAAGTTAGAATTATGGTCTTAAATGGATTTTGAAATTCTATGAAGAAATGCTTAGTAAAAATTGATTGAGATTTAATCATAACTACTCCGACAACAAAAAGGGTAATAAAAAGATGCTCGAAGTATACCATTTTCTTTCCCAGAGGAGGGCCAAACACTCCTTTCCTTCTCTTATCCAATTTAGACATAATAATGTTTTGGGTCTGTGCTGCTGTGGTTTGGGCTGAGAAGTTGATAAGCAAAGGACTGTACACATCCTTCTCCAGATGATTCAGCAAAAAGTCCTGTGGGGGATTTGGAGACACTTAATTAGTTCTAGTTAGCACAGATGTTGCATCAAAATTCTTTTTTTTAAATCAACACTTCCAACTGTGTTAGAAGTGTTGAGAAAACTGTTTCTACTGTGAGCCCGTCACTACCATTATAAAGGATGCTATAAGTAGTACACGAGTCTATAAAACAGTTTTATATACCCTTAGCACCTGACATAATCATGCTTGTGTTTCAAATAACTGAGAAGCAAGCAAGCAAGCTGAATATGTGCTAGAAACACTGCAATATGGATGAGTTATATCTCTTTATAGTTTAACATTTGACCTAAAGGATGAAAATCAACAACATGCATAACCAACATAAAAGCTCTTATTATGAAACAGCCATGTGTCAACTAATTAATGTAAATATATGCACATTTCAGAGAGACCTCTTTCATTATAGTTTGAGGAGCCTGTGAGTTGCTCCACTTAAGCCTGACACATACAATCTCTTTCATTCCTTAAAACTCTATGAAAGAGCCATGTGGTGGTAGATTGTGAAAAATGATGATTTAATATTCATGTTCTAAATGGGAGTGATGAAGTCATCGGCACCTGCAGGCATTTTACTCTCACAACATGCAGACTTTTAGAGTCCTTCAAAATTTTGCCAAAGAATCACAAGGGGGGAAATTGTGAACAAATTAAACGGAAAGAGGACGCAGAGGGACCTAAGTAGTGAGTGGGTAAGTGAGTAGAACGAATGAAGGAATCCTATTAAAACAAGTTCTGAAATAAATGGTGATTCAGATTTTTTAAATTACTCAGTCTCTCCAGTCTTTTCATAACACGATATCGGATGTCTAAACTCCAAACTATGGTCTGGCACACATGAGATTTTGTGTTGATGCCACACATGTGTATTTAAAACAAATGCATAAGGATTCCGGTAATAGATGAAGCTGTTTGGCTGATGGATCTCCAGTCGAGTGACTTTCTAACTCTACCACTGACAAAAATGAGATCATTCAGTCTGTTCATCTTTTGTGTAAAGGGGGTGGGGATGTACAGTGAGCCACAGTTGGTCTCAAACCATTGACTAATTTATCACAATGACATCCCTCCATGCATACACATACAAGATCATGTAAGAGGTTTTATGCTCACAGTTGTGTCATGTACCTATTTTATTTTCAATAGGGACATTTGTGGCAGTCCTGTTTCACAAAAGTTCAAATCCTAACTAAATATGTAATACTTAGTAAACTTATTTTATATTCCAAAAAAAGTCTTAAGCAGCATGTCTCGGTGGGTTTTGAGCTGCATGAGGTGGAAAGATGATGATAGCAAATGATCTGTTGAAAGTGAGACTCGATTCAGCAGATGAGTTTTAGAGTGAAGGGGTGATTTCTGCCGCAGCATCTTAGATAAACACTTTTTTTTTTTAATTGTACAAGTAGAATATTAAACTGGTAAGGTGTCACAATTCATAAATTGTGCAAGACTTATGATAATAGTTATGTTTATACGCTGGATGGAAATGCCAAGGTGTACATAAATTGTAAAAATGTGCAAAAAAGCTTGTGTGCTCAATCAAGGACAATTTCTATACTATTTCTATACTATTCAAATTTCAAGTGAGAGGCATTTTACATGGTGTTACCTTGTAAGATACATTTTTACAGTTTTCATGTGTTAAACAACTATGCAAGATGCATTTTATTTGAACTTCACAGCCTATTTTTGCAATGTTTCACAGTGTGTCTGTAAAACGTTGAGGTACCATCATAGTGGTTTTGTGTGCGCGTCAATGTCATGGCAGCGTACAACACAAACTACCTCACGCAGGAAACACTTAACGTAATGCGTGAAAGCGTGTAACGAATGTAAAGCAAGCAAGCTAGTATGCATAGCCTTGAAATGGTTTTTTAGATTCACAAACCCATGGGAACCCTGTATGATGGACACACATTTAGGAATACATCCCTCTGTGTGCATGAAAAAGTCATGATCTCAACAGATCATATGATTGGATAACTTAAAACCAGCACACCAATCTCATTGTATACCATCTCAGATGTTTTTTTTTTTTTTTTTACATTTATTTTTGGCATTTTTTAGCCTTTATTATGACAGGACAGATCAGAATGGACAGTAAGCAAAGTGGGAGAGAAATAGGGGTGGGATCGGGAAAGGTCCTCATGTCGAGATTTGAACATGGGACGCCCGTAGCGCAACGACACTGTATGTACTGCCCACAAGGCTATCGCACCGACCTCAGGTGTTACCTTCATAACTGTAAAATGCCTGAGCCAAAGTCCATTATCAAAATGATTTGGTATAATAACCTCCCATAACTTGGCATTCAAAAGCAAAATAATAGTTGGGGGTTCGGTGCCTTGCTCAAGGGTCTCACCTCAGTCATGGTATTGATTGGTATATTCACTCCCCCCCACCTACAATCTCCTCTGGTACTAAGACTCGAACCTGTGACCTCTGGATTACAAGTCAGACTCTCTAACTATCAGGCCACGACTGCCACCAAATTGTGTTTAAAGTGTTAAATATTATTCACACACTACTACAGACAGACCTTGTCCATTTAGTGTCATTCTCACCTGACAATAATGTGGCATCTATTCTTAGCAAATATTGCTGTGTGTGATTACCATTGTTTTGATTTACTAATGAGCACATCATGTAATTAATTCAATTAAATTTTTAATTGATTGACAGCCCTATTCTAAATATATTCCTGACTGGAGTCATTGGTAGACTGACAGTCACTGTGGTGAAAAAAAACAAAAAAAACACTGAATCACTCACTAGAATGTAGACGCTCTTGCCAGTCCCCGTGGGGCCGACAAAGACGGTGGGTTTCTGATGAGTGATGAGCAGCTTCATGAGAGCAGTGTAGCGTACAGTGTTCTCCGTAGGCACAATTATTTCGTTGAACTGCACATCTTTAGGGATGGGCGGCAAAGCTTTCAGCTCTTCAGTCCACAACTCCCATCTGCCTGGACCCTGTTGGCGTATCACTGCTCATGTAAACCATTTTTTTAAAAATGAAAAACAATTTCAATAAATCTTCTTGTTAGCTGTTTTTAATGGTGTTTTGTTCTGCTGTCCTTCTGTGTGCCTTAAACTGCAGTGTGTATTAACGCTGCATTGTTTTCATCTCCACCATCATGACACCCTCTGAAATGTTTTCACAGTGCACTCTTTGTAGAAGCCTTATATGTGCCACAAAAGAATTATGGGCTTGTTCATGGCCCTGTCTGTTCAGAAAAAAGGCTTTTATCTACAGCAGAAAAATGTAAGCAATGGATAATCCATTTCTTCTCTAATAAATGACATTTTCAGCATTTAATGAGGCATGAAATTGGCAAATTAGTCCAGGTTATGCCTGAAGTTTTATTACACAGAGATAAAGCTTGTGATTTACAACAAATAATAAGACAGATTACCTCATTCAGGATGAGGAGGGTGTACTTCCTGAGAAGAGTGAATTTGCTTATTAGTATTTCAGGACGAAAAATGCAAATAATCAAATTCACATGCCTCAAGCTCCAGGAATTAAGAGGTTGCTTTTACACTTTCTATCTATTCTAAATATAGAGCTAGCCAAGATGGCATTTTAATATTAAACCAGGCTGGATATTAGAATTGCACAATTGCTTTAGAAAGCCAGATTGGGAAAACATCTTTGAGAAGGAAATGAGAAACTGCAGGAATTCACTTTTATATGGTGTTTGCATATAAGTTTTTCTTAACAGTTTGTGGACAATCTGCCATACAACAATAAAAATCCATTCATTTTTTTTTAATCCCTAAAAAAGCTAAACAGTCCCAATTATCAAACCATTCACATTTTCTAAGCAGTATGACGTCATACTGTTTAGGCCCTGACCGCTGACGGAACGCAGTTTGCCATTTTCTCCTTGCTTGAGTAGCTGTAATGACAACAATGTCTCGTAAGCAATACGAGGTGTTTCATAGTTAAAAGTAAAAGTGAATATAAGATTTCTCCCGACATCAGAGTAACTGAGGATGCAGGATTTTGATTTGATGGTAACGCTACCAAATAGTAAAAAAAAAAAAAAGGAAGAGAGGGGCGGAGTGAGCAGCAGTCCATTATCATTTAAAGAGACATGTACCGAAACGGGTTCTGTGAACAGAGCTATTTTTGACAAGGTATAAAAGGTGTTGTTTTCCCTAGTTAAAAAGTAATAGATTACTTAATAGATAAATGCATGTATTTTACACTAAGTATAGTTCAAGTCTATTAACAAATTAAATGAGAAATCGTTCAAGACCTGCTGATATAAAAATTGTAATTAAACTTTATTTGGAGTACTACTTGTGCACAATGCACATTTTTTAATATTATTAATATGTTTTAATGTCATTATTGATAAGGACTGTATGATCTTTAAATAATATCGGCTTTTAAATGCAAAATATTAAGTAAGTATAAGTATATCTGAAGTATATCTTTTGTTGGACTTCAGCACTACTTCCTCACAATTAAAGTGCATTAAGTACAAAATTAGTTGTTCCAATTTAGCAGACTTTAAATATACCAGTTTAGTATACAAAAAGTACAATTGCAGAGTATTTTTATTAAGAACATAATATGTAAATGCATTTGTAGTATACTTTGCATGAAATAAATGTATTTTATAATAATGTACATGACCATTGAGGAATTCTAACCAAAGTACTGTATGTTGCAGACATTTCTTGATAGCCCTAAAGAATCATAACCAACTTTTCATGCCTGATCATGAAAATTTAAATGCTGAAAATGTAATTTATTAGAGAAGAAATGGATTATCTATTGCTTACATTTTTCTTCTGTAGATAAAGGCTCTTTTTATCAGACAAAATCATGAACAAGCCCATAATTATTTAGTGGTATATATAAGGCTTCTACAAAGACTGCACCATGAAGAAATTATAGAGGGTGTCATAATGGTAGAGTTGAAAACAATAAGAACAGAGAAGAACAGCAGAACAAAACACCATTACTTTTTATGTTGCAGACATTTCATGAAGACACTAAAGAAAAATACCTACTTTTGGAAAATGGGCATCCAATGTTCTCTTTAAAATGTATGTGAATTGATAAGGGAAAGTGTATATTTTAGGTCCTGTACCTGCTTACTATCTTTTAACAATTATAAATGTATATTAAATATATAAAAAAAACTATTTATATATAACAATTAACCATACTTTATTTTAAATGGTCCTTTAATTTTTTAAATTGCTAATGGTAATAATCCATGTACTGAAATAATATAAAGACTTAAAAGATAAATGTACAATAATTATTAAAGAATTATCAGAATGGTGTTTAGATGCATGCATAAATAGATTAGATGAAGTCCAGTGTTTCACAGGACATCAACTTTCAAAAAATATTTCATGTCAGCTAACTAATTACCCCCCAAAAAATTAGGACAGGAAAAAACTTCCCAGACAAGCTCAATCTGTTTCTCTCTACATATCCGCCCAAGTGTTTTGAAGAAACTTCCTGACCTCTTTGAGGAAGCGGTATTCATAGAGCGTCCCCTCAGTTGGTAAAGACACCGTCAGCTGCTTGGCGGGAGGCTCTACGTGCTCCAGGATTCCATGGCGTGTGTGTGTCTCTTCACTCAGGCCACCTGCCAGCATCTCCCTCACCAAGCCATCAAACTTTACCCTTCCTGCTTCAGTGCAGCTGGCCCCGACTGACCACACGAGGGAAAAAACAAAGATGCCCTATACAGGAAGAGAAAAAACAATGTTCCATGAAGTAGGAGAGCTCAAAACTAATTTGACTTTTTTTTGTATAACAAACATCTGACTAAGATCTTACAGTTGACCTCTCATAAGCCTGTTTTTAGGTATCGCATATTGGGTTTTTAATACATTTTCTAAATCATTACTTCCTCCATTGCTGTGTTTAATCACTATGACACACTGCTGACCTTTTCGGAGCTACTAATCCAATCAGTTATTCATAAATATTCCTTTACAAACTCAATTGCACCTTTAGATCAATTTGCTGCAGCAATGACAATCTATACAAACACTGCCGCCATTGATTTGGGGCAAAATGCTTTGTGCTCTTTTGGCGTAAACAAGCAAACAAACAAAAAAAGCTCTAAGAATGTGCAATACTCTGATGACCAACTAGGAGGAAGCAAATAAAGTCATTCGTATCTGGGAGGAGGGAGCGTTTCTAAGTATTGATCCTGTACCAACTAATCAATGAGACTCGCCGTCCAGGTTGGTACTTTTTGATCTACTGATATGATCTCCGTCTCAGAGGAGCAGGTGGAGAAAGATTATTACCTTTAGAGGAGAAATGCAGACAGTATTGACAGACTTCAGACAGCACAAAAAATAGCAAAAGACGCCTTTGGCTTAAGAGATGACCTTTCAGGCCACTAAAGCTAAGATATTTGTAAGAAGCAATTAAAATGACAAATTTGCAGTGGATCACACAACTGAAAAAACTTCCCTTGTATGCTTGAGATGAAAATGAAATGAAAAGATGAATATATCCAGTATATGACATTTCTCCTGTGTATTTATAACCTTCTACACCCTCTCTGTGGTTCAGATATATTGAAACAATTGACACATATTAAAACTCCGGCACATACTAATTTATCGCTATTAGACTTTCTAATGAATGTGTTCTAATGTAGTAGATGCTTGCTAGGACATTGCTATGTGTTTCCTAAGACATTTTACTTAGTTTTTAGTCAACCGCTTCAATGCGGGCTCAGCATAAGCGTGGATCGATTTCTGCTACATAGTGAAAGCTGCAAGCGTTAAGTGTTCAACATTGCACAATTCATCTTTTTTAGTTTTTATCTCCTCACCTCAAGCCAAGAGCAGACATCTCTCTCGTTCATCCCCTTCATCTGGCTCTCCTCTCTAAACTCATCCATCATGCAGTCCATCAGATTCATCAGAGACCTCACTAGGCTCGTGTTGGATGTAGGAGATAATTCCTGAATGCCCACACAAAACACACTCCATTAGTCCGGACCAAGAACCCATGGCTAGATGATTAGTGGTATGCCATTATACTGGGCAAAACTATCTGAAAGTGCGCAAGACATGCTGTGATATTGGTCTGTAATGTGAGATAATAAATAATAGCTTAATAATGGCTAGACAAAAAAATGACAAACAAGGCTGTGAAGAAATGCAGCAGTAAATGAGGGAAAGAAAGTGCTAGTTTGTCTGACGAAAACTGTATTAACCAAAGTGCACTGTAAGCACTAAGAGACAAAAAAGAACTGTCAGGAAAAGTAGCATTTAAAAAAGAAGACACATAATTAGCACTTTATCCCATTCTGAGTACAATGTATGCATGCAAGCACAAAAGAACCTCTAATTGCAGAAGCATGTGAGTACTGGGAAAAAAAATTCTGTATTTAATGTAACAATTTCTTATTCTTTCCAGGATCTTCGGGCCAGTTTTACTGACAGCATTTGTTGGCATTAAAATAATAAAAGACAAGGAGTGTAGAATTAGTGCATATTAGTGATTAGTGATTAGTTATTTTTGCGCCTGACCTTATTAAAAATGCATCTGTAGGTGTCTCAGACACAAATTATATAGGAGGAGAGTATTAAAATGAATCACGCAGCGAGTTTTACTAACATTTGAGCTCAAAGTACTGGTATTTCCACCATTATTTTACGTCCCAAAAAAGCATCTTAAAGTAATTTGCGCTGCTCTTGGTAGATTCCGCTGGTTATTTCAGAAATAATCTGGCTGCATCTGTGTTCTTTAAGGTGCGCATTGTTAGCAGGGTTGCCAGGTTTTCACAACAAAACCTGGCCAATTGCTCCTCAAAACTAGCCCAATCGCATTTTGAGGGGGTTGCATTCCGGGGGCTAAAATACACATTTTTGGGTAGGGTTCCCCTGGTACAGTTCGCATGCCAGGGGCTAATATGATGGTATTGGGGTTGCTTCTTCCTGCGGACATGAAAAACAAAGTAGCCCAATTCCGCGGGAAAACCACAGACTTTGACAACACTGATTGTTCGTAAATCACATTCAGTGTGTTCCCCTCGCATCTGCGCTTTTATGGAATTGTGCTCTAATGTTAATTTGCCCTGTTTAGTACAACTTAAAGTAATAATTATGCATCACATAAAATCTAATGGGTGTCTTTTTGATAATATCAATGCATTTTTATGACCAGAGGTCACAAGTCTCAAGTTAACTTCTTAGAAATATGTTTCAAACTCTTCTTTCAGATTCACCTAAATTTCAGTAAGACAAGGAAAAAGACAGAGTAAATGGGAAATACTCAGTTTGAAGAAAAAATAACATTAGTGAAGGGATGATCTGCAGTCAGTTGGGTCATCAACACAAAATAAACCTCCGGTAAATAGGACCCAATGCAGAGTTGAAGGGTTTTGTATTATCCTACTGGGGTTTATTTAGAGCTTAAAAGAATAGAGATCTGGCTGAAATTATTTGTCAGTGCTTAACATGAGAAGAATATCATTACATTTTTGAATGTGCAATTTAATATCAATTTAATAGGATAGTTCACCCAAAAAAATACATTTCTGTCATTAATTACTCACCATCATGTCGTTCCAAACCCGTAAGACCTTCATTCGTCTTCGGAACACAAATAAAGACATTTTTTATTAAATGCAAGAGCTCTCTGACCCTCCATAGACAGCAAGGGTCTTACCACGTTCAATGTCTAGAAAGGTACCAAGATTTTTTTTTGCACACAAGAAGTATTCTCGTAGCTTCATAAAATTACAGTTGAACCACTGATGTCACATGGACTATTTTGTCAATGTTCTTGGTACCTCATTTTGGTACCAAAGACGAATAAAGGTTGTGAGTAATTAATGACAGAAATTTCATTTTTGGGTGAACTATCACTTTAATGAATGTGCAGCTCTTAGTATTAGAGATGCCTTTTAATTCTTTGGCAAAGCACTTCCTCATTATCTGTAGCACAATTACAGCTGTACCTTAGTGCCTTTGCGGATGAGCTGAAGACAAGATGGCAGCATGCGGTCAAAGAGGCCAGTGATAAGGTCTTTGTGCATGGAGCTCAGAGTAGAAGGCAAAGTGTTGAGCCAAGACAGCATCAGAGGCCGCCATCCCAACATGTGAGGCTCCATGTAGATCATACCACAGCGAGATACCTGCACAGAAAGCAGTAATGTCCCAGGTTGATTAAAGAATAGAACAGAATAGTCACATTTGATCAATTTAATACATCCTTGCCACATAAAACCATTAATTTAATTAAAAAAAAAATTGTACTGATCCCAAACTTTTGAACGGTAACATTTGACTAGATAATGTGACTTTTGTAAGTATCAACGAGACGCAAACAAACAGCACTCGTTACTACAAGAGTCTTTTCTGAAGGATGTGGACGCACAACTCCAAAGGATACAAAACTTTTTATATATTACTTAGCCATCTGGAATGGTGCATAGTTCAAACAAATTGCATTTTATTCATCTGTATGGCAGCTGCACTGGGTTACTCATAAAGATAAAGGTCTTCTGTGCTTAATGGTTTGATGAATTGCACATCATCAAGGTTACGTGATGGAAACAGCTGTCGGAAAGCGGCTCCAACTAAATGCCCATGTGAATGGTAGAGGTGTAAGTGAATTGCAAACTGGGCGCTTATGCACAGGTGTTAAGCCGGAGGAGACATCTGGGCCAAGCACGACCTCAAGAGCATGTTAGCTTGTTCAACTGAATTCTCATTGAACTTTGGTCTAGTTTGCAGCAGGCCATGAGTCAAGCATCAGTATATAAAAAGGAGGAGAGCAAGACAGAAATTGCGAGAGACAGATGAGGAGAGATGGTTTATGCTATAGCCAGACGTCTTTTGTTTTCTGTCAGGATATTCACACAAATTTGATCTCTGTCTCACTTTTTCCCTCTGGCTCTGTCTCCGGCGTCTACTTTGATCTGATCTGGTGACGTGTCGCAAACAACACAAAAACACACGCAGACATTCACACACACACATACACAGTTGGATATTTTCACACTCTTTCCTTCTCGATAACATGCTTGTTTAATCTCTGTCATCATCACCCATTCTTTTGAATCAGAGCCTTCTGCCCACACTGGGCCAGAAAAAGCTGGGATCCACAACTATAAGAGCCTTTCCTCAGGCTGGGATATGTGAGGCAGAAGCTCTGTCAGATACAAAGCCATCTTAGAAGAAGACACGGAGATAAATAAGGGGAGGAAATTGCGTTGGTGTTTCTGAAAGAAAGAAATCCAGTAGCGACATGCCATTATGCCATTCTTGAGTAGGCTGGGAGAGGGGGGGGGAGTGTGGTGTGGGTGTGTTATTGCCAGTGAATTGGTAAGTCTTCTTTTGACAGGTTTGCTGAATGACAACAACAATCTCATTTGATGGTCTACTTTTTTTGAAACCCAGAACATCAAAGGCAGCCTCAGAGATGTCTCATCTGATAAAGATATAACAAAAGGAATTGGGAAAAGTGAGGATATATTTTCATCAAATTTCATCATTTTTTAGATTGTATTGTATTTAAAAGAAATAAATATGTGCACTGTAGGCTTGCCTTTGTAGGTGGAATATATTAAAGGAAAATATTATTGGAATATATTGCAAATGCCTTCTGAAGCGATCCTAAAGTTAGAAACAAAAGATTCTTGAACCTTACAGTCTTTCGACCACTTTTTTTTTTTTACAGTTTTAAAGTTTGAATAAACTAAATAAAAAGAACACAAACTTTTTAAAGGGGTCATCGATAGGGCTGTGTATTGCCAAGAATTTGGCGATGCGATACGTATCACGATACAGGGGTTGCGATGCAATATGTTGCGATACATTGCGATACTGTAAACAAGGCGATATATTGGGATATTTCTTATTTTATGAATAGGACATAATTTTAGGAAAGCTGTAATTAAGAACACACAACCATATGCACACCATTCAATGTTACTGAATCACTTTTTGTGCAGTACCAGTAAAGGGGGAAAATAAAGTGCTTGCAAGATTCTTTAGTTATTAAATGTATAAAATGTAAGATTTTATAAACAGACCATATATATTTTTAGACCCTGCTTTACAATTTTAAAGTTACAAAGTTTATAATTGTAACCATGTCAGATCATTTTGATCTGAACTTAAGAATTACATCTAATATCAATAAAAAATAAAATGCTTGCAGGATTCAAATAAAACAAAAGTTGTATCTGTTAAATACAGATATTGGACATTCTGAGAACCTTTTTTGTTCTGCGAATTTCACAAGTTTTGGATTTTGCAAGTTTTTCAGCTTGTAATTATGCTCCGCGTGGAATCGCCGAGACCGCAACGTGAGCACCGCCTCAACTGCACAAAACAGCCCCACGACGAAAGAAAGCGTCTGGCAGCCGCCTCGGCTGCACAGCTTGCAGGATAGCTCGTGGGTGATTCCTGTTTATATCATTAACCACTGGCCACGAGCTTTGGGGCTCTGCTCTCACTGAGTATATTTATTTAACATAGTTTATTTTATTAGAGAACAACTACAAACTGTTTATTTTATAAAGTTTAGTTTTGAAATGTAAGTCAATAACAATAGGCTGAAGCCAGAGCCAATGGGGTAAGTTTTTGCGCGACGAGACCCCGCGCCACTCCCTATTTTGGAGCGCCCACCCTGTTTTGGAGTCCCCGCTCCCATTTGGAGATCTCCAAGCTGCAGTTATATACCCCTCCGTCCTGGAGCGAACGTTACCTCAAAAGCCGAAATGATGCCACACTTTACAACGAGGTGGGAGCAGGAACTATTCTTTCATCCTCCATTAACGCTAACATTAGTGGCGTGCCCTAGAATTTCCTGTCATTGTTTAAGTTAAGAGATAAGAAGACTGCAATCTAGCGGTCAGGATATACAATCAAAACAAAGCAACTGTCAAGAATCTTGTATGATTTTGTTTGTTTGTTTGTTTTTTAGATATCGATATTCCATTTTTGAGAATCGATACATTATCGCCAAACAAAATATCGCGATACACACGTGTATCGATATTTTCTTACACCCCTAGTCATCGGATGCAAAATTCACTTTTACATTTGAACATAAATGTGTGTTGCCAGTGTGTGTACACATCCACCCTACAATGATAAAAATCCATAGAGTGCTTTTTATTTAAATCCCCAGTAACAATTGTAACCCCTTGGCTGTTTTGAGATTCTTGGTATTAATGTAGTTCTGCACAGGCTCCTCCCACAACTCTTGACTGACATGGCCGTTTCAGCACAAACTGACCCTGAGTGAGCTGTAAACAGTCTGCCATTGTTTCGACACTGGAGCAGGGGAAGACAAGAATGTCTCCTAAGCGACTGAGGTGTTTTGTTCTTGGATGTAATAATGAACTTAGCAGTCGTCATTTACTCCCGACATCTGAGCCGCTGAAGACGCAGAGGATTACTTTAGTTTTTGAAGGGAATGTGCCTCCCAATCTACCTAAATGCATCTATGTTTGCACAAATCATTTGTAATCCAGCTTCACCTACAGAAGAAGTGAGTATAAGGTTTTTTATTAATCATTGCAAATCGTCTTTTTTAATAACGTGCTAGTTAGCAAGTTCCGCAGCAAAATGCGGCTAAAGTCTACAGTCAGAAAACTGTTCGTCCACAGAAGAGAGAGGTGAGTTGAGCAGAGCTCATTAACATTTAAAGGGACATGCACTGAAACGGCTCACTATGAACACAGCTGTTTTTGACAAGGTAAAAAGGGTGTTGTTTTACACTACCATTGAGAAATTTTAACCAAAGTATGTTATAGACTTGTCATTAAGACCCTAAAGAATTATATCAACTTGAGGAAAATAGATATCCGATGATTCTGTAGTTATTATTATTATTTGTCATATGTTTACTTTGTTTTTAAAAAAAGATGCCCAACATCATATCTCGACTGTTGCAGTATCTGAAGAAATTCTGCATGCTCTGTTTGACCACAAATCTAAACATACTTGCTGAATCACATAGCTATCTTTGAAAAGATTATCTCACCGTGGCTGGCGAAGCTACTTCCAGGTCCATGGGTTCAAAGATAAGGCTCATCTGCGGGGACATCTGGATGATCTCTCCACTCATGAGACAAAGCTTCTTGTTGTCGTCCAGAACAGTATTCATGTTCTCAATCCACACTGCGTCCACAGGTCCATCAAAAATCAGCCACTTTCTGTCAGGACTCTGATGGGGAGGCAGCACACAGTTATTTTAGGCTCACATTGAACAATTTAACTTCAACTTTGCTGTGTGTGCTGTGTCTATGTCTCAATAAAATAGGTAAAACTACACATTATGTTTTTTTTTTTTTTTGTAAGAAAATTAGAGCTAACTGGCACAATACTTTTAGCTGTAGGACAATGACAGATGACAATTTCTTAGCATTTTCTAAAAGCTGTTCTGACTAATCTTGGATATCTGAAGTGAAAAATGAGGGTAACTATTTCTGCAGTCCGAGAAAAAATGCTTGTATTGTTTTAACCTAGATCTTTCCACCAAAAGTTTTTCCTGCTAAAATGATGCCTTCATAGCCTCGAGCAAAAACAGCGACAATCAAATATAAAGCTAAGTGCAAAGCAAACATTTGACACCCGTCTGCTCTTATTATGTTCCTTTTTATTCCTCAATTACAGCTATTAGAGGATCTAGGTTTGTTCCCCACTTTCTTGCTGTGCCAAAGACAATGCTCTACCGTGTCTTCTGACAACAACTGTTTTATTGTAAACATTTCTACTGTAAGCCAGTAAAACAACGCTTCAAATTGTAATCCTTTGGGAATGCGGGTATGACTGCACTCTGAACAACATCAAAGTCAGTACGTAAAAGATGTCACAGATTTAGGCTTAGTGTTACCATGGTGAAAGAAATATAAGAGCTACATGTTTCAAGCAGATAACACAATGTGAATGTTTTTTGTTTTGAGATGGCTTTAAATTGATGGGAGTTAATTTAATTTAATGACTTTTTCTGTGCATGGAGAGACATTATTACTTTTTACTAAATCTTCCACTATGTGCACATGCTGAGAAGCAATAAGTGGATGAACAGATCTGATGCATAGAAAGAGAGGGAAAGATGTATGGATGGATGAATGGAAGGAGAGAGGTATAAACTGACAGATGGATGCGTGTGCATTCCTCTGCTTGTAAATAAAGCATAGCACATCCAGGTTCTACATCAGAACGTGTCTCCTGCATCAGCAGCAACAAACGTATACATCGTGGTACTCTCATAAAAAGCACGTCAAAGACTGACAAGAAAGAGAAGAAATTGTTTATAAAAAAATCTTTGCACACAAAAAGTATTCTAGTAGCTTTATAAAATTAAGGTTGAACCACTGATGTCACATGGACTATTTTAACAATGTCCTTACTACCTTTCTGGACCTTAAAAAGTGGTAGTTGTGTTGCTGTCTAGGGTCAAAAAGCTCTCAGATTTCATCAAAAATATATTAATTTGTGTTCCAAAAATGAACTAAGGTCTTACGGTTTGGAACGGCATGAGGGTGATTAATTAATTAATAACAGAATTTTCATTTTTGGGTAAACTATCCCTATGTAATGGGGAGGGATGAATGGATGAAACGACAGAGGTATTGATGGATATATGGAAAGAGGGAGGGAGAGATGAATGAATGGATGGATGAACAGATAGAGGTATTGTTAGATAGATAACTGTACCTGGGAAGTGGCGAATGCTCTATAGCTGACAGCCAAGATGCCATCTGACCACTCATGGGACACAGGATCAAACTGTCCATACAGCTGGCCCATAGTGATAGACTTTGGGTTGATAACAGTGATCTGAACCCTGTTCTCCTCCATCAGTGCCTGCATTCAAAACAGGTCAAGTTTAATTGATATTATAACACAACACTTCCACAACTTTTTGCTGCAGTGTTTTCAGTTGCATCACATTAGGATGTGCATGAATGTGCTTCAGCATAGTGATTTATAGCAGTACCATCACTAAATGTGTTGTCTGTTCTCTGAAAACACAAGAAATCAAATTTGCTTTTTATAAAAACATTTTACAGACTTTCAAGCATTCTATTATACAAAAAGAGCAGTTTGTATTGTGGTATTGTGATACAAATTCACATCCAGTTGGAACTGCTTAAGAAATGTGGGAGTCTTTGAGACTTTGGGAGTTTACATCCTCTGGGTACAAGAAAAAAAGCGCTCGAAAACAGTCAATAAGTAGGATAAAAGAACAAAAGTTCTTAGAATCTTATGTAACAGACATACAATGTTGAATGTGAAAAGTTCTACTCCCACTGTGACTATTTGAGAAGTGCTAGCTTTTGTAAACAGTTGTCCATTTACAGCACCTTCTCACAGATGTCATTCAGGGCTGCGGCGAGCACACGGTAGGCAGACGTCTTCCCACCGAAGGGCTCTCCCACCAGCATGAAGCCATGACGCACAATCATCATTTCATAGATCTGCAGGATCTTCTCAGCAAAGAAGTCGGTGACCTGCAGGTTCATTTTAGCGCTGTTTTCTTTAATAGCCTCAAGCAACACACTGTAGTCTGGTTTTGGAAGCTTGACTCCGGGGAAGAGATCGGAAGTGATGCCCTGGACAGATTCACAATGACTGAGAAGTTAGTGAATATTAGTTGGAGAATCGCATATACATTTTTAATAACTGCATTATTTGTGGTATATATAGAATATGTTGATACAAATGTTGTACCTCAAATAACGGAAGGTCATGAGCTAGAAATTTCGGGAGGTTGACATCAATAATAGATCTCAGCAGCAGAATATCCTCATTCTCCTCTGGAAACTTCAGCTGTGACATGTTAAACACAGGGAGAGAAAGAGGTTTGACACTCAATAAAAGATTCGCTTGTGCCGTCACTTTTCCAAGGTCTCCAGGGGGAGAGTGGCATTCAGCCACATTGTCTTTGCTCATTCTTTACCATCACAGTCATTTGCAACTCAGACCTGAGGGGTTTAGAGCATGCCTTTGTCTCCAGAAGTAATTTCAAAATGGCAAAAGAGTGTGGTCTCAGGTGTGATGGTGCAAAGATTGCTGTGAAAATGACACAGGCGTATTCATTTCTGAGAACGACAGAGATGACACAAGCAGGCGCTATTCAAATTTGGCAAAACGAGGAAAGCGAGTGGGAGCTGCCAAGGTCAGGTTGCTCCTCTGCCTATTTCAGCTCTGTGAGATTCATTTTTGTGGCTCTAATATTTCAGGTTCTTTACTGTCACATTACAAAGAGTAACAGTCATGTATACATTCTTGTAAAATGCAAGTTGGTACTCCTTTCTTGAGAGCTTGTCCTGTTCTATACACACAATATTTCGTTATTCTGGCCAGTGACAGGATTCTATAAATCAGCTCACCTGCTAAAAATGTACATAATAACAACATTTATTTAAAGATAAAGTCATTTCACAACAAATCGAATTTTCCTTGATATTTCAAATGTTAAACAGTTAATTCAACAGTACACTTCCTTCCCAGTTAAGTAAGACAGTATCCACCTTATTTTTCCCGCAAGAGCGGGCATGGCCATTTGTAAATTTTATGGGCCTGGCTTCCAGTCTCATCCACGTCTAGCTATTTCAAACTGTACAAAACATCTCATTTTGCAACTTGATATTGCAAACTGGTGTGTCTTACCGTACTATTTTAATGTATTATCTTAATTATGAACACACTGGCTTGCAGTGCACACAGTTTTATTGTTTACTGGATGTTGTTATTCTTCTCATTATTTCTCTATAGAAATAGTAATAATGAACCGGAAGTCTAACTCATATGCTTACTTCTGCATTGATGAATGGTGGATAGATGCTACTCGGTACTTTGAAACTATGCCTGCCCAGTGACAATGAAGAAACATACTTATGACAATGAGGAAGCCATACTTATTTCTGTCCTTCCTGTAAACATGTAACCATTTATATTCACTACATCATCTGAGAATTTTTGATCAAGATGTGTTTCTGTTACTGGTAAAACATGAATGTTATTTGTAATCAATACATCAGTAATTTCAGCAAGTTTATTCCTAAGGTTACAAATATTAATGTGAGCTAATTTCAATTTCTTACTCGGTAACTTGATTAAAACTGACATTGTTTATAGAATTTCTTAATTTCATTCAATTTCCTCACATCTACTTAAAAACGCCAGAAGCCTTGATTTTCGCACTGCTGCAGTTTCTGGCTTTTGATGCCTTTTTTGTGAGGCTTTTGAATGTGATATTTAAAAATGATAGATATAATAGTATGTATCATGTTAATACAACTAAAACAATCCAGCATTAATAATCTAGCTAACATCTTAACATAGTAGGTTGTGGTAAGGCACCCTAACGCTGGTTGCCACCCGTTAGAAAACAAAAAAGAAGACAGTGTGTCGCTACTGCTGCATAAAATCACATCGAAGGAGATGACAGACAAAAGCGAGAAACTCTACACACACCTGAAAAAGTTAGCTCGCCAGTGTGGGAGTACTTTGGATTGATGGGGACAGACACCCCAGTCTACGGGAAGTGCCAGTCAACAGTACATTTTGCACGCTTTTTTACACTTATGGTTACAAACACTCTCTCCACATTCCTACACTTGTATTTTGAGTGATTTTCTTTCTTTCTTTTTCTTTCTGTCTTTCTTTCTTTCGTTGGTGAAAAAGTTTTAGAAATATAAAGTCCACAAGAATCCTATACATACACACTGCTGTTATAAAGGTGCACACAGGTCCCAAAAAATATTAAGCAGCACAACTGTTTCCAACACTGATAATAAATCAGCATATTAGAATGATTTCTGAAGGATACTGACACTGAATACTGGAGTAATGATGATGAAAATTCAGCTTTGCTTCACAAGAATAAATAATATTTTAAGGTGTACTAAAACAGAAATCTGTTATTTTAAATTGCAATTTTTTTTGTATTTTTAATGAGCATAAGAAACTTCTTGAATGGCACTGTGTGTATATGAAGAGTTCATATGCAATTTTTAACATTTTTTTAAAAATTATGTTTTATCATTGTGCATTCTCAATCAAATCGAGTTGGGTTTGTTGATTAGGTAAAAAATAACTAAAAATACAGCTAACTAACACAATAAAACATAATAAAAACATGATCTGTTTTTGAAAATAAACCCTTCATACATATTATATAATTTATGATTTTTATAATAAATATATTTGTATAGTTACAATTTACTATTGCATAGATATATTTGAGAAGGTGACACAGGCAAAATGTAAATAACAATTTAAAATTTTATTAAACAACAAAATGCTTTCCTGCTTAATACTATTGTGGAAACACTGACACATTTTTTTCAGGACTCTTTGATGAATAGCAAGTTTTTATTTGAAAAATAAAGTCTAAATGTCTTTATAGTCTGTTTTGATCAATTAAATGTGTCCTTGCTGAATAAAAGTACACATTTCTTTCAAAATAGTATTAATTCAGCGATGTGACTAGAAGCACAAGACAGTGTATTTACGGTTCCCTGTTTACTAACAGTTGTCGGACATTAAAACGTCTTTGTTCACAAACGTTAGTTTGGTCAGTAGCTGTTGACATCTTTCTTATTTGTAGCCACAAGATCCCAGACTGCTGCCGTGGTTACTATGTCAACCATTGTGAGTTCAGGATAGCAGAAGTGACTCTTTTATTCTGCACAGAACAATGGGATTCACTCCTTCAAATAAATGCAGCTGCCACTCCAAAAAGTTTGCAGGGAGTGAGTAACCTGTGTGACTCTGACCGGGGACATGGCTTTTATTCAGATGGTGCAGTCGTATCAGAACAGTAGAGTAAATGGAAAAGCAGCATCTATCTTGCTCGAGGCACATTGTGTAAGCACTGCAGTTGTTTCTTTGACCTGTCTTCTCTTATGGCCTGTGGCTGCACTGCTGTTCTCATTGTCCAAGTGTCGGTAAATGACAGCTGTATGAGGATATTTTCTTGTGCATACTAAATATGCTTTTAGGGAATATCAGTGCAACAGTAATAAATCAAACATCAAGGACCGAGCTCAAGTTAGGGCCACCTACGAACATGAAAAATCACTGTGTTCTGGCCTTGCTTCAGGGGATCTGCTCATGCTGAAATGAGCAAACACCATGGTGCCCTGTACACTAGCCTTCACTGCCTATCTAGCAATCAAATGGAATTATAGTATAACACATGACAACTGCACTCTTGTATTGACATTTCAATCTGAAAAGTGTGAAGTTTGAAATCATGCTTGCTTACATTCTGTTCTTTACACCTTAGGGATGATGAGGGTTGCACTGATCGGAGCCTAGATTTCTGTAGGGTCACACAGGTTTTAGCAAAGTTCTCAGTTTCAATATTCTGTGTTTTTCACAGATCTGCAATTCTCCAGGCTGCTGAATTGAGTGTGAACACTATTTATATTCAATGTCAGATTCATTTGGCTTTGATCCACAGGCGAAAAGTGGCGAGAGGGAGAGAGGAGAAGGAGCGTGCAATGGGAATTGAGATGAAGTGGAAATGTTTCACTCCTCTGACCCTTGGTAACTCTGTGCTGATAACAGTGGCAGGCGAAGAGGAACTGAGCCAATTGCAGTTGGGAGTCATTCAGAATTGCTTTAACAAGTTTATGAAGCGCTCAGAAACAGTGGCTCAGCAGAAGCAGCAGGAGCCAAAACATCGAGCTACTAAATGAAATGAGATGTTAAATCAAAACAACAAAAGCCTTCACATTCAAAGACAAAATGAAATCTGATTCTTTAAATCACATCATTATAGATTCAGGCCACAAATGTTGCAAATAAGGGGCCATGATTTGAAATGCAATTGTAAACACCACAGAGCAATTCTCTTGTGAATTTAATCAGTTACTCTAAGTCAGTGCAATATATATATATATATACACACACACACATACACACACACATACAATGTGTCCCTGCATATTATTTGTGATCAAAATATTTAAATCAGTTTCGTGATAAAAATTCCACAAAACATTTGGGGTTTTTTTTGCCAGATACATGTCTTACCTTCAGGTTCCCTGCGGCAGTCAGAACAGATTTGACAGCCCTCATGCCGTAATCATAGTGGTGCTGGGAAGAGAGCTGCTCAGAGCACAGTCTATACGTAGCTACAATCTTCACTGAGAGTGGTCGTGCTCTGACAAATCCACAGGAGTACAGCACAATCTCAGCTATCAGAGCATAGTCTGGCACCATCATAGCTACTGTCCGGAAGAGAGCCTGCAGCAGACAATTACACAACATTCACAATCACAGAACAAGGACTATATGCTCCAATAAAGCAGGACAGAAACACACAGTAAACACTGACAGCATGAAATAAAGAAACATTGGTATCAATACATTATTTGTATGGAGTGTATTTAATCATATTAATAATAAATAATGAATGCATAGTAAAATTAATCATCAATTGTTCTATAACACTTTGCATTACATAATTTTAGGTTACAATTTATTACCTGTAAATCTGCATATTATAAACCATGTTTAGGACTCTATGCTTACTTTTCTTTTTAGGAGCACAGTCAAAAATTCAGGAGCACCTGATCTGATCCAAAAAAAAAATTCCCATTACAAGCTGATATTTTACTCCTTAAAGTGATTTGCAGGGGAATTTTGTTTTAACTTTCGTCATGGAATTTTTTCATTGAAATTAAACTTTATTAAAAGTATGTCATCTTTTATGTAAGATTTTTAAAAATTATACTTTATAAGCTTTTCAATTTTTTTTATTAAAACAACAGAATAAGAATAAGCAGAATAAGTTACCAATCAAATGAAATCAGTATTAACAAAATTTATTTGTAATACAGAGGTGGCACAGAAGAACACAAAAGTGACTTGCATGTGCATTTTCATGTTTAATGATGCTCAGAGGTGACATCAAATTCATACATTCTTGTTGAGATTAATGTTTTAAATAAAATTTTGAATACAGAAATATTAAATGATTTAAATAACTAAAAAGATAGTTTAAAAATGAAACTAAAACTGGCAGTATGTGGCGGCAAGTCACAGATTTTAATTACTGAATTATTCATTCATTTGATTCGCTCAAATGGTTTCATTCAGGAATAAAGCGAGTGACTGTCTTTATGAAGGGGAAACTGAATCACTGACTTACTAGATTTGTTTAAAAACGCACGTTCATTTATAAACTAAACACCTCTGTGTCTGAATGGAGATGCACAGCGGCTCAGTTGTGACTTGTTTCAAACTATTTTTGATGACAAAATAGAGCAAAATCAGGCAATAGTGTTATAGTTAGACAATGTATACAGTTAGTCACTTAATATTAAAGTCCCCCTGTAGTGAAAATCAAGATTTTTATGTTTTATGTTTATTTATCTATGTGGTGTTTTTAATATGCTTTTAGACAAACCATGTGCCACTCCATTAATCAACACCATTGCTGAGTATTTTCTCCTTAAACCTGTAGTTTCCCAAAGGCTGTCACAGAAATGCGGTTTGAAACAGCCCTTTTTTTGCTACGTCACAAACTTCAGTAACCAATCACGTCAAAGGATAGATTTCTATTATTAGCATGCAAAATATACCAATAGGATTATCAGCACAAAACCAAATATTAAATAGAGCATTTAATAGAGGATATAGAGCACTAAATAGAGCATAATCACTAGGCGCTCACCGCTAACTTGAAAAATAACCCGCGGCAACAGTGTAAAAGTAGCCCCGAGTCAGACGCACCTTTCCCGCATTGCCGTCTGCACTTCACTCGCATATGCTCGCGGGCGCGAACTGGAATCACAAATTAAGCTGCGTTCGAGCCTTCAGTTATTTAACTGTAATTTAAATTAATATCTCATTTACAAACTCCCTTAAAGGGGTCATCGGATGCCCATTTCCATAAGTTGATATGACTCTTTAGGGCAGGTGTCACCAAACTTGTTCCTGGAGGGCCGGTGTCCTGCAGAGTTCACCTTCAGCTTTCCTCAACACACCTGCCTGGAAGTTTCAAGTATACCTAGTAAGACTTTGATTAGCTGGTTCAGGTGTGTTTGATTAGGGTTTGGGTTAAACTCTGCAGGGACACCGGCCCTCCAGGACCAGGTTTGGTGACCCCTGCTTCAGGGTCTTAATGAAAAGTCTATAATATACTTTGGTTAAAAATTCTCAACGGTAGTATAAAACTACGCCCTTTTTACCTTGTTAAAATGAGCTTGTCAGAATCAAAACAATGGAGGTTGGATTGTTACAGCTGATTTAGGGCAGGTCTGAGGTAAGACGCTCATGTCAATCAACTATCATGGGAGCGGTGTGACGCCACACCGACAGGCATCTAAGAATGGCTCGATTTGAAAAAGGGGATATTATTTTTACAGATTAATTAAAAACCACTGCATGGATTTTTATCATTATAGGGTAGATGTGTGCATACACTGCCAACACACATCAGAGTTCAAACAACATGTAAAAGTGAACTTTGCATCCGATGACCCCTTTAAAAAGCCCCATTAAAAGCTGTCATTCTTAGTTCATCACGATTTCACAAAGTTACATCATAATCAACAAAGCTCTCTACACTGCACAATGAATCTCTTATTTACACTCTCTCTACACTTTGTTTATTAAAGGATTTGTGAGGTATGTCTGTGATACACTATTCAACTTGCAAAAACACAAAGAAACCTTTAAAGCTCTCCTCAGTGCAAACACAAATATGCTGATCGGGTCAGTCGCACTGGTGCTCCTAAATATTTTTTCATAGTCGCACGCAGTAATTACTATCTTTTACTATATATAATTATATATAATACTATTTATAATTACTATATATATATATATTTTATTTCTTCTGGGAAAAAGATGAATATAGGGTATGTGGTTGGCTGGTGGTTGACACCCTCAAAAAATAAACACATTCCATAAGCATGGCAAATCTTTAAGTGAACTTGGTTCTCTACATGCCTTCAGGTTGTCAGGTAGTTCAGAGCGTCCTGCATAACCAGGGTTCATGGTGATAAAGACAGCACAGGTAGGGTTCAGTTTCAGCTCTGTCCCCTCAAATTGCAGCATCTCAGCATGGGCAGAAATACCTGTAGTGAAAAAATAATATATGCATCCAAACCTCATTGAAATTATAGATTTATGCAATCTAAGCATCTTTGACTGGACTCATCAAGTTCAGATGTAGGCATCCATTAAGTTTGATAGCATATGAAAAAATTCTGTAGCTCCATTGATTGAACCTTAAAATCCATTGACAACACAGTTGACATTTTAACTCAAAATATGCACACAAACACACCTCTCTGGATGGTTAAAATTTGCTGAGCCACCACTGAAAGCACTTCCAGATCAATACGGTTGAACTCGTCAAAGCAGGCCCAGGCACCGGACGACAACAAGCCCTGGAAGAGACCAAGTATCTTTACCATGACTTAAAGCAAATGTAGCCTGAACACTCCTGTGCTGCAAGATAACTGACAAAGGATGAGCAGGATGACATTAAAACGCAAGCCTTTTGCAATTCTAAGCTCTCTGATTAAGATACAGCTGGGGTTCCCTGATAGTACTGAGGCTGTAAAGCAAAAGCATTGCAATCTTTGCTAGCATGCCAAACTAAAAGCAAAACTAACATGCCTGTTAAATATTAGATATAGTGCGGTCTAAAAGTCTAGGACCACTAGAGAAAATTATTCTACTATGCTTTTATCTAAAATTTTCTAATACAATTTTTTAAATTAACATTAATTTTAAAATGTCTTAGTATTTATGTTCCTACAAAAGTCAAGCTGACATGAACTCCCGACTTCTTTCTTTCTTTCTTTCTTTATACATACAGATAATTAACATAGTCATTCTCATAATGAACT
The DNA here is from genome assembly GCF_022985175.1 of Labeo rohita. Classification (NCBI taxonomy): domain Eukaryota; kingdom Metazoa; phylum Chordata; class Actinopteri; order Cypriniformes; family Cyprinidae; genus Labeo; species Labeo rohita. Next base: position 17,079,552 of record NC_066877.1, read on the forward strand.
TGAAAATATTTTTATTAATTCTACTTTTCTTTTCAAAATCATACAACTTTCAGTTCATTTCCAGGCATAAATATGACAAAATTCTTTTAGACTCCACTGTATTTCCCCGAGAGAAATGTCTAACTGAACTGTGTATTTATAAAAGCCTCTATTTAATTAGAAATATTTTGTGGGGTCAGTAATCTGGCAGACAACACAAGACAAGATGAGACAAGACAAATCTCATTATGTACTATTATTTCCAAGAGTTCATAACCCCTTTATACAAGCAAACATTTTTTCTCTTCACCAACAATTCTGGCATTCTCAATCTGTTACTATAGTAACCAATGATGGTCACGTCAGTCAGTGCTGTGCTGTTCTGTTTGAGAGTGTTTTCTAAAGACACATGGTGCTTAACCTCATGTGTGTTATTTAACTTAGTGGTCATTTCATATTAGTCTTTTCCACTAAGCTAATGTCAAATACTGTTATATTATTATACGTTCTTCTTTTAAATATAATGCTGTGAGCTATAATTCAGAGTTACATACTGTTAGATCGCTGACTCCATGCCTAGACAAATAAGATCCAGCCCCGGACGCCAGATCCCGTCAGAAAATATCAGTTTGTCCGATATCAGAACAACCCGTCAGCAGAGAGGTCTAATACCCAAACCCTTTTAACAGGAGGTCTTGTCTGGTACCCAGAAATACCCAAAACACTATTAACAGTCTTCTATCAGCCAAGAAGTTGACTGAGGAAAATGCCAATGACAGTGATGAGCATAAGCAGGAGACAAAGTATGATGGTAAAAGGAGCAGAGTTTATTGAATAGTCTTAGTTGTGTATGTCTCAATGCTCAGACTTCGTCTGGAGAACACAAATTCAACAAGTATTGTTATACCAAACTGGTTCACAACAACATCCCATAAACCTTAAGTTTCTATAAACATTCCCTTGTATCTCTTATTCATGAAGACAAACAGCCCTTGAAGCCACACAGTCATAAGACTAAACAACAATGGAAAAAAATATATAAAAAAACAACTATAATATAATATAAATGACTAATCAATTAATGAATCAATAAAATGAATATAAATGACTATAATGATTATTATAAATGATTATATTGAATAACAAAATGATCAAATAATTAATGATTATAAATGAATCAATGAATGAAGAATAAATAAAGAAAGCAAAACACAACACAAATGTATGGTTGCTCTGAGGCAAAACACACACAGTTTGCATTTGAGGATTGTCATATCCTTCAATACAGTATAACTGGGCTAACTATTCATGACATACATCATAATTATAGACTTGGTAACACTAACCTTAAAGAATTTGCCCAGTGCAATGTAGTCCAAGCCATCTGAGCAGTTGAAGACTACACACTGCTTAGCTATGGCTTTAGCCAGATCTTTGGTGGTTTCAGTCTTGCCGGTACCTGCAGGACCCTCTGGGGCTCCGCCAAGATGTAAGTGTAAAGCTCCAAATAGAGTTCTGGTAAAGAAGACAGGTTGAAAAAGTGAAGCCAGTGTTTATGTTAACCAAATGTATATATATACATTTACTGAATTTAATAATGTTAACATATAGATAAAAATGATAAACACTACTTTGCAAAAGTTTGGGTTCTGTATAATTTTTACATTTATTATCCAGTAAAACAGTAATACTGTATGGTTAAATTTTCAGCAGCCATCTCTCCAGTCATCAGTATTACATGATTCTTCAGAAATATTTCTAATATGCTAATTTGCTGTTTAAGAAATGTTTAATAGTTTTGTGGATGCTGTGATTTTTTCAAGATTCTATTATGAATAGAAGGTTCAAAAGAACAGTGTTTATATGAGGTCTTTACTGGCATATTTGATCAGTTTATTGCTTTTTTTTTTTTTTGCTAAAGAGAAGTATTCATTTCTTCAAAAAAATATTTCAATTTCCTTACTTGAGAATGTACATTATATAAAATGAAAACAATGGGAAAAAATAAAGCATGATGTAAAATTTACAGTCCATTTAGTAAATGATTGTTTGCAGAGCATCTTCTGGGTGCAGCCAGACTGAATATTATTGCCTTTGTTTTTTTATATGTAATGTAAAGAATTCTAACCTATAGCAGCGATCAGTGAGAGGGGTAATGACCAGTCGCGGTGTGTTTCCAAGATACTCATAGCCGTATGCCAAGCCTGCATTGATCATCTTTGTCTGAAGCTGGTTTTCCTTCATACACAGGGTCAAAAAGGGAATCACAGAAGATCATCTGAGTGTCCAAAACAACAGCAAAGCATACATCATTTTCAATCACGCTTACAGACACTCAAATAGACTTACAATCCAATAATAGCGTAGTTGGCTGAGCCACTCAAAGTTGGTCTCATCATCCACACCCTTCTGTACCAGAGAGGCCAAAACGTCCCGGGCGTGAACGTCAAGCACCACCAGCGCTCCGAGTGTTACTCGGTTCTGTTTGGACAGCTTGCCACGCACCAGAGTCACAATGTCATCTATCTGACTATTGTTCTGCTCGAGATAAGCCTGAAGAGCCTGATTCAGAACACCGAAAAAAAAAATTGTTATAACGTACAGTAAGACAGCCATTACTGCAAAATAAACCCATCACGAAATGAGGCATAAAATGACTACACATTATCCTGGTTATTATATGGCTAATTGGCAAATAATTAAATAGATATGAAATATTTGAGTTCAATTCATTTTTTATGTGAAAAGAAAGAAGACATGAAAATAGCACAGTCTAGTTTAGCAAGTCACTAAGCACTAATATTTAGAAGAATGCCATGAATCACCAATAAAAAAGAGAGCTGTGCAATAAAAGACTATGTATAACATACCTTTGGTCCCTTTGCAATGGCTTCATGAATGTCCTTTGTCCAGTAAACCTGTGACACACAGAGCACTGTCTGACCCGGCCAGGCCCTGACCCAGTTGATCCTTAGGTCTTTGGGATATGCTTCAAATGCCTCACCAATCACCTGACAGCCAAGAGTCAAGGGGACAGTTTTACATGAATATGAAGACTGATGTGAAATTCATGCACTCTAACTTTTTCAGATTTGATTCATTTATAGCCTGTAACCATGATCTGAAATTTAAATTTTACCCCTTACAGTTCCATACTGTTTAAAGGGGTCATCGGATGCCCATTTTCCACAAGTTGATATAATTCTTTAGGGTCTTAATGAAAAGTCTATAATGTACTTCGGTTAAAAGTCGGCTCCAATAGCCTCGCGCTTGGTGCGCGACATACAGTGAAATTGTGTTCACGGTGACCTAAGTTCAAATCCCAATTTGTGTTCCTTTGCCGATCCCACTCCCCTTGCTTTTTACGCAATGCTTTCCTGTCTTATCTACACTGTCCAAATAAAGGCATTCCCTTCACAAACAAACGTAATCCACTGCATCTTCAGCGGATCAGACGTCAGAAGTAAATGACAACCACTATGTTCATTATTATATCCGGCATCGAAACAGTAGAGGTCGAACTGTTACAGCTGATCTGAGGTAAGACGCACATGTCAATCAACTTTCACGGGAGCGGCCTCTGTGGGTGTGACGCCACAACGACAGGCATCTGAGAATGGCTCGATTTGAAAAAGGGGATATTATTTTTACAGATTAATTAAAAACCACTGCATGGATTTTTATCATTATAGGGTAGATTTGTACATACACTCCAAACACACATTAATGTTCAAACAACATGTAACAGTGAAGTTTGCATCCGATGACCCCTTTAAGTTAAATAAAGCTCTGATTTTTATGTTTTTAATTCAACACCCTATTAAGTAATTCCGTGGTGTGAAATTTAAGTGTGAAAAGGAGGCTCTAAATACATTTGCATTCATTACGCATGTTTGTAAATAACATTTTCTTTCACTTTGATGTTACAAAGATATTGTGTTCATAAGTTAAATATATAGCCCTAATGCTTCAAAGTGCTTCCAAAAATATGAAAAGTCCCAAGTGGGTGAATGCTTTTTAGAGGCACTGTAAATCATTGTATTATTAACTCTCAAAAACCAAAAACTGTCATTGCACAGCCACAAGCAATTACCTGTGCAAAGAATTTGTCTACGGAAGCAATGAATGTACAAGCCAATTGTTTTCATTTCTGCTGAAATCCACTGACATTTCTGTACCTTGTGTATGGAGCGGAGCATGCCAGTCTCCAGCTCCAGGAGCCATTTCTCCACCTGCCCACGAGCTTTAGATGTAGAGATGATATCCAGCAGCTCCACCACCTCTCCTTCACTGCTCCTCATATGAGTGATGTCCAAAACGTCAGTGAACACGACATTAGCAATACCCTCAAAACACTTTTTCAGGTGGGGCTGCACCCTGGAACATAAAGATGCCAGTGAAATATTGCCCGTTTCCAACACAAGTCTGATATTTCACTTGAGGTGACATGCAAAACCAATTACTCCATGATTATGTTTCAGGAACACCTGAATCTCTGGTTCAGAGAAAAACCAATACTCAAATGTGTAACCCTGTCAGACAATAACATGGACAACTTTTATGCTGAATCACCTGGAGTCAGTGATTCTGTTAACATCATTTATTATCACTTCCACCCTCTGCTACTTTATGACACATACTTCTACAAACCAGCCGCTGCAATTCGGATTTTTTATTTCTGTAAAGCTAGAATTTTCTCTCAAACGTAACAGAAATGTGGGAGACACAAAAGATCAGTGAGAATGACATGGAGAGAGTGAGATACAGAAAAAGAAAGCAAGAGAGAGGTGGTCAGAACTAGTAATAGAGCAGAAAAGCAAGGCCAGCCAAGGCAAACATTCCTAGTTTGTGAAACCAAAAGCCCTATAGTAGTACAATTTGAACTTGCATTTGAGGCATCATCATTCATCATTAAACAAATACCTGGGGTGAAATATAACAAGATTTGCTTATACGTTAAGGGCCTGCACAGGGGAGCCACAGCCGAGAAACTAGGCCAGAGTGTCACAGGAAGAAGAAAAAGTACTATAATTAAATTCCCTCAGTAAATACTGGGTTTTAAGGGGTTCAAATTGGGTTTTCCGAGGCCGAGGTGAAGCTAAATTGCTTTTCATTTGTCCTTCCCTGTTCCTTTTGAGGCCTCACATACTAAATGTTCATGTAGGCAGCAGCGGTTAGGTAGGCGGCGTAACATCAGTTAGATGTGCCCTGGGAGACATGCCAAAGTAGGCTATGTGAAAACATAAGATATATTCATAAATATCACAGGCTTGAGATTAAAGCTCGGCAGAGCGAATGTTGTGTTTCTTATTTCATGTTACAGTAAATTACATCCGGCCTACATTCTACATCAAGGTGAAAATTCTTGCATATACTAAACCCTCAGAATTCCTGGGACTTTGTAGCAGTTGGAAGCTACTGAGTTGTACCGATACAGTTTCACTCTCTGTTATTCTTCACAAAAATTCAGAAAAAAAAGCATAGCAGCACCGCACATCGAAAATTGACCCAAACTTGCATCATCTTAAGGTTTTTTGAATAATTGATATAGCACAGACTGATCTACCATAGTTCTTTCCGACATTCGGTCATAGAGCCTGGCCTTATTATAAAGCAATCTATCAACAAAGCCAATCCCAAACACCAAGAATATTGAAAACAGAAGACTTCAAAGTCAGATCCACTTAACTGCTGACAAACAATATTCCTCAAGCCCATAAATCATATTGTTTTCCAAAAATGCTTGCTTTAAGCCTCTTTTCCTTTGAGGATATGGAGAAAGTGTGAGATTACTGTAACCACACTAAAAGTGCAAACCCACAGAAATCCTGACACTTCCTATAGCTTCAGGAACATTTGTAACTGCACCAGTGGATATGGATCCAACAGAATAATCACTAGTGGTTGACTGTGGGTTTTTCAATGCTCAGTGCCTATACTTCTGTTCAGAAAGCATAGTCGCTGATGACAGTTATAATGCCATTATACTGTATACACTACTGTTCAAAAGTTTACGGTGAGTAAGATTCAACACTGATAATAAGAAATGTTTCATGAGTACCAAACCAGCATATTAGAATGATTTGATTAGAATGAAGCGACACTGAAGACTGCAGATGGCTGCTGAAAACTCTCTGCCATTACAGGATAGAAACTGCATTTCAAAATTTATTGAAATAGAAAACTGTTATTTTAAACTGTTATAATATTTTACAATATTACTGTTTTGTAATAACAAATGTAAATGTAAATAAATGTAAATGTAGCCTTGGTGAGCACAAGTGACTTCTTTCATTGAAATCATACCAACTCCAAATGTTTAAAGTTGGTGAATATAACAATTCAGCGATAGTACATTATATGCCACAACATTGCTAAAAATGAAAAGAAAGATTAGTTTATACAAAATTTACCTAAAATTCACAAAAAAACCCATTACTTGCTGACAAAGCTATTAGTAAAATTTTACAATAAATGACCAAATATCACTTTATCTATAGACTGTCATTACTTTCAACAAAGCTCTTGTGTACCTTGTTGGATCCTTAGTCTCAGCAAGGATCTCCAGCAGCTCGTCATTTGACAGGAAGAAGAAGCGTGGGAAATAGAGTCTCTTCTTCTCCAAGTATTCATTTAGACCCTTCAGAATGAGTTCCAGCAACTCGTTACTGCTCTTCATCTTTTCTAGCATTTTTTCAATGGCCACCACCGCCAGGACATGCTTGTCCTAAGAGAGAAACACATGTAATGCACAGAACGAAAATACCAAATAAATCTTTTTAGACACAGTCACAATTTAAAAGCCATTTAGGTATGTGTTATAAAAAGTCCAAATGAATGGCATGGGGTAACTAGACTTTTAGTCTTCAGAAAATATGATTTACAAAATGTGTCACTGTCATGCTAGGTTTGTTACAGGCCATCTGAAAGGCATTGGGATGCAGTTCTTAGGTGTTGTAATAGGTTGCAAGGGTGTTCTGGGGAGTTGCTTACATCCCCAAGCCAAACGAGACCACCAGTTTCTACAAAATTCAAGTCCTTAAATATGCCTTGGGTTCCTTCTTCAGTGTATGCGATTCAACCATTTTCAACACCTCTCCTCAACAAGCCCCAAGGTAATATCCATGTGCGAGTTACACTCTGAAGTTTAATATTTGGTGAAATCCTTTACCGTATGTATGAGAAATATCTTCTATATCAAGTACCACTAATAATTTAGTAGATCAGAAAAGTGCATATTTGACCGTAACAGGCATATTAGACTGATCTCTACAGGAAGCCTCTGGACCGTGTGAGATGTTTTCAGGTTCAGCTGCAGTTGTGAAACTCAACAAGCCTGAAAATCATGGGTAATGAAACACCATCAGACTTCTTTTAATTCTCTGCCCTCAAAGTTCAGATAAATCCATTTATGAAAAGATGATATTCATAGCCATATTTCCCTGGTTTCACAAAAGAGTTCATTTATGAAAGGTGTTTCCCACTAGGAAAACTCATCTTATCTTTCGCGGTCTGATTTTCAAACGTTCCTCCAAAGGTTGTATGAAGGCCACGTCCTTCATTAGAGAGAGAGGAAACAATTGGATACCCCGCCCCCTCCCTTTCCACCCCTCACAGATGCTGCTCACCTGTAAAGAGATAATAATTGCTTTTTCCCCTTTTCGGATTGCTATTGATTTTCTATTACCTACGGTGACTAGACTTCACGTTCACAGAGAGATTGAAGTTTAACGATCACTTTTGGATGACAAAAAGGCCTGGGTTTCTTGACAGGGACTGAGAGGAAGTAATGAGGGGTTGTTAATAACCAAAGCCTACACAAAATAACCCCTTTAAAACATGAAAAGACACCATTGGATAACTCTAATGAAAGAGAGAAGGGATGTTTTCTGCCAATTACTCTTTTAATTATTCTCCCTCTCAGTCACACTGAATTACATTAGAGTGAGAGGGTGAGTGCTGCCGGAATGTGTCTGAATGACGGAAATCATCCGCTTCCTTTCACAGGGTGCAGAAACATGCAGGTGGGCTGCTCAACAGAGCCATACATTTTCTTCATGAATGCATTCCCTTTCATTTACAGTAGCATTATGCCTCGGGATCCAAAACAGCTTCGTATGTCCCTTCTTGTGTCTTCAGCAAAATAAGAAAATAAGATCTACATATACCACACTGATGTTTCCCCCAAACACCCCACTGGTATTATAAGCATGGCATTCTTTATGTACTGCTGTTCATGAAACCAGCTTTCCCGTAAAGCAGCAACAGGCAAAAGCACCTGCCTACCAGCTGAAATAATACGTGTTTGCTTTTCCAAGACGAGCCATTTATGGCTCGTAATGTGGAAATCGTGGAGTGGTGTAGGAATTATTCAGAAAGAAAACATCCTTAAAGAAACCCAGAATTTCGAATTCAATTACAGAATGTTTATCTCCGTTTCTGTCAAATGGGGAAAGTTAGGAACACATTAGAAAAGAGTAAATAAAATCTGCAGGCTCTGAAGAGCTCCGTGGGTAGCATAGATGAAGAGAGACACCTAGTGGGTATTCTGATATCGCAGTCAGTAGTATTATCAGATTACAGCTTGATTAAGCACAAAGCTGTTTTTCAACATGCTCATCGACATAATTGCTTTAGATGCACGTACAAAAAAATATATGACTATCCTAAGCTTCAATTTTTGTTTGTCAACTGTCAGAAAATAGTCTCTACAGCACCTGTGACGAATTAGTATACTGCCTTTTAACTCACATAAAAGTGCTGAGTTTTTTTTCGAACCTACAGACACAAATTTTCTCAAACTTTGCCTCATGCTGTTCGACGACCTTGTTTTCTGCACACTCTCACATTTGAGTCCCTTCAGACAAAATCCATAATTCCTATTTGACGGTACAGCCGGGCGACTTTTTTTCCATTTAGAGGAGGACAACAGATATTGATGTCTCTCATAGCACTGAGACTGGGGTTGCCAATTACTTGCTGAAGAGTCTCTAGATGAGTGACTGTGTTTGGGTGTGTGTCTGATAGCTGTCTCATTTGTCATGAACACACTATAGTTTTACACAATAGAAATGTCAGGAACTTTTTCAAAGAGTTATTAGCAGTTCTAGATATAAACAAACCCAAGTTCCTGTTTATATTTTGCTACATACTGTATGTAGGGCTTTCTGACTCACCAAGCTGACTTGTTTCATAGTGTCCCTCCAGGTTTTATCCACAGCAGTAAAGCGACGTCCCTCTTCGGGCATCTGGGCCATGATGTCTGGGGAACTGAAGATGGGCTCAAGGTAGAGCCAGGTGCCTTGAACCTTTAACCACTCATCCATAATTTCTTGCAGCAAAAGCAGCTTACCCTCCCAGTCCCTGAGATACATGCAGACACACAGTGTAAGCAAGCGAGACAAATAGCTAAAAAAAAAAAACTGTACTTTTCTGTACCACTGATACAGTCTCTTTTTCCATTTTGGTGCTTCAAAATCAGAATTACAAAGTATGTGTTAGTGGCATTGCTATCTATGCAGGGTCAGAAAGCTCTCAGATTTCATCAAAAATATCTTAATTTGTGTTACAAAGATAAACGAAGGTCTTACAGGTTTGGAACAACATGAAGGTGAGTAATTAATGACAGAATTTTCATTTGTAGAATACACTTATGAACTATTGTTCATACTGATTGCAAAAAATGCAAAAGCAGACACTCATTTCTCACCGTATCTCAGCCTCAAATGGCTTGATGAATGGTGAGCCTCTCATGGTCTGGGTCTTGACAATATGGTCATCCAGCAGCATTTGGATTTCATCCAACGAGGACAGAATAGAGGTTCCGGTTTCACGATAGGGCAGGAGGGTGAATTCCATCTCCGCCCATTCACTAGCCATGCGCTCCATGGCCTTTTCAAGCCCGTGTTCCTTGCTGGCCCCTTCACTGATGGTTTCAAAGGCAGAGAGGTGAGCTTCCAGATGCAGTGGAAGAAACTGGGCCACACAGGCATCTTCCTCTGAGGGTTTGAGGGGGAAGCCGACAACTGCAGACATGGCCTCCCAGTGGCGCTCGCGGAGACCGGGGTTACAAAGCACCTGCCGAAACAAATCATCCACGTAATTAATGAGCAGCCCAGCATAGAATATGCACTCTCAGAATTCCCCAGAAAGCACAGCAGAGATTTCAACCCCTTGCATGTTCTTTATTAAAAATTTTGGCTAATTTATAATGCTTTCATCTACCAATAAAAGTGAGGTACTGTTAAAAAAGGATAGTTGGGACAGTGACTCAAATGAAAAGCATCATATCTCTGTTCGGCACCTGCACTAGAGGAATGTGTTCCTTAAAGGCTTCCACTTCCGCCTTCACAGAGGTGGCGATTTGAAGAGCTTTTGGTGAGTCCTGGAAGCTTTTCTCTAGCTTGTACAGGGAACGACTGTAGTTACCCACATCAGCTTCCACTTTGTCCGGGTTGACGGCTGCGAGCGGGCCGTTCACCCACTGACGGTGTTGATTCTGAAACTCAGCTGCTGTCTCATACAGCCGCAGATAAGGGAGCAGACGGTCTTGAACAGTTTTACACTGTGGGTACTGAGAGACAGGCCAGCCAAAGGCCTCCTCCTCCTGGTTGAAGCCTCTGATCTGATGGATAAGAGAGTGAATGAGTTTGATTGTGCAGGTGCAATGATAAAAGGGGCTGTTCTCAGAGGCACTCTAAAACTCTTTGATAAATCCAACTGATAAATATCCTAAACATCCATTGTGTGAACAGGATTGAGTTTTTCAGAATGACAATAGCATTTTCAGCATTTTAATGCAATATGCCAAAGTTTGCATAATATTACGTGGAATGTTGACAAAGACCTGGCTAATGAAGTAGTGACATAAACCAATATTTTTTTGTCCACAGTACCCAGTACCTTTTCCATAACCAAGTCCAGTTTGGAATTGAGGGCCTTGGCTTTTTTCAGATACTTGTTGAGTTCAGAGAGGTCACCAAAGGTCATAAACTCCTCCACTTGCTGTTCATAGCTCTTGAGATCCTCCACAACCCTCTCACATCTCAACTACGATTGAAAAACACACATTATTTTATGCATTAGTGCAGCAGTGCCAGACTGAACATCAAAGTGCAGAGTTTTAATCATGTGTCTCATTGGTGAATTTATGTTTGAATTTCTGATTTTTCTGTTTTCTTATATTTTGTTCTACGTTTTTGTTCATGCCGAGTATCAAATTAAATTTTAAATTTTACTTTTTTATGTCTCTCTGTGTGTTTTTGTTGCTGGTATACAATAAATGCTTAGTAAATGTACAGTACATTTGGAATGTTTTGTTGCTACTAAGTACTGAATAAAAGTTCATGCTTGGAGGTTCTTCATTGTTTTCCTTAATTTTTGTTCTTACATGCACTATATAATGTACAGAGTGTTGTGTAATGTGAAGATTTGATGTGTCTGTAAATCTGTTGCCTTGCTGACACTGTTTATATGTTTCCATGTTCGGTTTGATCAGTTGTTTTTTTTTTTAGAATTGCCTGTGCTGACTGGCCAGCATGTGGCATCCCTAGTACCTTGAGGCCATCCTGGAACTGGTTGGTCTTCTCTTTGATAATCTGACGGTGCTGATCAAAGACGGAAGGCATGCGTGCATGACACAGGAAGGTCTTGCTGTTCAGCTGAATGTCTGTGAGCGAGAATGTGACATAATCCACCAAGAAACACAACCTGCTGTTGGACTCCTGGAGCTTCATTTCCAACTGAGGCATTTCTTCTTCCTCCACCTTCATCACATATGCCTATGACAAACAGGAAATTATATACTGAAAGATCTTTTGTTTTTTGTGTTTGTCGACAGAAACAGGTTCAAAGATAACAATGGAGGTCAGTATTACCTTAAGTTCCATGAGTTCCTGTGTATTTGATGGATTTCTTAGGGCTTTATTTGATATTGTATCATATTCCTCGCACAACCTAGAAATCAGTGACACAGATTACTAACAGGTTACTGGCAAAATGTTTTGGAAATTGGTAAATGACTCACTTGTTATTAAACTCTTGATGACCCTGCAACATGTGAGTGACCAATTTCTGCAGGAGACCCTCTGCTCGTTTTACAAGGGCACGGACCAGATCATGGGAGTGCACTTCAAACATGCCCAAACGCACCACCTTAAACACAATAAATGAAGATTTCGGTCATAATTTTGAAAGGAAAGGCTGCTAAAATATGAAATGGTATAACTGATGTAAATAATCATCAACCTTCAGGGTGTTGTATTGGATCTCATCAGCCAACTGCTGGTAGCGTGTCACCTCCATCATCAGCTCCTGGAAGGAGTGCTGTTCCTGCAGGAACTGGGTAACATCCTCCTCAGCTTGCTGGGACACCAGAGGTGCATACTTATCATAGAGACGGACATGTTTCAAAGGTTCAGCTCTTTCTGCGTGTATTACACGTCTGATCTTCTCCTGCTGGGTCTTCAGGATCTCTGGCAAGATGATGGGCTTCAGAGTACGGTGTGTTTCTGGGCCAGGCTACAATAAGCAGAATATGCTTTCAAAGGGAACAGCAGTGTCTGGTTATAATGTATACATTTGAGGGGCTCAAAACAATTAATAACTTGCTAGAAATATAAATGTTAACCGAGTTCTTAAGTTAACCGAGTTCTATTTCAGAGTGAAAAATCTTGTTGACTCAGTTTCAATAAATGGTCTGAAGACGTTTTGAATTCTGAACATATAGTATGTTTTCAAGTACACTGAACTCTTTTATCTCAAAAGATCAAGCAAAATTTGATTCCTCGTGATATGATCCCTTTAATATTTATATCGCTATCAAACCACACAGCACAAGCGAGATGTAACATAAAATTAAAAAAACATATGTTTACCCATTCTGAATACAGCTTCGTCTCTACTCGAGGGATCAGACTTAAGGATTTCAGCATCATGTCATACACATTTAGCAGAGTGCCTTCAAAATGTTTGAAATCAGGTTCAAATTTGATAGTATTTTGATCCAGCACCAGCCTTAGGACAAACCCTGGATGCTCGTAGGCTCTCACTGACCGCTTCAATGAGGAAAAAAAAAACACGTTACTTCACAGGCCATGGGGATTTATAAAGGTTGTCAAAATGTAAATAATAAAAGATACACTGAAAAAGATTACGCAGTGATATAAAAATTCAATTTGTTCTAAGAAAAAAAGGTTCAGAGTTTGCCGTGGTACAGATCTTACAGGGTCCTGGGCGATGAGGTGTGTGTAGTCCTGAATAGACTCCAGTCCCAGGCTTTGGAGCTGGGAGGTCATGAGCGTGGCTAGACAGTTGTAGAAAGACTGCAGTCGAGCAACACTAGTGTTATTAGGGATCAGTTTGCGCTTGCTACCAAGACAGCAGATTTGCTGCACTTCTGGTATCCACCTGTGTGGTTCAAAAAAAGAAAAGAAACAATCAAACTTGCATTGTTTTTGCAGGGTACAGTCTGCTAGGCTTAGGAAAATGATTAGGATTCTGTTCCATTATCGACAACTGCATAATTGCGTAATATACTGCAATATTGAGTAGTAGTCAATTCATCAATCACTTCATGTGGTCAGTGATGAACTGACAAGTATATGAAAACAGCTGAGAGTGCTTACTCTTTGAGAAGGATGCCTGTGGCATATTCAATGTGTTTGCTGACTAACTGCTGAAAGGCAGACAACTCCAAAGATTCCTGCTCGTTGTGGAAGACCTCCACATCAACAAGACGCAACTTCCTGCAGAAATGAACAAGATAATATGGACATTATTAAAAAGGTCCCTTGTGAGAAAGAGTGCACTAGATGCACTGAATGTGCACCCTTAAAAGTATATACATTACCAGTCAAAAGTTTTTAAACAGTAAGATTTTTAATGTTTTTTAAAGAATTCTCTTCTGCTCACAAAGCATGCATTTATTTGAACCAAAATATAGCAAAATCAGTAATACTGTGAAATATTTTTTACTATTTAAAATAAGTGCTTTCAATTTGAATATATTTTAAAATGTAACTTATTCCTAAGCTAAAATTTCAGCATCATTACTCCAGTCTTCAGTGTCACATCCTTCAGAAATCATTCTACCATGCTCATTTGCTGTTCAAGAACATGTATTATTATTATTATTATTATTATCAATATTTTTTATTTTATTTTTTTCAGGATTCTTTGAAGAATAGAAAGACCCAAAGATCAGCATTTATCTGAAATAAAAAGCTTTTGTAACATTATTAACTATACCATTTAACCTCTTAACTCTCACCCACCCCCTCAGTGGGACGTCTAAGTTTACTTCACTATATTACAAATAAATCCTAAACAGATATTAGAAATAGATATTTTACCACTGTTATTTGTTACAAATTATGTCAGAACAGTAACAGATTAATTTATGACAAGACTGCACCTCAAAACTCTATATCATAACAGGACCTTTGTCTCAAAAGTCTTTTCATTGCCTTTTTCACGTTTTAGAAATCATCATAAATGATATATCAATGGAAACTTAAAACCTCAAAATTCATCCTGTGAAAGCCATTTTAAAATCGGACATTGCTTTATCTTTATGGGACTTCAAAATCATATTACAAAATGTATTCTTTCATGATTTATAACAATTTAAGTTTGGATAGTGCACTTTCACATCTATGTTCAAAAATGGGGGTGACAGTTAAAGGGTTAAAAGCCTGAAGTCAGTATAATTTTTTTTAGCAAGGATGCTTTAAATTGATCAAAAGTGATGATAAAGACATTTATAATGTTACAAAAGATTTCTATCTCTTTCTATTCATCAATGAAACCTGAAAAAAATCGACCAAAAATCTAGAATGATTTCTTAAGGAACATGTGACTGGAGTAATGAAGCTAAAAATTAATCTTTGAAATAAATAACATTTTAAAATATACTGAAATAGACAATGGTTATTTTAAATAGTAAAAAAAAAAATTACTGTTTTGCTGTATTTAATAAATATGTAATGTATAAATGTATTTAATAAATTAATAAATGGAATAATGTCAAATTAAATTTTTACTTTAAATTACATTTTAAACCATTACATTTTAATAATAACATGCAATGAAGTGTCTGAAAATGTTATATTCAGTTTGCACTGTATATTACTTCTGTAATAAAAGACCTTTTACTAACTAGTTACTAACAAAACATTTTGAAAATTTATCAGCAACTCTTTTTTGGACAGCAACTTTTTTTTACTCTTGATGACACCTCAACATCTGAGTAACAAGTTTCTGCATGATACTAAAGTATGATAAAGTGTACATTTTTCCTACAAGAGGTTTTATTTCTACAATGCAGTTCACCACATTCAACGTTCTGGAATTGTCTAGTCCCATAGTCTCTTCATGGACGTCTGACACTTACTTGAAAGACACTTGCCACAGATCTAGTACTGCGAGCATAGTGGGATTGATTGAGTGAAGCTGGTTTCTCATTCTTTTCTGGGCCTGAAGAAATGATTTATTCCATGGCTTTGGAATAATTTCCATTCTGCAAGACACAAAGCGGAAAAAAGGAAACAATAAAAACTCTGGCATTTAATACACAATGATTGAAAGAATATTGAAAAAACATGTAATTTTTCATGTTTTCTTTCTACAGTGAAGGCTTTTTAAAATGTTATGTCATTTAAAAGTATTAACATAATACAAAATGCTTTCCATCATTTTGGCAGATTTAAAAAAAACTTTTTCTGGCATATTACAAACCCTGCCACAGTAAAGGATGCTAAAAGGGATTAGAAGTGAAGGGTATTAAATGAAGTTTTAAAATACTCTTACCAGAGAAGTTCTTGTTACATCAAAGTCACAATTCATATAATATAAAGCTGAATTTGAATTTAGAAGAAAACAATTACTTTCAAGAATCTGTATTATGTCTGAGATACTCTTTTCGCCTTGTGTTGTGTACCACTAAAAGGAATTTAGCAGGACTCACTCCTGTCTATGTGGAGGGAGAACTCTAGCTTTGGGCTCTTGATTCTGTCTGGGGTCTTGCAGCACAAAATCCACTACATGGAGAACAGAGGACAACAACAACACACAATACTTGGTTATGCCATTTAGACAGCAGCACAGAGACAGTAAGAAAGCTGTTAAAATAAATTGTAAAAGAAGGCAAATTAATAAATTAGCTAACAGTAAAAAAAATATTGTATGACAATAAAAATGAGGGGCAAGCACCAAGTATAAACATCAGATTTTTTAATAAGCATTGAGTGAAAAGATCCCCACCAAAACATATAAAGCACCTGTGTCTACTCTGCAAACTGGCAGATCAGCCAAACAGAAAACTATACCAATGGCCTTTTTGACGCTGAGCAGATAGTCTTCCCTCATCTCATCTGAGAGGGCCTCAATGGTTCCACTCAAACTCTTGAGGTGCTCTGGGACTAAAGCAAGTACGTTCTTAAGCCAAGAGTCCTCCATGGCTGCCACGTCCTCTGTGCCTATCCCATTGCGGATGTAATAGTAGTACCTCTGAAAGACAGAACACAAAACAAAATGTTTGTGACCAAACAGCACAAGGCCATTCACTATTTTTAACACAGGAATGACTACCTTTTATTCCAGTGCCTCACATCTGAAATCAAACTGAACTAAAATAAACATGCAGATAAAAGGTTGTCACTTACCAAAATGTCCTTCTCTGCAGCAGTAGGCGATCCTGAAGTGGATGGGGTGCTGTCTTCTGTGATGGACGTAGCAATGGCATCTTCACGGTGCCTGAAATCATATTGTTCTTCTAGTGATTATATGTGACAGGTACAATTTGTCATCAAGAACTCATTTTTATGCAAATCAAACCCACATTATAATGCTGACGAGAGCACTGCGAAATTGCTCACGATCCCTCTTGGGTTGGCCACCCCCATGACGCTTGTAAGAAAGTCCTGAAATCCCACCATCTTTGGCCCTTTGACCTCGATGACGAGTCTGACGCCATTGTATCCCTGCTCCTTGCACATCTCCTTAAGAGAAGGTAGAAGTATGTTCTCACAAATAATTACATGTAATATAGTATTTTTTTTAAATCAAAATATGCTGTATCTCCTACTAGAGAGTAAAGAGCCAAGGGTGTCCTCTTGAGATGGTCTCTGAAGTCTAAAGCTAGGGCTTGCTTCATGCCACCGAGGTTTGGAGCGAACCTGAAAGTCACAAGCGACACTGATGTTGGTTGAGAAGAAAAAATCTTGATTTAAAAAATATATGGTGGACCAATGCCAGGTTTTACCTGCTGAATCTGTGGTAAAAGTCCAACAGTTTTATCTGGTTTCTTGGGGGGCTTCTTTTTGCCAAATGGGAAAAACAAAGATGGTTCAATGTTAGTATTATAATTAGGAATTTGTGTTAGACGTTAATAGTGTATATCACCGCACTCATTCTAAGAAAGGTTATTCATGAGGAATTAAACACACTCTATTGACCTTAAATAAAACTTAACTTTTGACTCACCGGCATCTCCATGTTCAGCACTTTGGTTTTCGTCTCTACATTCAAAAATTTGGTTGTTTTCACTTTTTAAAATTAAGCAACGCCATATCTTGCAGATGTCAACATATCTGTGAGAAGAGATTTTGGCACGTTTTCAAAAAAACACAGCTCCTCACCTGTCCAACGGTGTGTGGGTTACACAATACACGACAATTTCTTTGTAAATCCAAAAGTTATTGTAAATTATATTTTAAATGTTGTTTTAGTTTGTTACATGTGCTTGTTCAGTAACTTACCCGCTTGTGAAAGTGTATTTGCGTTGCTGGCCCGGTAACCAAGGAAGCGCGATGCCCAGCGGAACGGGCTCTGATTGGTCTACATCTGACGTAATGCGACAGTGCCCGCCCCATTCACGCATACTTACAGTTAAGTTTTGTATAGTTAGTTGTATTTGTATGCTGTTTTCTCTGCGTTACATTGTAGAAATACACTTTCTTCATTAAAAAAACAAACAAAACAGTTATATTTCTGGGCTAAGGAGTATCTTGCGGGCACTAGAGATTTGCTGTCCGTCAAAGCAACAAGCAACCGACAGAAAGTAACGTCTTTGTAAATCAAGCAAGTAACTAACAAATTAAGTAAATAAATAAAGTAACACTTCAGATAAACCGTACATTAACCCGGTTAAGCATGCGATTAGTCATTAGTTAAACGATGTAATTAGTCAAACAGCTTGTCTCATGAGCTACCCCTGGTGAAAAAAACAGCATATGCTGGTAGGTATGTTTTGATGCTGGTTTATGCTGGTCCTTGACCAGCAACATGACCAGCAAAAACCAGCAAAGGACCATCTTAAACCAGCGTCAAAACCTACCTAACCAGCATTCCAGCATCAAAACATACCTACCAGCATATGCTGTTTTTTCACCAGGGTGCTTTAGTAAAAAATAGTAGATTTAAGTTGCATTTATTTTATGCTACGTATAGTTCAAGTCTGTGAACATATACTGATATCGCTTGAGACTTACTAATATAAAAATTGTAATTAAACTTTGTTTGGAGTACTACTTGTTCACATTTCTTACTTGTACAGTTCACACATTTCTTAATATTAAGCTTAAAATATGTTTTAATGGCACTACTGATATGATCTTTAAATAATATTAGTCTTTATGCAAACTATTTAAAGTGTACATAAAGTATACTTGCAAAAGTTCCACTTTAGCACAATCAAATATACTTAAGTATCTTTATTTGGACTTCAACCTTACTTCTGTGCAATTAAAGTGCGTTTAGCACAAAATGAGTTGTTCCAATTTAGCAGACTTTAAAGACCAGTATAGTATACTATAGTATACTAAACTATAGACCAGTTTAGTATACTAAAAGTACAGTTGCAGGGTATTTTTAAGTACATGCTATGTAAATGTATTTGTAACATGCTTAGCATGAAATAAATGTATTTTAAAACCATTTTAGTATATTTATTTTCTACTAGGGTATGAACTAGATAGAGTGACAAGTTTGTCTTCAGTTGGACATATTTAGGCCTAAACCTTAACAAAGAAAGACACCACACTTGCAGTGTTCTGGTCCTGCATGACTGGGTTGTTCTTCATTTGGTCCTTTCTCACAGAACTTGTGTAAAACTTGCAAATACACAGTGTTCCTGGTCACTCAATCAAGGGGGGAAAACAGAAGGACAAGTAGTCCAGAAACCCTCCAGAGGATGCTGAGAAAGACAGAGAGCTAAATGAAATAAACTACTGACAAGCATGAAATGTTTGAAATGATGGGATATGCATGATAGGAAAAAAAGAAAAAAAGAGACGCGCAGTTTCATTAACCCCTCGCCGCGGCTGAGTGCCATCAATCAGAGTCAACATTACAGTGCTCTGACATTAGACCCCTGCTGCTCTTTCATCAGTACATGATGAGCATCTCTCCAGAGGAAACCCATCTCTCTGAGGCCATCACACACTGCATGAGGCTGTTTATGTGTGTCTTTGACTTTAAAAGATACTTTGTGGTTTTATGCATGAATTCACAGTATAAAAAGACTGTGCTTTTTTCCTAGCTGGTGCTACTGGAATTTCCCAAAAAGTCTTGCTTGACACCATGCCTGTGATGATGAACAGCTTTAAAATACCCTGCGGTGGAATCAATGTGAGGCTGATCAGTACAAAAGGAAAAACAAACACTATAAAATTTAAATACTATGCAACAGAATGCTAAAATATAAGTCTGGAAAAACTGATTGTTTTATTAGACTTCCTAAGAAAACAAAAGCTCTGCCCCAGCTGTCACCACTAGAGGGAGCGATTCACCACATCTTTATTTTTCTTTTTTGGTAAATTCTAATACATTTTTCATTGTATTTACATTTTCTTATTGTTTGCATAATTTAACTAGTTAAACTTTACATAATGTTTCTTGTTATATTTTGTGAAGAACTCTTGTGCTACGTGTATAAACATAAAACACAATGATAACCGATCTCTAATGAATTTATTTAAAAAAAAAAAAATCATTTTAAGAAGTGTATAATCCCAAACATCTCTGTACTAAAGGATTAAAAAACGAATTCAAAATGCAAAACCACAAGAAATGCTGAAGAGCAAACTCTTCAAGTCACTAGAAGTCACTCATCGGTGTCTGAATATCTCTTTATTTCCCAAAAGACTAAAACACAAACGCTTTTTACGCATTTCTCTTCACCCAGAAATGGTTCTGGTTTATAATCTTTTCATATTGTCTGTGTTGTCAGCTCTGTTTGTGGATTGCTTAGGTTTTGCACTCACGCTCTGCTGTATCGATAGCCTAATGCTAACGTTAGCACTCGAGCATCATGTATGTCTGTTTCTGAATTAGTACAGTATTCCGTTCGTTTCTTAACAGCCAAAACAGTTAAATAGGCAATGCTGCTTTAACCGAGATTTATATATGCATAGTTGAATAAAGTAGCAGTTTTAATGTGAGAGAAGCACTCGTACACGATTACGAAGAAATGGACAGAAAGGCTTCAGTGCACTGGGTGACGTATGTCAGGATGGCCGAGCGGTCTAAGGCGCCAGACTCAAGGTTCAAACCTTCCTGTGAAGCGGGGTTTCTGGTCTCCGAATGGAGGCGTGGGTTCGAATCCCACTTCTGACAATAGTTTTATGTCGAGCCATTAAACCTTTAAATAGTACGATTCTTCTTTCATTTTGGGCATTTCTAAATCCCAGAGGTTCTTTTTCGACACATTTAAACAGGACACTTTTTCTATTTAAATGCGTGTAGATTTTATTGTTTTACCACTGACTCTCAAATCTTAAACATATCTAAATCATAAATCCTCAAATATAAATAAAATTAAATATTAACAAATATAATATCAAATAAAAACACAGTTTTAAAAATATTAAATAATATAAAATGTCAATTTGACCACAGGATGCTATTAAATACATTACATAATTTGAGATGTGGTGGAAAGGATCCTGTGGTGGAACATTTTCATGACATAAAAAACATAAGAATGTGAAAAGTGTGTTTTTAGGAGAGGTTATTTTCTAAACGTTCACAAGACCAGAAGTACACAGATTTTACAAGAACCCACTAGCAGAATGAAATTTTACTAAAATGGTATACTGCTAAAAGGGTCTTTGGTGAGAACATTTTGTATTGTCAGGAAAGAAGAATAAATGTGTACAGATTTGTGTACAGCTGTCTGTTTTCAAATGTGAGTGATCATATTCTCTGACACAGGTCTCTGTGCTCACACACTGTAATGCTTCTTACTCAATGGAAATACAATATATACTACCAGTCAAACGTTTTTTTAAACATTAAGATTTTTAATATTTTTTAAAGAAGTCTCTTCTGCTCACCAAGCCTGCACTCATTTGATCCAAAGTACAGCATAAACAGTACAATTTTGAAATAGTTTTCCTATTTGAAATGTTTCATATTTTAATATATTTCAAAAAATGTAATTTATTCCTGTGATTTCAAAGCTTATTTTTTACCATCATTACTCTAGTAACACGATCCTTCAGAAATCATCCTAATATTCTGATTTGCTGCTCAAAAAAACATTTATTATTATTATTATGTTGAAAACAGCTGAGTAGATATTTTTTCAGGTTTCTTTGTGTAACATTATAAATGGTCTTATCATAACTTTTGATCAATTTAAAGCATCCTTGCTAAAAAAATGTATTAATTAAAAAAAAAAAAAAGAGCCTCGTTTGAATGGTATAATGTATAACGTTACAAAAGCAATTTATTTCAGATAAATGCTGATCTTTGGATCTTTCTATTCATCAAAGAATCCTGAAAAACAGGATTGCATTACAGGATCACATTACTCAACTGTTTTAAATATTGATAATAATAATAATAAATGTTTCTTGAGCAGCAAATTAGCATATTTGAATGATTTCTGAAGGATCATGTGACACTGAAGACTGGAGTAATGATGCTGAAAATGTAGCTTCGATCACAGGAATAAGTTACATTTTAAAATATATTCAAATAGAAAACAGTTATTTTAAATATACATTTTTTTGTATAAAAAATGTATATATATAAAAATATTTTGACTGGTAGTGTACAACGTCGAACAATATGAAAAATACATTCATCTATGCTTTACAAATTACAGCACATAATACATGTCAGTAGTCTGTCAAATAATTGAACAGTTTAAGAGTCCTGAACACCTTTTTACACAGCTTTAAAATGCAGCGATGGACATGTGGGAGATTTCATAAATCAATGTCTTCCTGGAGTTTCTTTCTTTTCTGCAGTCTGGCACATTTGGGACATGATTCATCACGGAAACATGAGATGTGGAAACAGGCTCTGCAGTCTAAAAAAAATCCAAGGTACAAGGCAACTGTCATTTTATGAAATACAGGAATGGCCTTATATCAGCTTACTCTCATTGAGTTCTCATCTTAACACTGACTACTAAATGATTAAGTACTATAACCCGAGGTGGACAAAATCATTGCTTTCACATGTCTCAAGACCTAATTAGTGTAATGATTATTAACAGAGTGTGCTGGACATGCTGGTAGTAGGCCTGTGCTGATGTCTGACCTTGGCAGCGGGTGCAGGTGTCTCTCTGAAAAGGGAAAATCACTTCCTCCCCGTGACAGAACTCACAGATAAAACCTTTGGCCTGACACAGCTGAACACAACAGAGGACTGTTAAACACCCTCAAACACTATCTATGCATACATTTATTATTTTATGACAGTTATTTGTGGGAATCAACATGGAACCATAATATAATAATACATAACAGTAAGTGCAACTATCTATTGTACATTGTTCTCTGTTATGTATGTGTGTGTGTGTGTGGGGGGGGGCATCCCAATAGCTGAACAAACCTCACAAATGTTTATGTGAGCAACTGCAGACTGCATCAATGCTTTTGCTGTAGTACAGAGCTGACCCTTTTTTACCCTGATGAGGTCATCGACTGAGAAGAGGTGTAGTTCCTGCATTAGATGAGCAGGAAGTTGTTCAAACTCGTCAAGTATTCTGAAAATAGAAACAGGTGTCAAAAAAGAAAAACCTACTCACACCATAGCCAACTTAAAAGAAACATCCTATACAAATTGTTGTAAGGGTATATGTGACCCTGGACCACAAAACCAGTCTTAAGTAGCACAGGGATATTTGTAGCAACAGACAAAAACACATTGGTATGGGTCAAAATGATCTTTTTTTATGCCAAAAATAAGAATATTAAGTAAAGATCATGTTCCATGAAGATATTTTGTACATTTCGTACTATAAATATATCAAAACTTAATTTTTTATAAGTAATATGCATTGCTAAGAACTTCATTTGGACAAATTTAAAGGTGATTTTCTCAATATTTTGATTTTCTTTGCACCCTCAGATTCCAGATATTCAAATAGTTGTATCTCGGCCAAATATTGTCCTATCCCAACAAACTATATATTAATGGAAAGCTTATTTATTTAGCCTTCAGAAGATGTATAAATCTCAATTTACAAAATTGACACTTATTACTGGTTTTGTGGTCCAGAGTCACATATGGCACTGCCAAGAATGTCCATTAGAAATTCTCTGTATTAAAAATCAGAAACAAGAGGACTAGTAAATCACCCAGTTGATAGTCTGCATGTGCTCAGAAGCTTTTTGACGGATATTAGTTGCTCCTGTAGTTCCTAAAGCAAATGATAACACACAATTAATATTACGCTGCCTGATTCTCCTGATATTAGCAGAAGACATAGACACACTCTACAAAAAGGTCATGCAAAGACCAAAAAACACCCAAACACTTTTTTTATATATATAAGGTTTTTTATATATATATATGGTTGGCTATGATTGGTTCATGTGATAAATCCCGCCTCTTGTGTTCTGGCGCAATCCACTTTTGCAAAACAGTCTGAACGAACAATATAATGGCGTTAATGGGAAGGTTAAATAAATAAGTAAACAACTCACACACTTATATATCATCACTTTGTTGCATCAGAATCAAACTCTAAATGTTATTTTAAAATGTTATTTTACTTAAAAATGTTATTTTACATTGTAAACATATTTTCACAATGTTACTTTTTTTAAACCACATTTTTGGTCAAATAAATGGTGTGCTTACCAACCCTCACTTCCTGCAGGGCTAAGTTGAGGTTTGTTCAATCAGAATTTATAGTAGATTTAACAATCAACCAACAATAGATGATATTGAACAAGATCATTTTCATGATTACTATTATGTAATAAGTATTATTTCTATTACATATTATTGCACCAGGGCAGAATAAAACACTCACTCTGAAACGCTGTAGCTCTTTGGCCTGACTGTACAGGTTCTTGGCCACACTTGTAAGTTTGAAAAGCGGTTGCTGCCATATAGAGTCCAGTAACTGTCTGGAGAAATGGCAGACCGGATACCGTGCAAAATCCCAGTTATTCAGAACCCGGCCTGGAATCACTGATTCCAAACCACCGTGGCAGCCATCACAAAAGTATCTACCCAGGTAGTCACAATACCGCAATTTCTTTGTATACCCTAGGGAGAGAGTAGTAGTCAAGAGAGTTAATGTCAGAGGACTTAAAGCTTTGGATCACATAGCTCACATAGGAGCAGCTTTATTACTCACTGGGCTCGATTTTAGTCCCACAGCCAGCACACAGGAAGTGCTGGGAAGCAATAACGTCACTGCGCCTAAAGAAGACATAAACAAATATTTATATAAATACCCTTGTGAAAAAGAAACATGCTTGCATTAGTGAGTACTTTACATTTTAAAAATGCATTTTTAAAAAACTACTTGCAGAAAATGTATTATTAATAAAAGACCACTTAAATGTAAAGAGTACACTTTCATAACTATGTTTCTTAATACACCTAAATATAATTTTAAAAAGTGTGTTTTATAATACTGTCAAATAAGAAGTTTTGCTTTAAAGAGATTTTTAAATCATGTTTTTTTACATTTTATTTAAAAACACTTATTTTCGACAAAAAACATTTTAACTGTAGTGTGTTATTCAATATTCCATTTAGAGTAAATATATTTTAAATGTACTAAATTGCAGCTTCACCATTAAAATATATTTAAATACATGAAATATACATTTTAATAGAAACAACATTAAATTTTACTTTACCATTAATATTTGGCAGTATTTGGCAGTTACATATAAAGATGTATATGCTAGGTTTTTCCTAAGTGCAACACCAAGAGAGTCAAGCTTTCATTAATGTATAAAGTCTGTTAATGTGAATATGGTGGTCTTGACGACCTGCGTGTTGGCTGGACACAGAAGATGATTTGAAATCTGGGTGGAGCCCAGGTTACTGTTCCTCTCATTCTGGTCTTCTGCACAATCTCTTCAGTTAGACTCATCCTGTCCCCTACCATATCAGAGACAGAGACCTGTGGAAAAGACAGAAGTTTGTGCGTTTTCATTTATTAGAAGTGATAAATTAAATATTGTGAACATTTATGTTTTTAAAAAATGAATGTCTTTAAAAATGTATAATGTGGGTACAGTGTGTGGCAGATAAAAGGAGACACATGCGTGTCTGTTTCTGTGGCTGCACCTGTGTGTGCTCATTGCATGGATGTGTGTTTAAGCAAAACCATTCTCACTTCCTGCAGAGCGGAGTTGAGGTTGTAAGGGTTTTGCAGTAGCTCAGAGGGGAACCACTGCTTCCTGAACTCTGACACCAAATGGTGGGCTAAATCTTCAGCAGAGCGCTGTATTCTGGAGCTCTGGAGACAACTGCAAATAAAACAAGCCTATCTGGAATTAATGCATAAAAAAATCAAACATGACATGGCTTTGTAAGTGCAGAATCCACTGTGTACCTCTGAAAAGAAGCCAGGGAGTACCTGTCTGAAGATAGTTTGGGGGCGCTGTCGTCTGGCAGAGATAAGGAATTGAAAAAAATGAAGAGAAACAAATTCACTTCCTAAATGGCCATCATGATTTTCCTTTGAATTTTCTTCAGAATATGAATAGAATTTCTTTTGAACTGGTAAATCTGCGCGGTGGGGTGACATTCTTTTGAATTATGACTACATAGAAATGTGTTTATTTTATAACTAGGTACTTTAGGTAGCAGCTTACGACAAGGCCTATACTTTGACGTGCAATACTTTAATGTAGTAACTACAATTAAATAACAAAACATTATTTGTACAACATTTATTAATCTTAATGTTACTTTCTAAATGCTATTTTTTTTTTTTTCAATTATCAGACTACCAACAGGACTAACAATGCAACAGTATTACAGTAATATTAATACTTTTATATTAATACTATTAAAATAAAGTCTTCTGAGTTAATTTCCACTACATTTGATAACTGAGATAATAAGATGGCACCAGTTGTGTTTATATGAAACACATGAGAGTAATATAAGAGTTACGGCATTGCAATGAATGACACTGAAAATTAGAGCTATTAAATGATCAAAAGTAAGCTGTAAAGAACAGTATATTTATAAGTTAATTACATGCATTACCTAATGTTAACATTTAAACATTACTGTAAAATGTTACCTATAACTGTAGAAAAGTTGATTTCAGCTTTCAGAAATCACTTTGCCAAAAAAAAAAAAAAAAAAAACACTTTAGAAAAGTAAAATACTGCAGAAGCAAATGCTAATTACTGATAAGCTGTTAGTTTTTAAGAGGCCAGGTCAGCATTATGTGATCTTTAGCAGGACCACATCACATGCATGCGGATGACACAGGACTTTGTTGAAACACAAGCCGATCTTACCCTCAAACCCGCTGTCAAAGAAATAGATTGAGTCTGTTTTTGAGGTATTTTGTGTCTCACATCTGTCTTGATGAGGATGTGTGCTTTTTAACTGCTGCAAACACACGACCCATTTCACAGCCTCCAGCATTTCCAGCACCATATCCACAACTACAAAATGAGCATTTTCCTGCACATAAACAATAAAATGACAACGATGAAATGCATACTTTGCATTGCCGAAATTATAAAACGAGAAATCTAAAAGAGAAGCAGGATTTCCCACATCCACAAAAAGGGATCCTGTGGAAGGTGTTAGGACATTATTTAATCAACTTTACATATTTTGTTACCAATAAAACTTCATCATTATCTTCCCTTAAGTAATTTTCATTTAGAATTAATTAAATGTAATGAAATGTACACTGACATTCAATTTTCAAGTTGTTTTTTTTTTTTTTTTTTAAAGAATAGTCATCAAATCTGCATTTACTTAATCAATACAGTTTAAAATAATGTTTTTCTATTTTAATATATTTTAAAATTTCATTTATTCATGTGGTGCAAAGCTGAATTTTCGTCAGCCATTACTTAAGCCTTCAGTGTCACATGTCACATCCTTCAGAAATCATTCTAATATGCTGATTTATTATTTTTATTATCAATGTTGGAAAGAGTTGTGCTGCTTAATATTTGTAATTTTTTGTAAATATTTTATTGTAACTTTGTCAGGATTCTTTGATGAATGACAAGTTAAAAAGAATAGCATTTATTCAAAATAGAAGTCTTTTCTGAGAATATAAGTCTTTCCTATCACTTTGACACATCTTTGCTAAATAAAAATATGAATTTCCTTTAATAAAAGAAAGAATGAAAAGTTACTGAGCCCAAACTTTTAAACAAGCATGTATACTGTTCGAAAAGATTTCTATTTTGAGTAAATGCTGTTCTTTTAAACTTTTTTTATTCACCAAGAACTCCTGAAAAAAGTATCATATGTTCCAAAAAAAAAAAAAAAAAAAGCATTACAACTGTTTTCAACACTGATAACAAATCAGTATATTAGAATGATTTCTGAAACATCATGTGACACTTAAGACAGAGTAATGATGCTGAAAATTCAGCTTTGATCACAGGAATAAATTTTAATGTATATTTAAAAAATATAAAACAATTATTTACATTGTAATAATATTTCACAATATAATTTTTTTTTCTGTATTTTTGATCAAATAAATGCAGTGATTAGTATCAGAAACATTTAAAAAACATTAAAAATCTTACTAATCCCAAACTTTTGAACAGCATCGTATGTTAACAATATCTAGTCTAAATATAATCTAAAACAAAGATAGATACAGTATGCAAACGTAGGCTATAGGGTTCAATTTGTTAGATGGCATAAGCAGTATTTTAAGCAAAATGTTGACAGGGAACCTCAAATATTCAGGTATTGCTGAGGTTTCCTATTTAATATTTAATGTTGTCTAGAAGTTCCATGTGAAACTTTTTAAAAAGTAGCTTGCAAAAATGATGCACTATATATTATAGAATTCCAACAAATCGGTTTTGACAGTGTACCTGGTCCAGACTGTATAGGTCTGCAGTGGAGTGATCAACACATGATCCATGTTTCTTAGCTTGGTCTGAGCTCCTCTGACCAGCTGCTGGTGGGATGTCAGAGCAGGCTCTTCTTTTAGTCTTTGACTGGAAACCCTCATGTAACCATCCAGAATCAAAAGTGTGGCTGCGAATGTCCTGAGAGATAGGTGAAATTCCTGTGCCATGATTATCCGTGAGGGACCGTGCCTGTCCTGAAGAGCCCTTGGGTGAATCACAGTGATCAAGGCTTCTGTCTTTCTCTGAGGGACTGAACTCTGCCAGTCTATGTGGACTTGAACAGTTAGATTTCACAGTTGGAGAGATAGATTGTTCCCGTATTGGAGGTGTCAAAGACAGACCAGACTGTTTTTCTGTCTCTGTGTTATATCTCTTGCGAGATATGACAGGGCTGCTCCGGGGTAGATGGTACCCCTCCTCAGGCTCAAACCAGCCTGTATCCCATTCAGCAACTGGAGCATTAGATTCGCATACCTTCAGTCCACTTTCATCAATATCATCATCATTAGTGCTGTCAGAGTTATTATCATTTAAATCAGAGTTCACTAACCAGCTAACAAAGCCACAGCTTTTACCCACATTTGCCTGGAGGATGACAGAGGAAAGAACTGTAAACACTCAGGGATTCAGCTTTGATTAAATAGTCTAGTTTCTTTTTTTGCACCATCCTGTAAAAGTACAATAACTGAGAGAAATTATAAATCACTAATTGTAATAGTTTAACCAGAAATGATCATTCACTCACCCTCATGTTGTTTCGCACTTGTATGACTTTCTTACGTCCAAAACAACACTGACTTTCACTATGTGGAACTTCTTCTGTTTTTCTTTAGAGGAACAAATTTCATACAGGTTTGGAACAACACAAGGATGAGTAAATTATGACAGAACTTTAAATTTTGGGTGAGCTATCCCTTTAAGATTCAAAGCTGCAACAACACGTTGGTTGTGGACTGTCGCTGTGTTTCACAATGATCCTGACAGACAGCTGAGAGTAAAAACACCTTAAAGGTGTTTGATTGTGTGATATTTTTACCTAGCAAACAGATAAAAAACAGTAAAACTTACCATATTTCGTTTGAGAAACTAGAAGAAAAGCTGCAGCCTTCATTTATGTTATGATCTGATTAGTCTCCAGCAGTTTCACTTCCTCATTCTTTAAATATTAGCCAATGTGTGATTTCTTTAGAGAAGCAGAACAGTGTCTAGCTTGCTTAATTAGAAGACCAATCTTATTTGGGAAGCATATATAACTACAACAAGAGCAAACATAAAGTGCAAACATTATAATCTAATCGTTTTAACGATTTTATATGTTTTATGTTGAACGTTTAGCTTTGTTTTTTGTTTTAGGTGTCCTTGTAAAGTCAGCTACTGTATTAAAGTCATTACAGTACACTTACTGTAATTAAACAAAGTCAGGCATACAGTTGAGGTCAACAGTTGAATCTGCAAAATGTTAATTATTTACCAAAACAAGAGGGATCTTACAAAATATGCATGTTAGGCCTATTTTTTATTTAGAACTGACCTGAATAACATATTTCACATAAAAGACATGTACATATAGTCCACAAGACTAAATAATAATTACATTTATAAAAATGACCCTGTTCAAAAGTTTACATACACTTGATGCTGTGCTGTTACCTGAATGAACCACAGCTGTGTGTGTGTGTGTGTGTGTGTGTGTGTGTGTGTGTGTTGTGTTTACATGTTTTATGGGGACATTCCATAGGCGTAATGGTTTTTATACTGTACAAACCCTATTTTATATCGCCCTACACCTACCCTACACCTAAACCTAGCCCTCACAGGAGACTGTGCACACTTTTACTTTCTCAAAAAAACTCATTCTGCATGATTTATAAGCCTGTTTCCTCATGGGGACCTCACAAATGTCCCCACAAGGTCAAAATTTACTGGTGTTGCTATCCTTGTGGGGACATTTGGTCCCCATAACGTGATAAATACCAGGTCACACACACACACACACGTTTTTGTGAATTGTGGGGACTTTCCATAGACTTCTATAGTTTTTATACTGACTAAACGATATTGTCTATCCCCTAACCCAACCCTAACCCTAAACCTAGCCCTCACAGAAAACATGTTTGCATTGTTACACTTTCAGATAAACATCATTTACTATTTTTAATAATTTTTTAACATTGTGGGGACTGGCCTGCGGTCCCCACAATGTCAAAAATTTCAGGTTTTACTATCCTTGTGGGGACATTTGGTCCCCACTATGTGGCAAAAACAAGTACATGTGTGTGTGTGTGTGTGTGTGTGTGTGTTTTAGTGATATGTGTTCCTGAGTCGCTTATGTAAACTTTTGACTTCAACTGTATATTTGAAACTGTGATCATAATAAATGATTATTTTTTAACACTTTCAGCATGTTCAGAATGGTACAAACACTTTCAGAATAGCATTGTTCTTGGGTCAATTCATATAAACGTTAATTTATTTAATTGAGTGAGTAACATTAACTTAATGACTAAAATTTACTTTGGTATATGAAGCTATAAAAATAATATGGACTAAAATATTATTATATTGTTGCACAGCACACATAGGGTTCTAAATTAAAACTTTAGCGTGTGCTGTATAATAAAATTATATTTTATTATAGAATATCTTAATATTTTACTTTCATATTACTTTTCAATATCAGCCATACTTTTTTTCTAATATGAGTTGTAATTAAAAAAAATAATAATTACGAGAATAAATATAGAGAATGCATTTATTGTGTGCTTATTACTGTTTGGTACAAAAACCATGAATTCCTGAAAGGCTACTACTTTAATATTTTATAAGCATATCTATTCAGTAAACTTTTGCAACAGCGTTCTGTTTAATATCACCATCAATTTGCTATTGATGTGATCGTACAGCAGATGGCGCTATAGTGAAGGCCAGGAAACCGTTATTGGCAGCAGCTCAGTTCCATAAACAAACTGCGCAGACGCGTTATGGACAGTCAGATAGCGCACTAGGAGGAAATTCACCCACTGCTGTTGAGACCAGCACATTTTCTTTGGGATATACCGATCGTAGAGCCTTTCGGCGAGCTTTTTTTTCCCGACGGGGCGAACATGGCGACGCTGGGACCGGAGCCCCGTCCTCATTCCCAGCTGCCTTCTGCCGCATTACAGACGAACCTGAGCGGACTGGGCTCCAACACGAACCTGCCTCTCAACCGGGGTTTGGAGAGAGCTCTGGAGGATGCGGCGAACTCCGGATTTCTGAACCTCAGCACAAGAAAACTGAAAGAATTCCCTCGGACAGCATCTAATTACGACCTAACGGATACGGTTGAAGCAGGTAGAGTGAAGTGATGCTGTATTTATGTTTAGCGTGCTGTGCGCACACACGCACACGCGCGCCCGCTCGGTCAGATGCGCTTAGAATAGTTTCAAACGGGAATGTTGCCCAAAATGACTTTTGTCGCATATTAACCACTTAAAGGTGTTTTGGCTTTTTAAAACTTTAACGGTAGACCTCTAACTCAACGGAAAGCAGATGAAACGTCTGCGTCAGCATAGGCTACGTAAATGTTACAGAACATATTGCAGGCAGGACAGTGTCCTGGCCCGGGATAAAGAGAAGTGGGCTACTTCAGTTGTCTCCAGAAGCAATACAAACGGATGTGTGGGACGAAAATAGTGGATATTATTATTTTTACGCAGGACTGTGCATATAAGACTTCCTATGTGACCAGCTTGTCCACACACAGTACCGAGTGCTATGGAAATCCCCTTACACTTTTGACAGGAGATTTCATTTCCATCTTTGGAGATCAAAACGAAAATGAATGCATTTGTGGGGTTTTTTAATACAGAACTCTGAAAGCTGATGATCATGGGATCTGCGGGGATTAGTTCTTTTGTTTGCTCTTTATTGCAAGGCGTGAATAATTAACTTGCAACCTATACTGAGGTTGTCATAAGGGCACTCGCGTGAGGAAACATTTAAGCTTTCTATTAAAATGTCCCGAAATGAAAAAAAAAGATTTGCTGCTTTTATGTGTAGTGCTTGTTATGGTAATGACAACTTACTTGAGGAGACATGCCTCTCCGCGAGGTATGTGACGTCAGTAGTTGTAGGGATCTCAGTGAGCCGAATCTTTTGAATCTCTTAAGAAAGAGGGTTCATTGAGTAGACCTTTCTGGACATACACCAGTGAGTGTACATCAGTGTGTGGTGGTGAATGAGTCACTGAATCATTTGCTTAACTAATTCAATCAAAACACTGTATCCTTTACAGTGGACTTGTTTAAAGCCTGCGTTAGGAGGCCTTGCATCGTCCCGCTCAAGTTAAAATGAGGTATTTTTTTAATGGTGAGTTTTCCCCCATTCCCCCATTCTGCTACCTGCCTTTTTGAACTTCAAAATGCATTTTATGTGAACTGACCCTTAGCGCGACGACCATATAGAAAGTTTACACTTACCCGGATGTGCGGCCATACTGGAGATACTCGGATGTAAACAACAGCATGAATTGCATGGTTAAGGTACTAATGAATACATTTTATGCTAATTTATGCTGTCTAAACCATGGAAAAAAATGTGTGGAAGCTGGTAAATAGTATAGAGAAAGACTTAATAAGCATTAAAGCGTGCAATATTTTGACAAACTGAAGTTAATAGGTGGTAAAGATACATGCAAGCAGTGTTAATTAAGATATTAGCCTAATATTTCACCTACCTGACTGGAAATGATAAGAACATACATGAATGGTATCAAGATTCTTGCCCTGGAAATCCTGGTTCAATTTAGTCAACCACAAACACCTTTTGTTCCTCACTTGACTTTTGGCAGACTATAGTAGTCCAAATGTTTTTCCCAGTCTGACCGATTAGTACAGCCCACAACATGACAATTATTGATCATTTTCAGCAGCAATTAGCAGCAAAATACACAAGTTTCATTTGGTTCGGTGGCATTGTTTACGTATGTGCCGCCAATATGGCCGATTGATGACGCGTCATGAAAACAAGTCTATTTCAGAACGTTGACTTGAAATAAACCCACACATATCATAAATCTTAGATTGTAATCCTTAAATATGTTTAATTTTTTTCACATTTTTAATCAGTAGGTCATAACTGGACCTTCCTGTGAAAATTACAGACTTTTCTTTGGTAAAGTTATGCAGGACTTCTGTACTTTAGTTCACGTGTTTCCAAAAAACTGTTAAGGAATCAGTGGATGGTAATGAACAAGAATGATTCAATCACTGAAAAGATTCGGTCCCAATAGTCGTCATAACGAACTGCTGCGGGAAAAGCCAAGATGACAGTTAGGAATGTTCAGTGAGCGGGAGTTCTGCTTCCGTTCCCCGTGAATTCCTCCGCACTCCCCTCAGTTTGGAGGCAGGAGAGCAGCTAAAATAGGAAACAGGAAAGGGCAGACCGTGGAAATGGCAAATTCCTAGCATTCTTAAATGGTCTTCTGAAGTACTTTAATGCAGAACATTATACATCCAGTCCATTGTAATATTTGGGATGTAAGAAGTGTTATTAAGTGACTGAACAGTCATCATTTTAGCAGCTCATAGTGTTACAGTTCAAACAGATGAAGTCATCGTTACCATAAATAAAGGTAAATTTACCACAAGATATATTTACTCAACTCTGCATTGTCAACCATATGGTTATTTTAGATAGTGGTATTTCAAAAGGCCCTAAGAAGACTTTAGTAGGACTGTTGGTTGAGACTTGTTCAGGTGTTCTGTGCTTGTTCCACAGCTTATTTCAGCTCATATTTCTCCTCGCAGTAGCTCTGGATTCCTTAGTTGTTGTCAGTGTTTTTTTCTTTTTAACCGACTCAAGATATTTCAAGCTGGGACATGTTGTCCTCACAAACACACTATATCTTTGTTGTGCTCTCTATCATTTCACAGGCGCTTCACAGGAGGTGTTGGGTATTTTCCACTGCTTATAAACCCAGTGTGTAGTTTTTATGTATTCATGGCCTTCAGCTCTCTGTCCTTTGGGTAAAGGATGCTTTGTTTATGTTGCTTCAGGTTGTGCTAGAATTCACCATATACATCAACACTATATTTAATAAATGAGTAAAAAAAATAGCAGAAAATAGCTTGACATGTAGTGAAACTGTTTTGGAGCTAGGGTGTTTTTGATTAGTCATTATTTTAGGAGGAAAAAATTCCAACACAACTGAAAGTGAAAACACAAAGTTTTATAGCTGTTGTAAATACACAGTAGTATGTAGTAGTATGTTTAATTGCGCTTGCTCATTTTCCCTATTTTTAGTTCATATTTAAAACACTAATAATTTCATAACTCTGTTAAATGTAATAGCAAATTGTAAAATGAATATCTATTGTTTACTTACATTATAATGTTGTGATACCTAAATTAGCTGTAGCTAAATGGCTGATTTTTGTGTTATTAATTTATTTGGACAAACTGGGATAAATATACACTAAAATTTGGGATCTTTAAGATTTTTTATTAAGCAAGGGTGCCTTAAATTGATCAAAAATTACAGTAAAGACATATATAATATTACAAAAGATCTCTATTTCATATAAATGCTGTTTTTTTGAATTTTTCATTGATCAAATAATTCTGAAATAATGTTTTACTGTTTCCTTTAAAAGTCAAAAAGAAATTATTCTTAAGCATCAAATCACGTGTTAGAATCATTTCTGAAGAGTCATGTGAGACTGAAGGCTGGAGTAATGGCTGCTGAAAATGTAGCTTTCCCATCACAGAAATAAATTATATTTTAAAACATTTTTTCAATAGAAAATTGTTATTTTAGACTGTAATACTATTTTGCAATGTTGCTGTTTTTACTGTATTTATTAAAAAAATTAAAATCAATCATTGGCCCATTGATAGCCTGAAAATAGTTATCAGCTTATCATTATTGACAAAGTTTAATTATTGTTGCATCCCTAGTTAAAAAAAAATACCCTAAAATGAGTGAGCTAACCAGCTAAATTACGCAGTGATCTCTATTGTACTGCAGTACAAAACAGTTTAAACCACGTGCATCACTTTGAACATATATGCAGTCTGCAGTGCACCATCAGTGTAGGTCACAGAAGTAAACAGGTACATTCTGTGTTGTCAGTTTGGTCTGTTTTTTTTTCGTTTTTGCTCCTAGAGCCATGCAGCATGTCAGATGGCGTGTGATCCACACACACCTCTTCACACACATACACCCACACGCATTACCTGTGACCTGTGGTCAGCTCTTCCAAAGATGTGAGATGATAATGTTATGATAAAGCCGTCCTCTCTTTCTCACCTCCTACTTCTATCTGCTGTCAACCCACACAAGTACGTTGCACATGAGCTCACACGTATGCACACTTGTTACACAATGTACACATTTAGGCTTCCAGTCTTTGAATTAGGACACGTTGTACTACACACTCTGCTCACAACACAAACCCCCTTCCACATGATAGCATTTTCATAAATATGGGCATGCAAGCACAAATCCTCTCTATGACAAGCTCTCTGAGCCAGGTTTTGTTTTTGTGGACGGTCAGGGTTTAATTTAAGTGCGACAACTGCTAATAGGATTGTAGTATAGAGTGCTGAGAATTCTGGCAAATAATCTGACGTTCAACTTTCTTTCTCTGTGGTACTTGCAGTGCTTGGGTGGGTGGATGCAGAGGTGTTTAATGCGTAGTTAAAAGAATTATGGGATAACACCCACACATGTGCACACAAATACCCCAACCTCCAAATATTGGGTGTGTGTAGGAGTGCGTCTTATCTCTGGACAACACCACTTTGGATAAACATTATGCATTAAAGATGCATTACATCAACACCTTTCAGAGTGTTTGCTAACGCACCATGGCAACAACCCGCCACTATTACAAAGCCAAGGCATGCACTGATAGAACCTGAAAACAAGGCAAGAAATAAATGAGAAGTGCATTTGCCAGAAAGGGTCTTTTGCTTTGTTATTCTGTAAGGGTTTCTTTAAAAACTTAAATCATCTTTCCTTTTTCCCCCCACTATAACTGTTATTTTTATTGAAAATCATACAGAATGAGAATTAGTTAACACAATTTATAAATAAATTTATAGCACTCTTATAGTTTTTCAGAATAGGGTGGTGCTTTTACAGCTTGTACCTCATGTCTGTGCAGCCAACGACCGAACAGTTAGCATGCTTTGCTCGAAGTTTTGCCATGGCGTTAGAACTGGTACACCATTGTCGCTTGCGAAAACAGAATGGCGATGCCATGGATGGAAATGTGCAGATTAAAGGGATTGAATATTATAATAAGATCCCCTTTCTACGTCACAAGAGGAGCGAAATCTGAACGGCTAGTTTTTTCACATGCTTGCAGAAAAAGGCTCACCAAAACAAAGTTCCTGGGTTGTCCTTTTTCATGTTTTCTGGGTTGGTAGATACACTGGGGACCCGATCATAGCAATTAAACATGGAAAAAGTCAGATTATCATGATATGTCCCCTTTAAAATAAATACCAGTTAAATTTAGTTTAAAAGTTTTAATATCAGAGCAAAAAGTACTAGCCTAACAAATATTAAGTTCAAACATTATTAAAGATGAGCGAACCATCGGTAAATAAAAACAAGTGAGCAAATTACAAGCAATAGCACAAGTAAATAAACACATCAGCAGTTGGTAAATTAGGTGTAGTCACTTTAAGAGGCAATGCATGGATCAGTGATACACATGAGATTTCTTCCTCACTTAAGACATAAGCAACCCTTTGAGGATACTCGGCAAGATGAGTATTTTGACATACTTTTCTATCTATTTGTCCATTCAAGCGCAAGAAGATGTGAAAAGAAATGCAATATGGCTTGTGCACTGCCTGAGATTCAGCTCTGTGCTTGCTTGCTATGCTCTTAGAACACACTGATAGAGTTGTTATTCACATCTTCTTGTGCTTGAATGTTTTAAAATCTCTTGAAATCTTGACAAGAATATCTCGGATTGAGCTACTGAGGTGTTGTTTTGCTGGATGTAATAATGAACATTGTGGTCGTAATTTACTCCGACATCTGAGCCTCTGAAGATGCAGTAGATTACATTTGTTTGTAAAGAGAATGCGCCTCCCGATCTACATATATCCGTCTATGTTCCCGCAAATCATTCATGATCCAGCTTCACTTACAGCAGAAGTGATTATAAGGGTTTTTTATGAATCTTTGCGATCGCCTTTCCTAATATAATGTGCTAGTTAGCAAGTTTAGAGGCTAAACGCGGCTAAAGTAAACAGGCTCGTCACTCCACAGAGAGAAGAGAGGGGCGGGGTGAGCAGAGCTCATTTGCCTTTAAAGCAGCCTCGGCCAGAATGAGATGATTTTTGCAGAGCTGATTTTGGCAAGGTAAAAAGGGTGCTGTTTTACACAACCATTGAGAATTTTTAACCAAAGTATATTATGGACTTTTCATTAAGACCCTGAAGAATCATATCAACTTGTGGAAAATGGGCATCCGATGACCCCTTTAAAGCAAGACGTGAAAGAGAACTCGATTTGGTGTTAGCACATTGTCTAAACACGGCTTTCTATGTGTGCACTGTAATGGAGCTGGCTTTCACATCTTCTTGCACTTGAATGTTTTTAAATCGCTTGAATGTTTTAATTGGCAAGGGTTAAAAACATGTGCAAGTGATAAACTTTAGTGAGGACGCAGAAGTGGCTGTCCTTAACGTCTTTCACACTGGCCCCTGGGTCATCGGGCAGTCCTTATTGTTAAGCCCTGATACATTTTATGATTGATTACACATGAATGATAAGCATTAAACATTAACCTAGAATAAGTAATGCATAATGTATTAACTAATGTCATAAAATGAATCTTATTGTAAAGTATTACAAACAAAATCCTTACTGTTCAGACACTATTGAGGCTTCGTTAGGGTTTAATGAGGATTTCAGTAAAAAGTGCTGGTATGTGTGTGTGTGTGACTTAATGGGGGCATCTGTGTCCTGAAGGGTTTTGGCGCAGGAGCGTTGTAGGGCTTTCCAACCTACGCCTTGTTTCTTGGGGTTTGTAACAGTGTCACAGCATTGCATGATGGTTCTGAATGGATTTGTTAGAAGAACATTTTCTAAAGGAAATACACTTGAGTGGCTTGTTATGACATGCTGGAATGCAGTTAGTGCTTTTGCTCATCTCAGTTTTCTCAGGATCCAACTGTCACTCACTAGCGTCACTAGTCTCAGTGAAAAAAAATCTGTTCATTTTAACTATAAACAGTTTGTCGGATTTGTCAGTTGTGCGTTGCCTTGTAAGGTTGTTTCCTGATATTCTGCTCTGTAGAACTTCTCAGTAATTTCTTAGTATTTTTCAGTTATTCTAAAGATATTCTGTTATTAAATATCTGTTATTTTGTGTGTGTGTGTGCTTGGTGTCTGTGAATACTAAATAACTAATATTTAACTTAATAAATATAAAGTATAACTATAATACTGAATACAAAATATATGCTAAATATAAAATATTAAGCATACTTCTTACTAAATTTTGCTTTCATGATATTGTTTAGAGAAATGTAAAAGACAACATAAGAATTTAGAAAAATAATTCTTAATTCAGAAAATGAAAAATTTACAAAACAAACACAAGCAATTGTCTTTCAAGGAAAAAGAGGGCAAAACAAATACAAAATTCAGAACTTAATGCTTATTTCACAGTTTAACTTTCACTCGTGTTGTTATACTGATAATACAGTTTGTAAGCATTTTCACTGGTGGTTTCAGACTGGACCCCACTGTAGTTCTAAATAAACAGGTCGTTGTACATTGTGTCTGGCAAACTAGGCTGTAGCTCTGTCGGAAGTGACTGAAGGGTAGGTCAAATCATGAAATGCCACTTTGTGTGTATCTTTGTCAACCTGTTTGAGTAATTGTCACAAATGTAACTTAGAGTCTCCTTATCTTCCTTATCATTTTAGAGCAAAGAATATTAGGATCAATTAAATGTCCAAATGAAGTATTATGAGATTTTTAGGCGAACAGGTTTTCATGTGTTTGGGAAGGGGTGTGTAAATGTGTGTGTGTTTCCCATGTTTCTCCAGGAGGAAATGGCCTTTTCTGCACATGTTATCATACAATGAGCCAGGGAGGAGACAACATCCTGCCTCTGTCTTGCAGAACAAACCTGTGTGTTGTGCTGGTATACAGTTAGAAAGATAGACAAATTAAATCAGGGGCATCTGACCAAGGTCAGATAGAAAATCAACACCATCATCAATCAGCCTGGTTCATTATCACACCCTGGTCTTTTGTTTCAAACCAATATTTTAGACGTAACTCCATAAGCTATATCAAAATGTGTAAAACAGTATTTCAGTGTAATACATTGATCTTTGTTGGCCAGTTAACAACTTCCTGCCACCTAGAACTACATATACAACAGTTGAAAAGTTTGCATCAGTATGATTTTAAGGCTGCATTTATTTGATCAAAAATACATTACAAACAGTAATGCTGTGAATTATTACTATAATATAACATAACTTTTCTGTTTTAATTTATGGTGAAATGTATTGTATGTGAAGGCAAAGCTGAATTGACAGCAGCCATTGCTTCAGTCTTCAGTGTCAGAATTTTTTATTATTATTGATTATTAGAAATGTTGTAAACAGCTGTGCTACTTAATATTTTTGTGGAAATGTGATGCATTATAATATTTTCAAGATTTTTTGATGAATAGAAAAATGTTCAAAAGAACAACATTTATTTGAAATAGATTTTTTTGTAACATTATGATTGTCTTCACTTTTAATCAATATATTCTTGATAAAAATTAAGGACCCCTTGTGTCCTTTAAGTCTTAAAAAGTCTTAAATTCAGTTTTATTGAATATAGGGCCATAAAAAGTCTTAAATATCTTAAATTGTATAAGAAAAGTCATAATAATCATTTCAAGGAGACAGAAAAACAGGAACCATGATATGGCGTAATGTGATTAAATATTAAACCTCAAAAGGCGATGATTTAATTGAATTAATGTGAGCGCTGTATGTTTACATGATGCTGCTGTGCGTGCTACAGGCTCATGGTTTCAGAGCAGTTCGCAATTAATGAATGTTATAGAGTTATGCCAAGTGATTGCAGATTGCTAATTATCTACTGTTGATGAATTATGACATTGTTTACCTTACGGTGTTTATTACTTGCAAATCACCTTTCAGATAAATTTGCAGTTCTAATAAGCACAACTTATTATGTTTAGATCATATATGTTATGTCACATTTAATCATATATTTTCAATATGATTATGAATTTTGGCTCATCCCAGTTGATAAAAAAATGGTTTAAAGGCTAAAATATAAGGTTTGTCATTCTATAGTTTTTTTTTTTTTTTTTGTCAAAACCTGTATTTGAACAGTAAAGTTGTTTAAATTCTGGTCTTTACATTCATTTTACTGTTTAGGATGTTACTAGAGATGCACCGATCGATCGGCCAGGGATCGGAATTAGCCGGTTTTCCACATGATCGGCCCAGACCGGTGACCGGCCAGTCAGTCTGGCGATTCTGAGCCGATCCGTTTTTGATGTCACACTTACGGCGACTGATACTGACAGATGACAGATGAAGCTTGCGCAGCTTAAAATGAGTATGTGAAATCAAGAAATCAAAACAAATGAGCACAACAGCACAGAAGGTTGAAGATCCTGCGATAGAAAAAAAATACATTTATAATTTGATTTAGGTACGCAACATTGCATGACCAATATGATTCCCTAAATGTCAACACAACTGCTACGTGACACTGATTTTATACAATAGTAGTTTTTATACAGTAATTTTATACAACAATACAATTAAATTAAGCGACTTGGCAATATTGAATGTTTTTGCTCAACGTCTTTGAGGAAATAGTTCCAATCAAAGCCACAGCAGAACTGCTGCATGTCTCCAATCAACACAGTGGTGTTTCGTTAATGAACCAACGTTTTTGGATGATTCAGAAACCCATTCATAAAGACTAAATGATTCACTCATTAAAACAGTCTTTTGTCGTCACGTACTGGTGGTTTGGTTTCATATTTAAAAGTATCAA
Source organism: Labeo rohita (assembly GCF_022985175.1). NCBI lineage: Eukaryota > Metazoa > Chordata > Actinopteri > Cypriniformes > Cyprinidae > Labeo > Labeo rohita. The sequence continues at coordinate 17,120,922 of NC_066877.1, forward strand.
TGCATTTTCTCACAATATTTTGTATTTGTATGTTTAAAAAATATTTAAAACATGAATTTTATAAAACTATGTATTTGAAATTTTGCAGTGTATGCATTTATAGAGAATATCTGTAATTTAGTCCAGATTGGGGGAATTGTAATGTTTAAGAATTTTTTATTATGTAATTTTTTTGGCATTGGAAAAAAAAGGATATATTTTTGTTTGTATATGCTGTCAGTTATACTTAGAAAGAATCGAAAATCGGAATCGGCAAAAATCTGTATTGGCAGGTCACACTTACAAAAAATCGGAATCGGAAGAAAATTGCAATCGGTGCATCTCTAGATGTTGATGTTTTTTGGTATTAGTTTTATTTGTGCAGGTCTTAGAAAGCCCTAAATTTGATTTTAAAACTCTGCAGATCACCTGTTACAGGTGTTTAAGTAAATCTCTTGTAACATCCACATATTTTCCTGTTAAATGGTGACCTGTTCTGATCAGTGATCCAGTTTAATATAACGTAGTATGTACAGACACCAGCTTTTTGCGTCCTTGAGACTGTGATATTACCCAGATTCATCTGCCCTACATACACTCTGAGACGCTCACTTTATCAGAGCTCCACCCAGACACCAAAAAGAGGGTCAAAGTGTGTGTGTACTGATGAAGGTGATAAGCTTGTAGTATTATATTGTATTAATGGGTAATTCTCTTGATCTTTAAGTTAATCTTTGAATATGTTTATGGCCTTGCCATACATTTGCTCAAATTATTGGCAGACGTTCATAGAAAAAAATAGACGTTTGTGTTTTGGTGTGTGTGTGTGGTCCTGTGAAACCCTACGTTATGGAGACAAATTGTACCCAAAAAGATGGCAATATTTGAAATCCTTGTCATTGTTGGGACATTTTTTGGTCCCCATGAGGAAACAAGCTTATAAATTATACAGAATAATTTTTTTTTGGAAAATCTAAAAATGCAGAAAATTTTCTCTGAGGGGTCGGTTTAGCTGGTTGGTGTAAGGTGATAGAAAATACAGTTTTTACAGTATAAAAACCAATACGCCTATGGAACGTCCCCATAAAACAAGAAAACCCAGTGTGTGTGTGTGGTGGGGACAGATAGACTAAGCTTGCTAATCAGGTCATGTCTTATAGAATAAATCAGACCTCTCATCTCAGGTAGTAAAGTGCATTGAAGCATTGATCTGACACTGAAAATGAAGCTCATCAGTTATGGAATTTAAAAATCAATGACTATAATAATACCCAATTATGCAACTTTGTTCCTGATCCAAACTACAGTTTTCATGTGCACAAATCAGTTGCACTGTAAATGTTCTCACCAGTTACATTTGAGGCTCCATCATTTTTAAATTCTATTAAAATGAGCGATTTGAATCAAACCAAAATGACTCAAACAGAAACATAAATTACTTAAAGGAGTAGTTCAGTTCAAGAACAAAAATGTACAGATAATGTACTCACCCCCTTGTCATCCAAGATGTTCATATCTTTCTTTCTTCAGTCATGAAGAAATTCTGTTCATTAAAATAAAGGAAAACATTTCATTATTTCTCTTCATGTAATGGACTTCTATGGTGCCCCTGAGTTTGAACTTCCAAAATGCAGTTTAAATGCAGCTTTAAAGGGCTCTAAACAATCCCAGTCAAGGAATAAGGGCCTTGTCTAGTGAAACGATTGGTTATTTTCTAAAAAAAAAACAATTTATGTACTTTTTAACCTGAAATGCTCATCTTGTCTAGCTGTGTGTGTATTTTTTCCATTGCTCGCAATGGGAGCATCGCGTTTTTTTTTTAAAACGGCAGGAAAAAAGTTTGAATGAAAGCAGTGGTGTGATTTCGTGTCTGGATTGCCTGCTGGTCTAAAGCTCAAATTTGAGCACTTATTGTTTTGTTTTTTTAAATTTCTTTACATATTCTTATTACATCACTGAAGAGCTGTAAAATGATACAAATGAGATTTGGTAGATACAAACACACGCTCCACTCGTCCACTGTGAATCAGGGTGCTGCTGTCTGTCAGAGAGAAACAGTTTGCTTATTCAACAGAACTCAAAGAGCACACTTTACACACTCTACGTCACTGTGAGTGGGCACACAGAGGAATGCTGAGTGGCAGAAACGCACGAGCACAAATGCGGCACTCTACTTGTACGTGCATTTTACTGTTGTGCACACTTGGTATAAATCTAAGTCAGAACCATCTGTTTGATTATATACTGTAAATATGTGCACACACACACATGCTCAGCTGATTATTCCAGCTGTAAGCCACAGGATGAGGCCACACCCAGAGCAACATAATGACAGACTATGTTTCTATGCCCTTTTCCCACTTCAGAGACACTTTGAGGGGAGGGCAAGAGTGTGTGAGTGAGAGAATAAGCAATTAGAGCACAAATAAAGGAATGAGAGATGTAATTAGCTTAATGAAAACCCCAGTCAGAAGTATGTCTGTTTCTGTGTAACAGATTCTGCTGACCTTTTGGGGATTGTTACACAAAATTTTTGATGGCCTCAAAATTTTAACAGAATTTTAAATATTTTAAATGAATCCTCTTCTAACACTTATTACACTGTAAAAAATGCTGGGTTAAAAACAACCCGACTTGGTTTATTTGGTAACCCAGCACTGGGTAAATGTTGGACAGAACACATGCTTGAGACAGGCTCAACCCAGTTGTTGGGTAGAAAAAAATACCCTAGCGTTAAATGACCCAGCAGCTGAGTTACAAAAACTACCCAGAACCTGGGTAAAAAATATTAAAAATAACCCAATAAAATGACCGAACAGGCTGAACACAGCATTTGGGTTAAAAAAATAGCCTAGCATTTTTTAGAGTGTAGGGGTGGACGATATGACAAAAATCTTTTAGCACGATAAGAGTAATTTTATTTCATGGTAACAAGATATGATGATATATATTATTTTTTGCTTTAAATAAGATCTTTATGTATCAAAATTTTTGATACCATAGAAATTTGCTAATTTTTTATCACAAAGAAACTAATACTAATACTAAAAAAAAGCTCACTGAAGGCAAGTAAATAGTCAGCAATTTGAAAAAAGACTGATTACAAGCAATAGGACAAAAACATACAGTAGAACAAATAAATGAATGCTACATGCATTATAAAGTAGTCAAACGTATAAAAACACTGCATATTATTCACTGTGTAAATTAAATATATATTTCTTCTTATTAAAGTTACAAATGTGATTTAGTCAAGAGCAGTGAGAGATTTTCTCTCTTTTGTTGTTTGATTAACATGAATGACAGACAGCAGGAATATTAGACTGCTGTCACTTTAAGAGCTGCCCGGATCCAATATACTGTTACACATTTTTTTTTTCAGCTGTTTACTATAACTTAAGCCTTAAATTACTGTGTTTACAAGGATACTTGCAAAGACTTGCATTTTGACACATAAAAGTGTGTTTATTAAACCATTAAAGGCCTATAAAGCGACAAAAATAACTTGGTTCAATACTCCCGTGCTCTATGGGCACCATCAGAAACAATTTCTCAGACGCCGTGCATTTAGCAAAATGAGTTCTCTTTCACTGCTGATTGCATTTCAACAGCTTAAAATCACTTAGTTTTAAACTGCAATGCTCAAAAATGCGTACAAATGATACATCTTCTTGACCACGTAGCACGGCAAGGTCATGTGAGGCTGTAACCGTGACAGAGACGATAGTCCAAAATCTCTAACGGCTGACTTATTTCTACTGGTTAATCATGTCTACTGGTATATCGCCCTCCCCTAGTTATCATAGTTCAGTGATGTTGCAGGCTGGAATTACAGACCTACATTTCCCAGAATCCTCTTACATCACAGCGCTCCCTTGACAGCCGTGTGTTGACAGAGCTCACATTCAGCCTCACTCTCTTTTATCCGTCCCTCCTGTTGTCTTTCTCATGTGTCTACTACCATTTTATCCTTAAACCTACAGTATGTACACATACACACTCTTGCAGAAAGAGTTGTTTTCATAGGGGTGTGTATTTGTGTGTGTGCTTTTCATCAGGGGTTAGTCTGATAATCCATGCCATCTGTGCCATCTCGATGCCTATTGTGTGCTTTAAACAAAACAAACAGCCTCAACACAGACCACTGTTACAGCTCAGCAAGACAGAGAGACAGTTCAGACAGAGACAGATCGGAAACGGGAGACGGTTAGATCGACGTCTGTACGACTAAGATCATTAGGAGTCTGTGAAAGGTTCTGACTGTTCTACTCTTTTGAACTCCTGCAGCCCATCATGCGGGCATGTTTTCTTGTGTTTCCGGGTCTGTGTTTTATCTGCTGTCTCTCTCTTTCTTGGCTGTACCTGGCTTTGTCCGTATTGGTGGGACAGTCTTGCCTGCAATATAATGATGTTAAGTAGAACAGTGTTATGTGATTTTTAGTAAAAAGCATTTTACAAAACTCATTTTGTTGTTTTGTTGGTCTTATAGGCTTATCTGCACAAGCTGTAGATTTGACCCACAGGCCTAAAGTCATTAAATGATTATTCATCCCTCTGTCTTTTGATCTTTGCCCGTAACGCTGAGACTGGGGTGAGCCAGCAGGGCTTTGTGGTAGCACACATAGCTTAATAAGTTGTACAGTCATATTTTCCTTATAGTAAACTTGCGCTCTGTTTAATATTAATAAGCACTGGGGGTTACCCTTTGGCCATAATGGTTTCCTCTATCACGTGAGTTGTTGTATAAGACACACTGAACACACAACTAGGTTATCTGCCATGTTCATGCCGGTTTTGAGGTGAAGAGCTTTTTCCGTTTAAACTTGTTCTGTTTTCACTTTTCTGTATTAGTTTTTTAAATGAAATTGCCAAATATTTATGCCTTTTCGATTCAGTATCTACACATGCCCTGGAAATTTGGAATCTAGTCAACATTTGCCTATATTAGGGTATAGAATAGACATACATACATACATCTGTGACTGTGTCATGTTCAAAAAAAAAAAAAAAACCTATAATATTAAAGGGATAGTTCGCCCATAAATGAAAATTCTGTCATTAATTACTCACCCTCATGTTGTTTCAAACCCGTAAGACCTTCGTTCATCTTCGGAACACAAATTAAGATATTTTTGATGAAATCTGAGAGCTTTCTGACCCTACGTAGCCAGAAATGCATCTACCACATTCAAGGCCCAGAAAGGTAGTAAGAACATTGTTAAAATAGTCAATGTGAAACCAGTAATGTCATGATGGTACGAAAATACTTTTTGTGTGCAAACAAAACCGAAATAATGACTCATTCAACAATTACTTCACTTCCGTGTCAGTCTTCGACAACATTAGGGTGAGTAATTAATGACAGAATTTTCATTTTTGGGTGAGCTATCCCTTTAGTGAAATAAAAGGCTGTTTAAAGGGATAGTTCACCCAAAAATGAAAATTTGATGTTTATCTGCTTACCTCCGGGGCATCCAAGATGTAGGTGACTTTGTTTCTTCAGTAGAACACAAACAAAGATTTTTAACTCAAACCGTTGCAGTCTCTCAGTCATATAATGGCAGACAATGGCTCCCAAATTTTTGAGAGTAAAAAAAAACATTCACAAACAAAACCAAATTAAACCCTGCGACTCATGATGATACACTGATGTCCTAAGACACGAAACGATCAGTTTGTGCGAGAAACTGAACAGTATTTATATAATTTTTTGCCTCTGTAATTTTCAATGGTTGTGTAAAACAACATCCTTTTTACCTTGTCAGAATGAGCTCTGCAAAAATCATCCCATTCTGAGGGATTGTCGCTTTAATTGCAAATGAACTCTGCTCGCCCGCCCCTCTCTTCTCTCTGTGGAGTGACAGGCTGCTCTGAGAGATTTTAGTGCGTTTAGCCACGAAACTTGCTAACTAGCACGTTATTAGGAAAGGTGGTTAAAGAGATTCATAAAAAAACCCTTATACTCACTTCTGCTGTAGGTGAAGCTGGATCACAATTGTTTTGCGCGAACATAGAGGCGCGTTCCCTTCACAAACAAACTTAATTTACTGCATCTTTAGCAGCTCAGATGTCGGGAGTAAATGTTCATTATTACATCCAGCAACACAACACCTCAATCGCTCAATCAGAGATATTCTTGTCTAACTTACATCCCTGCATCGAAACAGTGGAGGTCGGACTGTGACAGCAGGTAAGACGCTCATGTCAATCAACTATCGTGGGAGCGGCCTGGCATCTGAGAATGGCTCGATTTGAAAAAGGGAATATTATTTTTACAGATTAATTAAAAACCACTGCATGGATTTTATCATTATAGGGTAGATTTGTACATACACTGCCAACACATTAATGTTCAAACAACATGAAAAAGTGAACTTTGCATCCAGTGACCCCTTTAAGTAGTTTAATAAAGTGCTCTGAAGCTAACTGCATTTAATAAGGGCCAGATCATTAGACGTTGAAAAACTACTGTCAGGATTTACTAAAGTCATGCACTGAAAAATTAGCGTTGAAAGATGTGGACACAGTCATAGGAGTTTGCCTCTCAGGCACAACATTTATGTAAAGAGAGTATTTAAATGAATCACATAACATGATTTACTAAGGTTTGCAGTAGCGAAGTTACTGCTATTATTGCGCTATTATTTACCGCCCAAAAAAAGCATGTCTCAAACCAGACACTAATTTGCACTGCTCTTGGTTGATTGCGTTGGTCATTATGGAAATAATCCAGTTGCGTCTGTGCTCTTTAATGTGCGCACTGTCAGCAGATCAGCCGCAGAACTTTCCATTCCCATCGGCGCTTTGATGGGATTGCGCTCTCACACTAATTTTCCTGTTTGGTAAATCCGGCCCTAAATGTGTATGAAAACATTTTATTTAGGTTGCTCTTAAGCATGATTTTGTAAAGTGTATTATTTCTGTAATAAGCATTCTTTTTAAAAGTATGCTGAAGTGTACTTCTTTTTAACAAGGGATAATATTGTAATATAACATAACAAAATAATTTTGTAAAGAAATAATTATTAGCTTATCTAGTACAATGAGCACAATTTTATCATCAGTGCATCCCTGGTACAGTTCAAATTTAGAGTAGTGTTTATTTCTGCTTTTGGTGAGTGAGTTATGGTTTTTAAACCTTTGAACTTATTATTAGGGTTAATGTTTGTATATCTAGGTCCTGTCTCAGTAAATTTGGTGAGTGTGTTTTGACTGTATGTATACTGTAGTGTATTATGGGTGCCTCATTCTTGACAGGCTTGTTTAATGCATGAAAACTACCGAGTGTGTGTGTTTCTTTTGGACTGTCCTTTACTATTAGCACTCATGCAGTCTCTCATAGGGCTTTGTGTATGGTTTCCATAGAAACCCTAATGCGCAGTGACAACGTGCTATAGGTCAGTGATACAGTTGTCAATTGTTGTTTCACACATAATGCACTGTATGCAGGAAGTGAGTTGTACATTTAGTCACATACTCTCTCAGTAAAGTCAACTGCTGCACAGTTTCGTTTTGAATATGGTATGAAAAACAAGCTGTGAAACATCAGCAAAACACAGATTACTTTGATGAAAGGATCTGGTGGTTAAACCCTAACGCTCATTTGTTAAATGTCGTCATTTAAACAATGACATCACCTTTAGGCACGTGAAATACTAACTGTGCTCGGGCACTACCAATTATGGCTTTTGAAATGAGGTGTGTGTGTGTGTGTGTGTGTGTGCGAGTTCAGGAAGGGAACTTAACCTTGGGATCCCCTCCTTCACACACTCACAGATGTTTTTGCTAATGTTCTCTTCATTGATATCTGTAGTTGTGAAAGCACCTCCTTGTGTTTAGTTATGGTACTACAACAACAAATGTAGCACTGAGTGTAATGTAAAGTCATGCTAGTTGCATTAGTGCTCTAACCTAAAGCATTAGTGTTAACTGAACTCTTTCTTTCTCAGATCTGTCAAAGAATCGCTTGATTGACATCCCATCAGAGGTGTGTCATCTGGTCTCCCTGGAAACGTTGAACCTTTATCACAACTGCATCAAAAGCATTCCTGATACCATCATCAGCCTTCAGTCCCTGACCTGCTTAAACATCAGGTGAGCATCACACTAATGCATAAACACGCATTCACAAAGAGATGAATGAGATGTGTCTCTAGTCTTATAATGCATTAACATAATATTGTAAGAATTTGTGAGTATGCTTAGATTAGCATACTACTCATATTTCTGCAGTGAGCAGTATGTATACTGTCAGTTTTCTGTATGTATTATTTAGATGTTGCTTTACTATATTTGCAATGCCCTAATATGCAGTTTGCAACCAGAGCACACTGTGTGCTACCGTGCAGTGTGATGAATTGTTTCCAGTTTGATAAATGAACTGATTAAGCCTCTGCAATGTGATGACTCAGATGACTTGATAAAGACATTTTTCATAATGCAAATTAAATTCAAAATTCAAAATAACCCTATTTATTCTTTATTTATTTATCCTATTTATTATTATTTAGGTGAACATTGAGCAGCACTCAGTTAAAGGATTAGTTAACTTCCAAAATTAACATTTCCTGATAATTTACGCACCCCCATGTCATCCAAGATGTTCATGTCTTCAGGTGAAAAGAAATTAAGGCTTTTGAGGAAAACATTCTAGGATTTTCCCCATATAGTGTACCTCAGTGGGAGTCAACAGGTTGAAGGTCCAAACTGCATTTTCAGTGCAGCTTCAAAGGTTTCTACACAATCCCAGCCGAGGAATAGGGGTCTTATGTAGCGTAGTGATCGCTCATTTTATAAAAAAAGTAAAAATTGATGTACTTTTTAACCACAAATGCTCGTCTTGCACTAGCTTGAGTTCACATATTACGTAGTCACGTTGGAAAGGTCATGCGTGACATAGGCGGAAGCACCAACCCAGTGTTTACAAAACAAACGTGCAAAGAAAGTCAAACGGCCTTTACAAAAAAAGTAATCTATCCTACCTTTTTGCATTGGAGTACACAAAGAAAGAACTAACCATGCATGACCTTTACAACTTGATTACGTAATGCATGAAGTCGTGGACGCAGAGCTAGTGCAAGACAAGCATTTGTGATTAAAAAGTGTATATATATATTTTTTTTTTCCTTTTTTTTTTTTTTTTTTTTTTTTTTTTTTTTTAGAAAATAACAATCCCTTATTTCTCAGCTGGGATCATGTAGAACCGTTTGAAGCTGCACTGAAACTGCAAATTGGACCTTCAATCTGTCGACCCCCATTAAAATCCACTATATGTCATGTTTTTTTTCAAAAATCATAATTTTTTCCAAGTCAAGAAAGAAAGACATGAACATCTTGGATGACATAAGGGTGAGTAATTTATCAGGAAATTTTTATTCCAGAAGCAATCTAATCCTTTAAGCGTACAACACAAAAGAAATAAAATTAATTAATTAATTAAGTTTGTGTGATACATTTTTTAGCATGTTATAGTTTGAAATGCAATTAATGAGTGTGTATTGTATATTGTTTCACATAATATATTTAAAAACAGGATAGAAAATAGGAATACATATCACAAGTTATGTGAGATATTGATAAAGATATTGATAAAGATGCATTAAATTGATCAAAAATGAAAAATTGCATGTATAAAGATTTATATTTCAAATACTGTTCTTTTGACCTTTCTTTTCATTAAAGAATCCTGCAAAATATCAAGAAGCACAACTGTTTTCAACATTGATAATAAGAAAGGCTTCTTAAGCAGCAAATAAGCATATTAAATTTTTTTCTGAAGGATCATGTGACATTGAAGACTGAAGTAATGACTGCTAAAAATTCAGCTTTGCCATTAAGGGAATAATTACATATTTAAAGTATTCAGATAGAAAATAGCTATGTTAAAGTGTAATAACATTCAGAATATTACTCTTTTTATTGTATTTTGAATCAAATAAATGCAGCTTTGATGAGCATAAGATGCAGAAACATCTTTAAAAATGTTTCTCCGAACTGACTGTAATTACTGCTAATATTATTTTCCAAAAATAGCATAGATTGTGTGTTTGTCCATCAGCAGATCTAACCTAATGTGGTATTAAAATATTGTATTTGCATGTGTTTTGAATGAGACCGTGTGAAAAACTTCCATATAGTGGACTTCAATGGTGGCCAACGGGTTGAAGGTCAAAATTGCAGTTTCAGTGCAAAGGGCTCTAAATGATCCCAGCCAAGGAATAAGGGTCTTATCTAGTGAAACGATCTGTCATTTTTCAACAAAAAATTACAATTTATGTACTTTTTATATTCTCTAAGTGAACTAATCCTTTAAGGGAGCCCCATATAAATAGGGTCCACCAGGTTGTTTATAAAGATGTGATTTTTAATATTTATGGTAATTAAAATACCTGAATGGTATTGTTACATAATTCGCTTTTAGATACATATACAGCCTAAGCGTAAAATCAAAGTGCACAACATATAACATACGCCACTGAAGCGGACCAAATAAACATGTTTTTCCTCTCTGGCAGTTCTTTCTGCTTCTGTTAAATGTAAATCCATCCACACACACATAGACTCTCTCCAGCCAAATGTCTCCTGCAGAAGGCCTGATATTCACACTGAGTTAATTAACGATGGAATTTGTTTTGTAAGAAGTTAATGAAGCACTATGCTCTTAACGGTTGAGAAGAGTGAACATAAACTGGAGATGGAAAATCAAGCAGAAAAACCAAGTGAGATCATGAAAAATGGATGAAACATCATCAGAATATGGAATTGCCAAAAGAAAGTGAAATTCAAACTTGTGCACAGATTTAAATGTTTTTCCTCTGTCAGCACACACACACACAAAGAGATGAACAATTGTATTTGTCTGTCATCCTCTAGTCATAACAGGCTAAGTTTGTCTAGCTATTACTTCTCATGAACTCACGAACAATTCCCTGCAGTCAGTCTTTTTCCTGTTTAATGTCATACAGACAGGAATGATGAAGTGTTATAGGAAGGCTAGGATACGCATATGACCAGGGAAAACAGATTATTTATTATTTATATTTGAATATCAGTCTTTTATGAGTTAATAAAACACATTAGCCTCTCTTCAGTGCCACAATTAAACTGTCGAACTGTATTTTTGTTGATTTTATATACGTTTAAGGGGGAATGTTTATGCATGAAAATGCTTTAGTTATATTTTATTTAAATTTTTCTGTTACATATGAAATTACTATAACAATAATTTAGAAGTTGTAATTAGATAACCTATGAGTTCCAAACAAAAAGAAACAACAGTACATTGAATTTTTTTTGAAAGTACAGAAGTAAAATAGAAACAAAGTGATGTATGAAATGTCAAAGGCAAATGTCCCGCATAAAGGAAATCACAATAAAAGATTGAAAACAAAAAAGATTAAAGTGGTTGCAACACAACTGCTTTAAAAAAAAAGAATAAATAAAATGAAAAATCTAAAAAATATGACACCAAGAAATGTATGACACGCTTCCAGATTTTTACAAATAAATCTAATTTGTCATTATTGATAATTAATAGTGATATCATTATAGATATTTTCTCTATATGTACAGTATAATGTTCACCAGCTTGTTTGACCAAATTCTTTGTATTGAATTTTTAGTTTCAGTACTGCAGTCACATGAATAAACATTTATTATTATTATGTTGTAAACAGCTGAGTAGAATTTTTTCAGGTTTCTTTGATAAACAGAAAGTTCAGAAGAACATAATTTATCTGAAATAGAAATATTTTGTAACATTATAAATGTCTTTATCATCACTTTTGATTAATTTAAAGCATCCTTGGAAAATAATTCCCCCCCAAAAAAAAAAGAAATACTGGCACAAGCTTTTGAATGGTATAGTGTATAATGTATTTCAGATAAATGCTGATTTTTGGATCTTTCTATTCATCAAAGGATCCTTAAAACTCAACTGTTTTAAATATTTATATTAATAATAATAATAAATATTTTTTGAACAGCAAATCAGCATATTAGAGTGATTTCTGAAGGATCATGTGACACTGAAGACTGGAGTAATGAAAACTGAAAGCTGAAAATTTAGCTTTGATCACAGGAATAAATTGCATTTTAAAATATATTCAAATAGAAAACAGTTATTTAAATAGTAAAAATATTTCAAAATTTTACAGTTTTGAAGGCTTGGTGAGCAGAAGGGACTTCTTTAAAAAAACATAAAATCTTACTGTTCAAAAACTAGACTAGTAGTGTATGTCCCTATTTTTCTTATTTATGTAGCATCTTTGATGTTTCCTTTTTCTCACAATTCTAAAACCTCTTTTTCCAGGTTCAAACTTATATTTTGATTCCTGTATTTACCTCCACTTATTAAATCGATAAATAAATACTGTGATTGACCAATCAGAATGAAGTTTCTGGTTGAGGAGTAGCATTAAGAAAGATGCTGTAACATGTTTTGTTTTATCGTTGCGGTGCTGTAGCCGGAACCAGCTGTCAGTGCTGCCAGCGTGCGTGTGTGGTCTTCCTCTGCGAGTGCTCAACGCCAGCAATAACAAACTCAACGCACTTCCAGAAAGCATTGGCCAGCTCACTAGTCTCATGGAGCTGGTAAGTTTAAGCATGTGTGCTGTACCTCTGTTGTCTGCATATGAATAAGATGTTTGTGATTCCTCCTCTGTGTCTTATGAATATATTACCATGTCGACTCACCCTTTCTCGACTTGGCTCGTATCTGCTTATAATGAATGTACCGCTTTTCTTTTTCCAGTTTTCTTTTAGCCTTTCTTATCCTGCTCTCTTTTGTAATCAAAAATGAGAACATACACAGACCAGGTTATGTGGGGTAATGCCAGGTGGGATGTTGGCCCTCTTATAATATAGTACAACAAGCACTTAGTTAGAGTGAGTGTAATGAAAGGCTTATGCAGAAGCTTGTGTTTGAGAATGTAAACATGTAACTCTAAACTCTTTTTCTCATCAGGATGTAAGCTGTAATGAAATCACAGCTCTTCCACGCCACATTGGCCAACTCAAAGCTCTGAGGGAACTCAATGTGCACCGAAACCTTCTTTGTGTCCTGCCAGAGGGTGAGTCTGCAATCAGTGTGTGTATGTTTGTATCCCTCCTACACCCCTACACCCTTCTTATCTCAGCAGAAATGATTTCAGCTTCTCTGACAGCTTCACCTCGATAACTACTCATCACATTACCAATGAAAACTTCCTCTGGTAGCTTCTGAGCCACAGGAAATCTAGCCTTTGTTTGACCTCCTTTATTCAGTTTCCTTATTCAGGCCTCTCTGTGTCATGAATTAAAAAGAGGATAGTTCACCAAAAAATACGATTCTGTCATCATTTAATCTCCCTAATGTCATTTTAAACCCAAAAGACTTTCATTCATCTTCAGAAAGCAAATGAAGACATTATTAATGACATTCTAAACACAATCCATATAAACCAAGATATAATAATCCAAGTATTCTGAAGACACAATCGCTTCATGCAGTGAACAGATTAAAATTTCGGCTTTTATTAAATGTACACTATGTTACACTACTTGAATGTTTTTAAAGAAGTCCCTTCTGCTCACCAAGCCTGCATTTATTTGATCCAAAGTACAGCAAAAACAGTAACATATTGAAATGTTTTTACTATTTAAAATATTTTCTATTTGAATATATTTTAAAATGTAATTTATTCCTGTGATTTCAAAGCTGAATTTTGAGCATCATTACTCCAGTCACATGATCCATCACATGATGATCTCCACGTTATTATTATTATTATTATTATTAATATTTATTATTATTATGTTGAAAACAGCTGAGTTGCATTTTCTCAGGTTTCTTTGAATAGAAAGTGCAGGAGAACAGCAAAAAAAATTATACTGACTCCAAGCTTTTGAATGGTTTAGTGTATAATGTTACAAACACTTTTTATTTCAGATTAATGCTAATCTTTGGATCTTTCTATTCATCAAAGAATCCTGAAAAAATTTAATTAAATATTGATAATAATAATAATAATAATGTTTCTTGAACAGCAAATCAGCATATTAGAATGTTGAAGGCTGGAATAATGATGCTGAAAATGTAGCTTTGATCACAGGAATAAATTACATTTTAAAATATTTTTAAATAGATATTTTTAAATACTGTTTTTGCTGCACTTTGGATCAAATAAATGCAGGGTTGGTGAGCAGAAGAGCCTTCTTTAAAAAAAACTTAAATCTTAATCTTAAAAACTTTTGACTGGTGGTGTATATAAACATTGATCAACGCACATACATAAGAGTACATTAAATATGGTATATGGAATCTCGTACATACTTGTTTGACATGTCAGAACAAATTAGGTTTGTTTTCATTTCATATTGATTACTTTTGTGTATTTATGGATTTTCAAAGCGTGAAAAGTTTTGGTGGAGACACACACATTTCAATAAAAATATCTTAATTTGTGCTAGGAGGATGAAAGAAAGTTACACATATTTGGAATAACATAAGATTAAGTAATTGATGACACAGTTTTTAATTTTCTATTTAAAGGAGAAGTCCACTTCCAGGACAACAATTCACAGATAATTTACTCACCCACTTGTCATCCAAGATGTTCGTGTCTTTCTGTCTTCAGTCGTAAAGAAATTATGTTTTTTTAGGAAAGCATTTCAGGATTTTTCTTCATATAATGGACTTCAATTGTGCCCCTGATTTTGAACTTCAAAAATGCAGTTTAAATGCAGCTTCAAAGGGCTCTAAACAATCCCAGCCGAGGAAAAAGGGTCTTATCTAGCGAAACGATCTGTCATTTTTTTCAAAAAATAAAAATTTGTATACTTTTTAAGCACAAAAGCTTGCGTAGCACAGGCTCTCCGATGCGCGTCCACGGGTCGTTCTTAAACGAATCTTTAATGTGACTCGCGAAGAACGAGTCGTCTCGGGGAGTGATTCGTTCAGTTGCGCATGCGCAACATCCGATTAGGTTCTGTACTGGAATTAGTTCACCTGTTTCAAGTCTTCAGGTTTTTCGAGTCATTCGTTCATCTTATGGGGCTGTCACGTGATGCTGATTTTGCTAAAATTAACGAAATGGCTCAAAAAAAAAAAGATTAGTTCATTTTGCTGAACGAGACTCAAAGGTCTGAATCTGTAAAATGATCCGAACTCCCCATCACTATTACGAATCATGTTTAAGTTCATCGTCTGTGTACTCCGGCTAAAAAAGTTAGAGTATGGTGAAAAACTCAGAAACAACTTCAGAGTCGTCCGACACGTTGTACCTTTTTGTTTGTAAACAGCGTTTGACTTACTTGCACTTTCTTAGTCTTTGCGTGTTCACTTTGTAAACACTGGGTCTGTAGTTCCGCCTACATTCGGTGTGACCTCTCGACATGATTCAGTAGTATATAATGTCATAAACTCGCATGCCAGAACCTGTGCTACACAAGCTTTTGTGCTTAAAAAGTACACATTTTTATTTTCCGAAAAAATGACAGATCGTTTTTCTAGATAAGACCTTTCTTCCTCCGCTGAGATCATTTAGAGCCCTTTGAAGCTGCATTTAAACTACGTTTTTGTAGTTTCAAAATTTTCAAAAAATTCAAAATACTGAACATCTAATCCTTTTTGCTAAAAGTAATATTGAACTCTATTGCTCTGTCAGGCCACTGTGTCCTTCCTTCATCCGTGTCATTCACTGAGCAATAATTTTAGAACAACATTCACTACATATTGTAACAAAGCCAAATAAAACCTTTATGTTGTACTTATATAAACATATAAACTAACATTAAGACAACAGTCTTGTAAGTTGTTCTGAGTGAAATCCAACTGCCAAGAACATGCAGTGTGGGTGTGTTCCTTTAAATAACAGTGAGAAAACGTTTAGTGTTGTTCATGCTAAAATGCTTGTGTGAGCCAAGCATTGTCCGAAACATGTGGCTGGAGTTATATCAACAGCTTACCTTGGCATAAAAAGTCTGTAGCTGAGATTTTGCAGCTCAGCTAATTATTCAGCTAAATTATGCTGGCAGGTTATAAAAAATAGGATTTGTAATGGTGTCTCCAAGCACACTGTGCCAAAATGACTTCATGGAGCTAAAGCAATAATAGAGACTGCGGAAAAATCTGCTGATAATTTAGATTTTTAATTTTGATTCATTGCTGTTTTTTAGTTACCAGGACCAGTAAATAACATTTATAAATGACTGTTGAAATCCAACAAGTACTCGTTTTGAAATAAGAAATCTATTTTTATGTTTCTGTGTTGCGAAATCTATTCGCTTTTAATGTGGCTTAATAATTCTCTGTATTTGTATTTTAGATTTGGCAGATTTACCCCTGGTCAAGTTCGATTTCTCCTGTAATAAGGTTTCTACTATTCCTGTCTGCTATCGAAAAATGACCCAGCTCCAATCACTACAGCTGGAGAACAATCCACTTCAGAGTCCTCCTGCACAGGTAACACACAGATACACTCACATTTTGTTTTTCTGTTCTTTCACAACTGCTTCTGACATTATCTTCACTGTTTTCAGATATGCATGAAGGGCAAGATTCATATATTTAAATACCTCGCCATGGAGGCATGTCGTAGTGACAAGATGGCCGATGCTCTGTATCTTCCTGTCACGGACCGCCTCAGCTTGACACGACCCACAAATGGGAGGTCAGTCGTCAAGATTATATCCTTATATCCTCATAATTGTATCAAGTAGACTGAATTAAATATATACACAGTACTACTAGTCAAAAGTTTTTGAACAGTAAGATTTTTAATGTTTTTTAAAAGAAGTCTCTTCTGCTCACCAAGCCTGCATTTATTTTAACCAAAGTATAGCAAAAACAGTACAATTTTTAAATAATTTTACTATTTAAAATAACTGATTTCTATTTGAATATACACTGCCCTCCAAAAGTTTGGAAACGCCCTAGAAAAGTGGGGTTTTGGACAATATTGGCATGAATCCTTTTTAATTTGTGATAATTGTGCACTGATAAGGGACAACACAAACTACGAAAACATGTTTTATTACATAAACAGTTTATACATAGAAAAAAAAAAAAATTTCGGTTCATCAAAATATCCACCATTAGCAGCTATTACAGCTCTGCATAATCTGGGCCTAAATTCATTGTATTCTAAACTTCATTGGCAATCAATTGTTGAAGCTATTAAGGTGTGCTGACCCAAAAATCTTTTAAAAAGCTGGTCTAAGTTTAAACCAGTAACCAGGCATCACAGCTGACAAAGGGGCATGTCTGACTTTGACATGTGTATATAGTGCTATTATTATGTAATTAAAATGAAAATTATTATTGCTGGTCTTCAGTGATAATGTCAAGTTACATTAATGTATTTGCACCAAAAATGAAATGATAAGGTTTTTGCTGATATCGTCCAAAACCACACTTTGCCAGGGGTATTTCCAAACTTTTGGAGGGCAGTGTATATATATATGTATATATATATATATATATATATACACACTACTACAAGTCAAAAGTTTTTTAATGTTTTTTTTTAAAGATGTCTCTTCTTCTGACCAAGCCTGCATTTATTTGATCCAAAGTACAGCAAAAATAGTACAATTTTTAAATATTTTTACTATTTAAAATAACTATATTATTATATATATAACTATAACTGTATTATTATATTATTATTATTATGTTGTAAACAGGTGAGTAGAGTTTTTTCAGGTTTCTTTGATGAATAGCAAGTTCAGAAGAAATATTTTGTAACATAAATATCTTTATCATCACTTTTAATCAATTTAAAGCATCCTTGCTAAATAAAAGGTTTAATTTCTAAGCCCCCCCCCAAAAAAAAAAAAAAATTATACTGACTCCAAGCTTTTGAATGGCATGGTGTTATAATGTTAGACTGGAGTAAAAATGCTGAAAATTTAGCTTTAATCACAGGAATAAATTAGATTTCAAAATATATTTAAATAGAAAACAGTTATTTTAAATAGTAAAAATATTTCATAATTGTTATGTTTTTGCTGTAATTTGGATCAAATAAGTTCAGGTTTGGTGAGCAGAAGAGACTTAAACAATAAAACAATAAAAACAATAAAAAGCTTACTGTTCAAAAACTTTTGACTGGTAGTGTATGTATACGTATATAAGTTTGGATGTGCTGTGGAGTAAAAAGAGATTTGAATCCACTGAAAAACAGTGTTTTTTTATTCTTTTAATCTTGGTATTTAAGCAGCAGCCATATGCTATAATAAATCTTTATATAATATGAATATTTTCAAAATAATCTACAGTTTTTTTTATACCAAGTCGTGCACCTCTAAGTGGGTGTATAAAAAGATCTGAATGTAGATTACAGTGTGGAATCTCAAAAAAATCCAGGTCGTGTGTGTATGTGTGTTGGCTGTCATTATCATCCCTATCTCAAGAGAATCCTTTTAATAGACTGCGGGGGGTCACTCTTCTGAAAGAGAGAGAGAAAGACTGAAAGACTTCTTTTCCTTTCTCATCTGAGAGACATAGGCTGCTTCTCTCTCTTTCTGTCCTACGCGACCCTTATTAACTTCTGATCGCCTTCTTCCTTCTGTCTCAGCACTGAGGACATTGATCAGCACAAGAAACTTGACAGTGACTCTGGGGTGGGCAGTGACAATGGAGACAAACGCCTTTCTGCTACAGAGGTCAGTCTGTATGTGTGTGTGTGCCTGTTTGAGTACAGCAAAAGAGCCTGACCTTGTTGTCTGTGTCCTTTGGATATTTGCATGTCTAGTTTCACGTATTTTTAAGAGTTGCAAATTTAAAGTAATAGCATTAGACACAATATTGAGTTTGTTTGCTTATGGCTAGGCTGTAGTAAAACTCCAGGAGAATTGAGATCATATACATTAGGGACAAAGGTCTGAGAACTGGTATCTGTGGTTATCTTACTGTGGCATACAGTTTTAGTGTCACATCAGTTGTAGTTGTAATAGACTTTCCTAACATTTGGATTTGACAGTATGTCCGTGGTTTGGTTTCTCTGTAGCCCCACCCATAGTGATTTCGCATTGGTCCAAAATTCCACTCAAAATAGCTGTATGTTAAACATTATCTATGGTCTGATAATGTTTATTGCGCCATGTTGTAGAGCATTTTCACTTTCTGTGTGAACAGATAAATTACGTAACGCTGGAAATGTATTGTGATAGTAGTAGCAATAATAATAATGATAAAACCAATTGTATATTATTTATATAATAAAAAAGTAATAAAATAAAGCCTAAATGTTTTTTCTCAAGAAGCTTTAGTGAGTAAATGTAATAATAATAGTAATATAATGGAACATCAATATGCATTAATATAAAGTTAAAATATAGATACAAATCAATGCTTTTAAGCTGTAAATGATGCATGGTCACTGCCATTTAAAAGTTTGGGATCAATATGATTTTTAATGATTTTTAAATTTTCTTACGTTCATCAAGACTGCATTTGTTTGATTAAAAATAGAGAAAAAATGTAATATTGTGAAATACAATTACAATGTAAAATAACGTTTTTCTATTTTAGTATACATTAAAATCTCATTTATTTCTGCGATCAAAGCTAAATTTTCAGATCTTCTGTGTCACACGATCCCTCAGAAATTATTCTAATATGCTGATTTATTATCAGTGCTGGAAACAGTTGTGCTGCTTTTTACATTTTTGAAACCTGTGATCTTTTTTTTTGGATTCTTTGAGGAATAAAAGGTAAAAAGAACAGCATTTATTTAAAATAGAAACATTTTCTAATGATATACAATACTGTGCAAAAGATTTGGGTCAGCAAATTTTTATTCGTTCTTTTTTTTTTTTTTTTGAAAGAAATTAATACTTTTATTCAGCAAGGAATAAATTGATAGCAAAGACAAATATTATTAGAAAATATTTATATTTTGAATAAATGCTGTTCTTTTTTTTTTAAATCAAAAAATCCTGAAAAATGAATCACAGATTCTGAAAAATATTAAGCAGCACAACTGTTGCCAACACTGATCATTCTTATAATAAATCAGCATATTAGAATGATTTCTGAAGGATCATGTGACACTTAAAAGTGGAGTATTGGCTGGTGAAAATTTGGCTTCACAGGAATAAATTACATTTTAAAGTATATTAAAAAACATTATTTTATACTGTAATAAAATTTCACAATATTACTGTTATTTTTTTGTATTTTTGATCAAATAAATGCAGCCTTGATGAGCATAAGAGACTTCTTTAAAAAACATTGCATGCCTTACCGATCTCAAACTTTTGAACGGCAGTGTATGTAAAAATAAATGTCAAATTAAAACTTAATTTTGTTTTTGTTTTTTTAAATTAGTGTTAGTGAACAGGATAGAGTATAGATTTGTGTCTACTAGTAAGTCTTGGCTTGATGTGATTTTTTTTTTTTTTTTTTTTTTTTTCAGTGAAATATTTGTTAGACAATGTTGTAAAAAGTCTTCTCTCTTTTTCAGAGAGTGTTTTAGATAATGTGTTTTTGTGTTCCAGCCATCGGATGAAGACAGTCTCAGCTTGAATGTGCCCATGACCAACATCACAGAGGAGGAGGGCTTGAACAAAGACGACTCCAGTGAACACATCAGCGCTCTGACAGGTGCTGCTCACACGCGCAAACACACCCTCACATGTGTGGACAGGATATTAAAGCCCTGTAAAGGAAAACATCCTCTTACTAGGCTGACACAACATTGCAGCGATACTGTAGACAGTGCGTATGTTACCCAGGTTAAGCCCAGGGGAGGGTCCCGAACAGGAAGTGTGGATACTGGCTGGGAAGTCAGTGTCAGCACATAAGGAGAATTAAGGGAGGAGGAGATGAAAACCGAGAACATTGCAGGAAGGAAGAAAAAACGTGTGTGTGCTATACTTTAGAGTATGTGTGACTGTTAAGCTGATGGGAGGGTCCTTTAGTCTTTAAGCTTTCAATAAGATTTACTCGACATGTCCGCTTTGTGTCTGCATGTGTGAATGAATGTGTACATGTGGGCATTTCATTCTAGAACACTACAGTACTTGATCTTTAGGTTTCTGTTTGTTTTCAGTTAAAGGAATGTTCTAGGGTTCAAATTAAGATTAGAACAATTATGACAGTGATGTCAGTTTTGTTTTTTTCTCTTTAAAGCAGAAATTGCATTAGAGTAAGTCACTTACATTAGTAGGTAATTATAAGCTGCTTAGATTTACTGTTAGTGTCAGTGAAAACACTTTATCATACTCAATAAAATAACTTGTTTATATGTGTGTCCGGTAGGAGACAGAAGTTCGTCTGAGTCCCTCAAAGAGCATCTGGCCTATCGAGACTCGGCCCTCAGCTCACCGTTCGTCAACTATATCAAAGTGAGTGTGTTCAAGATTGTTCTTTTTCATGGTCTGACAGAAGTGTGTTCATATTGGAAGCTGAAATTCAAGCACAGTGAGGATCTGGAGGTTTTACTCCACCCAGGCTAGTTTAGAGTGGATTTATACACTTTTTCCAGTCTCGCTTTCTTACTCTCTTTCATTACACTGTTATCTTTTTTCCACTTAAATGGTGCTGTGCTGAAGCCAGATTAAGTTGCTGTTGTTTTGAAAACTAAACTTGGTGTGCACATTTTCCTGCCCTGAACTCTGACGTTAGCAGTTTCTGGTTTAAGACCAGCAGATTTTTGAGGCCAACTCAACGCCACATTTTCTGCTTAAATTGTGTGGATTAGTTCCAGATTGGCACTAGCACTGGCACCAGGGTACCCCATTGTCCACAACAATATTCACCCATAAATTTTCCAGTTGTTTGTAGCTTAATGGATTAATAATATAAAAAAAGTACATAAATTAAAAAATATATACACTGCCGTTCAAAGGTTTGGGATCAGTATGACTTGCAATGTTTTTTTAAGTCTTTGACTCGTCTTGAAGTCTTTTATGCTCATCAAGGCTGCATTTATTGGATCTAAAATACAAAAAAAACCCTTAATATTGCAAAATGTTAATACAATATAAATTAAGGGTTTCTGTTTTAATATATTTTAAAATATAATTTATTCCTGTGATTCAAAGCTGACTTTTCATCAGCCTTTCTTCCAGTGTCACATGATCGTTCAGAAATCATTCTGCTATGCTGATTTATTATGAGAATTATCCATGTTGGCAGTAGTTGTGCTGCTAAATATTATTTTGGAACCTGTGATACTTCTTTCAGGATTCTTTGATGAATAAAAAGATAAACAGAACAGCATTCGTTTAAAATATAAATGTTTTCTAACAATATAATTTTTTGCTATCACTATTTATACATTTAACACATCTTTGTTGAATAAAAGTATTAATTAAAAAAAAAAAAAAAAAGATAGGATAAACGTACTGACCCCAAACTTTTGAAAAGTAGTGTATATTGTTAGAAAAGATTTCAATTTTAAATAGCTTTTTTAACTTTTTATTTATCAAAGAATCCTGCAAAAGTATCAGGTTCCAATAAAAAAATAAACAGCACAACTGTTTCTAACACTGATAATAAATCAGCATTTTAGAATGATTTCTGAAGGATCATGTGATTGGAGTAATGATGCTGAAAATTCAGCTTTGATCACAGGAATAAATTAGATATAATTATCATAATATTTCACAATATTACATTTACACAATAGCTTGGCATGACTGTGCACAAAAATGTGTATTCATAAATTGTATATAAATGGCTTTTTTAAAAATATTTTAATAATTTGGAATTTTCCAAGAAGCCTTATTATATCCAGATGGTACTTCAAACACAAAGCATAGTTTTTTTAGCTTATTTTAATTCTTATTTTTTCTCATTTTAAATAAGTCATTTTTAGGCCTTTTTGAAAACCACTGCTCTAAATGGAAAAAAGGCGTGTGAAACTTAACAGTCATTAAGGGTTTTGTTTTGTTTTTTTGCTCTGAAAGATTCATGAGAAAACATCCAACTTAACAGAATATTGTGGGCTGATCTGGTTTGGAACTGGTTTGATCTGTTTTCTGTTTATTTTGTTTACTTTGTACTTTGTTACTTTCCTTTTTTATTTAATGTTGGCTGTTTCCCATTATGTTGTAGTTTGAGCCAATATAATATTAATCCTTTGGTCTCCTTATTCCTGCCATTATCTACGCTATTTCCCTTCATTCCATTCTTTTCTTGTCGTATTTTTCATCTGCCTCTCTTGGCATGGTGCTTTATGTTCCAGTAACTGTTAGGTTTTCTGATAATGTCTCATTGCATCATTGGATTGGCGCAGACAATGTTTATTTGTGCATTACCAGTTCCCTTGTGAAGTAATTCATGTCTAGCGGGACATTGTGCGTATAAGGGAGAGTGTGTATTCCCATCTGCGTATGCGTCACCCTCTCAGACATGTGGTGGTGGATCTGGTTGATTTTAAATTCTAGCCAATTAGGCCTTTAGCCTGCAGTCACATGACGGAGTTTGCAGCTGGAGTTGATGTGTGTGTGTGTGTGTGTGTGTTTGAAGGGTCGAGGTGCTGATTTCGATGAGCCCCTCAGGATAGAAG
Source organism: Labeo rohita (assembly GCF_022985175.1). Taxonomy (NCBI): domain Eukaryota; kingdom Metazoa; phylum Chordata; class Actinopteri; order Cypriniformes; family Cyprinidae; genus Labeo; species Labeo rohita. The sequence continues at coordinate 17,144,399 of NC_066877.1, forward strand.
AAGACACCAACTGGGCTTCAGAACAAACGTATGTTTATATTCAGATATTTATCATCCGGTCCGTTTTTTTATGCCTTATCTCTCTGTTTCTTTCTTTCTTTGAACTCTGTTTTTTTTGTTTTTTTTGGTCACTGGTTAAACCATATATGTTTATATATACCATGTTACTGGGTCCAACAGGTCAAAGGTTAATATGATCAATCAGTTAAAGGAAGCTGTGGAGATGCTACAGGATCCTAACAGGTAAGATAACAGGTGATCGCTGGGATGGGAAGATTTTTGTTGCAAAGCCACTGACTGTTAATATCAGATGCATTTCTTTGAGAACAAATGGCCTACCCCAACAGGCATTGTAGTTTCAGTAAATAAAACAATATTTGAGTTTGCTGTTTTTAACATAAGCCAGTGTTAATGATGTGTGTCTTTGCAAAATGTAACCTATGTTATTGTCCGGATCTTTAAATGTGACTATAAGGCCTGAAGATAATAAACATTAACATAATGGGTTTCTGTAAAGCTGCTTTGAAACAGTGTGTGTTATGAAAAGTGCAATGCAGATTAAGTTGATTTGGCTTGTTTGTGTTTTTATAGGGTTAACATGAACTCGGCTGATCTCTCTGGTATTAAGCTCTACCCTGTGGAAATGGTTACAGTAGACGAGTCGCTCAAGTAAGTTACAACTTCACAATTTCACAATAGATACAAAATGCTGCTTTGCAAGTTAAGGTTTCCACCAAAAACCTATTCTTGTTTTTGTCTTCCTGCAGTGGCCAAGAGAGTGATGAGGGTCAGGCAACACCTAAGGTAAACCACTGGTACATGTGTCTAAGTTAACATTAGACACATGTACAAGAGGACCTTACTGGTTCCTCTAAACGTCCTGTTTGCTTCCTTCTTTATAGTGCCGCTTTAAACTGCAGTGTTTTTTTAGAGTTCCTCTGAGATCAGTGGGCTATTGTTGAAGGGTAGATCAGTTTCTCAGTTTCCCAGGGGGATTGTGTTTCACCTATTGGACTGGTTAGGTGATGTCAGTTATGTGACATCATATTTTACATAACGTTCATAATATCGAAAGTTGCTAGTTTTTCATTCATTCAAGAGCAGCTGCACAAAATGAAATTCTTCATTCACAGTAGCCTCTCTGATTCCAAAGCACTGTTTGGCTTACTGTACACAAGTTTGGGGTTGGTAAGATTGTGTATTGTTTTTGAAAGAAGCATTAAAAATCACAAAGGTTGCATTAATTTTGATAAAAATACAGTAAGAACAGTAATATTGTGAAATATTATTGCAATTTAAAATCACTGTTTTTAAATATATTTTAATATGTTTTAAAATAGAGTTTATTCCTGTGATGGCAAAGCAGAATTTTCAGCAGCCATTACATTAGTCTTCATTGTAACATGATACTTTAAAAATCATTCGAATGCTCATGCTCAAATAAACATTTTTTATTATTATCAATGTTGAAAACAGTTGTGCTGTTTAATATTTAGTTGAAACCAAGATTCTTTGATGAAAAGAACAGCATTTTGAAATAGAAATCATTTGTAACATTATAAACGTCTTTACTAGGGCTGCCCTCGACTAAAGATTTTTCTGGTCGACTAGTAGTCATTTATTTTAAGCTATTAGTCGACTATTAGTCAAATGTTTATTAATAAACCATATAAATCATAATACCGAGCCATTAATTGCGTACACGCAAGCGCACACAAAAATAGCTTGCCGCGAACTGGCAGATATAATAATTTTGAATGTGTCTGGGAAAAACAGCAAGGAAGACTGCATTAACGTTTTAATAATTTATTGATAAACTAGCGCTTTCTTTGTTTTCGGCTTAAGAGATGAAGTTGGCAACACTGACTTGTCATCTCCACAATAGTGATGCGCCTGTATGCATGTTTCATACAGATTACATAATCTGAGAATATTTGTTTTCTGCTTGAATAGGTTTAATTAAAGGTAGAGATGTTACTCTCTATAGATATATTTTTCATGTCTGTAAGGCAAGTATACTTGGATTTTAGAAATTCACAGAGACCGAAATAGCAGAAAGCGCATCATGTTTGTGTTCATTATTTTACAAAAGTGCAACGTTTCGTTGTTATTGTGAATGCACACAAATAAACATAGAGTCTTCACAGATTCAAAAGCTGTATTACTTTTATCTGTATGAGCAGAAATGACAGAGTATTTTAAGAGCAAGTGAGCGCACTGGCTCCTCCATCTGTCATGCAATAAGCACGCTACTCTTCAGCTTCCACACTCCACACAAACACTTCAATAGCGCACATTTTTCTAGGTTAACACTGGATTGAGCTGCCATGTACAGTTGCTATTACATACACCTTACAGATGAAAAGTCATATTTGAGGTTGATCAATGATCAATGATGAATGAGCATTTAGATGTCCTGCCTGATGTACTGTATTACCACAGTAAATGTACCTCAATAAAATTTTGGTGACCAAGCCTCTTTTCGTCGACTAACAGTTAGTCGGCTATTAGGGGGTAGCCCTAGTCTTTACTGTCATTTTTGAGCAATTAAATGCAAAAAATATCCTACTGACCTCAAACTTTTGAGTGGTAGTGTATGTTGTGCATTCAGTGTGCAGTGGTGTGTTGTGGTAGTTTGTGTTGTCAGTTGTGTATGTACTGTAGATGTCTGTGCTGTGTTGTGATCTGATTATTTGGATGATAAGAAAATATTTCCTATTGTTAAAACTGTTGTTAAATCTGTATAGCCATGCTGTGCAGTAGTTCTGGTTAGCTTTGCAGCTTGTTTGCTATAGAAGCATCCAGTTAAACTCCTGGGCTGTTTTTCCAGCATGATGTGTGTTGTGGTTAGTGTCGTAGTTTGATGGTCTTAAGAGCAGTGATTATCATTGAAGGCGGCTCCTGGAGAATGCTGGGAGTTCCAGAGGAAGAGACAGTACATTCTAGAACGGGCCCGGCTCGAGGCCCAGCTCGCATGTCAACAGTATGCCCTGCACATGGCACAACAGGTAATCTGACAAACTAGCCTTGTAGCCTCGTAAAAGTCAAGTAGGGACATTGTTCTAAAAAATGCAGCTGGTCCCTCAGAAATGATTCATCATTCGGTGCAAATGTGTTTGTCATTGCATTACTTTGTACCAAATTACCCAAACAAGTGGTTCAGACGTAGCCGCCACATATGCGCTTTTTGTTTGTGCTGTGGTGAGCTCATTCTTGTTGTAGTTGTGCTATTGTATACGTGCAGCTCATTCCCAGCAGACCCACGCTGGATCTGTTCGCAGAACTCTAAAGAAAGTTCCGCAGATTTCCACAGAATTGGAATGACTGCCATTTAGAAGTTCTACATGTCCTTTGCCACCCCTGCATTTTTGTACATTAAAATCAATGTGAATTCTCATTCTCGCAACTCATTTTACATTTGTAATTTGATGCTTTTCTAAACAAAACAATATTCGCAAGAAAAAAGTGGACTTTTTTATCCATTTGAAAGTGACTGAATTATCAATAATCATTTTCTTGCCCCTCATGGCATTCCAAACTGTATGGATTTCTTTGTTCTGTGGGATATTAAATAAAATATTTCTAAAAATGTATTTAGCTAGCAACATATCGTCTTTTATGTTCTTTTTATGCAAGCCATATGTGTTTGGAACAACATGAGGGTGAGAGAATGATGACAGAATGTAAACTAGTTTGATTAAAGTTTACAAGGACAAAAATATTATTTATTTGGGAAAATGTGCACTTGTGAATCATGCACAGTAACACTAGATTGTGTGGTCATCTACCACAGACAATGAAGTAATTAGGCATAGCACTAGTTCTGGCAGGACTCTCAGTTAATCCACGTCTACGTATAGGAATACAACGCCTATCACTACTTCTTTATATAAGATCCATTCAATATTATTCAGCACCTTATCGCTTTGCTCAGGAGTTAATTGCCCTCTTCCATCCCCAGCTCCTCCTCTCGTCCACAGTCAGAACTTGACATTCTGATATTCCTTGTTGAGTCAAATTATGTTGTTACATTAAATTGTCATTAAGAACATTAATGATATCTGCTTCGTTAATGTTGGTTCTCTTTACCCTAAGGGGGATGTTGCAGCTCTTCCTGGTCTTATCCATGCTAGGCTGTGTGGATGGGCGGGGAGTTTTCACCTAGAACAGAACCATACCTCCAATCCAAGCTGTATGCTGATTGTCAGTCATCTTTGATCTGATCTTTGTCCGGACATAACTCGGTTTAGCAATTTTTACCAATAAATTTAAATTAGTTCTGCATAATTCCGCAATTTTTTTTACCCCGGTTTGTAAATTGCATTTTTTTAAAAATCAAATGTAAATTAATGTCCCAGTCACATTTTCTTGGTTAAAGGGGTCATCGTATGCAAAATTCACTTTTTCATGTTGTTTGAACATAAATGTGTGTTGGCAGTGTGTGTACACATCCACCCTATAATGATAAAAAAAAAATCCCTATAAATCATAACCCCCTTCTCAAATCAAGCCATTTGCATTTAAAGGGACATGTATTGAAACGGCTTGCTCTGAACAGAGCTGTTTTTGACCAGGTAAAATGGGTGTTGTTTTACATTATCATTGAGAAATTTTAACCAAAGTATACTTTATACAAAGACTTTTCATTACGACTCTAAAAAATCATATCAACTTGTAGAAAATGGGCATCCAATGACCCCTTAAAATAAACATTACTTAAAAAAATTCTATTTTATATTTTTACATTAACAATGTAATCAAAATTGTGTTTGTTAAAACCAAGTATGAATCTCATCAAGTTAGTGTTTTTAATCATTTACATTTATTCCAAAAAAATTACTTAAGGCAGTATTTTATTTGTTAACTTATGTTCAGCTATTCTTTTTAACAGTTAACTTTTAACTATTTTTTGAATTTTTCAGATTATCAGTCATCAAAGCTCTGTAAATATTGGTCACAGATGCAGAGATTTACTTTAAATTTCACGTAGCTGATTACTAACTAAAAACTTCCACAGATCATGTTTTTGTGCCATTTTATGTCTTATTTTGTTAAGTGGATATATCTAAGTGTGTGAGTTGTTTACTTACTTTTTTAAATTAGTCTTCCCATTAACGCCATTATATTGTTTATTCAGACTGATTAGAGAACGTGGAAATGCGCATGAACACTAGAGGCGGGATTTGTCACATGAACCAATCACAGCTGAATATAACCAGTCACATCCAATCATATTACAATGAAGGCATTGCCTCCTCTCGTGTGACTTTCCCCCATTTATCCTCATTTATCCCTGTCCAAACTCATCACGTGCTTTAGAGGGTCTGTTAAAACTCAATGGGCTCAGGGGAGGCGAGAGAAATGCAGACTCCTGCTGTAATTTTATTTGCTGATGTCGCTGTTGGACAATATTTCTTTAGAAAAACAAGTGATTTATACACTTTTTAATGTTATATATTGTAATATTGGCGTTGTTGTTTTTTGTACAACAGTTTTTTTTCTCATCCAGTAGTTTGGGGAGGCACTGCCTCCCTTGCCTAAAGTAAATGCACCTGGTATACAGTATTTAAAGTATGTGTGGCACTGGATGCATTTGTTTTAAGTGTGTTTATTAACATGTCAGTCAGTGTACTTTTAGTCCATGATGTAATCTACATGACTTCATAAATGACCATTTTAGACTGAATAGAAATTATATATTTAAAGTAAATGTACTCACATGGGGACTGAGAATCATGTAATTGTCTTTGTCATCTAAAGTATGGGGAAAAACAAACAGAGACTCGAGAAAGAAAGACAAAGAGCCGTATCGAAGCAGAGAACAGTGATGCATTGTTTCACTATGTCTAAAGAGCTGGTTTGTTAACATCTTACATCATCTCAAGAATCCCACAGCCTGTTTTTTCTCCTTCTTAGGGTGAAGTGATTGGCGAGGACGGATCAGGTGATAGTTATGAGAACCAAGTTACCAAGGTAAATATTTTACACCACAGTAACATTATGCACATTATGCTTCTAAAACACAATTTTACTTTAAAAAATGGTTTAGTGCACTTATGCTGAATGTGTTTGTCATATACCAGAGTGAAGACAAAACCCCAGTTTCCAGCCCCACATTGAGCTCACCTCCCTTTGGTTTGAAGCCCAGATCAGGTGAGAACCATGTTGTTTTACTAACACAAATCATGCCAATGTGTCGGGTTGTGTTTCCTGAAAACATCGTTAGCTAACTGTGGTCGTAAGTTATAACGACGGTACTTGCAACCTTAGTTGCTTTCGGGAAACACACCCCTGGTTGGCATGTTGATGGTGAGGTTGGCATGGGTGGTGTTGCACTTTAGAGGATGGTGTATATTTTGGACTCTTTCATTATCATCACATTTCAGTAGTAAGAGGGCGGAAGTGTTTGTTTGTAAAGATCCTTTTGCCTGTGGCCAGCACCTGTAATCCTGTCAAGCTTGTAACAGCCATACAATATTAGTCAGGCTTTTTAACCATTCATACTGCTGTTTAACATTACTCCCTTGGCTTCAGGGGCTAAACTGCATCTGGAGAGGTTTAGAAACAGTACGTGCTAACTGAATATGTCCTGAAATTTTATGTTTTCACAAATACCATTCATTATTGATGTATACGGTTAAATAAATACACAAAACAGCTCGTTTCATCTGGATGCAGTTTAATTCATGTAGCTGTTTGTTTAGCTGCCTAGAGGCTTCTTGTTGCTTCCCCCTCTAACATCTAAGCTAGCATTTGCATCATTATCTGTGATCTGTTATTTATGTCTAACATTAACAGCAATATCACGCCCCGAGTCTGACAGTTAGCGTAAATGATAGTGATTTGTACCAGGTGCATTAACAGCATGCCAACAAGCTGGTACTGAAATGCTGCTAACACTGAATTTGTTTTTGTTTTTAATATTTTCTCTTTTGTGTTGTGCTGTATTTACGTGTCATTTTGCTTTGCATATCTTCCCGTTTCCTTCTCTTCCCTTTTGTTTATGTTTCCCTGAACTGCTGCTTGCTTGCTCGCTTGCTTGTCTGCTTTTATTACACACACTGCTGTTGCTTGGCACCCTCCTATTTTCTGATACCTGAAATTCCTTTCCTGTGGTTTTCCAATGAAAATCATTTGTTTGGCTCCTCCTCCTACTGGCGCTATGCTTTATGTTGATACCTACATCTAGCTTCACCCTCTGTCCCGTGCTCGACTCCGCCCTGTCCCCTCCCCCTTACACAGGCCCCGCCCACTGATAGAGACACGCCCCCTAGCCCCGCAGAAGGAGAAATGCCAAGCAGTGGTAGGTCTGCTCAATGTATCGTCCTGTGCAGTCACATGTGTTGCAATCAGTGTTTTCTTTTCAAGATGTAATTGTGTGAGGTATTTTTATTCTTCTTATATTATTTGTATTATTTTATATTTTTGGTGGCTTAAATTCTTAATATTAAATATTAATAATATACAACATATTTTCCACCATTTCTGCTACCGAAACGAGAATAACAAAGACTTTATGGGTTTTTTGGGACTCTTGACTTGGGCTGGTAAGCAACCACCCTGAACACCCTAGAAACCATTAGAAATGCCCAATAACATCCAGAAATCCTGTCAACTGCTTTGTAACTCCTTAATGCATAGCAACACTCTGGCAACCACCCACAGTACCTGCATGATGGCAGCAGGTTTTGCTTGGGCAAACATTATTCTCATTATCCTTAGAAAATGTAAACATTTAGTCTGTCCTCCTTTTTTGTCTTTTTTTTTTCAAAATGTAAAAATGACACACTTGTTTTTCAAAGATGGCTGAACGATACTTCAGCCCACTGACTGACATTTCATATTCAACATGTTTTTGGTTGAGAAAATGTAGAATCTTTTTGAAAATTTTGATGTGGAAGAAATGAATTAAATAATTATTTTCTGACAGTATTCACTAGCGCTAGCTTACAATTAAAGGGAGACAGTCCATCAAAAAATGAAAGTTCTGTCATCATTTGCTCACCCTCATGTCGTTCCAAACCTGTATAATTTTTTTGCACAAAAGAAGATATTTTGAAGAATGTTGAATACCAAAAAGTTTGAAATAACTTTTATGTTCCACAGAAGAAATAAGGTCATACAGGTTTGAAACAGCATGAGTAAATAATGACAGAATTTCCATGTTTGGATGAACTGTCTCTTTAAGCTTAGTATAAATATGTCACTCATCATGTGTAGACACTAAAACATGTTTGTGGTGTAGTGTTAAAGGGTCTTTTAAAATACAGGAGTGAGACAGGGGATGTGGTTGAGCTGAAATTTGGGGTGGCCCAGTGGCTTTAAATGGAGCTGTGTGTATTTATAGAGCTGCTATTTTGAAGCATTAGATAATGGCCCCAGAGGGAAAATCAGACCTCCATTTAAGTGGAAATGCTTTCAGAGGATGAAAAACTGCCAGAAGACATCTGTACTTACTCATCGTCTTACAAGAAAGAAAGAGGAAGAGGGAATGATGGAAAGAGAGAACACTTTACTAATGAATAGCTCTGTGCTAATGGTAGTATTGAACTTTATATTAAACTTTATTGTACCCAGATGGAATCTGGCGCCTTTTAACTTGATCTAAATCAATAAATCTGTGAAATGTATTTACACACAATGTCTACTGTAGTACACACTAAAAATAAGATCAGGCAAACATTCTGTAGAGGTTTAGTTTTGTCCTACAAAACTTGAATTTGCAACTTCCTGTTACATGTCAGAAATCCCCCCCTTTTTTTCTGTCTGTGAAGTGTCTTTAAGTGCTCTTTTTGTCAATAACTTTCTGGAATCCTTAGTGTCTCTTGTAACACTAAACGCATGAATGAGTCTCATTTTTGTCAATACTAAATTGTATTAGGATGTTTTTGGCTCTTAGGGCTTAAAAATGTTGAGACAGAAAGAAAATGTGAGAGAAAGACACTCTGCTTTAAAGCTGAATTGTTTAATTTGCGTCACTAGCTTCAAAAAATGACTGTTTTCAAACAGCTTTCCCCCAAACAAAACCCTGGTTTGAGCCCTGCCCTCAAACTCACACTATTGGTTGAGCCAGTGTTGCTATGCTAAGCTGGCAGAAAAAAGGTATTTGAACATAAAAGTTACACACTTTTAAGTAATTAAATGTACCCTAAAACACAGAGCTGTCCCAGATGCAATGAGAGATGACTATTCAAAGACTTTTTTGTTCTCCCTGATGCAAACACACACACATTTTAGCTATCTAAGCTGTGCAAGTTAACTATTTAGACCTTTATTGTGTTTATATTCTGATAGGTATCAGATAGGTTATTTACTTTAACTCTTTTATTTTTACAAATGAGGACATCCCCAAAGCAAGGTTTTGTCACATTTGTCACAAAAAATCTTTAAGTAGGCACACACACACACACACTTATTTTTTTCTAATGCTGCCCAGAGATGTCTAACATGTGCTTGCTGTATTATATTAGCGTCCAAGCACAGAAACACTGCTCCAGGGCTTTGAACTGTGAGACAGCAAAAAGAGGGAGGAATGTTCTGGAATAACATCCTTTTAATGTTCCCTACATACTGTCGTCTTTCTTTCATTTCTTCACAGGATGAGTAGTTATGCAACTACAGAAACACACTCAGATGTGTGGAATGAAGCATTGTGTTCTTGTCTTTTTCAATCTGCTATTTTCTCACATGTCTAGTGCTCCCCCTTGTGGGGAAATATCATGTAGTAAAGGCTATCAGCTGTCAAATATGAACAGCGTCTCATTTCCTGAAGAATTCAGGATGCTTGTTGTGATGTAATTAGGTAGTGCAGCTTGTCTTATTAAAAAAAAGTAACATAATGGCAACAGAAGTGACATTTGATTACTGTTTAATCCTCCTTTTGTCAAAATTGACATTAACCTAACGTTTTTGGATATCATGATGGATGTGACATTAAAAGAAAGTGAATAAATGAAACCCTTTTGAGAGATATCATGTGCTTTGCGCAGACTGGTGACGCTGCAGTTGTGTGACAGTGTTTTTCAGGACCCACAAAACTCTGGAATCAGTGGATCCGCAGTTCACCATGAGAAGAAAGATGGAGCAGCTCAGAGAGGAGCTGGAACTCATAGAGCAACTACGAGAGGTATGCAAAATGTTGTTTAGTCACACACAAAAGCTAAGTATGTAAATGAGCTGCATTAGTTGGTTAGTGACTGAATATATGACTATACAATGGCCCCACAAAGTATATGAACACTTAAGTCACACTTCAAAAACTGTTGAATGTCTGTATTAGCATAAACACTTGTGTGAAACAATAGATCTTCTATTCGAAGTAAGAAAAAAATGTTTGGATATTTTTTGATTGTCAGCTGTTTTAAGTGTGGCACAAATATCCAAATTATTATAAGAATCCAGATTCTTATTTCTAATATATTTGTATGTAAATGTTCTATTTATAACCCAATCATGTTGATTTTGCCAGAGTATTGAGAGCAGACTGAAAGTAGTTCTTCCTGAAGATCTGGGCTCTTCTCTCATGGATGGGGTCGTGCTTTGTCACCTAGTTAATCACATTCGACCACGTTCAGTGGCCAGTATCCATGTACCATCTCCTGCAGTGGTGAGTCGACTCTGAATTATCCACACATTTACACAAACACTATAAACTACCATTTAAAAGTTTGAGGTCAGTAAGATTTTTAAATAAAACATTTTTTTACAGTCTTTTATGCTCACCAAGGCTTCAACTGTTTTCTCAAAAATGCAGTCAAAATGGTAATATTGTGACCTGAAGTTTAGATTCCCAGTACTGGGGGTAAATTCTGAGTATGGGTTACTATACTTGGCTACACGTCACGTAACTTTTCACTTTAAAATAATTGTAAATTGTATCATTTAAATCAACTTTTCTATTTGAACTTTTTAAACTGTTTAATCATGCAGAAGTCTTTACTCCAGAAATCATTCTAATATGCTGATTTGGTGCTCAAGAGACATTTTTTCATCATTATATTGGTATCAATGTTAAAAACTGTTGCTTTATATTTTTGTGGTAGTTGTAAGTTTTTTTCAGGTTTCTTTGATGAACAGGAAGTTTAAAAGAACACCATTTATGCTAAACGAAAATATTTCATAACATTATAAATATTTTTACTGTCAGTGTTGTGTCCTTGATGAATAAATAAAAAAAAAACGTTAATTAAAAAGCATACTGACTTCAAACATTTGTCTGAAAGTGCATGAATAAATGGTAGTGTTTTTTAGCCTGAAATTTGTTAACGTTTTTTTTTTTTCTCTCATTCTCTTTTTTGACATCTGGATGTGGATACTTTTAGCCCAAGCTTAGCATGGCTAAATGTCGCAGAAATGTTGAAAACTTCTTGGACGCCTGCAGGAAAATGGGAGTCCCTGAGGTGACTATTTAGTTTTTTTTTGTGAATGCCAAATGAACAAGATCTGTTTCTCAAGGGTGACTGTTTGTATAGGTTTTGCTGTACTAGTCTCTTACGTGCAATGCTAAATTAAAACCATTCATTACTGATATTGGTGATCAACTAGACAATTTATCATGCTATTTTATTATTTATCTAAAATATATTATAAAAATGTGACCTTGACAAACATTGTCTGACAGTTTCAGTCTGTCCCATATTTCCTACATGGAATAATATCTGCTTTTTTGAGCTGTTTTGCATTTAAGGGAAATTTGTCTTATTCTTATCCAATGAAAACCCTGTAAAGCTGATTCTATACATTTTCCATACTATAACTAATCCTACAGTGAAGTGGGGGTTCTACTTCTAGTGGGGATTTCCACTGAATTTCCTGTTTAATTTAGGCACAGTCTAAATCTCAGTCTGGGAAACCTGTACAGTAAGTTCAGATGATTTTTCTGACAATGAACCTGTACACACAGGGCTCCTTGAAAACAAATCTTGGTGAAATACATGTTATCACTTGACTGATTTTGATTGTTAGCCACCCCTAATCTGATTGGTTGAGCAGCGGAGATTGCCTCAGGCTGGTCTGTGATCAGTCACGCCCTGTTTATCAGCCTTGTGTTTATCAACTTAGAAATTCTGGACCTTCTCAGGTCAATAGATGTTAGGGAAAACTGATCATAGAACAGCATTTAAAGGCACTTTTACCATATAACCTTACCAGAAATGCATCATGTTGTTGTATTAAGATGCTATCATCATGGCTTTAGGCTTCATCCATTTCTAAGGCTCCATTCCATCCTGTTAATGGCTCTGACCTGCTCTCTGATAAATGATCATGTCTCCTTGAGCTGTGACAGAGAGAATTGCAGTGTACTGATAAACAGACGACAGACCATGACACATGAGTGGAACAAATTTTTGTGGAAATCGTTTATAAAAACCTTTATTTCATCAATTCAGTTTAGTATATTGTCCTATCCAGATAAAGCTAGAAGCAATTCCAGCTATCACTTCCAAGAAAATCATTGTATGTGGGTTGTTGGTCAATATTGGGTCCACTGTTTTTCCTGAAACTGCAGAATTTTTTATTGGTTATGCTATCCTACCCATCAAAAATGGTTACGATACTATATCAATGGCCTTTCTGGAAGGAACCCAGATGTTGTCTTCTGCTTTAAGGGTTGAGCTTGGTCCAAGCCATTCATAACAGGCTGTTCTGATTAGTGTCATACAGGAAGCTGTTAGCTGTCATAGCTTGTGTCTGTTGTAGCAGTAGCTACTACGGGTCTGCATGGCAGCTAGCTTTGTCACCTTGTGTCTTTTGTGTTTGCTATCCTGATAGCTGATGTTTATCAAGCTAGTTTATTCTGTTAGCGTGTTAAGGGCTAATGTGGCAGGCCTTGTTTGTAACTTCTGGTCATAGAAAAGTTTATATATTATTGCCTTGTTTATTAACCTAAGGGTTTACTCTTGTTATTGAGTTATGCAACAGTCTGGCTTGACCTGCTCTGTTCTTTACTGGCTTTTGCAGCTTTCTTGCTTTGTATAATTTTTAACGCTGTAGCTTGACTTGTGCCTGGCATACGCTTACTACTGCACATGCTCCGCTAACCACCATGTCACCTGTGCTCCTGCTAACAGCATCTGCCCCAGCATACCTCACATCAGCCACAGCTGCTTCCTGAATGAGAGACAATGACTGACAATGTTCAACCTCACTGTCAGAAATCTCCTTTTCAGAAGGCAGTAAGAGGGTCATTCTCAAGAAATGGTGCCATTTGTGCTTTAAAATTATTTTTTTTTCCACTTTATTTTACAAAGTTAAAAAAAGGATGATTTGGGGAAAAAGTAATTTAATGAAAGAAGAATTTATTTAAAGTGGTCATATGATGTTGCTAAAAAGAACATTATTTTGTGTATTTGGTGTAATGCAGTGTGTTTACGCAGTTTGAGGTTCAAAAAACACATTATGTTCCACATACTATATATTATTGTTGCTCCGCTCTGCCCCGCCTTTCTGAAACATGTAGCTTTTTACAAAGCTCATCATTCTAAAAAAGCGTGGTGTGCTCTGATTAGCCAGCTATCCAGTGCATTGTGATTGGCCAAATACCTCAAGCGTGTGACGCCCCTTACCATGTTGTGATGCCGTGTCCCAATGAGACAAAAACAATAAAACCCATTACAAATGAGGCATTTGTTGCATCCAGTGAGGACATAATTACTGATTATGATGACTCATACTGTCTTTTTATGCATTTACACATAACACCATGTCTGCATTTATGATTGTAGAAACGACAAACGAGCAGCACTGCTCGACAGTGCTCAAACCTCACGTTTGAATAGCCAGTAGCAAAACATACATGAAAACATACTTACAGGCTGTGAGTCAGAAGCGCCGGACTGTCCTTGCGAAGTTGTAATTGCCCCACCTTATAGTGTGCACAGCCAGCATTGTAGGATACTCTCCCAGGTTCAGGAAACAATCCTCCGTAAAATATTTGTGTTGTACTGTTCTGGAACAGTGTTGTAAATACACTTAAGCACTGATTTCTAGTTGTGTACTCATTTGAGTGGCCAAACTAAGTAGTTTCGCTTTCTCAACGAAACACACAGTGTCTTCACAACATGGCAGCAGCTGCAACAATACTACAGCGGGGAATAAAAGTTACGCCTTCTTTGCATGTACATTTGGAAGGTGTTATGCATTTCTTCCCACACAGTGATGTAGATTTGTGGGGGCATGTTTTAACTTTTATAAAGAATATCTCTGGGTTTGAGATTTTAATCTTTGCAACTTTACAGATATTATATATGCATGAACAGCTTGTAACACTCCAAAGACAAAGGAAAACATGAAATCGCATGATATGCCGTAAGTCATACCTTATTTTCCCATAATATTTGTCATGTAAATTAAGATTAGATGACCATATTCAGATTATTAGTCAATTTGTTACATGGACAATTTTTTAATGGTCACAGAAAGTTAAAGTGGAATTTATACACTTGTAATTTGTTCACATTCAAATGTCATATTGATATATAAACTACTGTTTAGAAGTTTTTTTTAAAGAAATTAATGTTTATTCAGCAAGGATGCATTCAGTTAATTAAAAGTGACAGTAAAGACATTTATAAAATTGCAGTTCTTTTGAACTTAATCGTCATCAAAGAATCGTGAGGGGAAATGTTTTTTGTTTTTTTTTGAGAACCAAATCAGCATATTAGAAAGATTTCTGAAGCATAACAAATATATTTGCACCACACCAAAATATTTAGACAATATTATTACTAGGGCTGGGTAAAAAAAATATTTATTTCTCGATTTTAATAAATTCTTGTTTTTACGAAACAACTTTGATTATTAAATCCCAAGAATTAATTTGAAAACATCCGAAGATATGTTAAAAGAAAGATAGGATCGTTCCGGTCCTCAATTCTGATTGGTTGAGCCGCATTCAAAGCTGTTGTAAATTACTCTACAAACATACAACTTTGTTTACTTTTGTGTGTTGCTCAGCAATGCCTTTGTTGCAACCACAACTGAGGAACTACACTGTTTGGTGGAAGAATACTGTTTTTATTTATATCATTACACTTTATTTGCTTTGTTTTATTTTGTAAAAGCTTACCATGTCTACCGAATATCCGTTTGATCTGTTATATTATATTTATTATTGCCTAACAATGCCCCTGAGCTGTTATAAATTCACTGTAAACCACAGCTTTTTGGGGCTTATTGCTTTAGTACAACTTACCGAAATCTGTGTCCTGTCTCATGTAATTGTTCAATCAGTGTGTCAACCACGGAAGATGTCAATATAAAAGCTTGTAACCAATGTCACGTCGCATTTAGCTCAGAAAAAACATACTCAGTTACCATAACTCGTTAGTCAGCTAGAAAAATGAACCCTACAAGTGCTAATTATACCATATAACATTCATTATAATTTTTACTGTTCTTCAGTGTTTAATTTGTTTAAATAAATCTGTCATGTTTTTATGGCAGCCATCATTTAAATATTTATATTTGAGAAAATTGGAGTGGAAATGTAATTATGTAATTTTAACTTTATTACTATAAAAACTCCATTGAGTGTAATTTAAGCATTTGCATACAAATCAGTTAATTTGAACCCGAAATAGACAATATGTATGAACAAACTCAAATAAATGAAAAACTAGTGCACACTTACATCTGTTTGAACCATGTGGTCAACAAAGACAAATATTATAATTTCATTTTTTTAAATGTGTAAATTAAAAACAAGAAGAAATTTACTGGTATTGTACTATGTATTGGACATTCAAATTTAATGATATTTTGATGGAAAAACTTTTTTTCAAATGATTTTTGATTTTTAAATTGTTGCAGTACACACTAAACTGAGTAAAACATTAAACAATGTGACTTCATTCAGTATCTTGTTAACTACGTTATCAGTAAAGTAATGATGGGAACACATATTTATTACACAACTGGAACCGTTTCCTGAGAATGATCCAGAAATCTTGCCGTTTGCTGAGCTCGAAGCATTTTACCTTTGACCTTTATCACTGTCTAATCACCTTCGTTATCTTTCTCTGGTGCCGGACGGATGATCTCTTCTTTTCTAATTTCCCTTCTTCTTTGCTTTTATTCTCCCTTTGTTTCTCTCTCCATCCATCCTTCATTGTTACTCTATTTTCTTCCCCTTCTTTCTCTTCCTGGTTCTCTTTGTCATCCCCTCCATGTTTTTAATCTCTCTCAGTCCTCTCTCTGTTCGGCTTATGACGTTCTGCAGTTTAACCTGCGTCCGCTCTGGGCCGTGGTCGCGGCCTTGCTCATGGTGGAGAGCACAGGAACAAGGCAGAAGGAAGGAAAGGTGGAGAGTGGCAGGGAGAAAGAGACAGAGGTCAAGAAGCTTATCCCAGAGTCCACTCAGACTCCGCCTCCTTCCTGGCAAATATGGGATCTGATTGGCTCAAGCCTGCTGCACGTTTTCTGTCTGGTGATGCTGTTTGTGGCCTACAGCTGGAGTGAATTTAAATAACATACATGAACTAAAAAGACACAAGTATATATAATTTAATGGTCCTTGAAAGCACATCGAACAGTTTGTGATGGCCTCACTTAAAGGGATAGTTCACCCAGAAATTTAAATTCTGTCATTGTTTACTCACTCTTATGTTGTTTCAAAACTGTGGAACACAAAAGAAGATATTTTGAAGAAACTGGTCCCCATTGACTTCCATAGTATTGTTTTCCATGATAAATTATGACAGAATTTTCATTTTTATCCCATAAAATGGGCACAGCCTGGAAAAAAAATATGTGTCCCTGTCAGTCGGAGCACATATTGATGGACAGTTTCATATGTTTGACCATCTCTTACATCTTGACTTGGCTGTGATAGAAACCAAACGTAACACAAACCATGCAACATTTTTGTAAGAACAACATGTGCTCCGGGAAGAGATTTAGATGTTTTCATGTTTGAGTAAGTGTTATTTATTAGTTGGCGAGTAACGTATTTATTAGTCCTTGTAAAATGCTAAAGAAACCTTCTTTAAACAGACTTTTTACAAACATTTACATAGGAGGTGCACTGAGCACTTTAATAAGGAATAACGAATGGCCAAGTTCACACTCCACTTCCACCTCTGTACAAAACTTGTTTCAGAAAGTTTGATTTCAGCTGAATTTTCTTGGATATTGCACATATAAACAATATAAGTGGTATATTTATTAGCATCTGCATGAAAACAAAAATAATACAAACAGATATGGAGCCTTGTGCCTCGTGCCAGTCATGCCAGTGATCAGCAATATATCTGCAAGAATCAAGCGCACATTTGGTCTGCTTTACAGAAACAATTTGCTGTAATATCAGGACACTCGAGTAAATGAAGGCCCAGATGCCATTAATGCAAAATGATAGCTTTGCACAAAAGTGTTGTATGGTGAGGTCAAATCTATGATTAAAAATATTTAATCATTAGCATAAGGGCTAATTTATCTGTTGGATGTAAAAGCAGCTACTTTTGGTTAAGAGTGTTTTTAAGAGTCTGATGTATTATTGTTTAGATTGGGAATTATTAAATATCCTGCACAGTCATTGTAAATGATTACGTTGTTATTTAATCCAAAACGCCATCTATAGGAGGTCAGAAAATGACTAATGAATTGTTGGTTTAATTTTCTGTTTATTAGTAAAACAGAATGACATACAGTTGAAGTCAAAAGTTTACACACACATTGCAAAATCTGCAAAATGTTAATTATTTGACCAAAATAAGAGGGATAGTACAAAATTCATGTTTTTTTTTTTATTTAGTACTGACTTGAATAAGATATTTCACATAAAAGACGTTTACATATAGTCCACGAGAAAAAAAAAATAGTTGAATTTATCAAAATGACCCTGTTCAATTGATTCTTAATACTGTGTTGTTACATGAATGATCCACTGTTGTTATTTTGTTTAGTTATAGTTGTTCGTGAATCCCTTGTTTGTCCTGAACAGTTAAACTGCCTGCTGTTCTTCAGAAAACTCCTTTAGGTCCCACAAATTCTTCTGGGTTTTTTTGTGTTTTTTTTAAGCATTTTTGTGTATTTTAACCCTTTCCAGCAATGACTATATGATTTTGAGATCCATCTTTTCACACTGAGGACAACTGAGGGACTTGAATGCAGCTATTACAGAAGGTTCAAATGCTCACTGATGCTCCAGAAAGAAAAACAATGCATTAAGAGTCAGGGGTGTAAACTTTTGAACAGAATGAAGATGTGCACATTTTTCTTATTTTGCCCAAATATATTTTTCACTTAGTGCTGCCCTTCAGAAGCTACAGAAGATAAGAGAATTCAATTTACCCTGATCTTCAAATTCAAAAAGTTTTCACCCCCAGGCTCTTAATGCATCGTTTTTCCTGATGGATGTCAAGATCATAGTCATTGTTGGATCATTGTTGGAAGGGTTCAAATACACAAAAAAGCTAAAAAAAAAAAAAAAGGGCAGTTTTACTGTTCAGGACACACAAGGAACTCATGAACAATGATCACTAAAAAAAAAAAAAAACTGTTGTGGATCATTCAGATAACAACACAGTATTAGGAATCAAATGTATGTAAACTTTTGAACGGGGTCATTTTTATAAATTCAGCTATTATTTTCTCTTGTGGACTATATTTAAACATTTTTTATGTGACATATATTATTCAGGTCAGTACTAAATAAACAATAACATGTTTTGGTCAAATAATTAACCTTTTGCAGATTCTGCAAGGTGTGTGTAAACTTTTGACTTTACCTGTACAGAGTGAACTAAATGTATTTGTCAAAATTAATTTAATAAGCATTGACTAATCCGATGTGACTAATCTATATCAAACAATGAGGAATAACAGGGTCGGAGATTAAGACTTAATTCACATATCTGTAATAGAGGCTGAAGTGTTTTTTTTATTATTATGAAATATCAAATGAACGTCATTTTAATAATTGAGTAATCGCTGTAGTGGTTGAATGTAATTTACTGCTGTGAAGGTCTGTACACAAGGTGTCTCTTCTGATTGGATCCTCTGATTCTATTTTCGGTTCTGATCTTTATCTCACATAATAGAATGGCCTTGTTTATCTCATCACAGATAAAAGAAATCCGTTAGTAAATGAGCAGACAGTGATGTCACTGAGGCCTCTTGACATCATTTCCTCAATCTACAGAATACTTTGAACCCTATCTGCGTGATCACAGCAGTTATAATTGGCTTTGCTTTCATCATCCAGGCGAAACTGACTGTTCAGGACCTTTTGTTCGGTATAATTTTCCAGTTATTTCCTTATTTGTAAAAAAAGCTACAAGTGTTTGTATTGCTTAAAAGGCTTAAATTATGTTGCGTGGGTTTCTCTGACAGCTCAGCTGCTTCTTTTTGTCCGACTCTAGACTTCCTGTCAGTGTTGAATAGTGTTCAGTGCTGCTGCTGCTAGTGGACTTTGTAAGGCTTTGTGGTTTTTATGACCCTGTAAATGAAAAGGAATAAATGTACAGTTTTCTCATCTTTGTGTTTCTGTAAGATGTGTGTTGAACTTTTTAGTTCATTTTTAAAGGAGACATATCATGAAAATCTGACTTTTTCTGTGTTTGAGTGCCATAATCGGGTCCCTGGTGAATCTACCAACGCAGAAAACATGAAAAGACCTTATTATAAAAGATCTTATTATAATATTAATCTGCATGTTTCCACCCAGGCCACCGTCATTTTGTCTTTGCAAGTGACAACGATGTACAGTCATGGACAAAAATATTGGCACCCTTGCAGTTCTGTCAGAAAATGCAACCCTTCTCTCAGAAAATTGTTGCAATTTCAAATGTTTTGGTGTTTTTTTTCTTTTTGCATTGGAACAACACAAAAAAACAGAGAAGAAAAGTCAAATCTGATACAATTCCACACAGAACCCAAAAAATGCACTGGACAAAATTATTGGCACCCTTAACTCAATATTTGGTAGCATCCCCTTGGAAAAAATAACTGAAATCAGTCGCTTCCTGTAACCGTGAATGAGTTTCCTACACCTCTCTACTGAATTTTGGACCGCTCTTCTTTTGCAAACTGCTCCAGGTCATTCAGATTTGAAAGATGCCTTCTTCCAACTGCTGTTTTGAGATCTCTCCACAGGTGTTCTGTGGGATTCAGCTCTGGACGATTGCTGGCCATTTCACAACTCTCCAGTGCTTTGTTTTTGAGTGCTTTTGAGTGCTTTTTGAAGTGTGTTTCAGGTCATTTTCCTGCTGGGAGACCCATGACCTCTGGTGGAGACGCCAGTGCATTGTTTCCCAAAATTCTTTGGTAATCATCAAATTTCATGATACCGTTCACACAATCAAGGCATCCAGTGCCAGAAGCAGCAAAGCAACCCCAAAACATCTTTGAACCTCCACCTCCAGACTGTGTTCTTTTCTTTAAAGGCCTCATTTCTCTTTCTGTAAACAGTGCCATGATGTCCTTTACCAAAAGCTCTACTTTTGTCTCATTTGTCCACAGTATGTTCTCCCAGAAGGATTGTGGTTTTGTCACATAAGTTTTGGCAAACTCCGATCTTGCTTTTTTATGCAGTGGTGTCCTCCTGGGTCTCCTAATATAGCGTCCCTTTTCATTCAGATGGTGACGGATAGTGTGAGCTGACACTGTTGTACCCTGTGTCTGCAGATCAGCTTGAATTTGTTTGGAAGTTAATCTGGGTTCTTTATCCACCATTTGAACAATCCTTCATTGTAATTTTTCATTAATTTTGCTCTTCCGTCCACGTCCAGGGAGGATAGCTACAGTGCCAGGGGCTGTAAACCTCTTGATGATATTGACACAGTGGACACGGGAACATTAAGATCTCTGGAGATGGACTTGTAGCCTTGAGCATGTCCATGTTTTTCCACAATTTTTTCTCTCAAATCCACAGACAACTCTTTACACTTCTTTCTTTTCTCCATGCTCAGTGTGACACACAACACGAAAGTTGAGTCAACTTTTCTCCATTTTTAACTGGTTGCAAGTGTGATTACTATAGTGTCCACACCTGTTTAGGTGTGTCTAAATACAAATGACAGGAGCATCACATGCTTGAAAAGCAATTATTTCTTACAAATTTGACAAGGGGCCAATACTTTTGTCCAGTCCATTTTTGAGTTCTTTGTGAAATTTTATCAAGTTGGACTTTTCTTCTTGTTTTTTTGTGTTGTTGCAGTGCAAACAAAAACAGTAAGCACGTGAATACCAAAACATTTGCAATTGGAACAATTTTCTAAGAAAAGGATTTTCTGACAGAATTGCAAGAGTGCTAATATTTTTGGCCATGACTGTATAAGTTCTAGTGCCATGGCAAAAGTTTGAGCAAAGCATGCTAACTGTTCTATCATTGGCTGCACAGATGAGCACAGAACACTATTTAGAGTCCCAGCCACTGTGAGAGCAAGAGAGCAGTGGATTTATTGATTTATTTACTGTATATAACATGCGATTTCTTTCCCAGCTGTTTACCTTCACAGACATAACTGTTTTTAAGTCATTAAGAATCATGTGTGTTTTCAACATAAACTTGTGTGTATTTGACAGTTGTTAAGCGCAGTAAGACATGAAAGAGAATTTAGTTTAGTACTCACATGCTGTGCAATAGCCGCTTTCTGTTCACATGCTTCGTAATCAGTATATCAGAAGTTTAAACTAATAAGGTTTAAAAAGCAAGATTTCAGTGCAATAGACATCAAAGCCAAACAATGTTTTTTTTTAATCAGAGTATCTGAGTTATGAGCTGTTAAGGCACAGCCTTATTCTAGAAAAGGGGGCGGGGAGCAGCAGCTCATTTGCATTTAAAGAGACATGCACAAAAACAGCGTCTTTCTGCTTCCACTCAAAATAGACATTTTCAAAATTATATAAGTAATGATCTGTGGGATATTTTGAGCTGAAACTTCACTGACACATTCTGGTGACACCTGAGACTTATATTGCGTATTGTAAAAAGGGCCACCGTTTGAATGTTGGGGTGAGAAAGATTTTGTTTTATTTGATTGTTTGCATAACTGTATCATATCTGGCATCACTGCTTAAAGAGGTGAGTCTCTATTAGTTTCATTAACTGTATTCAGTAACAAAAGCATTCAGTTTTTAATAAATTGTGTAATAAAATTTGTTTGGGAACCCTGTCTCTTTCATCTCTGACTTAACACTTTGTCCTCTTTGTGAATCTCTCTTTCCAGGATAAGTTATGTCTGCCGCATCATATTCTGGAGGAAAAGGGCCTGATTAAAGTTGGCATCACTGTCCAAGCTTTACTGGATGAGACTTCTGCCAACGAGACACTCATTACATGAGTCACACAAACACAAGCAAGTCTCACTGACACACACACACACACACATACACACTAATCCTTATGGATGGACCTCCACCACCAGATCTTTGCAAAATACCCTGGACAGTGTCCATTTATTTCTGTTAGAACAGCTGATCCTCAACTTGCAGGTATATGCTCATGTTTTTTCTCACTTTCTTTACTTCAATATTTAGTACTGTTATCTGATCACTGTTGCCCAGGCCATAATCGTATTAGCAAAAAAATAGCTCAAAGCTAAAATATGAAATCCCTTTATTTAATATACATATATTTATTAAACAGCTAGTTGAGAGATGTACACAATTGTGCACAGTACCTAAGGGTTTTTTTATATATATACATCTACATGTTTAGATTCTATGATACTTGTTTTGGGCCTTTAGTGATCTAGATTTAAAACACTCGTCCTCCCAAGACTCTTGAAGAGTCCTTAAAGTATGTGACTTTTTGTAACCACTTTTTCTGAACTTGTGTTTTGGGAGACGTTGATGTTTTGTCTCAGGGGAGGTGTGGCCTCACTATAGTTTCCTACAGTCTCTGCTCTGCTTGCCTGTCAGTCAGGTATGATTGCGCTAAAAGAGTATGTTTGAGTGTATGGATGGTAGAAAAAAAAATTTATGTCTTCGAGGAGAGGATTTCTTTTTGTGAGAGTGAGAGAACGAGAGCACATGTTTGCACTTTTTGTATGTAAGTTTGTAAGGATTTTTTTTTTTGTTTTATTTTACTTGTGCGTGTTTGCTTATGGAAAGTCTGATGTCCAAAGCTTCAGCTCCTCACAGATTTAGCCATGAAACAGACCAAAACATCTGAAGCTGGTATCTCACTGGAGATTATTTGACAGTTGCCAAAATTATTTTCTTATATCAAACTGATTTACAAACATAATCGTTTTATAGTTTGTTTTTTTTTTTTTTAACAATTTAAATGTATTTTTAAAATATGAGTTTTGTATTTGTAGAAGGATTTGTAATGTGATATTGGTGTGTGAACGTGTAAAATGTACAGAACATTTATATTTGATGTGCTTATTTTAGTATGTTTGATTTGGGTTTTTTTACTTCAACTTAAAGCACAATTTATTTTATTAATGTGAACTGACAGGGACAAAAGCAACTTTATTATCATCTAGATTCTTGTTTGTAAGCAGTTACAACACTTCCACATACAGTTAAAGTCAAAAGTTTACATACACCTTGCAGAATCAGCAAAATGTTAATTATTTTACCAAAATAAGAGGGATCATACAAAATGCATGTTATTTTTTATTTAGTATTCACCCGAATAAGATATTTACATACAGTCTACAAGAGAAAATAAGTCAAATTTATAAAAATGTCCCTGTTCAAAAGTTTACATACACTTGATTCTTAATACTGTGTTGTTACCTGAGTGATCCACAGCTGTGTGTGTGTTTATTTTTATTTTTTTTATTAGTTATAGTTGTTTGTGAGTCCCTTGTTTGTCCTGAACAGTTAAACTGCCTGTTGTTCAGAAAAATCCTTCAGGTCCCACAAATTCTTTGGTTTTTCAGCATTTTTGTGTATTTGGACCCTTTCAGCAATGATTTCATGATTTTGAGATTCTTCTTTTCACACTGAGGACAACTGAGGGACTCATATGCAACTATTACAGAAGGTTCAAACACTCACTGATGCTCCAGAAGAACAAACGATGCATTAAGAGCCAGGGGTGAAAACTTTTGAACAGAATGAAGATGCGTACATTTTTCTTATTTTGCATAAATATCTTTTTTATTGATTTAGTACTGACCTTCAGATACTGTTTCCCAGAAGACAAAAAAAAGTTCAATTTAACCTGATCTTCAAATTCATAAAAGTTTTCACCCCCAGCTCTTAATGCATCACTTTTCCTAATGGATAAATCTCAAAATCATACATTTTTGGAAAGGGTTCACATACACAAAAATGCTGAAAAACCAAAGAATTTTTGGGACCTTAAGGATTCTTCCGAAGAGCAGAGGGCAATTCAACTGTTCAGGACAAAAAATAACATGCATTATGTAAACGTTTGACTTCAACTATAATTTCTGAGAGACTGTTGGCTGTTATTATTTATTCATAACATGCATTCATTACAATTACAAATACATTTAAAAGAGTTATCTCTGTACTGTAATTGCCAACAAAAACATATCTGCTCCTAAAACTTAATGCACATTATTATACTGTAGCAAATATTAGCAACAAAAATCAATCCAGAAGCTTTAAGTTTAAACATCAAAAACAAATTGGTGCATCATGGGTTAAAAAGCTATCCTAAACATACTACTTCCCCATAAACCTGTCATATTTTGATTAAAACAGATGGGAAAAATTGAAAATGTGGATTAGAAAGTGTAATTTTAAAGACATTTGAACGGGATAGCACTTAGATATTGGTCTTTGATGGTAGATTTACATGGTATTTTACAAGCCTTTAATGTTGCATTTATTTTAAAATCATGCATAGTTTAGACAGTAGTTGCATCCTATAAATTCACTGCTGTATCCTTTGAGAAATTCTGTTCTTAGACATTTAAAACACTGATTTGAACTTTATTTATATTCATTCAAGTACAGTATGAAAATCTGCTACAGTGGGCAAGTGGTGCATCATTACTGTACTATCAACATTCCCCAGCACTTCACACTAGATAGAGCTTTAAATGCAGATTTGATTTTGAAATGACAGTGTTTTGCACTTTACATATTTGGGACTGTCATTTTGGCAACTGGCAAATAGTATTATGGTATTTATATTACAGTATTTGGAGAAAATATCAGCTGATCAGATCACTAATGTGTAAAATGGGATTCAAATCTTTAACTGCTGAATGTTATGTGGCTATTTAGTCTACTTTGATGTATAATGAGAAAAGGCTTGTACTAAACATTTTTGTACTTTAATTTTATAAATAGGAGTTATTTTTCCATGTCTTTTCAGTGTTTGGGATTTTACCCATTTGTAATTCTGTGAACTTTTAAGTGCATGTACAGTAATGTTTTTGGGAAAAGCATGCATGTCACTCCACCTTTTGCCTTAACCTCTGTAAATAAGGTTTATTTGTACCATCTTCTACCAGTAAATACTTTTCACCTTCAAAGTCTAGTTTGTTTCTTCATTTTCAAGGTACTGTAGATATGACAATAATGGTGTTAAAGGAGAAGTTCATTTCCAGAACGCATTTCCAGGAATTTCCATCTTGTCATCCAAGATGTTCATGTCTTTCTTTTTTCCTTCAGTCGTCAATTTACAATTTCTATACTTTTTAACCTCAAATACTCTGCGTGAACTTTGTGTATTTCAGTTCAAAACAGTTCGGGTTCTCATTTTCCTTTCTAACTTCAAAATCGCCCTAAATCGCTGTTTAAATTTTTTGTAAAGTGCGTTTGATTTTCTTTGCATGTTCACTGTGTAAACACTGGGTCCGTACGATCGATGTAGGACGATTTTAAAGTTGGAGGAGAAAATGAAATGGGAGTTTTTCAACCTACCCTAACTGTCTTTAACTGGAATACACAGAGTTCACATAGAGCTAGACAAGACAAGCATTTGAGGTTGAGGTTTTTTTTTTTTTTTTTTAGAAAATGACCAATCGTTTTGCTAGATAAGACCCTTCTTCCTCAGCTGGGATCATTTAGAGCCCTTTGAAGCTGCATTTTAACTGCATTTTGGAAGTTCAAACTCAGGGGCACCATAGAAGTCCACTATATGGAGAGAAATCCTGAAATGTTTTCCTCAAAAACTGAAGGAAAAAAGAAAGACATGAACATCTTTGATGACAAGGGGGTGAGTAAATTATCTGTAAATTGCTGTTCTGGAAGTGAACTTCTCCTTTAAAATTTGCCAAACTACATTGATTAGATGTCTAAACCATTTACCCTGCTTTATTTAGTGTGAAATGAGGGCTTGTTAATAACATCCTGAATAATTGTGCGCAAACAAGTATCCAGAAGGAAATTCAATCATTCACTGAAGAACAACAAGTACAAAATCACAACCCTTTATTTATACAAGCCTTTATTTAAAGAACTGCAAATGTCTCTACATCCTAACAACACCCTATTAGCTACGCATATGAAAATACAAAGAGTTCCACTGCACTTTGAGGGATAGTGAACCAGTTAGGACATGGCTCTGATGTCATTTCCAGCTGTGTAGATACTGTAGGTGTGGTTAGGTTATGGTCTGCAAGGCACAATGGCTGGTTGCCATACTCATGACGCAGTTTCACGCATTCAAATATTTGGCATGGTGCTTGATGTGGTCGTTGATGAAGGAGAAGATGAAATAGTAGCTGTGATCATAGCCCTGATAGAGCAAAAGAAAAACAAGCTCTGATTTTGGCTTAAAATATATACACCATTATAAAGGGCTAAACTGTGATATGTAATCGTGAGTCCTGAATTGGTGTAGTTGGATTTGTTGAATTAATGATAAATCACTTTAAAATATTCAAAGCCAATGTATTAAAATCCAAAGACCTGTCTAAGCATCAATGTGAGACCACAAGTGAAAATGCCTAAATTTTTACCATTTAACACACAAACATTCAATACAAATATTCAGCACAATAATTTTAGTGAGAAAAAAAATCTGGTATGTACCTCTTTTGCTTTAAAATGCTGAGGCATGTGACTATCTGCACAAATCATCAAGGTGCTGTATAATCAACTAGATTTCCCTACATGCAGTTCCTGTTATTCATCATGGGTTGGTTCAGTACTGACCTGCTGAAGGCGGAAAACAACAGGAATTTTCTTCTTGGAACAGGCAGCGATCAGATTGTCAGGAAGCAGCTGACTGGAAGACAAGAACTGGTCATCGCGGCCTTGATCAATCAGAATATCAAGCTCAGGACCGGAATATGATTCAGCCAATACAGTAGCATCATACAACTGTGGACAGGACAGAGGAAGACAATTGAGACAAAGTGATTCCTGATGCTGAACAATGTGGTGTGCTAAGGTTAAAATAATAATAATAATAATAATAATATGTGAAATCAATGATTAAGAAACAAATACACTTCTATATACACTTACACCATTTGGGGTCAGTAGGATTTTTTTTTATGTATAACAAATTATATATATTTTTTATGAAGACCATAATACTTTTTTCTTCAGGATTCTTTGATGAATAGAAAGTCCAAAAGAACAGCATTTATTTGAGGAGAAACATTTTTGTAACATTTTATATTTTAAACAGTCACTTCCGATTACTTTAATGCATCCTTAATGAATAAAAGTATTACATTCTTTCAAAACAATAAAGAAAAGTTCATAATGACCACATATAACTGTCTCTCACCTCCCAGGTGGACTTGTCAGACCCAAGATAGCCAGAAAAAGCTTTCTGTCCCCATGCACATTGAATAGGGTTACAGATAGGTGCAAACGCTGACACAGACTGAAACAGACACATGTGAACAATTCATATTGAATATTTAAATTCGAACCAACTACATGATGAAGCAGTGTATGTAATGTCATATATATACATGCCTTATATTTCCCAGGATTCTTAAGTGCACAAATGAGAGCTCCGTGGCCCCCCCATGGAGTGACCAAAGATAGACATTTTCTCAGGATCAGCAGGAAAGTTAGAATTAATCAGTCGTGGGAGCTGAGAACAAGAGAAGGGTGATGAAGCCGCTGAGTCCAAAAGCCAATGTTTAATATTTAACTGTAAAATTTTTCATTCATATCCACCTTATTTTTCCTGTAAGAATGAACATGACCATTTGTAAATTTTAAGGGTCTGGCTTGTGGTCTCATTCATGTCCAGCTATTTTTTGCTGCTTGATATTGCACATTGCTGTGTCTTACCATATTATTTTAATGTATTATCTTTATTATGAACACACTGGTTTGTAGTGCAAACAGTTTTATCGTTTACCGCACGTTGTTATTCTTCTCGTTATTTCCCTAATAGCAGCTAATGAACCGGAAGCCTCACCCATAGACTTACTTCCGTGTTAAAGAATAAGGTGGATAAATGCTTATTAGAGTATCACTTTGTTATCATAGTGACTGAACTAGGCTTTGGAACATATAAAGTACACACACCTCCTCTGTGACGTACGCATACATGCGGTAGTTTGTCTTCCAGGGTTCCTGGGTGGCATTGACATAGAACCCTGCACCTGTCCCGAAATCCCAGCTCTCCTCCTCACCTTCAATATTACAGCCACCTGACCAGAGCAGAATCATCATTTTCTGAGCATGTGCTTACGTGTTAAAGAAGCTATATTAGCATTGGATATTTCTGATCATGAAATAACAATAACCAACGGTTTATCACTTTCTTACTGCAACAGTGCAGACTTACATGTTATAATAATAATTTACATTTGATTTATGCTTTAACTGGCCTTTTTCCAAGCAGTGGAATGACAATCTGGTGGGAAACTCCAGTCCCTGAACTAAACTGGGAAGTCACAATGCTATTTGATCCTCAGGGGAGATCCTTATTTGTTTATCTATATGTTGCAGCAATGCACTGACTTCCCAAGGGATCTCAGTTTCCATAATTATTATATTTTGACCTATGAATCTCTAGGACCAGGCTGAGCAGAAGTCACAGTCATAGGGTATAATGTCTCCAGAGATGGACCAGCAAGACTGTAAACTGTAAATGTTTAGATGTTTACGTGGACTGGTGTCTGGAGCTACAATGATGATCCCATTTTCAGAAGCCGCCTGCTGGGCCCCTGCTTTAGTGATGAAGTTTTGCTCTGTGCATGTCAATCCTGCAAAACACAGTGGATGGGTAAATACATTTTTAAGTACATTATACTGCCTGTGTATAGAGTGTTTTCACAATGCATCATCAGTCGGCCATATTGGTGGCACTGAATGTAAACAATGCAAACCTAAACCCGCATATTTTGCTGATTATTGCTGCTGAAAATGGTCATTTACTGTCATGTTTTGGGCTGTACTAATGGGTCAAACCGGGAAAACATTTGGAGTACTATAGACCACCAAAAGTTATACAAATCAAGGAGCAGAGTGCAAAAAAAACTGAAGAACAAAAGGATCTTGACAACATCCGTGTTTGTTCTTATCATATCCAGTCAGGTAGGTGACATATTACACTAATATATTAATTAATACTGCTCGTACGTATCTTTACCACCTATTAACTTTAGTTTACCAAAATATTGCGGACATTCCTGCTATAAGATTTAGCAGTTTCCACACTTTTTCTGTGGTTTAGACAGCATAACTTAGCTGAACAACATATTCAGTAGTACATTAACAGTGCAATCCATGCTGTTGTTTACATCCGAGTATCGCCAATATGGCCGCCCATCCAGGTAACTGACCAAACCGTAACGTGCAGTGCAAAGAATACTGTAGGCTCTAACAAATTGCTTTCATTTTTCTGAATAAAAGTGTTTGCTAAACGCATAAATGTAAATAGACACTATCCACAATATTTGTCCAACAATTTATATCTAACTAAAAGTATACTTAAGTACGCAGCACACAGAAATAGCAGCGAGACTCATTAACAGCTTTTTCAGAGAAGAGAAACGAAATGAAGTCAAGCACCTGAAAGCCAGTATAGCACTGGGCATTTGGAGCTCTCAGCCTTGGGAGGAAGGTAAATGCCGAACTTCATTTTGCATTTTAACTCGGAGCTAAAAATAAAGTGTATGTTAAAAGCAGTAAGGTGAACATTTCATTCAGGCGTTTGAAGCGAGCGTACGGTCTCTCACCTGTCATGCTCGAACACTTTCTGATATCCATCGCAGCACTTATTAGAAGAAACCTGCGTTAATGCCATTGCACCGTTTACTGTGCTGAGAAAAAAAAAAATCAAAGTTTGAGTTATAAGATCATATTTCACACACAATCACTCGGCACTCGCATGCAAACGTATCCACAAACATTACTTTATAAACTGACTTCCATACATAAAGAGTGATCTTTTGAATTCGCCTTTTATGTATCTGAACACTATTTGAGGCTTGTCAAATAATTTTGTTAAACGATTCATATTTAACAGTCTGGACTCATGGAGTCTGCGCATGCGCACTACAGCAACTGGCCTGCCAAACTCACAGCACTATTTGCAGGATCTGCAGAAAACGACTCAAAGAAGCGCCTTAAGACGTTTAAAATAATGCCAAAACTTGAGTTATAGAGTTACGTTTTAGTTAGCTCCCGTGCAACACTCCTCTTCACGCGAGATAACGGTCTGGATATTATTTTGTAGCACTTACCGCTACAGCTAAAGGATCCAGAGTTCAGTGTAACGTCAGGCTTAGCGTAGCGTAAAGTCACGCCCCCTTACGTTTTTTTTCGTGTGGTCTGCGCTTCTACATTTTGGCCAAAAGGGGGCGCTCGAAAGACGTTTGTGAAATGTAAATCTGTTTTAAAGTGTGTTGACTAAGCCTGGTAGTGTGTGCGTGCTCATTTGAAATAACTTTCCAGACTTATATTTGCAGATCATTTAATTAAATGTAAGGGCAAATTTATTCGACAGTGATCCATAAGTTATTGAAAAGCTGCATATTTTTACTTAAGAAATATGGAACTTGTCTTCTAGATGCGTATAAACACCCTCTATGTTCTATTTTAAATCTGAGGATGATAGCTGTAAAATTTAGGCTACTTCAAATCTAAACATGCTTACTTCTCTACAAGTGCCATACAGTAAAAAGCAGTTTGTTCACTGAGTAGGATGTCTCAATGCACACTATTCAGTAGGTGAGCAATACATTTGCTAAGGTTTTGAAGTGTGCAATCATTGGACACTTCTCTAACCTAGAAAGCCTTGTGACCAGAGGAGCTGTCACATCTGAAAAGTTAAACAAAAAAAAGTCAGCAAACAGTGAGGACAGTGAGAAAAACAACCATTTTCAAGTGCTGTTGGTAGAGAGAAAGTGTTCCTCAGGGTTAAATTTTCTGAAATAATACAAACACACAAAAATGTGAGTCATTTTTACAGCACATCTGCTTCTTAGATCACATCATTTAGTTGAATATGAATAATAATTCTCTCTCTTTCTCTCTTTATCTATATACACTTTGACAATGTAGCTTACATGCTTCAATATGTTTGTACTTTGTTAAAGGGATAGTTCACCCAAAAATGAAAATGACCCTATGATTTACTCACCCTCAAGCCATCCTAGGTGTATAGGACTTTATTCTTTCAGACATATAATCGCAGTCACATTAAAAAATGTCCTGGCTCCTCTGAGCTTTATAATGGCAGTGAATGGCTGTTGAGATTTTGAAGTTTAACAAAGTGCATCCATCCGTCATAAAAAGTACTCCACATGGTTCCAGGGGTTAATAAAGCCTTCTCAAGCAATATGTTTGTGTAAGAAAAATATCCATATTTAAAACTCAAAACCATAGTCTCTAGCTTCCGCTAACTGTCGCACACGTGTTCACAATAGAGTGGCATTCTAGCAGATGACGTAAGATGTAGGCATAGCGTAAGCTCCAGTGAGAAGTGACAAACGCAGAAGCACAGAGGACAGAGCAAAATGTTGGAGGATTTCAATATAAACCAAGAGGAGACTGGTTTTCCTTTGCTGTAAACAAAACCTGGTTCTCGCGAGACTAGCATATTCTTACACCACACCTACGACCATGTCATCCACTGGAACGGCACTCTCACGTGAACACGTGTACGACAGTTAGCGGAAGCTAGAGACTACGGTTTATAACATTTTAAATAAGGATATTTTTTTACACAAACAGATTCATTTTAGAATGCCTTTATTAACCCCCCAGAGCCGTTGGGGCACTTTTTATGATGGACAGATGCACTTTATTAGACTTCAAAATCTCAACACCCATTCACTGCCATTATAAAGCTCAGAAGAGCCAGGACATTTTTAAATATATCTCTGACTATATTCATCTAAAAGAAGAAAAT
This sequence comes from Labeo rohita, assembly GCF_022985175.1. NCBI lineage: Eukaryota > Metazoa > Chordata > Actinopteri > Cypriniformes > Cyprinidae > Labeo > Labeo rohita. The sequence goes on from NC_066877.1 coordinate 17,176,611, forward strand.
CAAATACACCTAGGATGGCTTGAGGGTGAGAAAATCATGCTTTTTGGATGAACTATCCCTTGTGACAAGGATGAACTTTGTGACTAAGATTGTCTACAGAAGGGCCAAAACAGGCAGTGTTACATTTTTCTACTGATGTATAGTTAGTCAAGATTAAATTAGAACTTGATGGTTATGTTGTACCCTGGCGCATACTAACGAGTTTTGGACACTCTTTCATTTATAGTGCAGGATGTGCAGCTGCAAAAGATATATCAGTGTCCTGCTTAACAGTGATATATATCAGATAACATTACATCAGTTACAATAACGCTTTTTTGATTCTACTAAAATCTTAATTTGTCTTTCATATGACACTATCTAATTTCCCATGAAATCAAATTATTTGTCATTATATCCCCTAGCCTTCTCGGCTCGCTTATACTTATGGGCCGTTAGTGAACTTTATTCTTTTGGTGTCCTTCACTTCAAACCAACTTCTGTTTCAGTCACCTTAAGTACTGCCATCATTTATAAACCACTCCGCATGATTCAGCGCCTACTTCCAGGGCACTGCATGCTAAATGTGATCAGGATGAAATGACAAACTCCATGGAAACATGTCACGTTGAGCATCGCAAACCAATAAGCACGTCCTCTCTAAAAACTAAATAAACTGTAATGACCACATACGGCAGAAAATACATTAGTGTCTCCTTGTTAAAGACAAATCGCAGGCTGTCCAGACAATTACCAGAGCATGGAATGGAATGCTTACTTAATTTAACAGCAAAAACACAATGTACTGAAGAACAGGAAGAACACAATCAATCTCTCTCCATCAGCCATCTGTAAAGGCATTTTACCTTCAACAGTTTTTATTGTTTTTCTGACAGAGAACACAAAACATTTAAGAGAGAAGCATTGTGCCTTAGATGATAGCAGCTAGAGTAATCATTTGAACAATTATGATTCTCCAGCTTTCTAATATTTCCAAATATTCACTGTTGGGTGTATAGAAGCCTGTTTGTGCCACGGGATTTTAAAAAAAAAACAATTGTGACTTTTTACCTCACAATTCTTTCTTGTAATTCTGAGAATAAAAGGAGCTACCAAAGATGAACGTAACTAATGTCCATCACAATTTCGGCACTTCACGTACTCCTGTGATTCACTTACTTAACCATGAAATTAAACGAAGTGAATGTACTTTATGCACTCAACTGTTACGCTTTCCTTAGACTCCAATAGGCTCATAATGACAAAATCATCTTAAAACTTCATACTCTGAACAGTACATAGTAGTATGTCTTTTGTGACACAACTATACTTTCAGTGGCACCACAATCTTTATGAGTCAGTTTATAAGCATCAGTCAAGAGCCGGTCTTTGGATTCCAGAGGAACTTTTTAGTTTGTCAAATGACTCACACGTTATATATGAAGACCAAATCTGTCTGGCTGAAAGGGAACTTGATCACACGTCCACCGGTATGAATCATCACTAAAGTCTGAATGGCTTACTGATTTGAAAGGCTTAATAATACTCTCAATGTTCGCACGCTAGACAAAAAGCTAACCTCCAATATTAAGATGAAGTGAGTCGTAATCACCCCTGTGATACAAAATTACTTTTTTTAACCAAGTGATTTGAACTCATTCGTAACTAATTTAGCGTAAGTACATACCGATGAAGCATGAAAAGAGCAAGATTTACAGCTATGGTGACGCACACTTGCAAACTGATTTGATTTACAGTTACACATCAAGACCAAGCCTACTGATTTGTATAGAGTGCAAAAGAATATAGTCTAACCTTGTGATGGTTAAGGTGGATGCCCTTGTTCTGCTTAACACTCAATCATGTCTGAAGCTTTCTCTAACTGCTGCAATTTGTTTTTCAATATATATATATTTTTTAATATTATTTATTTTATTACATTACATTTTTTATTAAAGTTTAATAGTTGAATTATTTTACTAAATTACAGTGGAGATCAAAATTAGAGAACAATCTGTACTTGATTTTTTTCTGAAATATTGTTCATCTACAGTACATTGCTTAAAATTTGAGGCTGTAGGTGCACCACTGTTCTACTAACATGTTTGACAAAATATCCAATGCATTTCAATAAAAACTTTTATTTTGTGGAAAACAGTGATCAGAATTAGAGAACAGTAACCACTGTGGCATGAAAGAAGATCACAACAAACATTTTGGAGGGTTACAGCTGTACATCTGCGGCTGTAGGACATCACTTGGTCTACTCTTCTTTCACTCTCTTCCATAGTTTGGTAACTGTAGTGGGTTTCTTAGCCATAACTTTCCAGTCAGTTTAGATCAACACTCTGGGCTGGCCATTTCATTATTTCAGTGTTCTTAGCTTCAAGGAACTGCTTTACCTGATTTGCAGTGTGACAGGAGCATTGTCCTGCATGAAAATTGCAGGCTGATAGGGAGATGCATGCAGGGAAGGAACTGCATTTTGCTGAAGGAGGTTGTAGCTGTACGCCTGCTTCAGAAAACATCCCCCAAACCATAACAATTCCTCCTCCACCTTTCACTGACTTCTTTAGGCACTTGAGCTTCAGTCTTTCCCCAGTTTGACGCTGAACAAAATGTTTCCCATCAGACCCAAATAAATAAAACTTGCTCTCATCACTAAAGGGAACTTTGGACCAGTTCTCTCTCCACACAACATGCTCCTCAGCAAAGGTGAGCTTAGCCTTTTGATTCTTTCTGCTGATGAGAGGTTTGGTCACTGCAGAGCGTGACTTCTCTTAAATGTTCCGAAACAGATCCTTACCCTGATCAGCACTGAACTGACAAGCAATTCCAGCTGCAGGGTTGAACCATTTCCCCATTGAAAGTCTCTGCATTATCCTGTCTTCTTGTGCAGTTGTCTTATGTGGACAATCAGTCCACATTGAGGGACTTGAATGAATTAGTGTCATTGTAAAGCTGCAATAATGACCACCTTCTCTTGCAGTGGCTGAAAATGTCATCCCTTTGGCCTTAATCTGGACAACCTGCTGTCGCAGGGTTTCAGTCACCTTAAAGCAGCCTGCCGTCTTACAATCTCAGTGAAAATTGGAGCCAGTTAAACAGGGTTTGTCATATAATTAAGGAAATTGGCACCAGGCGCCAGATTAAAACCAATAACCTGGAGGAAAGTGTTCTCTAATTTTGAGAACGCCCTTTTTCAAATATCTCTGGGGTTTTTTATACTGTGCTTCAGAATACAATTAATTTATGAAATATGCTTTAAAAACCCTTTTATATTCCTGTTAGGATAACTTCAAACAGGACTAAGCAGTGACCTTGATATTTAGGAAATTATAAGTTGTTCTGGAATTTTCATCCCCACTGTATATTTAAGAGAGTTTATTGACTTCTGCAGATTTTGGATTTCGGATACACTCATACTATGAAATATAAATTTTTGCAGTTTTATTTACTTTTAATTGTATTTATTTTATTTATTTCTACCATTTAAATTAGGCATGGGAATCTTTAGGTATTTGATTCAAATCGATTTGTGCAATTTTGTGTTTCCTAATAACTATTATTTTCCTAATAAATCAAAAATATTTTACACTACCCATTAGAGATGTGTGCGAATCCGTGTTTGGAACCCCTAAACGGAATAAATATGACATGGGAGGGAAAAAAAAAATTTCAATGCCTTCTCTCACAATCCTGTATATAAATTGCTGTCTTCAGGGAGCCATTATTAATATACTCGCTTTTTACTTTCACTTTCGAGATTCGCAATTGCACATACTCTGTGTGTATTATGGAGCAGCAGCACTTACCACAAAAAGATTAGATGTTTGTCAGTAGTGCTCAGGATCTGCAAATCTTTCGCCATCATCCTATCAGTCACCTCTCCTTACTTTATGTGGTAAGAGAAATTGTATGTACTCTAATGTAACAGGTTACCACTAAGTGGCTAACCATGACCGTTCAGTGGCTCCGTAGAATGCGTTTTTGTTTTCCGTGCCTTTGCGAATACGGATTCGGACGCATCCATACTTCCAATAATAACAAAAGATCAGTAGGCCTAAATACTTGCCCTTGCTGAAAATGGAGCCGGATGTATTTGTTTTTCTTCCTCCATTGCTGTTGCTGTTTTTTTCCCGAAAACATCATGTTATTATTATTAAGCCTAGGCTTTTATTATTATATTAACTAGAAAATCAGTTCAATTCTTGAAATTTGTGAATCGCTAGAAGACTGAATCATGATTCAAATGTTCAATTTTTCCACCATCCCTAATTGAAATCTATTTATATTATAGACTTAAAAAAAAAATTAGATTATTCAATGTCATTTATTTTTAATAGAACTCTATTTTTATTATACTTATCACTGCTATTTAACACATTACATTTTTGCATTTTTTTGTGAATTTAAAATATAATTTATTATCCATTTTAGAACATTATCTTTAAATGTACATGTACATTTAAACTATCAGTAAGATGTGAATTATCTGAAACGATACTCCCACTCTCTCATCTCTCTCTGCCCTAATTCTCTTCTGATCACCTGAGGATAAGAGCACAACCGCAAAAAGGAAATGACACGGTCACGTGATTTCCCCGTTCTTGCCGAAACTGTGAAGATCAGAACCGACGAGGGACCTTTCCACTGATAAACCATTTCAATAGATTTATTTCACACTGAGCGACGGCCTGCACTCCAGCAATTTCCAAATGCTCTGTTCTTGAAATTGAAAGCATGTTATTTTCTTGGCACTCTCAAAAGAAATATAAAGCATAGCTACATGCAGAAACTAGCCAACTGGCCTTGACTGCACATAAATCTTCCGCAGATCTTTGATTTTAAGAACGCGCTCTAGAATTATGATGCTTTTATGGTGCAGTTTAGATTACAGCTGTAAAAACCAATAAAGTACTTAGAAATTGTACCCTAGCAGAAAAAACCAGAAGGTCAGAAAAACATTACCGCTGTTGGTACCTACATTCACCCTGAGAGAGTATATATCTCACATGTCGGTGTGCTGTTAGAAAATGAATTTAGATACACACAGTATGAGAAACACATAATACATTTTTAAGCTTTCCTATGAAATCTTTAAGTGGCCAGAGTGACCGCTTTAGATCATAATAGCTGTAACATGCTGAGCGTTTTCAGCTACTATGACCAACATATTTATGTGCCTGCAGACCGTATTACTCAAATGAAGTGTCACACATGCTTATGTGTGTAAAATATACAGTACATGCACTGAATTAGCCTCCAGACTAGATAATCATCCTATCAGAGAGGTGAAGCTATCATAACAGCTTAAAAAAAAATCATCGAGGGTCAGGAACCCGTAGTCAACAGGAAGCAAACATGGCAAATGCTTGACATCGCTGCGGTCAGTGAAAAACTGAGTTTTACTGCCAATTTCTGGCTGGATCAGAGGCATCTGAGATCATTTCATCTACTACCCGTCAATCTAAAAGTAATTTAGCACAAGGTAAAAAGAAAAGGGGGAGAAAAAAGGAAGCTATAAGATAAAAACAGAGGGAATTTGTTTATATATGGTGATTTTGGCATTTTAATTGCAGTAATCTTTTTCGCCTTTGTTCCTTGACTCTGTCCTGCCCTCTTTTAATGAGCATGCCATGTATCGCGGAGATGATTCATTAATTAGGATTACAGGCGTGATGTGACATATGTGAATAATTTAGCATCAGCTCGGAAGAGGGTTTAGGAGAACCCCAGAAAATACATGAAAGGAGTGTCAAACAGGGTTCATTCTTTACTCGTGCCTCTTATGCCAGCTTTCTCTCCCAATTTCTCCCTCTCTCTCTTTTTCACACGCTCTCATTTTTGAGCAGCTGTGACAGTTGGCATTTCATACTTAAAGTTCAAAGAACTTTGCATCGAGCCTGGCTTTCCCATCTCTCTCACTCTCACACACAAAAACTCAACCCCCGGAGGATTGATACTCACACTCGTCTAGGTGGGCGTAGTAGTTAGTTCTGGGTTAGATGAAGCCCTCCGGCATGAAGACTAAACTGTTTACAAAGCATTCTTTAATTGATTTAAATCACTTGATGTGTGTGTGTGTGTGTGTGTGTGTGTTTCCCTGTGTAGGTGTGTTCTGGTACGTATGTTTTTTGGGTCAGTGAATGACATGAATAAAAAAAAATCACCTTAAGGTTATTTCATTTTGAAGAAAATGCCACCCACACGACTTCTGATTCCCAGCAGCCACAGCTGCACCTTGCTGATTAGGAATCGTGCAGGTGCCAGTCAGATCATAAATGCTTTCTTGACACAACCCACACGCAGATTAAGACACACTCCAGATACACACAAAAACTCAACCTGACATCACATATTTATATATTGGCCTATATGTCAAGTTGCATTGAGTGTTTAATATATATATATATATATATATATAGAGAGAGAGAGAGAGAGAGAGAGAGAGAGAATATATATACAGTATATACATATATATATATATATATATATATATATATATATATATATATGTGTGTGTGTGTGTATATATTTATATACATATATAATTATATAATAGAGGATGCCCTAGACTTTAACATTTTCTGTCATTTTGACGGACAGGGTTGTAAAAATTCCGTCATACCCATCATTATAATTTTCATATTTTAATTAGAATAAAACAGTTCACATTTGAATTTTTAATCATGAACCTAAGTTACAGGATGGCAGCACAGTTAAAAACAACAAAATATGCTAGGGCTGGGTAAACAAATAAAAATCGATTTCTCGATTTTAACAGATTCTCATTTTAATGAACCAAAATCGATTCTTAAATCACAATCAATCTTTTGGTCTGTGCTGTTTTCAGTTGATGAATAAACAAATAGCAATAGGCTAGGCTTTGTGTTACTTTTGATATCAAACAGAGTGTCAGATTTAAAATTCTGTCCATTTCATTAAGGAATTCAAGCAATAAATACCGTTTTGGCGCTCTTTAATGTGGCGTGATAGATCGTTGTGCTTCTGTGTACTCTCCTGTGCGTAATCAAAGGCATAGGAAAACATTCGTGACAGTTTTATTTTTGTTCTGCTGCCACACTGGAGCGCACTCGCCAACTGGACAGGGGTGGGAATTACAGCTACAGCTACAATTTTACAATAGATCACACTCAGTGCAATCTGTCAAAATTACGGACGACCTTAATAAATAAAAAACTGACTGATAAAAAAATTCTGTCAATGATGCAGAATTTTGGTTATAAATTAATTTTTTTTTTTTTCTGATAGACATGATTGAAGTACATACACATACTGTATACTTAAAGGGATAGTTTGCCCAAAAATGAAAATTCTGGGATTAATTACTCACCCTCATGTCGTTCCAAACCTGTAAGATCGTTTTTCGTCTTCGGAATACACATATTTTCAATATTTTTGCAATCCAAGAGCTTTCTGACCCTGCATACACAGCAACACAACTACCATGTTCAAGGCCCAGAAAGGTAGTAAGGACATTGTTAAAATAGTTCATGTGACATCACTGGTTCAACCGTAATTTAATGAATATACAAGTATACTTTTTGTGTGCAAAGAAAACAAACATAACGACTTTATTCAACAATTTGCAGGTGCATCCAGGTTCTTAGAACATCGGCTCCTGCATCAGCAGCACCACATACATGCGTTTTAGACTGACATGGAAGAGAAGAAATGGTTGAATAAAGTCATTATTTTTGTTTTCTTTGCACACAAAAAGTATTTTCATAGCTTCAAAAATTACAGTTGAACTACTGATGTCACATGGACTAGGCATGTGACGGTATCAAATTTTCATGTTGTGATAATCGTGTTGCCATAACGCAGTCTAACAGGTTTAACCATTTTTTCTTCTAACAAAAAGAACTAAACATTTCAGTATAATAAAGCAATACACAAACAAATGCATTATTCAGTAAACAAATGTTTCAAACTGATTAAAGTGCAAAAGAATTATAAAGAACAATAGGCAGCACTTTATAATAAGGTCACATTCGTTAACCTTAGTTAATACATTGAAGGGATTACTGTAGTTCACTTCCAGAACAAAAAATGTACAGATAATTTATTCACCTCCTTGTCATCATAGATGTTTATGTCTTTCTTCAGTCATAAAGAAATTATGTTTTTGAGGAAAACATTTCAGGAATTTTCTCCATATAGTGGACTTGTACGGTGCCCACGATTTCCAAAATGCAAACTTTAAAGGGCTCTAAACGATCCCAGCCGAGGAAGAAGGGTCTTATCTAGCGAAACAATTGGTTATTTTCTAAATAAAATTACAATTTATATACTTTTTACCCTCAAATGCTCGTCTTGTCTAGCTCTGCCATTCGCATGCGTCCTTCATCGCAGTTTTACCTTTTGACCTTCTTTTCACGTTCACTTTGTTAACGCTGGGTCGGTACTTCTGCAGCGATGTTGGACAATTTTGAAGTTGGAGGAGAAAATGAGATGGGAGTTTTTCGACATACCCTAACTGTTTAAAGCCCTTTGAAGCTGCATTTAAACTGCATTTTGGAAGTTCAAACTCACGGGACCATAGAAATCCACTATATGGAAAACATTCCTAAAATGTTTTCCTCAAAACATAATTTCTTTATGACTGAAAGAGGAAGGACATGAACATCTTGGATGACAGGGGGGTAAATCATCTGTAAATTTTTGTTCTGGAAGTGAACTAATCCTTTAAGCATTATTAAATTAATATTTCTATATTGCAGGAAGCTATTTACAATACTGAACAAATCAGAGCACTTTTTTTTTTCTCATGTATTTGTTTATGTACCGTTTTTTTCCTCACACAGTTTGTCGCACACAAAACATATCGTGATGATTCCGGCAGCTGGTCTGAGCCTGCGGGTAATTGGCAAATCACCCTGCAGCTGATGGAACATGACTTTTTCTCACAACTGATTGTTTTACAGTGTAAAAAACAATCATTCATATTCATGACTTCTTCTAGTGACTCAGGGGAGACCCGGTATAATGGAACTACTTTCTGTGTCCACTTCTGTCAGCTCAATGGAATGTCCAAAATCTAGTGTAGAATAGTGATAATAGAGTCTGCGCTCTTCACTTTGATGCTCTTGTGACATTTAATGGAATCTCTGGCACATATTCAGCTCATGCTATTTAGTTTTAGCTGTCGGAAGTACAGGGTAGTTATGCTGAAAGGACAGTACAAGCTGTTTTACTCTATCTAAGCTACCCAGAAGGCTAATTCACAACGTGTTCCCTTGGGATTTTTCTATGGGGTTCCAGAATAGTATTTTTTTGTTGTTTTGGAGTCATGTTTATACCATGGTTTCATGAAAATGCTAGTTCTTCTATTTTAGGCCAACAAACTGAACAGCTTCATTGTCCTCTGAATTTTTGAACCACATTCATTTAAAATGTGCAGTTCTACATTAATTTGAGTAACCTTGAGTTATTCATGTGCAGTGTGGCTTAATGTAGCTTCATGCTCTTACTGTCATGGCCAACCATAACAGAGCCAAATTATGGCCATTCTGGTTAAGCAGTGGACTTGATAAATACAGAGGCTGGCAGAAAAAAATAAGAAAAAACAATGTTCTCTGGAACATTGAGTTTAAATGTTAATCTATAGCTCTCGCTATCAGGCGGCTTAATATATTGTTGATGTACTGGAATGAGGGTGGCTAAATACTGCACATATACACGTATATACCTGGCATAATTATCCACTCAGAAAGATGAAACAGAGATGACTCATTCAATGTCTGCAAACAAGTTTATGACCATCACCATAACAACAACAACAACACCGCTGTCAATTCAGACACTGGAAATGGAATCAGAAAACAGATCAGAGGTTTTCACAAGGTGCTGAGATCTGAACCCGTCGTGTTGCCATGGAACCCTGAATCCAGAGGTACATTTTCAAAACCAAATACTTACAGGTGTTCTTAAAAGCATGTTTTCAAAGAACTTCAAATCTGACAAAGGTAAGTGTTGGGTTTGAATACTGCCACTTTCTGAACAATATGTGCAACTCCAAAATATCTCAGAAATTGTTTTTGACAAGGTGAAAAAGTGGATAATAAGTTCCCTTTTAAAAAAGAGCAGCTTAGACTTTTCATACTGCGCTAGGCTGGTTTCTGCTGGTTTCCTGTAGTTTTTGAGCTAGTCCAGCTGGTACACCAAAATAGCTATGATGTTTACCACCAGAAAAACACTGGGCAAACAGCATGCTTCCTGATTTGGATTGTAGTTTTTTTGAAAATAGTTATTTAAGAAAGGTTTCTATAGAGGCCCGTTTTCACCTCAGAGTAAAATAAAGTAATTGTGACTTTATTTCTCACAGAGTGATTTTGCATCAGCTGTGGATTTATACACTACACATTTTTTTGAAAGGAATAGATACTATTATTCAGCAAGGATGCTTTATAACAGACCAAAAGTGACAGTAAAGACATTTATAATGGTACCAGATTTCTTTTTCAAATAAATGCTGTTCTTCTGAACTTTATATTCATCAAAGAATACTGAAAAAATGAACAGTTTCCACAACAATTTTACGCAGCAACTGTTTCAACACTGATAATGAGAAGAATTATTTCTTGATCACCAAATAAGCATATCTGAACAATTTCTGAAGGATATAGGCTATAGTAATAAATGCTGAAAGTTTAGTTCCTTCATCACAGGAATAAATAACATTTAAAATACATCACAATAGAAAACAGTCATTTTAAACTGTAATAATATTTAACAATATTATTGTTTTTACTGTATTTTGATCAAATAAATGCAGCCTTGGTGATCATAATAGTGGGTGCACACCAAAAGCGAATTTTAATTTTTTCATGCACGTAGATTACATACTAATGGTGTGTGCACACCAAAAGCGAATTTAATTACACAAGTAGATGACATACAAATTCAATGCAAAGACACAAATACACAAAAGGGCGACGCGAGTAATGCGTATTGGACGATGCGATTGGATATCACGTCTTTCATACAAGTTAACAAATTTGAGCAAAAAATACAAATGACGTGTCATACAAATTAGCCACCTGGTAAAATACGTACGAATTGGTCCTGAGATAGTGTTGGTTTGACACATCCGGTTGTATCAGAAAATGGAGGGAAGCATTATGCAGTGATTTTATTTGCACATCCTGCGAGTAATCAAGCCATAACACGATAAGTAAATTTGCTTTGCGTTTAGTGTGCACACAGCATAAGTCACTGCAAAGATGTGAACAGACGCAAATTCACACCAAGTGACGCAATTGCGTCGACGAGGCAAGTTGAAAAAATTTAAACTCAACCGGAAAATTTGCATGACATGTCACGCAAGTCAGTCAGTGAAATACTTATTCACACATCCAGTTTGACACATCCGGTTGCATCAGAAAATGGAGAAAAGCATTACGCTATGATTTTATTTGCGGGAATGAAACAAAAAAACATCCTGCAAGTAATCTAGAGCCATAACACAATGAGAATATTCGCTTCAAGTTTGGTGTGCACACAGCATAAGTCATGTAAAGACACAAACAGATGCAAATTCACACCAGGTGACACAATTGCCATTGCGTCTTTCGTGCAAGTTGAAAAGTTTCAACACAAGCAAAAAAAAAAATTTTCATGACGTTGTCATGCAAGCCAATCAGTCCAGTTGCATCAGAAAATGGAGGAAAGCATTATGCAGTGATTTTATTTGCATGAGTGACACGAAAAACATCCCGCAAGTAATCTAGAGCTGTAACACAGAATATTCGCGTCGCGTTTGGTGTGCACACAGTATAATTCACCGTAAAGGCAGATGCAAATTCGCACCAAATATAGTGTCTTCCGCACAAGTTGAAAAATTTCAACTCGAGCAGAAAATTAGCATGAGGTGTTGTCATGCAAGCCAATCAGTGAAGAACTTAACACGTCCAGTTTGACATGTTCAGTTTGGCAAACCAATTAGCGAAGAACTTACTGACATATCCAGTTTGACACGTCCGGTCATACTGGAAAACGGAGGAAAGCATTACACAATGATTTTATTTGCGCAAATGACGTGAAAAATGTCCCGCAAGTATTCTAGAGCTTTAACACGATGAGAATATTCATTTTGCGTTTGGTGTGCACACAGTGTAACTCACTGTAAAGGCACGAACAGACGCAAATTCACACCGGGCGACGTGATTGCCATGAAGGTGAAACTCGAGCAGAAAATTTGCATGATGTGTTGTCGCGCAAGCCAACCAGCGAAGAACCTGACACCTCCGGTGGAGGAAAGTATTACGCAATGATTTTATTGGCGTGAGTGACACAAAAAAATTCCTGCATGTATTCTAGAGGCATAACACAATGAGAAAATTTGCTTCATGTTTGGTGTGCACACAGCAAGTCACTGTAAAGACACAAACAGACGCAAATTCGCACCAGGCTGTGAAGGCGCGATATTATGTCTTTTGTGCAAGTTTAAAAATTTCAACTCAAGCAAAAAAAAAAAATTGCATGACATATCACGAAAGCCAGTCAGTTCGGTTGCAACAGAAAATGGAGGAAGCATTACGCAATTATTTTATTCGCATGAGTGACACGTAAAATATCCAGCGAGTAATCAAAAGCCATAATGCGATGAGAAAATTCACTTTGCATTTGGTGTGCACGTGACTTTAATTTCTATTTTTAACATCTCAAAACCTCTTTCGTTTTTGTACTCTGAGGTAATAACAGGCTTCTATAGGGTTATTTTAGTTCTTATTCATAAGAATAATAGGAATTATGGAAAAATGCCACTTCTAATAATAAAATAAAGGTGGTCCTTATTCTCTGACCATAGACACCAGTTTGCTTCATACTTTTAAGGTAAAGTTTAGTTCCAAAAACCAGCCTCAAATGTCTAGATTCATTGAATACAAATACCGGCTAAAATGATAAACCAGCAGCACAAACGTCAGCTTATACGAATGAGGCTACAGCATCTCAATCGTTTGACGCAGTACAAAAAGTCACATCACAACTGTTATCCACACTTGTTGTCAAAAACCAGACGCTGTAAACAAAACACTGCAGATCTCCGATGAATTTACACTTGACTCTCTGGCATATAAAGTGCTACATAAAAAACGAGAAGTCTTGACATCAAACCGAAACTCTGACTTAACACTTATATACAATTTTTATAACCAGAGAAGTTTTATCCCGTTGATTCAGCTGACATTTATGGTCAGGACAGATCCCGGTCAGATGAAGGTCTTTTGATGTATCAGTACCCTGCGATAAAGTCATGGACCGTGAAGCTATTCATTCATAGATGCAGCCGGGCTTTGAATACTAATACTTTAGACCAATCGGAGCTGATTTCTGTAGAGGTAAGACGGAGAGAATGCCAAGCATGAAACCCAAAAGCAAAATCCAGGGTTACGGCTGGCATTTTGTGAGCGAGTTCACAAGCAGCTGACACTCTCATTTTTGCTGCTTTTGGACAGATGGTGGTTTTTATTGGGAAGGGGCAGAGAGAAATCCCCATTGCCTATTGATCCAGTGAGCGGCAGGTGTGTGGACTGATAGGCCAGCGGTGGAATGGTGTTGACCAGAATTAGTTGTAGCGGTTTCTTCTCCTCATGAAATTGGCATCGGATGTATCTGGCGAAGGCCGAGCGGTAAGTCTTATTGAAGAGCGTGTAAACCAGCGGGTTAACAGCGGAGGAAAGGTAACCGACCCACACAAACACATTCAACAGTCCGTTCATCACGTCGGCGTCGCACGTCGCCGGCTCGCAAACCACCGCTAAAACATTGGTGATGAAAAACGGACACCACATGACCACGAACAGGAAGAAGACCACGCCCAGAACTTTGGAGGCTTTTTGCTCATTGCTGATGGACTGCACCGTGTGCCGTTCGAAAGGCGGCGTCACCACCCCTGACTCTGCCCCTGCCTCACGGCTCAATGAACGCCGCAAGAACAGTTTCTTTTCTGAGGGTGAGAATGAGGGTCCAGGAAGGAAGTTGAGAGTGAATCCTGCGCTCCATTTGGGCCTGGGCACCAGTTGATCAAGGCAGAGCGTAGCCTCGCTCTGCAGAGCGCTGATAGTCAGGAAGTAGGTCACCACCATAATGGTCAGTGGCACAAAGAAAGCCACAAAGGACCCAATCAACACAAAAGAGTTGTCAGTCAATAGGCAGCTGCCATCCTTGAAAACTTTGGTGTGATCGCGCAGACCCAGCACTGGGATTGGCATGGAGATGCCTGCAGAAAGACAGGGGAAAGAAAGAAAGTGCATTTCTAGTTTAGTTTAGTCTGCAGAAATTGTGACAGACCAAAAAAAAACAAGGTGGCAAAGAAACACAGCAACAGAGCAGAAATGATGACAGTTGCTTATTTCGCACGAAACACAAAAGCAGCAAAGTTGTGTGACCTGCAGTTTGTCCGTGACATATGCAGCTGCTCTATTTGTGTCCTTTTCGCAATCTATTTGTACAAGACGTCATTAATCAACAATAGTTCATAAAATGCTATAAATAATACCGCTTTCATAAATTACACATTAACATGCAATTCATTATTCTTTTCAATGGTGTTAATACAATTAGAATATCTTACATAACTGTTTCATTCTGTTCTGTGATCTTTTTAATCACTAAATAATGGAAAGGAATTCTCTTAATTGAAAATTCATGTTTACAATCAAAATTATTAATAATAATAATCCAATATTACAATTTATTAACAGCCATAATAAATAATACAATTGTTTTAACAACATATGGTAATAAAAATAAGGGTTTATAATTTTGTTATATATAATATTTCAGATAACATGTTAACATGCAATTCATCCATTTTTATTTTTTTAACAGTGGAAATGCCTTTAGAAAATTTGACATTATATCTGACTTTTATTTTGTTTTGTGATACTTGTTTGTAACACTTTACAATAAGGTTCATTAGTTAACATTAGTTAACTACATTAGTTACCATTAACTGATGTTAAGACTGAACAATACTTCTACAGCATTTATTACATTTACTAATACACAGTTTTGGGTGTAACTAGTTACTAAGTAGTAGTTACTGTAATTTAATTACATTTCCCTTAAAAAAAGTACAATAAGGGATTACTCATATTTTCTGTAATTTAATTACAGTTATGTAATTAAATTAGTTCTATTAAACATTGTATACTGTGTATAGACTGTAGAATATTTACATACAATACAATAGTGGATTTAACATTAAACCCTAACCTTAAAATGCATGTTTTTTATGTACCCTTTTCAATTTAAATACTTTGAGTTAATAAGAATATTGGTAACACTTTAGTGTCCAATTCTTACTATTAACTAGTTGGTTATTAGCATGAATATTACTGGGATATTGGCTGTTTATTACCACTTTAAAAGCACATATTGATGTCTTATTCTTATACCTTATTCTAAGTCCTTAATCCTACCAAATTCTTAAACTTAACAGCTACTTAACTAAGTATTAATAAGCAGTAATTAGGAGTATATTAGGAAAAAAGTCATAGTTAATAGTTGGTAAACAGCGAGAATTGGACACTAATCTAAAATATGACCGGAATAATTGTAGTTATCTATTATTTATTTGAAAGAATTAAAAGAAGCATTTAATGTCTATCCAACTTATCAAGGATTATTTAGAAAGTAATTAGTAATAACTAATTATTTTTTTAAACACTGTTGGAGATGTAATTAGTAACTAGTAATTAATTCCTTTTTTAGAGTAACTTACCCAACACTGCTAATGCATTATTAAAATCACAAGTTGTGTTTGTTAACATTAGTTAATACACTGTGAACTAACATATACAATGAATTGTATTTTTAACTAACATTAACAAAGATTAATAAATACTAGTGTAAAAAATGCATTGCTCATTGTTCGTTCACGTTAGTTAATACATTAACTAATGATAACAAATGACACATTGTAAACCGTTGCCTGTTTTGTAGCAGTAAATGATGAAACAGATTCTCTTAATTGATCATTTTTGTATAAATCAAGAATGAAGTTTACCACAAAACTACAAAAAATGTGATTAATATTCATTAATCATCATCATCATCACCGATATTATCATTAATCTAATTAAACGAGAAGTCCACTTCCAGAAGAACAATTCACAAATAATTTACTCACCCCCTTGTCATCCAAGATGTTAGAGAGAAACTACGGATTTTGCGGAAAGCATCTGAGGATTTGTCTCCACATAATGGACTTCATTGGTGCCCCGATTTTGAACTTTCAAAACGTAGTTTCAAAGGGCTCTAAACGATCCCGGCCGAGGAAGAAGGTACAACGATGTCGGACGATTCTGAAGTTGTAGGAGAAAATAAGATGGAGTTTTTCGCCATACAAGGGTCTTTTTTAGCGAAACAATCTGTCATTTTTTTTGAAAAATAAAAATTTGTATACTTTTTAAGCACAAAAGCTTGTGTAAGGCGAAAAACTCCATCTTATTTTCTCCTACAACTTCAGAATCATCCGACATCGTTGTACCTTTTTGTTTGTAAACAGCGTTTGACTTACTTGCACTTTCTTAGTCTTTGCATGTTCGCTTTGTAAACACTGGGTCTGTAGTTCCGCATGACCTGTCGGCGTGATTCAATAGTACGTAGCATCGTGAACGCACATCCCAGAGCCTGTGCTACACAAGCTTTTGTGCTTAAAAAGTATACAAATTTTTATTTTTCAAAAAAAATGACAGATTGTTTCGCTAAAAAAGACCCTTCCTCCTCGGCTGGGATCGTTTAGAGCCCTTTGAAGCTGCATTTAAACTACATTTTGGAAGTTCAAAATCGGGGCACCAATGAAGTCAATTATATGGAGAAAAATCCTGAAATGCTTTCCTCAAAAAACATCATTTGTTTACGACTGAAGACAGAAAGACATGAACATCTTGGATGACAAGGGGGTGAGTAAATTATTTGTAAATCGTTGTTCTGGAAGTGAACTTCTCCTTTAATAATAGAATTGCTATAATAGTGCTTTCATCAACATGTAATTTGTTTTTAATTCTGTTAATGTAGTTTGAAAATCTGACGTTTAATTCAGTACTGAGATACTGTATATATTGCCTATATATATATATATATATACACAGATATTAAAGATAGCAAACCATACAATTAATTTGGACTAGGAAAAGGAATATCACTTAAACAGCTGGCTAACGCTGTAATGTAAGAAATGTATTAGTCTATAAACCATCTCTTATCTCTAAGGAAAAACGCAAACACACCAACATCGGTTGCACAGCATACATTCTGTCTGACATCCAATCAACACATTTTGTTTCAACGAGAATAATAATCTTCAAACAGATTTTGGCTCGTGATCATGTAAACACTTTCCATTAATTGTTTCAAGCATTAATACATCATTTATTTACAAATCATTAAACAGTTTCAAACTGAGAGCGCAGGTGGCGTATATTTATTAAAAACATGCTGGGTGGCTCAATGGGAACCCTGTGATTGATGGGTCTCTTGTTCAAGGACAGGCTCATATTAATCTACATACTTAGACACATTGCTTATGCTTAGGCAGCAAAAATGTCCGTTTTTGTCACATGCCTTTGGCTTACTTCACAATAATTGATGGGACTTTTTTCTCTCTCATTGCCTATAACGGTTTAGAGGCGTAACCTTAATAGCACAGCTATTTACGACCATTAACGTTCAGCCTGTATAATGTTGTATATGATATACTTCTCACTTCCGTTAGCATCTTGCAAATGGAAAGCTTGTATCGCTCAAGGACAAACTTTCAGTGAAACTGCCATGGTGATAAGACATCTCCATGGAAACAGTAAATCTCTGCAAATCGTGTCTGATCTCTGGGGTTTGTTGGGGGGAAACCGAGCTGGTAAGGATGGGCGGGTGGGGGGTGCCATGATGGACCCCGTGCCTCTGGACGAGGCGTCTGGCATTGGCTGTGCATCTACGGATAACTGCAGGCCTTGGATGACTACGATAAGAACCGCAGAGAGTAAAAAAATGGATGTCGCTGTGTGTCAAAATCTGAGAGGAAGATGAGGAGATTAAATATATATACGGGTAAGGTTTCTCCTTCAAAACGGAGTTTAAAGTGGGGTTACTTTATCTTGCTCACTATCAACCTCACCTGGCATCACATTTCTCATCCTTTCCTGGAGATATGAGTAAACAGAGTTGAAAGTTAGAAAAGCAGCATTATAATGTAAGTTGTGATGGTGCTTTGCTCAAATCCACTGACAAGCTCTCAACCTCTGAGGGCTGCATCTTCACAGTGGATTTATTCACAATCATCTCTGTAATAGATGTGATGTGCTGACTGACATTTAAAGGATTAGTTCACTCCAAAATTTAAATTTGCTGGTAATTTACTCACCCCTGTCATTCAAGATGTTCATGTCTTTCTTTCTTCAGTCGGTTTTTGGGACAAACATTCCATTTTTTCTCCATTTAGTGAACTTCAATGGGGATCAGTGGGTTGAAGTTTCAAATTGCAGTTTCAATGCAGCTTTAAAGGGCTCACATGATCACAGCCGAGGAATAAGGGTCTTATCTAGTGAAGCGATCTGCCATTTTCTAAAAAAAAAAAAAAAAACAAAATTCACAAATGCTCGTCTTGCACTAGCTCTGCATCCTTCACGCATTACATTATCACGTTGGAAAGGTCACACGTGACGTAGGCAGAAGTACCGACCCAGTGTTTACAAAGCAAACGTGCAAAGAAAGTAATTCGCCTTTTAAGGTAAAACGATGTCAGACGATTGACGTTAGAGGAGAAAATGAGACCTTTTTGAACGAAAGTACACAGATGAAGAATTAACCATGTGTGAACTTTCCAATGTGATTACATAATGTGTGAAGTCGTGGTTAAAGTATATACATTTTAATTTTTTAATTTTTAGAAAATGACCCTTATTCCTCATTTGGGATCGCGAAGAGCCCTTTTGAAGCTGTACTGACACTGCAATTTGAACCTTCAACCTGTTGATCCCAACTGAAGTCCACTATATGGAGAAAAATCCTAGAATGTTTTCCTCAAAAAAACCTAATTTCTTTGCGACTAGAGAATGAAAGACGTGAACAAGAATGACATGGGAGTGAGTGAATTGTCAGGAAATTTTAATTTAGGAGTGAACTGATCCTTTAAGGCAAGACACCAGAGGTAAACAGGGTACAGATTTTGACTAACAGATGTCAGTGTAATTTTCAGTCAGTAAATCACAGTACATTAAGACAGTTGTTTTGCATTACAATTTTCTGAAATGTTATGTTTAAAGATCTAGATAAGACAAAACTTTATTAAATATGCTCTAATTTGCTTATATTTCGAAAACAGAAATCTGAACATTGGATTAAGGCCCTGATATACTTCAAGCGAAATCGAGCAATGAACTGAATATCCAGCCAAAAAAAAGTTTTGTGTTTGATTTTGGAGTTTTAAACAGCTTGCCAAAGCAAACTTTAAGGAGAAGTTCGTTCCAGCTGCGAAACACCTTCTTACTACCATTGGTCTGTGATTATTACCTCATAGAAGGTTTGCTCTAAGGCTCCGCCTTCTTCACGCAGAACTCTTCTCTGCAGTGTTGGGCTACTTTAACACTATTGCCACAGCTTGTGGCGAGTTGAAGCGACCACAACGTGATATTTATCTGCTGGAATGCAAATTTTACCAGGGGAACCCTGCCAAAAAATGTGTATTTTACTACACAGAATGCAAGTGGCGACTGGGTTAGTTTTGAGTAACAATTAGGTGGCTTTTGTTGTGAAAACCTAGCAACCCTTCCTCTCTGGGTTCATTTCTAGTCCTTGGAGGTGAGACGTCAGTGGGTACATAAACACAGTGGAGATCCACTTTATAGTTGCAAATAAAGTTGTGCTTCTGATGAAACACTGACACTGAAATTGTTTTTCATGTTTAATACTGCTGATTGCTTTTAGGCAACATATCGAATAAAGTGCCATGTAAATACACGTGACGTGACTTCACGAGAGTGCTAATTTGCAAACCTTGTGCAAACATATCCATGTTGCTATGATCAGATGGTTTTAATTAAAAAAAATCTTGCTGTTTTCTTCATTTTTGTTGTGTTTATTTTGTTACTGAGAGTCAGCATGCAGCACATATTTACATATTCATTTAAAAGTTGCTTTCATCAGAGTGGGCGGCGATGGGAATGTTCACTAACAGGGTTGTAACGTTTAAGATTTTCACAGTATGATAATCATCTCAGAAAATATCATGGTTTCACGGTGTATATTAACAATATTTCTTATCAGTAACAATGACTCTTAAAAGAATAAGAACAAATTCGCTCTGCATCACGGAAATCATACGGCCTTAACTTATAAATGCAACAAACCTTCATCTGCACGGAGGGATGGTGTCTGCGAATATGATCAAACATGCTGGATGTATTTCCTGCTTTTGCAGTCACTTTGCAGCCACATTTTTTGCAAATACGGTCCACCCTCAAGGACAATCCCGCATTCGTTTTTTTTAATATCCGAAGTATTCCCATAATGGAGATTAGATATAATCAACACTACTAACACTATACCGCTGATCACATATTTCGAACTTCGTTTTACCCCTAAATGAAGAATGAGAAGGAACTTTGTTTTGAGTATATCAGGGCCTTAGCAAGTTTCAAAATACTAAAGGTTTTTATAAAGGTTTTCACAGAGGGGGTATTTTTATCATTTTTAAATCAAGAAATGCTGTCAACAGCCAGAAAAAAAAAAAAAGAAATATATGAACAACTCCTCTGCAAAAACCATCAGAATTACAGATAGCAATTAAACTGCAAAAGCTGCTGTAACAACCTATGAAGCTGAGATATCTGGCTCTGTGAATGAGAAAAAAAACTCATTTTGAGAAAACATGTACAAAAATATGTATTTTAATTGGAATCTACAGAGACAGATAGATAGAGTGTAATAAAACAAACACTTGTATTTCAACAATGTGTATTTTAGCTGCTCCACTTGTCTGAAAAAAGACATCTTATGCAAGCATAACGGACTAAAATCTCAAAATCGACCAGTGCTTGAAAAAAATGGTTTCATCTGAAGTGTCTTACCTTAAAGCAGACTGAGAGTTGTTTTGCATCAAGAGGAAAGGGGATAAGGATCTGTTTTATTTGCATTACAAATACTTGGAGGAATGGATTCTCTTATTAAGGAAAAACAACACCTATCAAATGTTCCATTACAAAACTAACTAATTCTGCATGTTTATCCTATCTTGGTGCTAATCGGCTTCTCAACTGATAATTACGAAACCACATTTTTGTCTTGACAACCAGACTTGCTGTTTTTTGAAAAGCATCTGACTCATGCTCAAACAGCCCTAATCTCCGAAATGTTAGTAGATCTACTTTGATCCCAAAACGACACATAATTACCATCTGAAAGTCTTCTTTACTTTAAAGCAGCACTAACTCTCCGCTCTTTGACCACTCTAAAGCTCACTGAGGATTGAGACTGGAGTTCTGGGAACTGAAGCTGTATCCAAACATGTACCAGCAGAGTTTAACCACTTTATTAGTGCTGATATTTTATTTCTATATCGGTCTCTTTTGACTGTAGTTATATTGGCTTTGCATTATAAATGTGTTTCATTAAACTGTTTTGTTTTCCTTTTTGCATTACTGTGATGTAAATGCCAGTGTGGCATTCACTTTATTACATTTCCTGCTCATAATATCCTTTTTTGTCTGCCCTGCATGCAGATCGAACAACAGCGCTGGTCTGAGGTCATTTTGAAGAATATCGGTGATATTTCAATCAGAGCTTGTGTGTTTCTTCAACTTCAGGCACAGTAGAGGTTGATTTTTATTAAAACTAACAGATTTCTTTTTCTTCCATAATATTAAGGTCACACTAAAACTATCTTGGAAACTTTTTTCCATGCCTTCATCATAGATAGACAGATAGATACGATCTGTAAAATGCTAGATATGAAATTAGTCTTAGCACAGATGAAGCCATTTTATTTCACAAATGTTTTAAATGTCATTTCCACCAGAGTATGCTATTAAACGCAACACATGATTTGAGATGTGGAAATAACACTGTGCATGCTGCAAATATTCATGACTTCAGCATTCAATGACCCAGACCTGTAAAATTCATTAATTTTTAGCTTTCCATTATGCTATTTTTTCTCTTCTCAATTATTTCTTCCTTGTGGTGCGCCATTGACATAATCAGCAGGATACTGATGAAGCTCAGTCACTATAGCAGGTCTCATTGTTGCCTCTCAGCTCCAATCTATAATATAACTGAATATTGCTGCAATTTTACTTCTCATTTACAGATACTCAACTCTCTCCCCTACTCATGTATTCAATAGCCTATCGCCTTTCCTCTGGTGAATGGCAAAAGGCATGGAGGTTTATTAGCCACTGATTTCTCTGGTCTCGAAAGCAATTCAAATTCAAGCACACATAAACATAAGCGTTTAAAAACCCTTTTTGGAACGCTCTTCGTTTTAGTAGCGGCTCTTAACTGCCAAGGTCATCTCAAACCAATAAGGAACATGTTCTAGGATTTTCTGAAAGCAGAGTCAGATACTGTTGTCATGTATATGCATTAGATCAGAGTCATCAGAGTGTCATGCCCTCATGTTGATGGCATCAGGTGGTGTACCTGCTGAGATGGTCCAGACGGCCGTGATCTTGGCCCGGGCGCGGGAGCGTGAGTTTGACCGATTGTGTCGGATGGGGTTACGGATGGCCACATAACGGTCCAGGGAGATCGCGCACAGGTGCATGATGGAGGCGGTGGAAAAGAGAACATCCAAGTAGATCCACATGGGACACAGTGAAGCAGGGAGGGGCCAGGAGTAATCTGAAGAAAAGAGAGACAGACAGCCAGAGAATCAGCCCCAAGGAATAAATCTGACAACAAAAGCCTTAGAATTATTGACTTGCCTCTGTTACATGCTAATGGACCCTGTGAGATAATTTAATGGTCGTCCACTAAGCTTAGCTGAGTAATTTCACTGGAAGACATAACTGTGATGAGCTCTTCAGAACATCACAAGAGCTTAACCATCACTGACAGTGTTTTCAGTTCATGTGCTGATGAAAAACAGTTTAAGTTCTACAACACTACATCCATCCATCCTTCTATCTAATAAAGCCGGGCGACAAACTATATCATATCAAGATTGCAATGAAATTTATGTTGATGATAATGATAAGCTCTGGACATTTTTCCTCAATATAGATTAATCTAACAGTCAGTCACACAGCAGAAAAAAGGCAATAGCAGCAAGTCAGTGGCTGTTGCTATCGACACGTTTTCGTCTGATAGACAAACGCAAACATACATGATGCCCACTGTTGCAGAAAATTCAAAATGAACTCATTGAAGCAACAACTATCACTGTATCTAAGCTGAATAAAAAGCAGGAACATTTTGGCTGGTGAAATGTGACAACATTAAACACACAATTGCGACAATATACTTCATGGTTTATGTGTTATATATATGTGTATGGTTTATGTTTTTCCAAACCATCTCCAGGTAATAAATAAATGAAATATATGAATAAAGCAGTGTTAATTGACACTGTTCTGCCTCATTCCGTGGTAAAAATAGGGAAAAAAGTGTTTGATTTCTTAACCAATTAAAGGAGACATATTATGCCCCCTTTTACAATATGTATTATAAGTTTCATGTGTCCAAATAATGTGTATGTGAAGATTCAGCTCAAAATACCCCACAGATCATTTATTAAATCATTCTGAAAAAGTTTATTTTGAGTGCAAGCAGAAACACGCTGTTTTCATGCGTGTCTCTTTAAATGCAAATGAGCTGCTGTTTCCCACTCTCTTTTCCAGAATAGCGCTGTGGCTTTACAGATCAGGTCAGATGCTGCCAAAAACATCTGTCTGGTTTTGATTATCATGTGTATTGCGCTGAAATCATGCATTTTATACTTCTGATACAGGGTTTCTAATCGAATACATCCGCATGCACACAGAAAGTGGCTGTGACAGAGCATGTGAGTACTAAATTATGTTCTCATGTCTTAATGCACTTAAACTGTCAAATACACACAAGTTTGTGTTAAAAACACAAATGAGTTATAAAAACAATCAGTTATGTCTGTGAAGGTAAACAGCTGGGAAAGAAATTGCATGTTTATATTAGATCTGTGTGGCAGCAGCGTAATATACAGTAAATAAATCAATAAATCCACTGCTCTCTTGTCTCCTCCGAGGCTGGAAATAGTGTTCTGTGCAGCCAAAGATAGAACCGTTAACATGCTTTGCTCGAACTTTTGCCATGGCATTAGAACTGGAACACTGTTGTCACTTGCGAAAACAAAATGACGGTGCCATGGGTGGAAAGGAACGGGTGGAGATTAAGGAACGGTAATATTATAATAAGATCCATTTCTACGTCACCGGGGGCGAAATCTGAGGGGTTCGTTTTTTCACAAGCTTGCAGAGAAAGGCTTACCAAAACATAACTACTGGGTTGTTCTTTTTCACATTTTCTGGGTTGGTAGATGCACCGGGGACCCAGTTATAGCACTAAAAACGCAGATTATCATTATATTTCACCTTTAAAAGAAAGAAGTAAGAAAAAATAAAACCTGTCAATTAAACAAAAGTCAGGAAAAAAAAAGAAAAAAACTGGTATTGCATTTGACATTTCTATCCCCCTCACTTATGAAATGATGGCTATGCCCCTGATTTTTAAAGAGTATCATACAACCAAAGTATTTTTAATTATTAATTTATACAGTTCTGTTTTGCAGCATCTTGCTTGACAATAAAATTTTTTATTGTAAATTAATTTTAGTTGATTACACTCTAAAAAATGCTGGGTTAAAAACAACCCAAGTTGGGTTATTTGGTAACCCAGTGCTGCATAAATATTAGACAGAACACATGCTGGGTTTTATTTATGTCAACTATTGTTTTAAAATTATTATATTGCTGGCCTAAAATGGGTTGGAAATTAAAAATCACACACAGAATTATAGAGGCAATAGCAAAAATCAAAAGATGAACATTTATTATTACACAAGAACACCCATGGACAAAAAAATAAGACAATCTGAATATATTTGGATGAATACAGCATAGTTTACAATACCATTAAACTCATTTAACAATTTAACAAATGATTTTAGAAATAAAAATTAAGCATTTAAAGATAGCATTTTAAGTGTATTTAACTGTTCTCTGTAATCACTTTTCACTGAAATAGTGCTAATTCTCTTGCCGGTGTGTCACCAAAATCTAAGCCGGTGATGGGCTGCTGTTTTCTGGGGGAAGTATGAACCTCAGACCGCTGCCTCGCATTTCACCCGTAACTGAAAGATGCCATGACTGACTCCATAACCTGCTCATTAATAAACAGTACTGAGATTAGAGAACATATTTAACATGAATTAAATTCAGTGTTATAACGAATAAAATCAGTTTATGTTATGCAAAGCAAAAGGCGTTTCCATCTTGTGAAGTGACACAACTGACTGATATCGTCTTTATTTTGCGCTGCATAAAATAATACAATTTACAGCACAGTAAAGGCATTATAAATAAAACGAAATGTATACAAACCTTTATTTCACAGAAGAAGTGCACCAAATTGGTGCCGCTGAGAACCAGTCTCTTCTGTAGAGGACTCAAAAAGCTGGGTAATATCGTCAGAGACAGGCTCAACCCAGCGGTTGGGCAGAAAATTGACCCAGCAACTTAGTCACAGAAAAACCACCTAGAACCTGGGTAAAATATATTAAAAACAACCCAATAAAATGACCCAATGGGCTGAACCCAGCATTTATTAGAGCGTACACTTTAAAAGAATTATCAAACTGTTAAGGTTTTATTAAATAATTTCAGTAGACACTTGTGAACAAACAAAGTTATGTTTACATTTACTTTTAAGCTCTAACAAAGATGTGCAAAGCTTTTCATTCCCAATTAACAGCAAATAAATAAATATCAGTATCATATAATATGGAACAAAATATTGTGATAATATTTTTGGCCATATCGACCAGCCCTACCATTCATCCATCCATCTATTTATCCGTCTAACGATCTATCTATTTATCCATCTATCTATTTATCTATCTATCTATCTATCTATCTTACTGTCTGTCCATCTGTCTGTCCTTTCATCTATTTCAGCTTGTCTCTCTATCTGTCTGTTTAGACACAATGTCAGCCTGTCCTTCTATCTATCAGTCTTTCTATCCAGTCATCCATCCATCCATACATCCAAGCACACTGAAGCCACTGTTGATGAGTTAGTTGAGTTTTGTGAGTGCAGTAGTGTTAGCTCACTCCGCTCTGATCAGTCAGGCAGAAAATGACCATCCACCAAAGACTCATCAGTGGAACTGTAAATTTCAGTCTTAACACTCCTGGCACTTTGTACAGAACACACAGACACAAACTGTGAAGGGAAGACATATTGAATTAATAATACATTTACAGCAATTTGCAGTTAATGTCAAATACTTTCTTATGAAAGGAGTGCTTTCACTAGATTTTCTTTTTTTGTCACTGACAAAAGATTGAAATGAAGCACAAAGGCTACGCCAAAAGAGCCAACACAAATGAAGTGCCACAAAGAAAATAGTCTCTCAAGGGAAGAGGAAATGAGGTAGAAAAATATAGAGAAAGAAATGGGTGAGAGGATAACAGGAGGAGGAGCTGTAGGAAATGGGATGCATGCAGAGAGAGGAAGCGAACGGAAGAACGGTCATATGTGGGTGAATGAATGGGACAGAGCTTGTGTGCAAAAATATGACAAAGACCATCAATCACCAAAACAAAGATCACACACCTGAGTTTTAGAAACATCACTCTTCATCATAATTCACTCAGGTTTGATATTGGATTGGACCACAGCAGAGCCACAGTATTACTTTAGCTTCCCTGTGTGTGTTGCATTTACTGTGTTCTCTCAAAGTGACAGAAAACCTGTAGTTTCCTTACAGTTCATTTCAACACTCAAAAACAGATTCTGTGAATTTCCCTGCAGAAGAAAATATCAGTTCAGGCTTCAGCTAAAATTCAGTCTGTGGTTTGATAAATGCATGCAGCTGTATAGGAGATAAACTGTGTGAAAATAACATTATCTTAGCTTTGAAAAGCTCCCACGCTCTCCCGCCTGCACTATCAACTGAGGTATAAAAAGAAGTCTGGGTGACACACTAGCTAAAGATAGATGTGTTTTACTACAAACATGAGATTCAGACTGCCATCATCACAGCCTCAACATAAACATATTTGGTATTAGCTATGTGACAATACACAGACTAAAACTACTGGTACTCTCAGTGAATATGATTAGTGTCGGGCAGTTTGACAAAAAAAAAAAAAAATCTCTTGGCGGTTTCACACTTTATCACAATTTTTTCTTGACTGTGCCTATATATGAATCAGAATGCATGAAACACTTGCAGAGCCACTGCATTTTAATCACGATCCAAACAAACATGCTATATAACATAAGAAGTTTTTTATGTAAATTTTTAAGATTTAATGTGAAAATACAAAATATAACTGCACAAAACAAAAACAGCAGACGGGCTGAATAAGACACAAATTCACATATATATATATATATATATATATATATATATATATATATATATATATATATATATATATATATATATATATATATATATATATATGTGTGTGTGTGTGTGTGTCAAAATGTGAATATTTTCACAGTATATACACACAATACGTAAACAAAAACTTTTAATTTTATTTTGGATATTAATCGTTTGACAGCACTAATTTAGACATTATTAAATTGTATTTATGAGATTCATGATATTACATCAATCAACACAGAATAAAAACCTTATATAATATATAGGTTGGTCTTAACCCGTTGATCAACATATTCAGAAGGTTAGGCACCTCATTTAGATGACTATTTATTGAAAAAAAGCTTATCAGGCCTATTTTTAACCCCATTTTGTAGAAAGTGCCTACAGCATGGGTTGAAAGACAGAGAGAGAGAGAGAGAGAGGATCAGGGCTTATGATATGAAGAGATGAAGGTCTTTTATGAAGAATATTAAGATAGGGGGACTGTTTGATGTAGCGGTATGCATCATGGCACAAATAAAAATCAAAGTCTTGATGAAAGAAGCACAAACAGGAAAATACAGAAGTAAAAGAATAAAAGGTCAATCACTGGCAGGCAGAAGAGGTGCTTGTGAATAGACTGTGAGAGATGAAGCACGTCATCCATTTCTGCGCTCTGAGGGTTCTGCCAGCTGTGGCTTTATTCAATAAAGCTCAAACAAGAGACGCCGCATCAAAACCACAGGCTAATTAATAATCCATTAATACAAAATGGCTGTGAATGTGTGCGCGTGTTCTGTCTGAGAGCTACACGCGTGTGTTTGTGCTTGCATCTGAAAGTGAAAGAGAAACAATGAAGGACAGAGACTCCATTTAAAACCCTTCAGACAGTTTGTCTAATTGGAGTTGCTCATCGGTACAGGCTCAGGGGACACCCTAATTACCGAAAGCGTAATCACCCCTCGTTTAATACTCAGACCCAACAAAAACCTGACAAATTCCCTCAAATCCGTAGAGTGTTTGTGCATGTGCCTAAGAGGAAAGCCAAATGCTATCTGGCCAAGCAGGATAATAGCCTGATTTGGTTGAAGGACACCTTAAAAAGCCGTAAGTGTGTTATGAGTGTGTGTATCGCATTCTAGAGACAAATCTGCACCCAGAACAGAGCTAAATATGACAAAACCTCTATTTGGGGATGTCCTGATTCGTTAAAGTGGTATTTAAATACAGTAAATTAAAGGCATAGCCATTCAAACCTGTATTTCCTTATTCTGTGGATAACAAAAGAAATTTTGAAGAATGTTGATAACAAACTTTTTGTTCCCACTGACAAAAAAATACAATCGATGTTAATGGGAACCCAAACCACAAAGCAGTCAATAGAATGTCCCCGTTTGCAGTGCTGTTTATGCAATTACGATGAATTTAACCATACAGGCTCTCTGACAACATGAAAACACACCCACAGATGCACATCACCGCCTTAAAAGCTTTGCCTTTTGACCACAAGACCAAGATTTTAGCAAGCTGAATGAGAACTCTTTGCAAAGATTTGACTCTGGAATGCCAGAACATTTTGAAATGCATTTCATGTAAGCACTGATTTGAGCCGGTTGCCAGTAAAATGACCACTGAGGGCACAATTACACGCGTCACTGTGTGTCACCATGTCGAAAAAGAAAAAAGTCTATAATATTTGCCTAAAGCTGGAAGGAATCTCGCTGTAGTGTCATGAGGAGTGTGTCTGCGTGTGCATTTGTGTCAGTGGAAGGATAATTACAATACTGCTGGCTCACCCCCTTTTCCCTGACCCTTCCTGAACTCATCCTCTGCCTCGTTAAGCAGCCTTGAATCCATCAGACTAATTAATCGCCCCTTCCTTCCTCCCCCCACACCTTTCTCACCACTTCACTCTGTCTCTTCACCTCTTGTTTGTCCCACAAACAACTCAAAATGATGAGTTCACAAAAAATGGAAATTGTTCCAAACCCTTATGACTGGAAGTTTGTTTTTAATAATGTTGATGCTTTAAGCATACAATGACCAGGGAATAACAAACTCCACCATAACAAAAAAAAAATTTATTTAATTATTAACCAAGGCTCTTTCCACTGAGCCTTATTTAACCTAGGCTCAGTGGAAAAAAAGTGCCTGTGGCAACATTTCTGCAAAATGACATTACGTTGCATC
Organism: Labeo rohita; assembly: GCF_022985175.1. Taxonomy (NCBI): domain Eukaryota; kingdom Metazoa; phylum Chordata; class Actinopteri; order Cypriniformes; family Cyprinidae; genus Labeo; species Labeo rohita. The sequence goes on from NC_066877.1 coordinate 17,206,378, forward strand.
TTGTGCATTTTATGACACTTTCAAAGGGAAATGTCTGGTAAGAGCCCCCAAAAGCGTGTTCAGTTTTATCCAAAACAGATGGATGTGAATCTGGCAATGTTTTGACTTTGTTCTTGCTTTTAGGTTACTGCGTACATATCACAGCAGTTCAGAAATTAATTATCCAGTGAGTGGTGCTAATAATACTTTACTGCATCTGAAAACCCCACATCAAACCTAACCGAGCGTTTAAAAAGTAAACGTGAGATGCTTTTTTATCTTGCTTATACATATCTTTGAGCTCTTTCATCAAGAAGCATGTTTCATAGGTCTTGTACCTGATCGTTTTGCATCACAAGTGCAGTGCTGTACCAGGTGAGCTCCTGAGCAAGTTTACCACGTCCAAAAAGCCATACATATGGAGCTGGTTATGTGATACAAACATGAAAATGTATTAGGTAAAACTATTTTGAGGTCATAACATAGTATTGTGCAAGAAATCTCATGAAAATACGTCTTTATTAATCAATATCTGCCCCTGTAATCATAATTTGTGTGAAAAGGAATAAAAGTTGTTGTATTACTGTCACTAGTGTATGTACGTTTTTGGAGTTTTTATAAAAATGTAGGTAGAGGCACATTTTTCCAATCAGTCTAGGTTGTTATTATTATTTTCTTAAATCATTTATGAATGAATGAATTGCGCACATTTGGTAGCATTATTTATTTGCACAAGCTGTTTGCATTGCTTTAGTGACACTATTATTTACTTAAAGGGATAGTTCACTCATAAATGAAAATTCTGTCATTAAAGGAGAAGTCCACTTCCAGAACAACAATTTACAAATTTACTCACCCCCTTCTCATCCAAGACGTTCATGTCTTTCTGTCTTCAGTCGTAAAGAAATTATGGTTTTTAAGGAAAGCATTTCAGTATTTTTCTTCATATAATGGACTTCAATGGTGCCCCCAATTTTGAACTTCCAAAATGCAGTTTAAATGCAGCTTCAAAGGGCTCTAAACGATCCCAGACCAGTAGGAAGGGTCTTATCTAGGAAAATCTTTTTTTTTTTTTTTTTTTTTTTTTTTAGAAAAATTAAAATTTGTTTTTTTTTAAGCACAAAAGCTTGTGTAAGACTAGCTCTGGGATGCGCGTCCACGACGCTACGTACTACAGAATCACGTCAAAAGGTCATGAGCAACGTAGCCAGAACTACAGACCCAGTGTTTACAAAGCAAACATGCAAAGACTAATGAAGTGCAAGTAAATCAAACGCTGTTTACAAACAAAAAGGTACAACGATGTCAGACGACTCTGAAGTTGTAGGAGTACACAGACGATGAACTTAGAGAGAAGAGACTGCCGCGGTGACACACGTCTCTCAAGCCTCGGGCAGACGTTCAAACGAGACATGGTGGTGCATGTGTGGAAAATGCCAACCATTGCCAAGAGAGCAGGAATCTCAATGCTGTCAAGAATGGACCATCTCTATTCCACTTTTGGAAAGAATCAGCAAGTCAGGTGGTGAGTCGCGCGTGACCTTTCAATATGATTCTGTAGTACGTAGCATCATGGATGCGCATCCCAGAGCTTTTAAAAATATACAAATTTTTATTTTAAAAAAGAATGACAGATCGTTTAGCTAGATAAGACCCTTTTTTCTTGGCTGGGATCGTTTAGAGCCCTTTGAAGCTGCATTTAAACTGCATTTTGGAAGTTCAAAATCGGGGGCACCACTGAAGTCCATTATATGAAGAAAAATCCTGAAATGCTTTCCTTAAAAATCATAACTTCTTTACGACTGAAGACAGAAAGACATGAACGTCTTGGATGACAAGGGGGTGAGTAAATTATTTGTAAACTGTTGCTCTGGAAGTGGAGTTCTCCTTTAATTATTCACCCTCATATCGTTCCAAACCCAAAGGTTCAGAAAAACCTTTGTTCATCTTCGGAACACAAATAGATATTTTTGATGAAATCCAAGAACTTTATGACCCTGCACAGACAGCAACAACCAACTACCACGTTCAAGGCCCAGAAAGGTAGTGAAGTGCTCCAGAAGGAAATATAATGCATTAAGAGCCGGGGGGTAAAAACTTTTATTTTAGCTGTATGGGCGCTTAGTTTTTCTTGTCATTTCATACACTTGGCCAAAATCGATTTATGATATAAACAATGAAGCGCTATATGCACAGCCTGTACAGAACAGGATATTTGAAATGCACAAAAGTAATACTGGCTACAAATAGATGGCAAACGCTAAGACTCTCCTCCGCTCTTTAAACACACAAAAAACTCTATCCTCTACATACATAGCTGATGTTTGAATAAGTATGGCGCTTTCTTTACTCAAACACTATTTATTTACTCTTGCATTGCGAACAAGCGGAGCTGTCTCCAGGCTGTGCACGCTGTGCGATTCCTCATTCTGAATGAACGTGGTGTGAACTTACAAGGTTTCACTGACAATTTGAGGATCCAGTGGCATTACGGGGTTTAGTGACAGGTTCTTTTGAATGCTTTTCATTGGTTAAATATTTGTAAAACCCTCAAACAGACATAAGGATGACCAATAGCACCAACAGACCAATTTAAAACAATAATAACGAAATGTAATACACATATGAAGTTTAGATAATATTCCACGGCACACCTGACTGGGCTAGGGTATGGTGACTGTTATACTCTGCCATACAGGGACGGGCGTTTCCGTATTCATCCTGTTCAAAAGTTTTCACCCCCCGGCTCTTAATGCATCATGTTTTCTTCTGGAGTATCAGTGAATGCTTGAACCATTTTTAATAGTTGTGTTTGGGTCCCTCAGTTGTCCTCAGTGTGAAAAGATGGATCTCAAAGTCATACAGTCACTGATGGAAAAGGATCAAATATGCAAAAAATGCTAGAAAACTAAAGAATCTGCAGGACCTGGAGGATTTTTCTGAAGAACAGTGCTGAAGTTTAACAGTTTAACAGTTTAACTGTTCAGAACAAACAAGGGACTCATGAACAACCAACATAAATCAAAAAAGTCAGATCATCCAGGTAACCACACACAGTATTAAGAACCAAAGGGTCCCTAAACTTTTGAAGGGGGTTATTTTAATAATTTCAGCTATTATATGTCTTGTGGACTATATGTAAACATTTTATGTAAATATCTTACTCAGGACAGTACTAAATAAAAAATAACATGCATTTTGTATGATCTCTCTTATTTTGTTAAAACTAATTACATTTTCACAGATTCTGCAAGGGGTTCCCAAACTTTAACATGCCACTGTATATTTCTAATGCCATTATTTGATATTAGTTTGATGAATAACTGCTCCTATGATCAACAGAAAAAAAATTTCTTTGGCAACACTGACTGCGGCAGGCAAACAGCGCCGAGTTATTTTTAATAAAGCACAATCTGTAATTCTAATTTACATAGAAAGGCGTGTCTGTGCTGAAAAGAATGGCAATGACTTCATTTGAATACACATTTGAATTTGAATACAATTCGAATGTGCTTTTCCAGCACTGTAAGCGCCTGATTAAACTGAACTGCTTGTGATTAGTGAATAAGACACAGGGTTTTACACTGTAACAGCAGACGCAGAAATGTTGCAGTTCACATTTAGGAAAGTGATGATGTCTATCAATAACCATCCACAAGATACTACATCCCACCCCAGATCTATAACACAGGTGTATGATCAATAGAGAATAGTTAAGCAGCCATTACTGATGTGGCACAGGTGTCAAGTGCTTAAAGTGGCCACGACCCTAATGAGAATGAAATGAAAGATATATTTCAGTGTCTACGCAGATGCTCGTCATTAGCCCTTCATGCTGCTCATTAAGTCACTCCACTCTTTTTAGTCGGCGAGCGCCGTAGCAACCTAGAGACCACCTGTGCCAGAGAACCATCAGTGCTGCATTAACGGCAGCTATTGAGCTTTGAGTGTTGTTCTGGAACACTCTATCGTCATGGTGACATGACGTGGCAGGGGATTATGCCAGAGCTCTGCTGTGGAGCCGTTTGGGAGATTGAGAGGTTTAGAGAATCAGGGGGAAATTAGTTTCTGTGTGTATTCTGATCCCATTTATTTTGGCTTCCCTAACCGTCACTTCATCTGGATCTATAGAAAACAGGATCGATGAAGACCAAAAATATACCAGAATTTAAGACGATACCTTAAAATCAGACAGAGTGAAGGCAAATTAATACAGTACATTCTATATTAATGTGATAAGTTGCTTGGTAACTGCAAACAGCCTACAGTCAGACTGATAAATTATATTATGTAGTACATGTAGCTGTTAATTAAACACTGGCGTCTTTATCGCTATTAATTATCATTAACCATGGTATAGTAACACATTGCCTCTCATGACTTATTGCTTTATTTGCTTCAATCAAATTCATTAGAACCAAGTCACATCACCTACTCACAACTGCTGCTTCTGTCTCTTTTTTCTCGACAGGAATTGCATTTATTTAGACGCAGAATGCCTATACGACCACTTCAAACGGGAATTTTAAGACGCACACTCCATTTTGCCTCAACGACAAGCCCCAGTGAGAGTGGAAACGGTACAGATCACGAGGAACTCCAGTCAGATGGCATGTTGTCAAGCCATATGTCGGTAAAAACGAATTTACCTGGGTCAGTATCACCAGAGTGCCTTTCAAGCCTCACAATACTAAAAATTTTTGATCTTAATTTCCCATTCGCTTTATGTCATGTCATAAATAGTAGACAATCAAGTACTATAAAAACATCTTAGCAGAGCTCCCACACATTTTTTAGATAATTATTTTAGCTTTTAGCAACATTAGCTACAAATGAATGCTATGAGTGACCAACATGACAGGGTGGACGTTTTTAGCATCAGTTAGCATATTAACTTACAACAAACTGTAACTAGCTAATTAGTCAGTCTGGTTGTTGAAGAGAATTTAGTATATTTAAACGTACATATAAACACTGTATTCTAATTACTTCTGGCATATTTTATGCTAAGCTTAGGAAAAGCAAGTAAGCAAACTCATACAAAGACAATTTTTCAGGTTAAAAGTCACCAACTTATTCATCTCAGCTTTTGAAATTCCCACCACCGAAGAGACAAAAAATCTGTTGTCCAGATGTCACTAAAGGGGACGGCCTTTTCTTACAGTGGCGGATTTCACAATACAACAGGGTGGACAACCATTCAAGGGACATGGACAAACTCCTCTTTTTTATTAAATAGAAATATTGTTTTTATTACAAAATGATCCATACACTACTGTGCACGTAGCACACGTTTCAATTGCACACACAAATGTGGCGCTGCACACTGTAGCCTGTACTGTATCATTTCATATTAAAGCACGAATGAAACTACAAGCATGTGTGTCAGATCTGCGTCACGTCCAACAGCGGCAGCTCTTAAAGTAATAGCAGCCAAATATCTTAAAGGAGAACTCCACTTCCAGAACAACAATTCACAAATAATTTACTCACCCCCTTGACATCCAAGATGGTCATCTCTTTCTGTCTTCAGTCGTAAAGAAATTATGGTTTTTGAGGAAAGCATTTCAGGATTTTTCTCCACATAATGGACTTCATTGGCCTACTTTCCGCGTGACCTTTCGATGTGATTCAATAGTGCATAGCGTCGTGAACAAGCATCCCAGAGCCTGTGCTACATGAGCTTTTGTGCTTAAAAAGTCTAAAAAAATATATATTTTCTAAAAAAAAAAAAAAAGATCGATTGTTTCGCCAGATAAGACCCTTCTTCCTCGGCTAGGATCGTTTAGAGCCATTTGAAGCTGCATTTAAACTATATTTTGGAAGTTCAAAATCGGGGCACCAATGAAGTCCATTATATAGAGAAAAATGCTGAAATATTTTCCTCAAAAACCATAATTTCTTCACGACTGAAGACAGAAAGACACGAACATCTTGGATGACAAGGGGGTGAGTAAATTATTTGTGAATTGTTGTTCTGGAAGTGGACTTTTTCTTTAATAATCAGCTGCTGTAATGTCTGTTAATCAAAGAACAAAAGAAAAAAAGTGGAAATCAATAACTTTTGCAGCTTTTAAGGATTCATCTGTATTTAATTTAGTATTAGTATTTAGTAATATTAGAAAAAAAGAACAATTTCCTAGAGACATCAGTAATTTTGGTATCAGTGATATTCACCTTCAGTCAAAACAAGATGCCATTAAACAAACATTAAAAATATACTGTTTTTATGTTGTTTCTACATTCATTTGAAGATTGAACGTGAAATTATTTGCAATATTTAAAAACGTTAATGTTATTTGGAATTAATTGTGATTAATCATGATTAATTTAGAAAATGTGTTATTATTTTGTTTTGTTTTTTTAAATTGATTGACAGCACTAAATATAATATAATATAATAAAAAACTACTAACTGTTGTTTGGATATTAATAGTCACCTTCTTTTAGGCACATTAATCAAATTTATTATTTAGCTGTTTTCTTTTGTTAGGAGGCACTGGCTCCCTTGGCTCCTGTGAGATAATGGACACACACACACGGCTATTCTTACCTGTTTGGATAATGGGTTAGAAACGCGCTGCTATTTATAAAACGCCTCTGATTACCATTGGATTACTCAGTGCACGCTTCGTCACCGCTCTGGTACGTCATTGCTGAAACTCAATGGGAGTTCCTCTCTGATTTTATCACCCCTGCAGCTTCAGAAGTGATCCCTCTCTTGTGGATTTTTTTTTAAGATCTCGGTCCAGTATTTCAGTTTTTCGCTCTCTCTGTCATCTCCGCTTGTCCGAAAGCATTTCAGCCTCTCTGCTCTCGTCTAAGACGAGTGGAATCTGTCTGTTTACAAGTGATTCAGCAGAAGTTTCAGTGACGTTTCGCTGATCCTCATCACTGGTTCTCAGAAATGTCTTTATGAGGACATTCCCTCTAATGATAATGTGAAGGTGGCTTAGATGTTCGTATACATTTTCTATTAATCATCATCACCAGCTGATGATCAAATGATAACAGCCAATCATACATCTGGACCTGTTGCGCTTTAAAGAGACAATTCAGGCAGCTGGATTGCAGTGGTGGAGAGATGCTTTACAGTCATCAAGACTGTGGTGTGCAAATTGCATTCAAGACTAATTTTGTGGGTGCGTTTATGCTTGATTTCCATATTTGCTTAAATAAACAGCACTATCAGCAGTTGCAATTCGTTCTTAATGAATTCCCCCTTACTGTTATAACCCTTTTTCAATTATTTTTATGGCTTTTTTCACTTCAGTGTATAGTATAAATAAAGGATTGACAGGAAACTGAAGTGGGTGGATGCATAATAGATATAAAAGGACAAAAACTCATCGCTCCCAACTGTGCAACAGTGTCGGAGCATGTGCACTACCCGTCACAAGCCTCTCTGATTGTGTGTACACGAAGTTTCTTTACATACAATGTTCTTTATCAGAATATCTGTGTTAAAACACACTGTTCTGTCATTTTGATCAGCCCACAGTATTATAGTGATTAGCTTCTTTCCTCTGTGACTGCATGTGGCCATTGCTGGCACAGTACAGAGCAGCTGGCTGCTGAATCGACCCATTATCAATTCAAAGACACTAATTATCATCTGATCAATCAGCTTATTCCAAACAAGACAATTTTTACATTTTTTGAAGAAAATGTAAGTAGTGGTTTCCCATGAAAAACTCGCTAGCTGCTGTGCCAGTTGGCAGTTGGCAGGGCATTGTTATGCAGGTGCTAAGGTGTTCTGAGTGTCTGTTTTGGGTGGTTGCTAGGCGATTGCTTATGATTTTTTTTTTTTAATTCACTTTATTTTATGCCAGTCAAAGCTTTTAACTCAGATTGCACAACTCTGAGCCACATGATTCAAAGCTATCATTCATGTCTGTAGCACAACTCATGGAATTCAAGTGTTCACCTGTTCATATCATTCCTCATATTATCAAAGGAGGAATGAGGGGCGCAAGTGGGCATGCAACTCTTCTGATTCTGTCAGATCCTCAGATCAAGAAGAACCCCCAGGAGGTTTTAGAGGAAGACTTGGGATGATGGGGTATGAAGGCAGATCAGACAGACAGACAGACAGACAAGACAGACAACCAATATTCTGAACCGAGATATATATATATATATATATATGTTTCGTTACATATATATATATATATATATATATATATATATATATATATATATATATATATATATATATTCATGTTTGTGTGTGTGTTTGGTGTAAAAATGAAAGTTAATGTCAAAATTATGAATAACAAGGGCAGTTTTGAAAATGGCCAAAACGATAACCATAAAAATGCTTAAATTGGCCAGGCTGTTAATCAGTCCAACCCTACAGCAGACTGCACCTTCATATCCCTGAACTTCTCAACCACCATCTCAACAGAAGTACCGCAGAGCCTGGAAAAGCCTTGTATGCAGGGCTGTAGTTAGGTTGGGAAGATTCGGTGCTCACACCATCTCCAATTATATCCACGTTCTCACTCTCACTAGACAAGCCCAAAAAAAGCGATATTCGCAGGATCCGATAACCCGAGAGAAAGAGTGTCTGGATTCCGCCAAGTGCTCGAGCAGGCAGCGGGAGTTTTCAAAAGGTCCATACCCTTCTGAGTCTTCGCTGTGCCTTGGCAGCAATGGGACCCAAACCGCAAGACGCAGGTGCTTGTCCTTCATCCTTTGAGAAGAGAATTTCTTCTCATTGCATTCCTGAGATCTCACTTCCTCTTAGCACTCGCCCACCACTTTCCCTGACTCCTAGAGGGAGGAGTGGGCACGAGTGGCCACTACTCTTCTGATTCTGTCTATGATCCTCAGATTGAGATGGACTCTCTCAGAGGTTTTAGAGGGTGACTTGGGACGGCAAAAAAAATGAATTTTCTGAAGGTAGCCAGACTAGGGGTTGACCGATATGTCTTTCAGGGCTGATGGCGATACCAATTATTACAGATCAAGTAGACCAATAACCTATATTTCGAACCAATATTTATGTCTGATGTAAAAATGAAAATGAAAATGAATGTCAAAATTAAGAAAAACAGGGCTCTGACAAAAACTCTTTAAATGCTTTTAAATTATTTTACTGGCAAATCGATTTTGAGAATGGCCAATACCAATAACCATAAAAATGCTTAGTGTTGACGCCAATAATTGGCCAAGCCCCTACAGCGAACCCTACACCTTCACCTCTCTGAACTTCTCGACCACCACCTCAACAGAAGTACTGCAGAGCCTGGAAGAACCTTGTATGCAGGCCTGAAGTTAGGTTGGGAAGATTCAGTCCTCGCACCATTGCCAACCACTTGCCCACTCTTGTACTAGATGAGTCCCCCAAAATCGGGCCACAAGACCCGATAACCCAAGAAAAAGTGTTTCTGGATCCTGCCGAGCACTCGAGCTAGATGTGGGAGCTTTTGAAAGGTCCATAACTTTCTTAGTCTTCGCTGTGCCTTGGGATCCAAACTGCAAGATGCAGACGCTTGTCCTTCATCCCTCTAGAAGAGGGACAAATGCGAATAGAGCATTCTCATTGAGAATTTCTTCTTATCCAACACATTCCAGAAATCCACTCTCTTCCTCTTAGCACTAGGCCGCCATTTTGCCTGACTCTTTTTATCCTTTATACGACCCTCAGATTGAGACAGACTCTCCCAGAGGTTTTAGAAGACGACTTGGGAAAGCATAGAAACTTCCTTACAGATCAAACAGACAGATAACCAGTTTTTTGTAACGATATGTCTTAATATGTAAAATGAAAATGACTTGGTCTGAATGGCAGAGCAGGAGTCTTTGAAGAAGGCGACTCACCCTGGGACAGATATCTTCACGTATCCTTTCTGAGCCACACCCTCAACATTACCGTAATTTTCTTAGATGCAGCTGAGCCGAGTATGGTCTATCCCATGATCTCACTACTCTGTGTGGAGGTCAGGCAGAAAGGGGAGGCTCCTGGAAGAAGGGTGGTCATGATCGGCCAGGAAGCCAGAGAACCCTATGATCCGAGTCTTTGTCATGCCTCGGCAGCAACGGGATCCGAACCCGTGAGAAGCAGATGCTTGTCCCTCATCCCTCAAGAATGCAAATGGAGCTTTCCAATAGAGAACTTTACAATGAGCGCATTCAGAGCCCTCAAGCACGAACGTGCATGCTCCTCACCAAGACACATAACACACAGATTGAGTGTTTTTGGGGTGCCAGAAACCTCGGACATGGAGGCACACACTTTCTAAAACGGTCACTTGCCTTTTCTCCATAACATCTTCACACTGACAAACAAATGGCTCCTGAAGACAACAAAAGTTGGTGACGTATTCGTCAGGCACCCTTTTATACTTCCGTGCAGTGCTCAGTGACGTCATGGGCTTCGAGTTGTTTCACACATACTTCAGACACCGGTCTTGCTGATGGTATTACCCATAGTGTCCGCTAGAGGACACAGCGCAAGCTCCCTAGAAGGGGAATGGAGGTAAAAACCCACTATGATTGAACTTCATTGCACCGTTTCCACAACTTCCTTTACAGCATGTTGTGTGTTGTTATAATCGATATAGCAAATACTGTGATAGAACCATATATGCTTGAGCCTGAGTCAGATCCTGAGGCAGAAGAAATTAAAACAACGCAAACAACTGCAATGCTCCGGAACGCAACAAACATACCATATATATTTATATATATATATATATATATATATATATATATATATATATATATATTAATATGATAGTTATTATGGGCTTATTGTTATCAGCCATTGTGTTTGTGTATGCACACACATACATGTGAGACAGAAAGAGAGAGAAAGAGAGAATGGAACAGACAGAATGTGACTCAACCATCAAACACAAGGACAAAGAGCTTAATCAAGCTAATTAACAGGCAGAATAAAGGTGCATAAAAAATGTTAGCACAACAATAGTGTCATTTTTCTGAGCAACAAAACCAAAAAAAGCACAGGCAGCCAGGAGACAAAGACAAATTGCTTCATAAGAGTACAGGTGAAGTGGTGAGTGTCTCCAGCATCCAATGGATTTGAATAGCATCAGTCCAGCATTTACGCAGCGGAAAATCATTAGACTTTCTTTAAAAATTCTTCCTCAACATCATCTTTAATGGGTTCATTTGTCTGACCATTTACCAGAAAGATTATTACGCAGCAGAGGTCATTCCACTCACACACACACCTTGAAATGTTAACAAGGTTTCAGCTGTAACGTGACTCTGTCCGGAATCAGTGGAATGACACTGATTCACATCCCCAGTCTGACTAATAGTACTAATACCTCCCACAGCAAATATAGAGGGGACAGATGAGCAGAAGAGAGACACAGAGAGAGATGGAAACGGTGAAGAGGGTGGCATGTTTCTCTCATGCACACTCTAGTGCGATCTTAACCTCTCTGTCTCCGAGTTCTTCAAAGCCGCTGCCTCGGCACACAGACAACAGCCTGAAATATAGCGTGACAATGACATTTCACTGTCAAGCTCCATCAGAGAAACACATTTCTTATTCCTTCTTAAACAGTAAACACATCTTCAGACTCGAACGAATATGAAATCTTTTGTGCTAAACCATGCATTTTTCATATGTTTGGACTCATTAAAAAATATAGGGGCAATTAAAATAATCCACAATGTCATCCAGCAAAACCGTTCGCATGAAAATAACCTTGTCAGTGTATACAAGGCCACTAATGATCAATTAACACATCCACTTTAAGTATACAAATAACAAATTACACAGAAATTAACATTTCCCTGATGAAACACGACAGATAATGAATCAAAACAAAATTAACAACACAATGTGGAATAATAAATAATAAACATGGCCATATATACTAAAATGTGAAAATTAAATATTAGAACAGTGAAAACAACTAATCAGTGAATTAAAATATAAAATGCATTCAGAATAGTGTCAGGTTAGACAATTACCATGAAATGCCATAAATACTGTATGCTGCAGAAGTCACTTCAAACAATGTGTATGCACCAAAAAATACAAGAATAAAGTATAGAATAAAATTCAAGAATAAAATGGGCATATAATTGGTTTAGACATTATATGCCTCAAGAAATAGTTATATAATTCAAACTAATACTGCATAACTTGTTTTCTCTGAAGTTTTTATTAACTTATCAATTTAAAGGGTCACTGAAGTTATCTAGTTCAATCACGTCTGTCTCAAGGTTGTGACATCACCAGGGATGTGTGCTAAGACTGATTCACAGACGTTTAAACGAAAATTATGTAAACGACTATTCAACTACTGTGTGCATATATACACTCCATTTGAAATAATCCATTTTAATCAAAAGGTCTTACAACAGCTGCTATAGTTTTAGGTTCTCCGAAACCAAAATACTTCCACACGTTGCTTGTTTTACAAGTGGACTTTTCTCTGAGCCCACTGCAATGTCCACTTTTCAAAATAATATTTTATCTTTAAAATGTAACATTAACATGGCAGCAATTTGAATGTAGCCTTTGTAAAAATATATTTATACGTATATAAAGCTAAACAAACATTTAAAAAATAAATAAATAAATAAATAACATCAGCAACTAGTCTTTGCAATGTTGTCTAACAGCAAAAGTAGCGTTTAGTCGTCAAGTCTCGCACATCCCTACATCGATTCTGAGATTTTCTAAAAGCATCATGATCGTCTCTAGAATCGATTCTGAGCTTAGTCTTTAACAGCAGGTGGCGCTGCATGCTTTAGAAACAGACGTACTCCGCTTGCTTTCAATTCCTTACACATAGGGGTGCGCGATATATATAATCTACGAGAATATTGTAATTGTTCTTAAAATTATCTGTTATTTGACATTATAAAGTATATTGCAAAAAAACAAACAAACAAAAACACAACCAGAGAGTCCATGCACACGCTGAGATGGACTACTGCGCGTGCACATTTAGAAGTCACGCTTTTACTGCGTGATTTAGTCTATTAAAATACATTTAGAATTCCCTCAGAATTCAAGATAGGGGACAAATTTGCCCCAGTTTGACTTTAAGATGTCTTTTATATTTATATCATCAGATATAGTTAATATCACACAAAGAGTACAGTTTTTTCCAAATATTAGCATGATCGCAAATGTGATAATGATTTAATAATACAGTACAATAAACAAGAACTTAACTTAATATTAATTGACTTTAGGCACAAGTCCTGTTTTTGCTCTATAGTTTCAAACAAAGCCACAGCAGAACATTTTACCATACGTCTCTAAGCAAAACACTACGGTGTTTTGTTACTGAATCAATCAGCCGTTTGAATGAATCAGTTGAATGAATGACTCAATGACTCTCAGTGATTCGCCACCACCTACTGGCGATTTTAGGTTTATATTTAAAGTATAAAGTATTTTGCTTTTTTCCCGTAATTATTTCAAATATCACTATTGAATAAAATACCAGCACAATTACATGCTCAGCTACATTTTGTCTAACTATCGTTACTGACAAAATTCCAGAAAATACTGAGATATAATTTTTTGTTATTATCGCTCAACCCTACTTAAACTAGAACCTAAAATAATCATTCATAAAGGTTGAAGCGAATTACAAGTGTGTTCACAGTGGTGTGTAAAATCATTCTGAGCTAAGGTGCAATTACATGAATTACATGACGCACTTCTTCGCTCTTCTTTGTGAGCAATTGAGTGTGTGGTTAAAAACTAGTTTAGTGCTCAATTTGCCGTTAAAAACTAAGCTCAGAATTGATTCCAGAGAGAATTGTGATGCATTTGGAAAATTTCCGAATTGAAATCGCGATGTATAGATTTATCATCACAGCCCTACTAGACGTTGCATCTTTACTGCTCCAATCATGTTGATTTTGTTGGAAGTTTGGATGAGGAATACCAGAATACACCACAAGATGGTGCCACAACTCAACGAAAATGTTACGCGTTTTTATGCGAATTACGACAAAAAACAAAAGCCATGAAAGTGAAATGCTCACTTTCAGTTTAAAAACAGCAGACAAAAAGCAAAAAAATAAATTTATATAGTAATGTTACATTATAAATGTAATGTTGCGCTATGATCGTCAATCACTGATGACGCCATGGTTGATCAATGTAAGCCATGTCCGACTTGAGAGCGCTGTTCCAGTCATTATGTTTAAGTAGGAGGTGGGAAAATCCCAAAGTCTGTGGTAGAAAAATTCCATCTTTCCCCTATTAAAATCAGCAACATCTGTGCTTCAAACTTTTTCCAGTGGAAGCTCAATATAGTAATAACTTTTTATATGGTTTCAATGGACTGGTTGGAAACTACTGCAACCTGACAGACGTACACACCACGTCTTTTGACGTTGACATTACTACAAGCGTACCACACATTACTGTTATTCAGAATCAACATTCAACACTGTGTACAATTCACTGCCCACATAATCAATGACTGCTGTCAAAATCGAAGCAGACTCACCATACACAATGGTCACCATGGAGACAGGCATGACCAGAAGTCCCAGAAGCATATCTGCCACTGCCAGTGACATGAGAAAGTAATTGGTGGCATTTTGCAGTTTTCGTTCCAGATTGACAGCCATGATTACTAAAATGTTCCCCGTAACCGTAATAATGACCACAACCAAAATCAGTAGCGCAGCCCAGTTTTTCCGAACTAACTCCTCTTTACTCGTCTCGCTGTTGCATCTTTGCCACGCCAGCGGTTCTGTTTTTTCACTGGAAGTGCCGCTGATGGATAGATTGGGAAAGAGAGATGCTTCTGTGTCAGCCCAACTTCTGTTACAGCCAAACGAACTGTTGCGAACCACATTACCCATCATGATGTCCGGGCTCGGTGTCCAGGTGTCAGGGTCAAAGGGCATTAGGTTCGAAGAGGTGAAGACACTTTTAGGCTCAGGTTTTGAAATGTTGGCATCCAAGTTCATAATGTCCCTAATTAGCGCTGATAGATTCTTGAAGACAAAAGTTTTTTACCTCCCAAGTTCGGTTAGAGGTCAGGTATCCTTCTTTTCTTCATAGCATCCTTCATCCAGCCATTGAGTCCAGAGGTTTGCTTCATTCTGTCCTCTTTGAAAACACTTCCTGCTACTCTTTTACTGTCACCGAAAAGCCTAAAAAATTGAAAATGTGAGGTGTGAAGATGAAATGTTGTTCCCATAATCCGTGCATTTCTCAAAGCACAGTGAGTGTTGTGTCTGTTAAGTGAAGTCTTTTGCTCCTCTCTGTTCTCGTTGTCAGAGCACAACAGATTTTACGAGCTGGATGACCTGATAGTTGAGCGTGCGCTCTCTCTCGCTCCCTCTCTCTGCTCTCTCTGGCTGTGTGCGGAGCTAGCAGATTCTGGTCCTCCTCAAGCCAGTGATCATTCTGTTCAATCCAGCTGTGCTGAGAGAGAGGGAGAGGGGGAGAGAGAGAGAGAGAGAGACTGAAGTGTGAGTCAGGGGTTTAGTGAAAGTTCCTCAGGTGTTTCCTCTTTCTTCTGCACCTGCGTCTGCAACTACCAAGACGAATCTGGGAGCTTATTTAATGTGACAGGCGACACACATACACACTCTCCACTTGCTTGAGGCCCAAAGAAAATGTGATTGATAAAATTGGCAAGATTAGGAAAACATTTAGACAAAGATATTAACACACAAACTTACTTTGAGAAGTCAGTCCTTTCATCTTTCCATATCCGTCTATCCATCCCTTTAGCCATATATCTATCCATCCATCCATACATCTACACATATCCCTCTATCAGTCCAATTATCCTTCTATTATGCATACATCTATATGTCTACTGTATACGACTATTTACGGGTTGGCGATATGGCCAAAATCTTATATCATGGTAAAAATTGTATTTATGGTAACAATATATATCACAATATACAGATGAAGTCAAAAGTTTACATACACCTTGAAGAATCTGAAAAATGTTAATTTTTTTTACCAAAATAAGAGGGATCATACAAAATGCATTGTTTTTTATTTAGTACTGACCTGAATAAAATACAGTCCACAAGAGCAAATAATAGTTGAATTTATAAAAATGACCCTGAAGTTTACCTACACTTGATTGTTAATACTGGTGTTGTTACCTGAATGATCCACAACTGTGTTTTGTTTTTTTTTGTTTAGCGACTGTTGTTCATGAGTTCCTTGTTTGTCCTGAACAGCTCAACTGCCCGCTGTCCTTCAGAAAAATTCTTATGGTCCCACAGATTCTTTGAGTTTTTAGCATTTTTGTGTATTTAAACCCTTTCCAACAATGACTGTATGATTCTGAGATCCATCTTTTCACACTGAGGACAAAAGATGTGAAAAGATGGATC
Organism: Labeo rohita; assembly: GCF_022985175.1. Lineage (NCBI taxonomy): Eukaryota > Metazoa > Chordata > Actinopteri > Cypriniformes > Cyprinidae > Labeo > Labeo rohita. The sequence goes on from NC_066877.1 coordinate 17,222,686, forward strand.
TTCATTTCGACTTTAACTGTTATTTTTGCTTTAAAGGAGAAGTCCACTTCCAGAACAAAAATTTACAGATAATGTACTCATCCTCTTGTCATCCATGATGTTCATGTCTTTCTTCCTTCAGCCGTAAAGAAATTATGTTTTTTGAGGAAGACATTTCAGGATTTTTTTCCATATAATGGACTGGTATGGTGCCTTGAGTTTGAACCTCCAAAATGCAGTTTAAAAGATCCCAAATGCAGATGTAAACGATCCCAAGCGAGGAAGAAGGTTCTTATCTAGTGAAACGATCAGTTATTTCCATTAAAAAAAATACAATTTAAATTTTAATTTTAATCTCAAACGTCTTGTCTTGTTTTCCCTGAACTCTGTTCAAGACAGTTACATCACTGCAGAAGTACCAACACAGTCTTTGCAAAGTGAACATGCAAAGATCAAACACCCTTAACATAAAAGATATAACAGCAATACAGGGCGATTTTGAAGTTGAGGGAAAACATGAGATGGGAGTTTTTCGACATACCCTAACTGTCATGAACTGGAACAAAAACAGTTTGACATTAAAAAGTATATAAATTGTATTATTTTTATGAAAATAACCAATTGTTTCGCTACATAAGACCCTTCTTCCTCGGCTGGGATTGTTGACAACTACATTTGGGATCGTTTGAAGCCGCATTTAAACTGCATTTTGGAAGTTCAAACTCAGGGCACAAAGAAGTCCACTATATGGAGAAAAATCCTGAAATGTTTTCTTCAAAAAACTATTTCTTTACGACTGAAGAAAGAAAAGCATGAACATCTTGGATGACAAGGGGCGAGTACATTATCTGTCAATTTTTGTTCTGGAAGTGGACTTCTCCTTTAAATAAGGTCTTTAATGATAGCAAAATTTTTGATACCATAGAAATTTCATAATTCTTATCACCAGTGTCAATATCACAAAAAAACGAATCCAAGCCTAAATGAAAAAAATAATAATAATAAGCATACCCAAGACAAGTAAACAGTCAGCAAACAAACAAATAAGACATGCTACATACATTGTATAAAGTAATCAAACGTATAAAACCTCTGCATATTCTTCACTGTGTAAATTAAACATATATTTCTTCTTATTAAAGTTACAAAAGTGATTTGTTCAAGAGCAGTGAGAGATTTTCTCTCTTTTGTTGTTTGATTAACATGAATGACTGCTGTCATTTTAAGAGCTGCCCGGATCCAATATACTGTACATGTTTTCTTTTACAGCTGTTTGCTTTCACTTAAGACCTAAATTATAGTGTTTACGAGGATACTTGCAGAGATGGGCATTTTGACATACAAGTGTGTATGTTTAACTGTTCAAGGCCTATAAAGCGGCAAAAATAATACTCCGTGCTCTATGAACACGTCTTCATGTGCGCGCACCTCTCAGACGGTGCATGCATATAGTGAAATTAGTTCTCTTTCGCTGCAGATTGCGCTTCAACAACTTCAGATCACTTGTTTTTAAACCACAATGCTTAAAAATGCATGCAAACAATGTTTTTTTGTGACCACATAGCACAGCACGCGAGCGTGTAACCATGTGATTTTGATAAACCAAAATCTCGATTGATAAATTTCTACCGGTTAGTCATATCTACCGGTATATCCCCACCCCTACGTCTATTTATATATGTAAACATCTCATCTATCCCTCTATCAGCCCATCCATCCAAATCTCTTTCTATCCATCCATACATCTATGTAGCTTTACATCTATCTGTATAAGTCCATCCATCCCATTTTTCTTCTATCCATGCATACATTTATTTATAAATCTATGTATCTATTCCCTTCCAACCTCCATCATCCATCCATCAGTACATCATTCACTAAGCTCTCTCTCTTTCTCCTCCCACTCTTTATATTTGAAATGTCCCATTACCCCCAGCACTGTACCGCTTATCTTCCTTTTTGTTGTTCATCTAACCTGGCAGTCATGTCTTGTAGAATAAATGTTTACATGTGAATGTGTGCGTGCGGTGTGAAATGGAACTGTACCATGCTGGGCACGGTAACGTGTTTGTGTTCACTACAGACATGAGACTCTAATAATAAATTAACCTGTCAGGTGTTGACTATCAATAGCTCAGTGCCAATTAGATGTCACCTTTTAATGAGCACTGCTCAGAGATTTACACATTGAATCTTTACATAAGACACACACACACGCAAACTGGTAGTTTGACAAACAAAAAGATTGAGTTGACAATTTGAATTCTTTATACAGAAGAAAGATGCATGCATGTAAAAATAAATAAATATATCAAACAGCCATTTCGATTCATTCAGACATGCAGGAAGCAAATGACTGTAATTAACTTTAGCTTTATAAGAAATATTTTGCTCTAATGCACTTAAGAGTCTATTGGTGGTCATCCATGATGACTTTTTACAGCTTCGGTTCTATATTTGAAAATTTAAATCATGGAAATATTTGCAAATAATAATAATCTCAGCACTATAACAGAATGACTTTGGTCTTTATTCTGCTCGGTTCATTAGCAGCACAAATGAAAGTTGCCGAGGTGCAGTAATGAATAAGTTATGCAAATATTAACATCACATTTTCAGCTGCATGCTTTTCTTGCTTCATTTCTCAGATATAACTGTATTTCGGTTGACATTTTGTGGTGCAGTGATGCTTGTGTCACAGCAGACAGATATGCATATTACTTTATAGCCAAGGATGGCATTGATATACTAAACAAAATAATTAGCACTGAATGTTGTCTGTGTGATGCTTCTTGCAAAATAAATACAGAAAAATGGAAACCACACATGCATTATTTAAAGTTTCAGCTCAATGGTCATAATACAGACAGTGGAAGTGTGAGCTGTTTCACTGCAGACCCTCAGCACAACTCCAGGTCACTGGACAAGACATCAGCACTAGCCCTCCAGCTCTGCTTTCCACTCAGATATCAGCAAACTCGCTGCCACTCACAGCCAGTCGTTGCCATGGAAAGGCTTTGTCGCTAACAATGCATTCAATAGGGAATGAGATAACCAAACGATAATCACATTGTTGCCTCTTTTTTGACCTATCACAGCCTCATAACCATGGAGATGCTCAGTGCTCGAGCAGATAAGAACAAAGAGACTGCAAAGGCCAATAGGCCATCTACACCAATAGAAGGACATGGGAAAGAAAAAAAACAGCTAATAAATGGGTATAAAAAGAAACAAATATTTGTATAAAAATATGTATGGAAAAAAAGTACTTTATTAACTTAATATGCCTTTCAAGCTCTATATAAATAGTTGGGATCAGCCTGGCCACTTTGAGGCTTGTCTAGAAATTATTTAGAAATGATGTATGACTGAAGCTTAAAATAATCCTTTGTTGCCCTTGGCTTTGATAGTGCTGCAGTCCCACACCACTTTCCAAAAACAGAATCCAATTTGAATAATGATTCAAAATGCATTACAAAGGCATCTTCTAAATCTGTGCATAACGTAGCACAGATTTCCCTTCATTTGTTTGGTCTATCAATAACAGAGAGAAAATGTCTTTAAAATCCAGGTCCGCATAAAGACCAGATTATCAAGTTTTTTGAGTCTAGGTGCGATCACAAAGATTTAGGGAAGGCTTATATTGAGGAAATGTTCAAAAATTGTGAAAACTGTGAAAATTGTGTTTTTGTTCTTTTTATTCAGCTACGAGGTCATGCTGTGACGTATCGATCTGCTGTTGGTCACACGGTGTAACGTAATGCGAAGTCGCAGGTTAGAGTTCACCAACTTGACAGTTTTAATTACTTGGCAGTCAATGGGACACAAGCCTCCCGGTTTTCATCCAAAATATCTCAAATGTGACCCTGGACCACACAAGGGTCAGTTTTTTAAAATTAAGATTTATACATCATCTGAAAGCTGAAGAAATAAGCTTTCTATTGATGTATGGTTAGGATAGGATAATATTTGACCGAGATACAACTATTTGAAAATCTGGAATTTGAGGGCACAAAAAATCTAAATGTTGTGAAAATCACCTTTAAAGTTGTTCAGATTAAGTTCTTAGTAGGGGTCAACCGAGTATCGGCCCCGATATTAGGCATTTTTACAATTATCAGTATCGGTCATTTTCAAACCCGATTCGACAATAAAATAATTTAATTTTGAAACACACTATTTGGCTGTGATGCTGATGCAGCCTGTCGGAACTCACCACTCTGTGGCCCAGAGCAATCTCCGCCCACGCCAATCTGATTTGTTGAGAGTCACAAGTCTAACCAATCAACACGGAAAACTCTCTCACACCGAAAGCGCTTGCTAACCGGAGGCTTCAGTGAACACTCACACATCAGTTGTCTCTCAAAGTTAAGGCAGCAGCAGACGTTGTAGAAGTTGCAATAAATCTCAATCCACTAACAACACACTGAATTTGCAAAACACCTCAATATTATCTGATTTACGCAATGTGGAAAATGCGGACGGAATTGCAGAATCCAGTCATAAATGGAATTTACTGTATAACGCGAAATGTCACAGAGTTTGTCAAAGTTTGGATGAGTTAATCAAAAGTAGTTAGCAGTAGTACTCAGCCTAAATTGAGTCGCGATATGGACTAGTATCTATAAATATTAAGTCGCAAAAATACCATTTAAATATGAATCCTGCGTATTCTGCGTGTCTCTGTGAATGTGAATGGAACAGACGCAGGGTTTTGTTTATACACATACAGCAGCGCATGATGATGCTTGCGGTGATTTCAGCCGCATCTGTTGTCTCACTAAATGAGGACATAAATACATGAACAACATCTCCAGATCTGCTCAGAGGGTCACTTCATGAGCATTTGCACGGTCCATATGAGTAAATCTATCGTCAAGGCTACAGAAACTCGAAAGGTCTTCATGGCAACCCTCAAAGTATAAGTTCTGTTTAGCTTAAATAAACTGTCAGAGATCAAAGAGATCAGCGGTCAAAGAAGCTATGAAGACAATTAAATTATTTACACTTATTATATAATTTTTTTTTTTTTTAAGTTAATCCATTGATGTGCATTAGATGAACTGAATAGTCAACTCTACTATTTTAGGTTATGTTGTAGTCATCAGAAAAGAATTAATGAGGAATTATGAGAGGTAACGGTTATTGTAGATGGATGCACAGAGGTAGACAATACACTCAATTAACACCAGGGAAGGCAGTTTTTGTCAGAGCCCTTGTTATTCTTAATTTTGACATTAATTTAAATTTTTACAGTAGACATATATATCGGTTCAAAATATTGTATATCGGTCTACTTGAGCTGTAATAATCGGTATTGGCATCGGCCCTGAAAAACACATATCGGTCGACCCCTAGTTCTTAGCAATGCATATTACTAATCAAAAATCAAGTTTTGATATATTTACAGTAGGAAATTTACAAAATGTCTTCATGAAACATGATCGTTACTTAATATCCTAATGATTTTTGGCCTAAAAGAAAAATCTATCATTTTGACCCATACAATGTATTTTTGGCTATTGCTACAAATATACCCGTGCTACTTATGGCTGGTTTTGTGGTCCAGTGTCACAAACTGTGTTCCGAAGACGAACAAAGCTTTTACGGATTTGGAACGACAAGGGGGTAAGTGATTAATGACAAAATTTTCATTTTGGGCTGGAGTAATCCTTTAACATTAATGAGACAGACGGCCTATATATTAAGACCTACTGTAATCCACAGATTAAATATAATTGCACATCAGATGTTTTTCCCCAACAGTTAACCAGATGGTCACTTAAGACATAGCAGATTATGTTTGCGTAAATACTCGCCAAGACAGATACTTTAAAATACTGTAATTCTGTGTATATCGGAATTGCAGGTTGTAAGAGACACATCTTTATGCACAAGCTTCAGATGTGTCAGTCAACGCGATCGTTTTGTTTACATCAGCATGGGTCTGAACATCACCTTTCACTGGTTCAGACTCATGCCATCAAGAATTCACTATGAATATAGCTGCCTTCACGCCATGTCGTAATTATCATAATTCTGTGATGACAACACGTGACATTCTACTCAGAGCTCAATTTTGTGTTTCTATGGCAACACTATCAAAGCCTTCATGTGCTCCAGAACTCATAATTACAACTTGTAAGCTCGAAATGTTCTGAGAACTACAACTTGGACCATGTGAAGCTGTACCACATGACCAACGCCAGATTCATTTAAGCGATAATCTGGTGCTACCTCAGAGTCTGAGAACATGGGCAACTCTGAGTAGAACATCATGTATTGTCATCTTGGAATTACGGTAATTATAGTCTCCGCCTCAACCGTTGGCTGAACATCTGATGCATATAGCACGCAAAAGTGGAAACACTTCAGGAGTTTCGAAGCTGTCATCAGATTGGTTGAATTATTCAGGAGGGATGTGGGACGTGTTCTTTAATGTTCCACCTCGAAACAAAGATGCCGTTAGGAATGCGTGGTATACCGGTACTGGAAAAATACTGGTATATATTTTATTTCAAACGGTTCGATGCTGCCGTTCTAAGTTCACCTGTAGGTGGCAGTGCTTCCCAAATTGCTGCAAAATGGGTAAATGTGACAACAGAACAACGCGATGGATAATCATACAGATGAAATTCCATCAACGTGCTCAAAACAGGTAAATAAAGACAACAGTAGAAGTGCAATATGTCATTATTTTGCAAACAAAACAGATGATAAAGGTGAACAAGCTGACCTTACTGAACCTGAATGCAAGCATTGTTATAAATCATGTGCCACAGGAGGCAACACATCAAATCTTGCCAAGCATTTGTCACTTGCTCATCCTCACGCAAATTTAGAGATCGACATGAGTGCATTATTCATTTATAAATTCACCTTTAATTAACTTTTATTCACAACTGATCAACGGACATACCTAAGATATGATACAGAGTAAACACGAAAGCTCAAATGTGCCTGACAAGCTAAAACCAGTTTAGCTTTGGTCACATAATATTTACACTTGCATTTCAAACAATCAAATATTAATTGAATTTGAATAAAGCAAGAGTTTTGCTATATTCATTTTAGCATCCATAATATGAAGGGAATGTTTCTGCCGTGCCGAGGGAGTGGGAGAGAGATTTATATTTAATGCTTTTTCTTTGGCATCTGAGTCTGAAATCTGAAAACAATTAGAGGGAGAGAGATAATAATGTGATTTTGAATATTTCGACTGTTAAAATTACACTTTACAGTAAAACAACCTTTGTTAAAATTCATTATGTAAGCTGACCTAACAGTATTACAACACTTATCAATCTAGGTCAGTGGTTCTCAACCTTTTTTTCCCACTGGGCCACACTATTGTCCAAGTGCAAGTCTGACTAAAGAAGTGGGTAGACTAGGCTATACACCTGCACTACACCACTATAAATCTCTCTCACTCTTCACTGTTGATACTGCAACTTTTCTTGTTTGTATGTATTCCTTTGTTGGCATTTCCACATATCATTTTTCTACCTTAAAAACAAATTTGTTCATTCTGATGCTTAATTTTACCAAAGTAATGGCTGCTGATGATGACTATTTGAACTGAATTCTGCCAAAGCGCACACCTGTGCATGTTCGTTAAATGTGTAATTAGGCCTAAGTGAATACATAGGTCTGCTCATGTCTGAAAATAATATATGAAAAACAAAATTATTTCATATAAAAACATCATAGTTTATATTTCTTTAGTACATTTTTAAATTAATATAAAAACAAAAATGAATTGTACATGTACATGCATACATGTTCAGTATTTTAACATTACTTACTAAATTGTTTTCAATTCACTTATCTTTTGAGGTTGGTTATTTGTCACCTATGGTATCAATTTAGTATCGATACTGAGGTATCACATTCTGGTATTGTACCAAAGCCAAAATTATGGTAATCGAGCCATTCCTAGATGACGTGATGTCAAACCCCCTCATGGAACAAGAAAGCCACCATGTTTAAAACTGTGACGATGAGCGCTAACCTGGATCAATTAAAAGCTGGATTTTGAAAACTATGTGAAATATTTAAAGTTTGCAGCACAAAATCTTTAAAATATGTCCAAGAGTTTTACACACCAGTGTGTTATTGTGGGGACATTTCCATGCCCCCATGCGGCACAAAACGAAATGTGATTTGTTGCTTTACCTGTCAGTCATATGGCCTCTTGGGTGGGGCTTAGCCATTCAAAGTGGCCAAGGTTCCCAGACATACAAATATAGACGATTTTAGATGTTTAATTACTATTTGGAGGATTGGGATCAATTGACGAGGGCTTAAAGGGGTCATCGATGCAAAATTCACTTTTACATGTTGTTTGAACAAATGTGTGTTGGCAGTGTGTGTACACATCCACCGTATAATGATAAAAATCCATTCAGTGCCTTTTTTAATTCTATAAATCATAACCTCTTTCTCAAATCAAGCCATTCTCAGATTCTTGGCTGTGACACGTCACACAGAGCCATGCCACTCCCACGATTGCTGATTGACACTGGCAGAGCTCATTAACATTTAAAGGGACATACACTGAAACTGGTCGCTGTGAACAGAGCTGTTTTTGACAAGGTGAAAAGGGTGTTGTTTTACACTACCATTGAGAAATATAAGCCAAAGTATGTTAGACTTTTCATTAAGACCCTAAAGAATCATATCAACTTGTAGAAAATAGGCATTCGACCCCTTTAATTAACTCATTTTTGTGAAAACTTAAAATTTCACCAAAATTGACGTTTAACTTTTTTGCCTAGAGCTCAAAATTATTTAGTGTGCATTCCAACTCGTTTTGCCATTACGGGTCACATATTTTTTGACTTTAGTCATTTAATCTCTATTTTACATGTCAGGTGTGTATATGGAACAAGCATAAAAATTGGGAAATCATGTGAAAACTTCAATAACATCAAACCTTCTTCTAAGTTTTTACATTTTACATTTTTGATTGTTCTACTTCCTTTTTTGTGATTGTTTTTATTATTGTTTTTATGATTATTTTACTTCCTTTTATGTAAAGCACTTTGAATTACCTTTGTGTATGAAATGTGCTATACAAATAAACTTGCCTTGCCTTGCCTTGCCTTGCCTAAGTAAACTGCTGAACAAAATCAGACAGTCTCTTCACTAGCTGACAGCTCAGCTGACAAAAATGTCAGTTTGTTCTTTTTAATTGTTGCTCCAAAAATATAATCACAGTCACCATGATGGAGATTACATGAACAGTTTGGCTTTTACATAATGCTCATTTTCTCTGTTTGCCGCTCATTTTTTACCATCATCATCATCTGTGAGTGTTTTTATGGATAAATATAAAGACTCAGATTTAGTCAACACCTCTTGTTGTAGCAATCTGTTCCTTTCCAGCCTGTGAATCATCTGAAGATTTGAAATCCTCTCAATCAGTGCAAATTCACTACTACTTTAAGTTGAAATGTGTATGGCTAAAGAAAGGGTTCTCGCTTCAAGTGACAAAAGCAGTTATGACATCTTCACAAAACAACTTCAATGCTGCTGAGTGAATGAATTAGTTAATGTCACTGCAAGCGCTAACGGAGATAATTCCTTGTCAGATTACTCAATGACATCCCCAACAAATCTCTACTTTTGTGTCATGCATCATCTTTTCTGTCAAATCAGTTTTTTTTCTTTATCTGAAATATACAGCAGAATTCTGACTGCTACCAAATAAAATTAAATCTATGGAAACGAGACAGCTAGGCTGTGACAGTGTCCTCATTCAGTATGCTAATGTTTAGAGGCCTTTTGTCTTTTATTAATATGTTGAAATGGGATGCTCTAAGACTTGAAGATGCACTGATTGTCTCCTCTTTGAAAAACGTACAATATACACCTTATACAAAGTGGATAATACCTCCCAATTGTATTTTATGATTTAAGGGGGAAAAAAGCAGGGATGCAGTTGACAAAAAATACTAGTTATCAAAATCTCAAAAATATGCAAAGTGAAAATCTGCAAGTAAGGAAATGAAATGGTTCTCTCTCTCCCCCATTATATAAAAGAGTGGGGATATAATCACTAAACTGAATTGCAAAAATGTTTTATATTATACACTGCCAGTCAAAAGTTTTTGAACAGTAAGATTTTTAAATGTTTTTTTATAAGACGTCTCTTATATATATATATATATATATATATAGAGAGAGAGAGAGAGAGAGAGAGAGAGAGAGGGGGGGATTACAGAAATGACTACTTTTATTTTTATTTAGCAAGGGTGCTTTAAATTGATCAAAAGTGATGGTAAAGACATTTATAATGTTACAGAGGATTTCTATTTCAGATAAATGCTGTTCTTTTGAACTTTCTATTAAACAAACCTTAAAAACTCTACTCAGCTGTTTTCAACATAATAATAATAATAATAATAATAATGTTTTTTTGAGCAGGAAATCAGAATATTAGAATGATTTTCTGAAGGATCATGTGACTGCAGTATCGGTGCTAAAAATTCAGCTTTGAAATCACAGAAATAATTCTGAAATTTTGAACTTTTCAGTATTTTCAATATTTAAATATTTTCGATTTTTTTAACTTAATTTTGAAATTATATTCAAATAGAAAACAGTTATTTTAAATAGTAAAATATTTAAAAAATGTACTGTTTTTGCTGTACTTTGGATCAAATAAATGCAGGCTTGCTGAGCAGAAGAGACTTTAAAAAAACATTAAAAAGCTTACGGTTCAAAAACTTTTGACTGGTAGTGTATTTTCCTCTGGTATGGTATTTTAACATAAAATGACAGAATTTTTAAATCCTTAAAGAAATCACAAATGGTAGCACCTATGGTGTTAAAAACTCACAGGAACTCAACAAATTATTTTGCAATATTCCTATTACACCACGGTTTTAATTGCTTCATCTATGACAAGTGAACAGTGCAATTAAAATGGCCTGTCACAGCTGCGGTTCTGTGATTTTGATCCATGCATATGTGTGTGTGGTGCCTCTCTGTTGTCCTTTTTGCTTCCCTTACTTGTAACTCTATCAAAAGATGCCAATCAAACATTTTTGCCATTTCATTTTTTAATGAATTAACTCATGGTTCAAGATCTTGGCCAGTTTGCAAACCCCTTCTGTGCTCACACCATCCCAGCTGGCACTCATTTCACTGATGACAGTCAACAAACCTCGTCAGCAAATGCCAAATAATAAATAAGAGTCTATTTCCATGAAACAGAGCAGTCAGAAGTGGACATCTGGAGGAACTTCCCCAGACATTTCTACAAGAATAAACATGCCAACCAGCATGTACTGATTAAACTATATTATAGACAATCAATCAAATGATAAAGAAATAAAGAAAAAAATAACATTTGTATATTATTAAATTATGCAAAGAAATGGAAAAAAAAAAAACAAGAAACTGTGTAAAATGAAAAAAAATCATCCAATTAGACAACAGACTGACTGATGATTTCTGTCAGCGCTTGCCATTTTTGCATGCAATTTGCAGCTGATGCGTGGGCTGAGACTAGCTAGCAAGTAACCACCTTTGTTCATCTGAGATTTAATTTTACATTGACACTGTTGCCACTGTGACCAACTTGGACATGACAGGTGCTAGAATGGCCAGTGAAAAAGGCCAAGAGAGGCCTTCATTACAGATGTCAGAAGATGTGATGCAAGAATACAGTGCTTAGACTGAAAACATCAAGGGATCTTTGAGAGAGAGTCTGTGATATTCTGTGGTGTTCGGGGAACAAAAGTGTTTAAGTGGTGTTTTCTGAGCAGGGCTGTGAGTTGGACACAGTTAATGTGACAATCCTGAAGCAACTGGCATTAGGTCAACAAGATGTTGTGCCCCTGACTTCCTGCTTAGTCACAGAGAAAGTGAAATCAATGAACCATTCTTACATCATCTAGGTCATTTCTGACTTGTTATTTTGGTATTTTGTGCTGTCTTCTCTCTCTAAGCCATGACAAACCTATTATTTTATCCACCTTTTTCCTAAACAACTAATGGGTGCCGTCGTGATAATTTGCTACTTCCATTTTAATGTTTTCCATGTACGGTCTCCTTAAAAATCACTAAGAGGTACAAGCACATGGGAACCAGTGTTCACCTGGATAGTTCACCCAAAAATGAAAATTCTGTCATTAATTACTCACCCTCATGTCGTTCCAAACCCTTAAGACCTTTCTTCATCTTCGGTACACAAATTAAGATATTTTTGATGAAATCCGAGAGCTTTTTTTGACCCTCCATAGACAGCAATGCAACTATCATGTTCAGGGCCCACAAAGGTAGTAAGGACATTGTGGTATCTCTTGTGAATATGTCTCAAAGACTGACACAGAAGAGAAGAAATTATTGAATAAAGTCATTATTTGTGTTTTCTTTCACACAAAAAGTATTCTCATAGCTTTAGAACATTACGGGTCATCCACTGATGTAACATGGACTATTTTCACAATGTCCTTACTACCTTTCTGGGGCTTGAATGTGGCAGTTGCGTTACTGTCTATGCAAGGTCAGAAAGCTCCAGGATTCATCAAAAATATCTTAATTTGTGTACTGAAGATGAACAAATGCCTTACGAGTTCAGAATGACATGACGGTGAGTAATTAATGATAGAATTGTAATTTACAGGTGAACTTTAAGTATGAGCACAGCTTTAATTTGTGCTGTTGTTGACTGCCACAAAAAATAAGATTTCAAAAGAAAATACTCATATAGAAGCAAAACATTAGAGAAGAACGCACCCAGTGCATTACATTTGGCAGAAAAAAATATCCTTGAAAGCGAATGTGTCAGCGCAACACAATGTTAAGTATTTGTTATATAAAATATTTTTTCTTCATCAGGGCTGTCATGCTGATTTGTTTTTCTGAAAACTTGCATAACTCAGAAGAGTAGTGACAAAAATTACTTACTTTTACTAAAATTATTTTCTACTAGTGTTTGACAGCCTCATCTTTTATATAAATTCTCACAAACACACACTCAACTTAACTTATATTGGCTGATAAAATATCAAGCAAAGTGAACGTAAAACATTTTGACCAAAAATCATATAGAACTTGCACATTTAGGACAAAAGTGGATACAACTGGAGAACTTTTGATAATAATTACAAAAAAAACCATAAGCCAGTTTGAATTAGATAAAATGTGACCCTGGACCACAAAACCAGTCGTAAGTAGCATGGGGATATTTGTAGCAATAGCCAACAATACATTGTATGGGTCAAAATTATTGATTTTTCTTTTATGCCAAAAATCATTAGGATATTAAGTAAAGATCATGTTCCATGAAGATATTTCGTAAATTTCCTACCGTAAATATATCAAAACTTACTACCGTAAATATATGTGATGTAAAAATATAAATGTGTGTTGGCAGTGTGTGTACACAACCACCCTATAATGCTAAAAATCCACCCTGTGGTATTTTTGTAATCTTTATAAGAAATATCCCCTTTTCCAAATCAAGCCATTCACAGCTGATTGACATGACTGTCTTTCCTTAGACCCGCCCTGACTGAGCTGTGAACAGTCTGACTCTGACCATCATTGTGGTGACCCCATGGGCGTCGCTAGACCATTTTTATATATAGTTAAAGCCCCCCCTAACCTGACTACTCACCCCCCCCCTAAAATTTTGCGATTAGATTCATAAACTGTACATGAATTCGTGATCGCCTTAGTCCCCTTTAAATTTCATATGAAAATTGCAGCAGACTTCGATCGGCTCCTCCCCGTCTTTCAGTGTGTTTTTTAATTTACAGACCGTTGTGGCACAGAGCGAAAACCAAAGGACAAGGTCTGTGTTTACTGATAGATTGTTATAATATCTGCATCTGTGCAGTTTAAATACAGTTTACAAAATATCATGGGGGAGCAATCGGTTCCCAGTCTACTGTAGCATACTTTTTTGCTGTGTTCACCCCTCATCACACCACAGCTGTTTCCTCCAGCAAAAATAAAGCACATATTCTTTATAAAACAATCATGTTGACATTTTCATTTGAAAATGTAAATTTCAATAGTTTCCAGTGCATGGGGCAAAGAGGAATTGCAAACAGTAAAATTTTGTATTTGTACAGTAAACAGGTGTGTGTTTGTGTGTGTGTGTGTGTGTGTGTGTGTGAGATCAGGAAGACTTGTATTTGGCTTATTCAGTACTCAAATGTTATACCTATCTATACAAAACAGTAGAATATTGCAATAAGTTTAGTATACCACCCCTATTAGTCAAACATTTTATTTTATTTATTTATTTATTTTTTTTCATTGTATGAGGGTATAATAAATTAAAATCCTAGAATCACCCCTGGTCAACTTCGGTGCAGGGGAGGACAAGAATGTCTCAGATTGTTAAATTACTGTTGTTCAATAATAATGATATAAATAATAATAATGATCATAGCAGTCGTCATTTGTCATTTACTCCCGGCATCTAAGCCCCTGAAGATGCAGAGGATTAATGTTACTTTTGTTTTAGAAGGAAATGCACCCGGCAATCTACATAAATGCACCTATGTTTGTGTGAATCATTCGTGATGCAGCTTCACCTACAGCAGAAGTGAGTATAAGGGGTTTTATGCATCTTTGCAAATTGCCTTTCTTGATAATGTGCTAGTTTGCAAGTTTCGCGGATAAACGCGGCTAAAGTAAACAGACTGTCTTGTCACCCCACAGAAGAGAGGGGCGAGGTGAGGTCATTAGCATTTAAAGGAACATGCAATAGAATGTCTCACTCTGAACAGTGATTTTGACATGGTAAAAAGGGTGTTTTTTTCACCCTTTTTACAGAGGGTTTTTTACAGAAAATTTTTTTCTCTGTAAAAAAACAGTTTTTTTTTTACAGGGTTTTTTACAGAAATTTTGAACCAAAGTATGTTATAGACTTCTTATTAAAACCCTAAAGAATCATATCAGCTTACTGATCAACGTATTGATTTTCTCAATATTTAGATTTTTTTTTTTTTTGCACCCTCAGATTCCAGATTTTCAAATGGTTTTATCTCAGCCAAATATTACCAAACAATACATCAGTGGAAAGCTTGTATAATCTCAATTTCAAAAAACTGCCCCTTATGACTGGTTTTGTGGTCTAGGGTTACAAATAAGATAAAAATAACAACATGAAATATAATTCACTTGTTTTTTTTTAGAAGCATAAAACCTAGAAACCCATATCATGTGTAAAACATAAAAGTTTTAGGTTGCTCAGCTGCCTCTTGAGATCTTTTTGATATTTGTATTTCTAAAATGTCCTGAAAACATCCATCATCGAACAAAAGACAAAACTGTTTTCTTTTTGCAGACAGCCCTCCACCTGTCTCTGTCTGATTAAAAAATAAATAAATAACTTCCCTACAGTTTTTGATTTTCACTTGTTTGTTGTTGAGCTGTTCCATCTCACCGGTCTCCAGTGATGGATGACCACTCTTTCATTCCTTCATAAATTTTCCACCTTACAGCAGACACAGATGCCAAGCCACATTACAACTTTCAGTTGGACGACTTGCATCACAGTCTAAAAGATCTATGAGGGAAACTAAGGACATGTTTTGGGTTATGAGTAGCAGTCTTTCTACAGACACTGAAACACAAGCGAACATGAACTATTCTAAACATTAATGACATAAACCGGTGATAATTAGTGAGAAATTACAATTAACAGAGAAATTACTTTTTTATATTTTCTCTAAGAAATGTCAGCTAAAATGCACAGGGATTTTTTTATTTTACCCACATTTTGAATTACACTCTTAAAAATAAACGTGCTTAAAAGGTTCTTCACAACGATGCCATAGAAGAACGATTTTTGGTTCCATAAAGAACCATTCAGTCAAATTGTTAAAAACAATCTCTTTCTTACCTTTTTACAATCTGAAAAACATTCTTTCGCCACAAAGAACCTTTGGTGACACAGAAATGAAACCATTCTACCGTCTCTAAGGTTTGTCTCATCCGTGTCCAGCTATTTTTAGCTGTACAAAACAGCTTGTTTTGCTGCTTGATATTGCAGATTGGTGTCTCTTATATTATTTAATTATTTAACTAGTGCAAACAGTTTTACTGTTTACCATTGTTGTTATTCTTGTTATTTCCCTATAGCGGCTAATAAACCTGGAAGTCTCGTCCATAAGCTTACTTTGTCATTGAGGAATAAGGTGGATAAGAGATATTAAACTCTCTACAGAAGTGAAAGAGCTGTAAAACAGACATCACATAAAGTGTTTTTCAAAGCACTTCCTCCTAGTGCATCTCCAGGGCTCTATGTGGTTTTACTTAAAAAGTCTGTAAGCATAACCACATTGATTTCTCTCTTTCAAAATCATAAAACCTATACAGCAGCACATGTCCCTCAGCTGTGCATTGCATGCGTTATATGCAAAGACAAATGCAGCTGTAAACACACACCAACAAATTCAATGCATTCAACAGAAAGCCAAGTTTTCCTTTCATTTACATATCCATATTCGAACATGTGGTGAGTCATAACTCTCCTCAAATGCATTTCCATTCTTTGTTCTTCGACTGCCTGTGGTTAATTCTTCAAGGCTCTACTCATAGCCTGTTGTTGAGTGAGACTGCCAGAAGCTGTGTGCTCATTGATCTGAAGCCTCTGGGTCTTGGCAGCAGGTCGCTCAGCTCTCCTCTGAAGCCTTTCTGCCCTTTGAGCAAGTCGTGTTCCCCGCACAAAAACAGACAGGAGTGCGGAGACACGACATGCTAACTCGCTAACTCAACCCCCCCCCTGCTTCACTCTCTCTTTCTTTATTGAGCTCTTTCACCTGCAGAGCTTCACATCACAAAATGATCTTCTGCTGGCCCCCAGGAGGATGCCACTTTTTTGTTCCTTTTTTTTCTCTCATCTAAGTAAGACAAGATAAAAGCCAAACCAAGAGTGGAGGAATCATACCCATTTAAACTTAGGGTGCCAAGTTGATTTTGAAGGCATCTGCCAAAATAACTTTATCTTCACCTATAAAGTGTTTAATACATAAAATAGCTACTTTAAATATGTTTCTATAATTATATTATACAAACTTTTGCGAATGCGCGGCGAAGACTGACACGAAAGAGAAGAAATTGTTGAATAAAGCAGTTATTTTTGTTCTCTTTGCGCACAAAAAGTATTCTCGTAGCTTCATAAGATTAAGGTTGATCCACTGATGTCACATGGACTATTTTATCAATGTCCATACTACCTTTCTGGGCCTTGAATGTGGTAGCTGCATTGCTGTCTATCAAAAATATCTTAATTTGTGTCCTGGAGATGAAGGTCTTATGAATTTGGAACAACATGAGGATGAGTAATTAATGACAGAATTGTAATTTTTGGATGAACTATCCCTTTAAAATGTAATATAATTTCACAACATAATTGTTGTTACTTTTTTTTTTTTTTTTTTTTGATAAAATAAATGCAGCCTTGACAGACTTAAAAAAAACATGTTAAAAAACATGAATAAATCTGTCCGATCCTAAACTTTTGAATGGTAGTTTATACACAAAAATTTTGGAGTGTGTGTACAATACCAGTCACAAGTTTTTGAACAGTAAGATTTTTTAATTATTTTTTTGTTTTTGTCTTAAAGAAATCTCAAAATTGTACTGTTTTTGAATACTTTGGATCAAATAAATGCAGACTGGTGAGCAGAAGAGACTTCTTTAAAAACATTAAAAATCATACTGTTCAAAAACGTTTGACTGGTATATATTATTATGTGTTAATAAAAACTGTAGCCTAACTCTATTTTATTCTATTTATAGCAACGATTTCAAAATTAAATCACCAACACACCTATGAAGTGTCATTACGACTAGTAATTACAATATTGTTGTATTAAACTAAAATTTCACAAGTAATACAGAAGCATATACACTTGTATGAGCTTTGTTGCCTTTTGTTAAGCAAAGACTCTCCACCGTTTCAAATGGGACTGGCTTCTATTTCCCTTCTGCTAATGCACTAACCTCAGGTCAAGGAAAGGAGAAAATGCAAAACAGGAAAATGGTGAGTCACCTCATGAAATGTGTTATGCAATAATATCCTCCAGCAGAGTCTCAAGAACGAACATGTCCAATAAATATAACGGAGGACAGCGGTACACATCTGTCAATTTTTATGACATGTGAGAATTGAAAACCAACATTTATCTATTGTAGTTTAAACCTATCGATTTGGTGAGCTCTATTTAAAGCACTGCGGTGAGTTGACTTTGAAATATTCTGCAGATAAGCAAAAACCCTTATATAAAAGCAAGCTTATCCAGAGGGCGAGACACTGGCGACCCTGCAGGGCGATAAACACATCCATCAATGAAGTCACCCAAATGACCCGAGAACCACAGCCAGGTGACACGTAACTGTTCTGTTGTTCATTTTCACGCATGGGAAGGGGAAAAAACAATTCAGACTGAAAGTCAATGAATATTTAAAAGTATGATATCATGAACATAAATGGGCTGGTATTAAAACCTGTGTTGAAAGCAATGTTTTCCTAGGATGTTAATACAGAAAATAACAATAAAAATACATCAAGGGAGCTGCTGTTAAAGAGATTTCCTGATCCCAAGCGAATCTCTCATTAATATAAAACTATGCACATTAACCTACCGAATGCAAATGGAGAGCCAGACCTCATCAGACGAGGTCAGCAATGACTAACCACTGACAGTAATGAGTCCTCATCGAATATTCTCCAAGAGGATTGCTGAGGAAAGACTTTGACAAGAGCTTTTGACTTCACGTGAATTTCTACGGTTACAGTCGCTTTCATGAATTATTCATTTTCTTTGACGGTTGACTGCAGTAAACAGAGGATGCTTGGAAGTGTGTCAATCCATAAAAAGGCCTCATGTGGCAATGCAGGAATTCTTGAATCATTGTATCTTTCCTGCCGCTCTGAATTTACCCTTGATGAAACATGAGGTTTTCCTGCAGGGATGAATATAACTTAACAGTACGGTTTGTGTGCTGGTAGGTACACACAGTTTTCATTCGGCAAAATACAAATCTGCCAAGAAGTGCTATGTACATGCTTGCCATATATAATAGCCCTGCTCGACAGAAAGTAATCTCTGTTTTCTTTAAAAAAAAAAAAAAAAAAGATGAGTGAATGCCAAGCTTAGCTTGGTAGTTGTTAATGCAAGCAGGAGATTTCCTCTTCCCACTACACTTATCCCAGCCTCTCTGAAGTCACTACATACTCACTTGAAAGATGTTCAGTGCTATTAAAATGCAAGAGAACAGGTAGGCTATGTATGAAGGTCTTGCTTATGCTGCAGTCCACTCATGTCACTTTGGATAAAAGGGTTTGCTAAATCAATACATGTAAAATGTAATGCAAAGTGAATGGCCATCATTACTCAGCCACACGCTATTCAGTTCAGAGCCCTTCCTGCATTTTACTGAAATCACGCAAGTGATTGCTATTTAGCTGTGCACATGATTTGCTTACAACAATGAATAATGTCTGCTAGCACAAACTAAACACGTGCCGAGTCACCGCGGTTAAAACTCCTTATTTCAGAAAGGGTATCTGTAATTTTATCCTTGATTACTGTTCATTCAAATGGTGACTAATGCATTAACAATCTGACAACAATTATGGACGAGTGCTTTGTTAGAGTGAGCCTTTATGTGATTTGCTGACCTGCGTAATCGAAAACAATGTAGCAGCACGCTATTATTATCATTATTAGTCATTTTTTCATTTTATCTAAGACCTTTTTCAGTACTGTAATTGCAGGGACAGTCTCTCTAGGCTAAGCAAGGTTTGGGTGACTTGCTGCAGGACAAAGCAAGATTTCAGAAAGTGTACTACATGAAAGAGGAACAGACTGAAATTACATTATTCACATACCTAGGAAATATTGCTTATCATAAATAACTACTTTTGTGTTCCACAAAACTATTCATTCAAAAGGAAAATTCTGTCATTAATTATTCACCCTTATGTTGTTCCAAACCCGTAAGACCTTTGTTCGTCTTCAGAACACAAATTAAGATATTTTTGATGAAATCCGAGAGCTTTCTGACTCTGCATAGACAGGAACACAAATGGCACATTCAAGATCCAGAAAGATACTAAGGACATCATTAAAATAGTCCATGTGACATCAGTGGTTTAGTCTCAGTTTTATGAAGCTACGAGAAAACTTGCGCAAAAAACAAAAATAACAACTTTGCTCAACAATTTCTTCTCTTCTATGTCAGTTTTTGATACACATTCGTGTTTACTGATCCCTTTATCTGAATCAAGCTTCCAATGTCCTTCCATCTGTACAGTAAAACAACAGAGCAAATAACCACATGCAGGCAATGTTTGTACAGATTTTTTTTTATATACAAATTAGTCATTTTTGTAAACACATCATGGACTAATGAACCAGTTTTATTGTGCTGTAGAGTAATTGTGTTTGCTTGAGCGAAAGCTACACAAAGCTGCTCTAAAATGTATTCAGTGAAACTGTTGAGGAGAAACTCTGTCATGATTATCTTGTCTTTCACTTCAGTGCTTGAACGCACAGTAAATATCAGATGAGATTAAAGGGACAGCCACAGTGGATGTCCTTATGCAAATATTTAGGATATTCACCGTGGATGATCAGAGCATGTCAGAGCTCCTAGTCTCTAGCAGGTGAAGTAGCAAATTGTTAGACTTTCTTTTTGGCACATCAATTTCTCTTTCACTTCAGAAGAGATGAACTGAAAAAGCTTTTCCCCAGGTTATGAATCACCCTTTTGCTTTTACTACCTGTTTTTGTCTAACACTCTATTCTTCCTGACACACATGCAAGCCACACAGAAAGATTTCATTACATGAAAATTGCCCTCATTTTCTCTACTTGTATTATAATTTTGTCGGGATCTCCATTCTGTACAAATGTCAGCTACAACATTTGGCTTCTAAATTATCTTGCAAAGGTTATTTTGCTGGATGACATTCATTATTCTAACACACGCACACCACCGAGAGAGGACAGAGAAGACGCAGGCTACCTGAAACCTGAAAAAGCTCCCACGCTAACCAGAGCATGCATTCGCTTGCTCATTATTTGGGAGGCAACGCTGAGCTAAATTATGCTTTTTCTAAACTTACAAGACATCTACATTCAGGGCCATTCAGCTCCAGTGAGAAAAGATTAGAAAACAATGGTCAAGGAGATGAAATGTCAATCATTTTTTAACAATTGATGGAATGTCGATGTCTAATAAGAGAAAATATATTTTTAATAATTTTGAAAAAAATAATAGTAACACCTTGTAAAAGTTACATTTGTTGGCATTAGTTAATGCATTAGTTATCTGTTACTGACACTGAACAACATTTATCCAGCATTTATTAAGAAACTATTATTGATTTGAATAACTTTAAAGTTTAAAAATGTATTAACATACTGTATGTAGAAATTCACATTAAAGGGGTAGTTCATCCAAAAATGCAGATTCTGTCATCATTTACTAACCCTCACGTCATTTCAAACTTGTACGACTTTATTTATTCTGTGAAATACAAAGAGGTATTTTAAAAAAAAAATGTCTTAATGTCTCGGTTGTAAGCAACACTGAACCCCACTGACATTAATTTTTTTGTACATTTTTTTTTTTTTGTATTTTTGTAATAAACAGAAGGCAGAAAGACAGCTTCAGAACGACAAGAAGATGAATAAATTATGGCAGTCTTAATTTTTGGGTGATTCTCTTTAATCTAGATTTAAAAACCAATACGGCATTTTACAATAAGGTTTTTAACCATTAATTAACTACATTTGTTAACACACACTAACAATGCACAATATTTCTGCATAATTTATTAATCTCAGGTTATGGGAATTTCAGCTTTTTCGTAATTTTTTTTTTTAATCAAAAGTTGTATGTTAGCTTTAGTTCGTGCACTGCTGAGTATTTAAGACATACTGCTGCTAAACAAATAACATAAAATAACCCATAGAAGAGCTATATAGGTGGAGCTGGGGAAGGTGGAGGGTCGTATAAGGCTGTGAAAGTCATCAGTTACGTTAACAACCTATCAGCCTGCACCATCCAGAGTTTCATGAAAGAACTAGGCATTTTTATTAACTAACATTAAAGGGATAGTTCACCAAAAAATAGAAATTCTGTCAATAATTAATCACCCTTATGTCCTTACTGCCTTCCTGGGCCTTGAACGTGTCAGTTCCGTTGCTCTCTATGCAGGGTCAAAAAGCTTTTGGATTTTATTAGAAATATCTTAATCTGTGCTCTGAAGATGAATGAAGGTCTTACGGGTTTGGAACGACATGAGGGTGAGTAATAATTGACAGAATTTAATTTTTTTTGGTGAACTATCCCTTTAAAAAAGGCTAATAAATATTATGAAAATGTACTGCTCACTGCTAGTTCATGTTAGTTAATGTAATAACTAATGTTACCAAATTAAACCTAAATAATAGTGAACTATCAGAAGATATGAACTTGGTTCTCCATGCAGATAAAATAAAGGTGAGAGATGTTTGTATTGTTTTGAAATGTTGTATCAGAGGTTTGAAAAATTGAAAGTGTTCAAAAATAGGTCACTGATGATATAAGCATGTGTGTGAAAGAGCTAAAGGGAGACGGAGCATGAAAGTGAGTATTAGAGAAGGTTTGGCTTCAGAGAACGTGTGGACGAAAGTGTCTGAATTGGTAAGTGTTGGTAATTGGTGTGTGTGTGCGTGTGTGTGTGTGTGTGTGTGTCCCACTGCTTGCAGTAATCCCCTAAGAAATTGGTTGGTAGAAAAGGAATGGTAGTAGCCTGATATAAGCTTTAAATTAGAGCACACAGTTCAGAATGACCTTTCCTTGAAGTATGAGGTTATCATTTTTCATTTCCTCCTGTACAATGGGTCAACTGGGTGACTCACAGGTGATGGTGTCTCAGTGGGTAAGGCCTTTACATTGGTTACCACGGTTCGACCATCCTCTGACCACTGCTATTGTGCAGAGACAACGTACTCGAATCTATCTTGGTGTCCCCAAACTTCTCTTTCCCCCAAGACCGGGGTATAGCAGTGCTTTTAATGTCAGGGGCGTTGTTAGACCCTTTTTGCTGGAGAACAAGCTCCTGTAAACTCCAGTAAAATATTAGGCTACTGATCCTTGTCTGGTGATGGAGGTCATTGTACACTGACATAAGAATGATTTTCCTTCACAATATTTTAGCAGCTATGCCATGTGTTTTATTAGCTGTTCAGAAACTAAACTACCAATCCCAAATTTACAAATGAACACACAAATCGGTCAGATGTGCTCATAGAAAGGTCTAATGCTGTTTATGGTTCTCTTTGTCCATTGCACATGCAGCTTGTAAATGAATGTGCATGTGCTGTAGGAAAAAACAATTAATATCCATGCAATAATATTAAAATATGGAAAAACTTACTGATGGGAGCATGTGCCCGAGTTCTAATGAAAAACTAGAAATGTTCCTGCATATACCATTTCCTTCTGGTGGTGGAATTCTTGAAATTACAACAGAAGCATTAGAATCATAGTTGTCTTGCATGACCGCACCAAAATATAAAGGAGAGACAGCCAATGAATGTGAAAATAGCAAAGCAACAAAAGGAAATGTAGGAAATAATAAATAAAAGGTAAACAAAAAGAGCATATTATGTGAAATGAAGCAAAACGAATACTAAACACAAATTAAAGAAAAGCAAATAATAAAAGCAAACAAACAAGAGGGAATGAAAGAAAAGAGAAGGCAGCAGGGGAATAAACAAGTGGTTAAAATCTATAAATCTGCAGCCGTTCATTTTCTTATGTGAACCGTTTATGCCAGAAATAAAAAGAGGAATTTAAACTCATTCCATGGTGAGCGGGAAACCAGAAATGAAGGAGACACTGCACAACAAAAACATTTTAGTCTGGGTTTCCCGATAACGTTGCCACTTATGATCATCTTAACTAATATTGTGCTTTATGTCACAAGTCAAACAGCATTTAAATTGCTTGTTGTTAAGTAAATATTAAGTGCATTGTCAAGGGTCCTGTTTAGCCCAAAAACAGTGTTGCCAATTATGTTATCTTGGTAAGACAATGAAAGTTATTAAACATTAATCAATATTGTAAAACAAATAATTCTGACTTGTATTACAGAAATGTTAATGCTGAAGTTACCACAACATACAGTTATACGGCTTTGGTCAGAAATCAGATGCACACTAAGCACACTGAAGAAGATTTCAAAGACAATCACAGTCACATTCATAGATCATCTTGTTTGAGGTGCAAGTACTGTATAATTGCCACTTCCTATATGCAATATGTGACTATCATAAAGGTTTATTTTACTGCCTGTCAGGTTAATTAAGATATATTACAGGAAAGGCTAAATGTGGGATTATTGTTTAAATAGGTGATGTTTAATAGGACAATTTTTTAAACTTATATTTTTAATGAGATTGTTTCATTCTTGAATATAGTGTACACTGCAATGCAATACTCAAATTAAATTAAAGGGATAGTTCACCCAAAATTGTCAATCATGTGGTAATTTTCTCAGCCTTAAATAGGGGTGTGCACTATTGACAAAAAATGATATCTCAATATTTTCTGGGATCTGCGATAGCGATAATTAGGCAATATTAGGCTGATAATGGTTAGAGTATCAGACTTGTAACCTGAAGGTCGTGGGTTCAAGTCTCGGCACTGGCAGAAATTGTAGGTGGGGGGAGTGAATGACTAACGCTCTCTTCCACCCTCAGTACCACAACTGAGGTGCTTTTGAGCAAGACAGCGAACCTCAAACTGCTCCAGTTGGTGCTGTGCTCACTACTCACTGCTGTTGTGTGCACTTGGATGGGTTAAATGCAGAGCACAAATTCTGATTATAGGTTACCATACTTGGCAACATGTCACGACAATGGCAAAACGCTCGTAACTTCTTCATTACGAGTGTTCATTCCTAGGTCCGTGAGCTGAGACTCGAACTCGGGACACCTGACCTACATGTCAGCGCACTGCCCACAAAACTATCGGCACCAATGTAATTTAACATTTTAAGACAAACAACACTGTTCTGTGTTCTCCTTTTTACCATAATTCACAGTTTACTAATGGTTTTGTACGATTAATGATTATGTGCTGTTATTGTCATTAAGACTATATTAAGAATTTCAACTTTGTTGAGCACACCCTAAACGTAGTCCAATCTCAGCGAAATTTGGTTTGCATCCATTTATCATTAAGGAGACTTGAAGGGTGAGAGCAGAACATTTCAAAAGTCCAAAAATAAGGGCCACCCTAACAGTCATGATCCTCAGATATGCAAAAGAGTGCTGTGGCTGTTCATTGAACTGTTGTATAAAATCAATATCACATTTGTAATCATGCTGACTTTCGTGTGATATTGATTAACTACATGAAATGTCAATATATACATTTTCTGCCCCCATATCTTGAATTATATGATCATTCTAAATGCATTTTAATAGACTGAATCATGCAGTGAAAGTTTAACCTTACTTTCTAGACTTCATCACGTGATGTATGCGTGCACTCTAGGTATGTTTTGTCTGCTTTTAACCATATACTCGATAATGTCAAATCACACATCATTAAAACAACAATTATGATACTAATCGCAGACGATATATATCGCACAACCCTACCCTAAAGCCATCCTAGCTGTATATGATTTTTTTCTTTCAGACCAATACAATCAAATTTATATTTTAAAATGTCCTGACTCTTCCAAGCTTTATAATGGCAATTAATGGCTGTTGAGATTTTGAAGCCCAATAAAGTGCATCCATCCATCATAAAAAGTACTCCACAGGGATCTGGGGGGTTAGCTTACGCTAACTGTCGTATTTGCATTCACGAGAGAGTGGCATTACAGCAAATGATGAGGGACATAGGCGTAGGGTAAGCTCTGGTAAGAATACGCTAGTCTTGCGAGAACCAAGTTTTGTTTAAAGCAAAGGAAAACCAGTCTCCTCTTGGCTTATATTGTATATTTTCTTTACAAATCCTCGTTTTGTACTTCTAATTCACGACCGGTGTATTGTTTTGCTCTCTCCACTTTGTAACTTCCACATTCGTCATGCGATCACCTATGTCCTACGAAAGTTAGTGGAAGCTAGAAATTACAATTCATAAAGTTTTAAATATGGATAAGTCTCTTCCACAAATGCCTCAATTGATTTCAGAAGGCCTTTATTAACCACCCGGAGCCATGTGGAGTACTTTTTATGATGGATGGATGCACTTTTTTGGACTCATTCACTGCCATTATAAAGCTTGCAAGAGTTAGGACATTTTTAATATAACTCTGATTGTATTCGTCTAAAAGAAGAAAAATCACATACACCTAGGATGGCTTGAGAGTGAGTAAATCATGGGGTAACTTTCATTTTCAGGTGAACTATCCCTTTAATAGCTTATTTTGTGTCCTTTGTGTACTTTTTCTCAGAAAACAAGGGAAAAAAATCATTTTAACTTACATGTTGTAGACTGGTTGATTAATGGACATTTTAGGTACTTAGATGACGATACTTTTGGGAAATGTTTATTTATATGCTACTTGGTGCTTCTGGGAAAACAAAAAAAAAAAAAAGAAAAGAAAGGGAAATGCAGGCCATAAAGCTTCAAAACTTCCCAAAACTAGCTAGGTCAATTCAGGACTCTCAAACAGCAGGATATTTACTGAGACACTTAGTTTTGATTAATCATTGTCTTGTTATAACTCCTTCAGAATCAGCACAAACTTTTCATACTGTAGCTTTAAAACTTTGGGAAGTGCTGCTGTTTAGAAAGAGATGTGTGTAATGAGGCTTGAAGTACATCAGAAGATGCAAATCTGAACAGAACAGCACAAATATAATGCGGTAGCTGTCACTTAATACTGCAAGCTGAAGCCGAAACTAAGGTTTGAATGGAGAAGTGTTGATGTCGGAAGCCAGAGTGACAAATGAGAATCTGTGCATATAGCCAGTCTAAACAAAACAGACTGTGGCTTACTTACATCCACTATTAATAAGCAAAATAATTACCACCATGTCCAGACACTTCAACATTGTTCTAAAAATGTGAAAAACATTACATCCGAAATGACACAAAGCACAGACTGGACACAGCTCAGACTTCACAAAGTAACAAGACTGGCAATATCCAAGGGACGCAATTGAACACTATAACAGGATAACAAGGGACAATGCCCAAAGTCTAGTATAGTCTGCTTTTTTATTTATTTATTTGTTGCTGCAAGGGATGTGAAACTTGTCAAAACTTTGTTACATAAAAAGAAAATGTTCAAAGAGGTTTACCAGGCAAAAGGGGAATTGGGGGCACATATAAATAAGCAGTAATTGATAACTTGCTCATCTAACACGGATGAAAGACCTCTTAAATTAAAGCTGACATCTTAATTGTCCATTACTTAATAATCTTATCTTGAATAATTCCCATCTCTCCAACAGGCTATTTGGATTTGGCTCTGAAGTTTACCAACTACAACATCATTAAAGTGCTCATAAAAGAGCTGTAAAATGTTTGAATATTAATGGCTGCTTTACCTAATGAGGAACTATCATTTCAGTGGAGAGATAAATGAGTTGTGGAGAGCACTGCAATTAGAAGCCAGTCTTCAGGATCTCATATCAAGCCAGTCTAATGCTGAGCAGGATCCAGTGACCTATGAGAGCCGGTGTGTATGTGTGTGTGTCTACTTTTCATACAGTATTCCAGGCAAAGACAAGCACCTCCAGGTTTTTAACACATATCAAGTTGGATTACACTGAAGAGAAGTATAGGTGAGATCAGGGACGACTGTATAGCGCTCTTTGCTCTAATGCCTGTATCTGGGTTTTTTTTTTTTAGTGCTGTATTTATCTCAAATATTTGTCTGCTATAATTTAATGGTGTTTTAAAATACAGATTTTGACCCTTAACAGTGAAAGTTAACATAACTTGTGCTTAATGTAACAATACTGTTGTTATAACCTACCATGGTAAATTATAATATTGGATGGGGTAGATTGTAACTTAACTAACTTGGGGTAGATTGTAGATTAAAAAGATTGACATTAGAAACCTTACGACCTCAGCTCACAACTTCTATGAGGTAAGCGTCACGGACCAATGGTAGTATGAAGGTGTTTTACAGCTGGAACAAATTTTTCCAGAAAGTTCGCTCTGGCAAACCATTTTAAACTCCCAAAACAAACAGAAAACAAACTTAATTTTGGCCGGATTTTGTTTGAAATGACATCACATCCATTGATTCTTCGATTCTGCTTTAAGTATATTTTAAGGGTTTTTCCTCCCATTGAAAATCATTATAAAAAGGCTTAATGGATGAAGACAGTTGAAGTGAAGACAAAAAAAAAGACCAATTTCTGTATACAGTTTATATACTAAAATAATATTTTAATTTTTTCTAGTGCTTTCTTATGGGAAGAATATGCTTAAGGCCTGGGTATACTTCATATTCTTTTGTGCAGAAAAATCAAATGGAATATGCTACAGTTCGAGAGTAACTTATGCCCACGTTAATGGAGCAGGATTATTTTCAGCGATTAAAACCTATACTTTACACTGTTCTTTGCATAAAGATATTGTATGGCTTCAGAAGAATTGGAATGCAACACAACTGGTTTGTAACACTTTTATACTGCTTCTTTGGTCCGTTTTTTTCAAAAAAATACATGTGACATTTCGTTGCCTTAGAATTATAAGGTTCTATCTGCATTCTGAGCACTTTTGAGATATTGAGCTTCAAAGTTTTTGCATCCTATAGATTTTTGTAGACAGAACCATTTTTGTTTTCTAAAAAAAGGCCCAAAATGTACAAACTTACAAAAGAAACATCACATAATGTAAATAAGTTGTCACTGAATAAGAATATGTGAATAACTCAATTTTGACAAAAATGTCGGATAGAACCTTATCATTCTAGGGCGACAATTTGCCTGTTACCTGTTTTATACTATATTTTTGGATTATCGTCTCTATTGCGGTTACATGCTTACGTCACATTGCTGTGCTACGTGGTCACGAAAATGTATCGTTTCCATACTGTCCTCTTTATGCAATTCAGATTTGTATCCATTGTCAGGTTTTCTTTCTTTTTTGGGCTTTTCTGATGACAAGACATAGCAAAACACGCGGTTTGCTAGCTATTGTTTGTTTACACTCATAGCACCTTCTGTCTAGTCCCGCTGTACCAATGACAGCAATGCACATCATTAATGATGGCATGCGATGAATGGTCGGGTAGGATCGTGCAGTCTGACATGCTTCTTGTTCGCGACTAGATTTTAGTCACAATCGCATAATCTCACACAGTGACTGTCATAACAGACAAAAGTAAGTAAGTAGCACGGGTATATTTGTAGCAATAGCCAAAAATACATTGTGTGGGTCAAAATGCTAGATTTTTCTTTTATGCCAAAAATTATTAGGATATTAAGTAAAGATTACGTTCCATGAAGATATTTTGTAAATTTCCCACCGCAAATATATCAAAACTTAATATTTGATTAGTAATATGCATGCTAAGAACTTCATCTGGACAACCTTTAAGGCGATTTTCTCAATATTTGGATTTTTTGGCACCCTCAGATTCCAGATTTTCAAATTGTATCTCGGCCAAATATTGTCCTATCCTAACAAACCATACATCAGTGGAAAGCTTATTTATTCAGATGTCAGATAATGAATCTCAATTTCGAAAAATTACCCCTTATGACTGGTTTTGTGGTCCAGGGTCACATATGTGACAAGTTGGGAGAATGTGTTGTTAAATTGTGCTAAATCTGCTCATTCATACGACATCTGTTGTGTTATTTAACCTAATCGCAAATCCAATTATGAAGCACATTGCTCATTCAAAAAGTGGTTAACCTGACAGTGTTACAACCATTCCCATGTTCCCCGTACACCCGCATACACACAGACACTTCCCGTACCGTTGTCCTTTTGCATAACACTATTCCAAAATACTTTTTTTATTACAGAAGTTCAGACCTGCTGTTCCACAACAATCAGTGTCAGTCCTGACCTTTACACACACATGCCGCGCAGTGCATGTTACTAAATGTAATACAGAAAGATGAACCTGTAATTGGTTATTTGCTCTTTGTTGACCAGTAATTCCGAAAATCATCTCTGCCTCAGGAAAATATACTTCACTGTCTGAGGACAATGCGCAGAATTCAGTCTCTTTCATTGTCTTGAGGGTTTTTTTCCCCCTCCCCATATTTCCTCTCTCCTTCTCTTCTGGCCGTGCGAGACGGACTTCATCATGTTAGCCTTAATAAACCCAAGTCACCGCCATCTCTCTCTTTTTAGCTGTGCAATAGAGGTGACTCATCCACTGCTCGCTCTGTGCAGATAAGAACACTTGCCTTTTCATTCATGATTTTGACTAAAGGGGAAAACAAGCTTGAAAACAACCCACTGTCTTCACGCTTTCACTACAGTGTGATAAACAGACCAAAAAAGCGGAAGGACAGAACAGATTTAATTATCCGCTATGATAAAAGAAGAAAAGGATGAGAGAAAAGCCCTTCTTTCTGTCCAGACGTTACGTATCCTATTGAGTAAGCTTATCACTGGCCTTATTGCGTAAAAGACGCACATCATTGAGATATTTCTGTACATTTAATGACCAATCCAGACACTATCTGCAGTCTTTTATAAAATATCTGCGTGCAAATTAAAGTAAAAAACAGCTAGCACTCCTAGTGCTCTTTAGAGCCTTGTTCAAGCAGCTTGAAGCCGCTGACACACACAAGAACACCTACAGGGTAAATACCTTAGTTGAGATATTAATATTTTCTGACACTCTGCGGTGGACACAAATGTTTCTGCATGAGCGAGAGTGCATTAATATTTAGTGTATGTGTGCCTGTGGAACACACTCCCCTAATGCCATCTCACAGCGTTATCACTGCTGCACAATGTACTCAAAATGACATTTTCTTCAAAAACATAACTGAGGCATAGCGTTCTGCCAGCATTATGATTGCAGACGAAAAATAAGTCTTTGCTGGAGATCAATGTTTGATGATCAACAATTGCTGCCCCAAGAGGCATAAACGCACACACTTGCGTGCAAACGGCATGAGGAAAGTAATTCGCCGTAGCTTTGTCTTGTCAGATCGTTTTATTTGCAGTTGAACGTATCTTCTCTCTCTGATAATGTTCTATCAGGACAGGACACCTTTTTGAAACTGAGAAATGAGCTGAAGATGAATGGTAACTTTGAATCAACACTGCTTCCTGTGCCAAAATATGCCTGACTGCCTTCATTAAATTCTCTGCAAAAAAGAATTTACCTCACCTGGTCGTCTGTAGGAGTTCATTACAGGAAAATGTCCCTACATGACCATTCCAAGAAAGAGATGCTGCATAAATCGACCAAGTGTTTGTGTAATGTATCTTCAAGGGCAGAATTATTTAGATTATAAATAGATAAAAGCACTCCGAATTCAAGGTAGTATCAGTGCGCAGTGAACCGCTTTCAACAGGATTCAGTGTTGCACGTTGCATCTTACAAGATGCAATCATATTGACTGAGGCCTGTGTAATACACACTACCGTTTATGTTAAGTCTCTTATACACAAGGCTGCAATTATTTGGTCAAAAACAGTAAAACAGTAATATTGTAAAAAATTATTACAACTTAAAATAGCTCTTAATATATTTTGAAATGTAAATGATTCCTGTGATGGCAAAATTAAATTTTTAGCAGCTATTACTATTGTCACATGATCCTTCAGAAATCATTTTAATATGCTGCTTTTTTGATCAAGAAACATTTCTGATTATTATAAATGATGAAAACGGTTGCTTAATATTTTTTTCTTGAATATTTGAAGTATTGAAGTATTTATCAGAAATAGGATGCTTTTGTAACATTATAAAAGCATTTCCTGTCACTTTTAATTAATTTAATGCATCCTTGCTGAATGAAAGTATTAATTCCTTTAAACAAAATAAAATCTGACCCCAAACTTTATAATGGTAGTATATGTAAAATGAAATTAGGCAACCTGTTGAAGAGGTCATTTTGGAAGCTCATTAAACGTGCTGATCTGAATTTGAACAGAAGTAGCATACAGGAGCTAGAACTTAGGTAGAAGCAGAAATAAAATTCATTTAATTAAAAAAAAAAAAAAAAAAAAAATTCAATAAAAGGTAAATGTTAAAAGTCTTGAAGGGATAGTTCACCCAAAAACTACCTAGGCTCATTGGAAATACATCCCTCTATATACATTTCTGCAAACCTGAAAAAACATACCTATATGTACGAATCACTGCAGTTTCCAGTTGAAATGAACACGATGCAGTAAAACTCTGACAACTTTTATTTCATTTTCATACAAAGTATGATTTTCAAACAATTACTTGCAGATTATTATGTTATGTTATCTGATACTTTTGAACATTGTTGTCACATATGCAGCTTCATATGCATGAGTTTTTTAATTCAGTAGGTTTGCTCAGTAGCTCACGTGATACGGCGTTGCACTTGCGTGATGAAGAGCTTCAAAACGAAACCCGTGAAACTACAATTCGACATAACAACTCAAATCTGTATATGGAAGCTAAAATAGCATGGCTTTTGCATTTGTTAACACTACTGGGTAGGTTTAGGTTTGGTGTAGGGGATATTTCAACACGGTAGAGAATTAGCCTTTAGCGACACTCCCCAGATATTTGAACAGCTGCAATACATACCTCAAGCAGCATAACAAAAATGCAGTAATATGTGCCTGTAGCAACATGATAAAAATGTGCCACGGTCACGTATTCAACGTGTGTTTTAGAGATACTCTCTGGACAATTCACTTTGCAACTGCTGCGAAATGTGCAGTAAGGTACGTAATTACAGTGTTACCTAATGATTTACTCACCCAAGGTGTATATAAAAAGATCCAGATTTAAAACTTAAAAAATTGCAATCTCTAGCATAATCTCAAGCAAATCCTCATTTTGTACTTCTAATTCATGACTGGTGTTTTGTTTTGCTCTTTCCTCTGCACTTTCGTGTTCGTCAATTCTTACCAAAGCTTATGTTACGCCTACGTCATCCACTGGAAAGCCACTCTCTTGCCACTCTTTTCATATTTGGGCGAACTACCCCCTTAAAATCTGAAGGTTTTATATGCCTTATGGAAAAACAAATTATTAACCAAGATGGAAAAAACTCTTAATTTCCCAGGACGCCATTACCTGTTAAATTTTTCTCAATGAGTCGGTAAATTCCACTTCTTGTTATTTCAAACTGAAAACATGATTCTGCTTCCTGCGTGTTGTGGAACTAATTCAGTTCAAATTTACACCCATGAACTGGAATTCTGTACTGCCAGTTTTGTACTTCTGAATTGTGCCCAAACCTGCTATTTGCAGCATGTTTTTGTGTAGCCTATGCGAGGCAGAAACCAGAGATGGTCACTGTTCCTAGTCTTTAACACTGTGTTACAGAGTGGACAGATCATTCTTTGTTATACCAGGGGAAAAAAAATAATAATAATACGTTCAGACAGACTGTATGGTCAGGGGAAAAGAGCCATAGCTGCTCTCAGCGGACAAAACAAACACTCACACCTTGTACAAAACCTGACAGGAGCAAATCCATTTTTCTAAACCATTTTCTCCAGCTGCCTCATACCAGTCTTTATTATCTGATCCGAGTAAAACATTTATTTGTCAGTGTAAAATTTGTGTCTATAAAAAATCAGTGTCTATATTTGAGGACAGAATTAGTGACAGGGATAAAACCAACGCACTTGGTTAATTAGACCTTGACATTTCTTCAGTATCAAAATGCCCTTGCCAAGTTCATGCAATATAAATATTCATTAAGCACAATCTTAAATGCAAACATTATTTTTACTTCATTAAACATTCAGTGACAAATAACGCACATTTTTATGTGGTCTAACGTTAGACAAATTCAAGTCAAAATATAAATATGGAGAAAGTTGTTTAGTTCTGTCAATGCTAGTTAAAATGAGTTGTTATCATTAGCATAATACTTACCTTACAGTCCGGTGACATCATGGTCTCCAAAAACTTGTTGAAATCGATGGTCTTGTGAAGGAATTTGAAAGGACCAGATGAGAGACGTTAAGTTACCACCGCTATTTCCTGTCAGTACGGGTTAATTTTCCACCAAAAGTTGACACTGAGCTGTCCAGCATTGTGTGTACCTGCTCCTTGCATCACACTGGGTCCAACAGGTGAAAACAGATAAGATGAGGTAATGTAGTAGATATCCCACAGACAGTTATTGGGCTTTATTTACTTCAAAATTATGCGATTACACTCGATTCCAATCGCGCCACTTAAAGTTTATACTACTATTTAACCGGGTCTACTTTCTAGTATCTCGTATCACTCCGCGGAAAACGCAAATGGCGGCATCTTGCCTCTCAATTATCGATTAAAATTAATTTTATCGATTTTAATTATCGTTAAAATTACTTTAGACTGCGAGCAAGGTTATTATAGGCTAGTAAACTAAAACCATAAAACACTTACAGTAAAATAAACGTAACTGAAATTTATTTTTAGCTAGTGGCAAGGCAATATTTAAATTGGCCTAATGTACTAAAATAACTACAATGGAAATAAAAACGAATACAAAATATAGACATACCAAAATTACTAAAACTTTAATAAAGTTAAATTGAAAACAAAAATTATAAAAAATAAAACTAATTCAGAATACAGCTGAAGTCAAAAGTTTACTTACACCTTGCAGAATCTGCTAAATGTTAATTATTTTACCAAAATAAAAGGGATCATACAAAATGCATGTTATTTTTTTTATTTCGTACTGACCTGAATTATAATATTTCACAAAAAGACGTTTACATATGGTCCACAAGAGAAAATAATAGTTGAATTTATAAAAATGACCCCGTTCAAAAGTTTACATACACTTGCTTTGTAATACTATTTTGTTACCTGAATGATCCACAGCTGTGTTTTTTTATTTTTTTTATTTTTTGCTCATGAGTCCTTTGTTTGTCCTAAACAGTAAAAACTGCCTGCTGTTCTTCAGAAAAATCCTTCAGGTCCCACAGATTTTTTGTTTTTTCAGCATTTTTGTGTATTTGAACCCTTTCCAACAATGACTGTGTAATTTTGAGATCTGTCCTTTCACACTGAGGACAACTGAGGGACTCATATACTGTACAACTATTACAGAAGGTTCAACGCTGATGCTGTGCAACAAATAAGGAAGTCGTGAACAATTATTACTAAAAACAAAACAAACAAAAAAAACTCACAGCTGTGGATCATTCAGGTAAAACAAACTTTTGAAGAGGGTCATTTTAACAATTTCAACTATTATTTTCTCTTTCTACTGTATGTAAATGTCTTTTATGTGAAATATCTTATTTAGGTCAGTACTAAATAAAAATAATATGCATTTTGTATGATCCCTCTTATTGTGGTAAAATAATTAACATTTTGCAGATTCTGCAAGGTGTATGTAAGCTTTTGACTTCAACTAATAAAAACACTAATAGTGTATAAAAGATACTATACTAACACTGTCTCGGAGGACTTAAGTATCCATTTTACTGTAATATTGTTTTTTAACAGTTGTTTCATACATTGTATTGGATTTGTTCTTTTCTTAGTGGAAGTTTAGATAATATACAGGTAAAAGTCAAAATAATGTAAATTCAGATCAATAGTTGTCTACTATGTATTTGGTCAGTGGCTATGTAATAAGCAGGGTAATGTACAGTCCCTTAGGCCTACATAAAGTAATCAAGCGTTATAGAACTTTCTAGAAGAATGAGAAATTATAATATGACAATACACTCCCATGAGTACCTAATCAACCCCTCACATAATTTAGTGCTCTTACAATCACTTTTTAATACAACACTAGATGAGTCTCCATGTAAATTACTATAATTATATATGGTAATTATCTAACAGTATCTGTGATTATTTTATAATTGAGTACATTGCTGAGGGAACTAACAAAGGCTAATAAAGATTCAGTATCGGGTAGACACAAACACATATGGTGAGCAGGTGTGAAGTCCTCTGAGAGTCAGTTACCGCTAATAGCACATTTTCTCCAGAGAGCAGAGACATGCCCCCAGCTCATTCATGTGATCAAAGAGTCCCTAAAAGTAGATCATCATTTGCAACCAAGTCTTTAATATGTAGTCTAACAAATGATTTATCATGAACAAGATTAGCTTTTCATTACTGGTAATTCTGCAGAAGAACATTATATGTCATGTAAAAGTGAGAACATGCCATGCATATACATAACACATATTTCATATAGGCTACATTCTGAAGCCATGGGATCATCACTTTATTTACACTCCTGTTGCATTATAGGAACGTGTTGGTGGACTAAAGACAGTGATGCTGTCGAATGAGTCAGAGATTGCCATAGAGACACTGGCCTCCCTGTTGTGATTTACCGAGCCATTATATGGTCCTCTTGCAAGGTGTGTGTTTAATGTACATGCCTGGGTGTGGAGAGAATTACAGCCAGAGATTTATTTTTGCAAGTTTTGATTTCAAAATATGTAATGTTATGAACTGTGTTGAAAAAAACGATTTAATTTTATTATATCTATTAATATTTTATATTAGATGTTTTAAAATATGTATATCAATAATGTTAATTTATAAATCTGATAAATGTGCTTTTTACACTAAAATAATAACTGCTGGTAAATAAGAAAATTAAAATAAGACTAAAATTTTAACTAAATTTGAATTATTCCTGTTAATGCTGAATTTCAGCAGCAATTTTTCTATAGTCTTCAGTGTCATTTTTATGATTCTTTGATAAATCAAAGGTTCAGTATTTATTTAAAATATTTTGTAGAATTTTAAATGTCTTTATGGTCAGTTTTGTTTAATTTAACATGTCCTTGCTAAAAAAACAAAACAAAACAAAAAAACTAATTAATTAATTTCCTTTAAAAATCTAGAAAATGCTTCCTAAATATTTAGTATAGATACAATACCAGTTAAACGTTTTTGAACAGTAAGATTTTTAATGTTTTTTAAAGAAGTCTCTTCTGCTCACCAAGGCTGCATTTATTTGATCCAAAGTACAGCTAAATATAAGTAATATTTTGAAATATTTTTGCTATTTAAAACTGTTTTCTTTTTAATATATTTTAAAAAGTAATTTATTCACATTAGTTACATGATCCTTCAGAAATCATTCAAATATTTAAAAAAATATTTATTTATTTATTATTATTATTATGTTGAAAACAGCTGAGAAGATTCTTTCAGGTTTCTTTGATAAATAGAAAGTTCAGAAGAACAACATTTATCAGAAATAGAAATCTTTTGTAACATTATAAATTTATCATCACTTTTCATCAATTTAAAGCATCCTTGCTAACTAAAAGTATTAATTTCTATAATTCTGATTGTATAATTCTACAGTTTTCTATAAAAACAAATTTTACTGACTCCAAGTTTTTGAATGAAATAGTGTATAATAATACCGAAGATTTTCATATCAGATAAATGCTGATCTTTGGATCTTTCTATTCATCAAAGAATCCTGAAAAAAAAAATCACTCAGCTGTTTTAAATATTGATAATAATAAAAATAAAAAATGTTTCTTGAACAGCAAATCGGCATATTAGAATGATTTCTGAAGGATCATGTGACTGGTGTAATGATGCTAAAAATTTAGCTTTGATCACAGGAACAAATTAAATTTTTAAATATAGTCAAACGAAAAACAGTTATTTTAAATAGTAAAAATATTTTTAAAATGTACTGTTTTTGCTGTACTTTTGATCAAATAAATGCAGGTTAATAAACAGAAGTGACTTCTTTAAAAACATCAAAACTCTTACAGTTTAAAAACATTTGACTGGTAATGTACATTCTCTGAAAATATGTAATATATTAATATCTATTGATCATTTTACTTTGAAGATAAAGTGATCTTGTTTTAAATATGTTGAGATGTCTTTACTCGAACACAGGGAAAAAAGGCTTGAGACAGAGACTTTCTTTTGGGAATTAGTCAGTTTTGAGCACAGAACAAGCACAAACTGTTACATCACATCAGACTGAATTTAAATCAGTTCTTTTTTTTCCTGAATGAATGAGGTTGTAATACCAAGTGATTAATCATTCAGCATCTAATCAGAGATGTGAGATGGTGTCTCTGACCCATCGGCCAAATGTCACAGACATGTCTTTCATAATCATGGGATTTGGACATGTTATTTTAAAGATTTTGGTGTGCTTTTCAATATACAGTCTGATTTACCTGTAACACTGACCAAGAGTTGAGCATGGAAGCCCAAGCACAGCTGAGGACGAAGAGCAGAAAGAGAAACAAAGAGGTAAAAGGAGTGTCTGTTTGATTTAAGTATGTGTTTGTAATGTAAAGCTAGTAAATGTTAAATGTGAGTGTGATGTGAAAATAGTCAGCATTGTTTCTGGTTTGTTGATATATTTTTTGAACATCTGATTACGTGAAAAACATTACCTTTACAGTTGAGCAAGGTTTATAGTCAAGAGCTTGTGGCTGTGGAATTCTGTGTTTGTTAAATCTGTGAGCTGAAGCAATGCAGACGAATCTCTGAACTGCCTGTGTTATAGTTCACCTCTGAGAGCCTTAATCATTCTTTCCTCCGGCTCTTCTTTCGTCCTTCCCCATTCACCCCACAGCTTGCCGAGAGCATAGACGGGAGAAAAAGCTAAAAGAGGAAATGAAGTGACAGAAGCAGAAAGCACAGATGCACAGTGGGAAGAGTTTGTCCTCTTCCCTTTGTGTAGGTAAATGAGGCACAGAGACAAAATAATGAATTACTGTGTGATTCACTAGCAGCTAATTCAATCTTAATTACAAGCAGGAACAGCTCTTAAATGTCCTGACACATTATCTCACCTATTGGTACACTTAACATTAGCACCCATTAGCATAGTGTTTCAAATAGTCATGCACTGAATCACCATATAGTCATGCTGGACACAAACTGTGAATAGACTCAAAATAGACTTCTTTGAATTTACCCAGCCAGTGCTTTTATATACATTATCTGAACATAACATCTGAACAGATCAGTATATAGTCGATCCTTATCTCAGAATATGGCAATTAACCACTATCGGGTAAATTATGAATAGCCTAATTATTTCATTTTTAACACGCAGTCACATATTCGCCTGGTTCTACATTTGGCAGTATTCTGTACATACTATACAAATAATAAGCACTTAAATCAAATGTGACTGGTATCTTATGGCAACACAAGCCTTGGCTATTAAATCATGTAATATAAAATGATTAAAGATGCTGTGCAGGCTAATTAGTGTTAATGCGCCATCTGGTGGCCAATATTAAACTTCCTGAACTTCCTGAACCTGTGCCTGACCAGAAAAATATGTGACCCTGGCTGGACCACAAAACTAGTCTTAAGTAGCAAAAATGCATTTTATGGGTCAAAATGACCGATTTTTCTTTTATGCCAAAATCATCAGGATATTAAGTAAAGATCATGTTCCACTGTTAAGATATTTTGTAAATTTCCTACCGTAAATGTATAAAAACTTCATTTTTTATTAGTAACATGCTAAGAACTTAATTTCTATAATTTTAAAGGCGATTTTCTCAAAATTTTGATTTTTCTGCACCCTCAGATTCCAGATTTTCAAATAGTTGTATCTCGTCCACATATTGTCTTATCTATCCTAACAAACCATACAACAATGGAAAGCTTTCAGATTATGTATAAATTTTATTCATATTTTTTTTTTTGGTCCAGGTTCACATATATTTATAAAATGTTTGTATAAATTCAGTGAATGGTACCCCGGGACCATTAAACCCTTACGAAGATTAACCTAACCATGGTTTTATTGTAGTAAAAGTGTAGTAACCATGTTTTTTGTTTTTTTTGTAAAAATAAATTATACATTTGTACATTTTATGTGTAGTAAAACCGATTAATTTTCCTCAGGGAACCCATCATGCAATATGGCGGCAAAGAGATTTTAGAGCTAAAACTGGAAATTTAGTCAAAATAATTACTCTTTAAAAAGGTAGTAAACACATTTAAACAACTAGTGTTACTAGGACTACTTATTTGACCACATTACGTAGATTCTATTTCTAACCAGTTTGAAAAATTATACAAACTAGGTCATTTCCTGAAGGAAAAACCTGTGCTTGCAAAGCAGAAAAGAGAAAAGTTAAACAAAACAATGGAAAATAATACTGTAATTAGACAAGAAACTCTCATAGGAAATGAGAGAGAGGCTGACACTGACAGTAATATTCACATAATAGATGCATAAATAGATAAAGCATATTCTGGGACAAACTTGCCCCAATTTCAAGACATCTTAACCAAATAACCAATATTCAAATATGCAAGCGTATTTTAAATTTTGATGGATTTTTAATTCTCAGTCTTAATAGGAGATTCTTGAGAATTTGATACAAATTTATGAGAAGGTTTAAACTAAACAAATACCTTAGATTGAACAATTATCTTTAATATAGATTCAGTGCCACGTGTATGTGAAGTGTGTCAGGCCTAATTAATAGTAAAGTAAAGGAGTTTCAAATAAACCCTAACCAGAATATTGAAACTCTTTTGCTTCGCAAGCACTGTAATAAATTGAAGTAGACAGTCCATGAGCAATGATCATGCACAGAACAGGATCTGTGCAAGCATTTTTAGAGGTCACGGTATATATTGGAAAACTGGACCCGAAGGGTCATTTAAATCAGACCCACTCCTCTACTACCTTACCTCAGCTCCAGAGAGGAAACAAACCATTTTAAAACTACACAGCCCTTTAATGTACACAAAGCAGACAATGTACAGAAAAAAATAATATTTTTAAAAAAAGTTTTATTTACACAGTCTGAAAGTTCAGAGGTATTTACATCGCTATTTATATTCCAACTGTAAACCAGAAACTGTAACGCTTCACTAGATTACAAATAAATGCAAATGAGTCTGTCACACTACACAATAAAAATGACGCATTGGTGACATTTGAGGCCTGTATGATGACTGTAGGCATCTGGAGCATGAAAAACAAGCATATTAGTAAAACATAACCAGCCAGATGAGACTCTGCTGAAAAGAGGACCTGTGTAGGTTTGGTCCTCCTGAAGGCAGTATATGATGCCATCTGGATCACCACAATCACAGAGACAAGATAAACTGATGCAGACAACATACTTTCAGGCTGTTCAGGTGGACAACTGAAGTTACTGTGGACACACACACACACACACACTCTCTCTCTCTCTCTCTCTCAGTCTGAGTCACTGCTGCTGCTGGAGGAATCTGTTGACATGGCCTCGACATCATCTTCATTTTCCTTGTTATGACCAGGTGGCTCCAGGCCAAAATCGTTGCCATGGTGAGGAGGCAGAATCCCCATGGAAACATCAGCGGACTGCCAAGGATACTGTGGGGTTAGAATATCTAAAAACGAAAGGAGGGCAGAGGAGAAAGACATCAGCAAAAAATAAACATCAAGGAAACATTTCATACTTCAACAGAAAACCCACAAACCACAGTATTTGCATGATAAAGACAACCAGGAAGAGAAAAGTGTGAACCTGCCTGGTAATCTCCCAGCAGCCAGTGCATCTCCAGGCAGGTGTCCGTTCACTCCGTTCGTGGACATGTTGCTCATATTACCCAGAATTCCACTACGCATCTCCAGATCAGTGGGGTACGGCCTGCGGGGGTCACCTACACACACGCACATCATAAGAGCTTACAAATACAACTGAAAATTTGATTCAGGAAATCAAATGAGTAAATACATGATATAAAAGAACTGGACACAGAACAAAAAATATTGTCTGTTTACCTGGAACCCAGTTGAGAGGAGCACACACTGCATTACTGGCACTGATCCTGTGAGCGTATTTGATGATTTCCTCTGAAGAGATGCTCCCTAGTGAAAACAAACAAGATGAGTGAGACAGAGAGAAAGTTAATTTTTAACTAGAGCAGTATCTATTTGATACTATGGTATATCAACACATTAAATCAAGCAAATAAAATACAATTATTTGCATCTCAATCTTATGACTGAATTAATTCTGCTGATAACAATATTTTCCAGAATATAATATAATCATCCTAAACATACTGCAACTTAAATTTAAAGCAGCTCATATAATGAAATTAATGTCAAGCACATGTGAGCCCTAGTTTATTTGCATAATTCATTACCCACATCCCACTGTCAGTTTAAATAAATTCCTTTATGCTCATAAGTGTTAATAATAGATTTTTTTAATATAATGAATGCTGTTATAATTTATGTTTATTTTATTCTTATATTATACATTCTTGTTCAGATAATACCATTAAATTTAAAGGATTTGTTGTGAAGGTAATGTTTACATGTTTACAGGGTTTACAATGTTTCATTTTATTTACATGTATTCTACATTATTTCTGAATGTAATAATAAATTGTCTTGTACACCAATGCAACCTGTTTTTTTATTATTATTATTTTACCAGGTGCGATGTATAGTCAGGTGTGACTTGTTTTCCAGAAAACATGGTCAACATTTTAATAACACAACAATACCTTTTCTGGCCTTTTCAATAGACTTCAGCTTTTCTTTGGCTTGATAGACAGCAGTGGCCTGATGATGAATGGAAAAACATAATTATTTCGAGTTTAACAAACTGATTTATAAATACAGTTTAGGTGAGTCACACTTTATTTTAAAGGTGTCCTAGTTAATAACACAAATTTATTACAGGGTTAGGTCTAGGGTTAGTAGCTTGTAATTATGCATATTTTACTGTAATGCCTATAGCAAATACATATGACAATGTTAACACTTGATTTTAAAGTGTCCTTATGATACAAATATTGTGAATTCAAAGCAATCAAAATTCATTTGTGCATAATGTTCTTTGTCATTTTTGTAATATCAAGTAACCAATTATTTTTCTCAAAGTACCTCAAATCAAGTTAAAAACAACACAGTAAGCAATTGTTAATACTGGAAAAGAAAGTAATATTAACAATATTGTAATTCAAACACTAAATTATTCTTTAATAATTTATTTTAAAGCTGCACAAAAAGTGTTAACTTGTAATATGATGAAGTATGTTGTTTGTAGCTGAGCATTACCAAAATAAATGTGTATTGGTTCATGTCAGTTACCAGTATATGCTCGGCCTCTTTGAGTTGTTTCTGGAGCTGCTGGATATCGCTGTCTCTCTTCTCAACTTCCTTCTCCAGCGCCTGCATCTCCTGGTGCACTTTGCCCTGCTCCACCGCCGTCTGCATGAGCTCCTGGAACTCTTTATCTCTCTGCACTAAAAGGTCCAGTATCTGCTCACAGAACCAGCATCCGGTCAATTAATGCATTACACTGCCATCTAACAGTCCAGCAAACATATATCAAATCACAATATAATATCAATACTAACACTGACTCCAATTAAATAGAAAATGCAAAATGTTTTAGCATTTTTCTCAGTCTTCTTGAGATTTCACTGTTGTCTCAATCACAAATTGAATAACTTGTTTGTACTTGTGTGTGTAAACAGTGTCTCTCACCTCTGTGTCCTCTCCCGGCTGGGGCAGTTTCTGTGTCCTGGACAGCGCCAGCATCTCTATCAACTCTCTGCAACACAAACCAGAAAATAAATTTAAAAAATATATAGATATATATGATGTGAATAGTAGTAATGTAACGTTAAAACTATATGTATTAATAGTTGTGTATTAACAGTAGGCTCGAGTGAACAAATGAACAAATGATTTATTTATTCGACCCAAATCCAGCAAATGTTAGCACAAAATCACAGGAAATTTTATGAATGAACCAGCAGTTTAATATGTAGTGTATTTCCGTTTTGTATCAGCTAAAAAAGCACACAGAAACGACATCAAAGTTATTTTCATCTAAATATACAGAATATATGAAGCCAAACCTGGATAAAACTTCAATATCATCCAGAGTGGATAAAAGCTTTTCTTTCGTGGGTTTCTCTGCCGCCGCCATGACTGTTTCTCCTCTATTGCGCATGCGTGGAAATAAAAACGCGGACGCTGAAGTCAGACAGTGACGCCTGTTGGCTGAAGGACCACAACATATACAGTCGCTCTCAATAAAATATTATCGGTAGTGTTCATATACACAGTTCTTGTAAAACTGCGGGGTAACAGAGTAAACGACGAAGTTTACGGCAATACCTATCACTTATAGTGTTGGGGTGATTGGGACAGTTTTTGAAATTCCGCCTTGTGCAAGGTTTCTTGACAAACATCAGCCCAACACATTATATCAGGGTTGCCAAGTCGGGTTGCCAACTCTCAAGCATTTGGCGTGAGACACAAGCTTTCAGGCTCTGTCTCACGCTCTCACTCTGCCCATCTAAATCTCACGCCAAATTAGCAACCCTGCTTGCGATTGTAAACAAAGTCAGCTTTCAAATGCTGTATGTTTTAATACTAAAGTAAAACGATAAATACCGTTTTGGCTCACTTAATGTGATGTAAATCGTAAAATGTAGCGCCTTTTTTACGCCAGAGCCATTGTAAAACAGAGCTGCGACAAGCTTTGATCTCGCCGGCGTCGCCGCCACGTGGTCACGTGATTCACGGAGCTCCGCAAACAAACCAGCGTTGACAGTATATTTGAATGTGTTTAAGTAGGATAGAGAAGACAGCACAAAAAATCCATGGTTACTATAGTTAAACCA
Source organism: Labeo rohita (assembly GCF_022985175.1). Taxonomy (NCBI): domain Eukaryota; kingdom Metazoa; phylum Chordata; class Actinopteri; order Cypriniformes; family Cyprinidae; genus Labeo; species Labeo rohita. Next base: position 17,267,387 of record NC_066877.1, read on the forward strand.
TGGTAACCACAAATTAACCATGGTCCTGCTACACTAACCATAGTTTAAACATGGTATTTGTAGTAAAACTATGGTTATACAAATGGTAATCAATGCACCAAAAAACATGGTTACTACACTTTTACTATAATAAAACCATGTTTTAATTTTCATAAGGGTTACCCTCAGGTATTGCTTACTTTGAATGTGACCATGCATGTTCTATATTTTAGTTCAATAATATTTATTTAATATTTTATGCATATATATAATTTCTATTACGTATATTACAATTAGTGTAGTATTTAAGGTTAAATAGAGAAAAGGGTTTTAAATTCCAATGCAAAGAAGCAAATTAGAGTCATTTTGTGGTCAGAAAACAAAAAAGAAAAAAAGAAAAAAAACATTTATTTGTAATGCCATGGTTTACCCACTAGGTACCTGTATGGCTCTTTACTAAATATACATGTATCTAGAATATTGCAGGTTATACCTGCTTACTTATTTTTAAGTTTTTTATTTGAATAAATATTTAGAAATGATTAAACACTATATTTTTAAATGTGAAATTTAAAAAGTTACTAACTTACATCCTTTTTTAATAAAACACAATGAATGCAAGCAAATACTGAATTTAAACCAAGCGTAAAATGGTGCTAAAAAGGCATTCGGCTGCATTTTTATCCCCTTATATGTACAGTATATACACATAAATAGATATGGGATCGAGATTGCCACCCCTCCCCCCAACCCAACCCCCCACTCAAAAAAAAAAAAAAATCTCACTCCAAGCTGAACTTAAAAGTTGGCAACCCTGTTATATAATTCTGTAATATGGAAGATGTTAGCTACCCATCTGAGGTGGAAACAATGCTATATTAGAATGAAAGGAGGTGTGGCATAGCCTACACTTTTCTGTAAACTGAGGCCAGAATTTTTTTTGTAATATTTGGGTGATTGGGACACAAGGTTTGGGTGATCGGGACAGCACATTTTTTCATTGATTTAGGGTAGTGTAAGAATATTTACTGTATTGCACAAGTTGTTTATACTTTAATATAAATGTATATGCAATATTTTCTTTTCTGTTCATCATTATTAAGTGCCCATGTTTATTTCTGTTCAACTTTATTTCTCAGTTCATAAATCTATCCAAAATTCACACAATACAGCACATGTAACTGAGGTAAAAGAAGGCCTGAAGTCTGAAAGTCATTGAAAACATTTAGAAATCAAATAGACAAGAAAAAAAAAAAAAAAAGCTTAAGGTCTAAAAAAAAAAAGAAAAGCGGGTGGCCCCATCACCAATTAACAAACACATTTAACCTGCACAAACCTTTAACAGAATCATGAATATGGTTTATTACTAAAAAAAAAAAAAAAAAAAAAAAAAAGTTTATCTATGATGCTTCTATTTTCAAAACGATTCTATTTTTTAATTTTACAAAAATCTATAATCTTTAAAATCTTTTAAAATCCAGCTAGTTCATGAATATTTTTGTGGTTGATTAGGGCTTGCACAAATAAAAAGAATGGAAACCATTGATTTAGGTTATAAACAGCATATACAATGGTTCTCTATTACAAGGTCAATCATTTTCTTAATTAGAAAAGCCTTTAAGCACTGTCCCAATCGCCCAAAACTATCCAAAATAAAAACAACCTAATTCGGAAAATAAAAACATGATATTAACAATTTTTTTACTGATTTTGTAGAAGTAGTGAATCATATTTATGTTTCCATCAAAACTTGTATAATATAGTAGCTATGACATTTTTAGTACCTTATTATGAAAACTAGCAAAAGCTTATGTCATTTTCCTCTGTTCATGCTTTTTATGGTCAACTTCCTGTTTGATGCATGCCCCACCCACCTACAAAATGTTACACCAATGAGGGCATCCCATTTTAATTATGTGGTCTTACACCTAGGGCTCAGCAAAAAAAGTTTTTATTTTCCCTCATTAGGTGAGAAAATAAATTCTGTATAGTTACACTGTTTCATTTTACCTTTACATTTTACCTTTACCTTTACCTTTACATTTCACCCTTAATTTACCCTATTTCAGTTACAAAATGTAACTGCAATCTGTTACAGTTACTGAGAAAAAATAAAAAATGTAAATACTGAAACTTATGAAAACGTTAACGATTCTAAAGGGAGTTATCTGAATACTTCTTTAATAAATATTTACTATTGCTTGTTATGTTTTTAAATCTGTATTTTGACCTCAGAAGTAAAAAAAAAAAGGGTGCTACAGTCTGATATTGTGATTCAAGTGATGAAAGATTTTGAAAGTTGGTTTGATAGCTTCTGCTGTCCTCAAAAAAATCAATAAACGACTAAATGCAAATTTAGAAAAGTAATCAAAAAGTAATCCAATGTCATCAGTTACATTACTTTACTATGTATTACATTTTAAATGAGGTAACTTGTAATGTGTAACCCATTACATTTCCAAAGTAACCTTCCCAACACTGTTTGGCACTCAGCACTGGGAGGATCAGCCAATATACACTACTGTTCAAAAGTTTGGGGTCAGTACATTTTTATTGTTTCTTTTTTAATACTTTTATTCACCAAGGATGTATTAAGTTAATAATTAAAAGTTTATTAAAAGTTAATAATAAATAATTTACATTGTTATAAAATATTTATATTTTGAATAAACACTGTACTTTTTAAACTTGTTATTCATGAAAGAATCCTGAAAAAAAAAATCACAGGTTCCAAAAAATATTTGGCAGCACAACTGTTGATATTATCCAACATTGATCATTCTAATAATAAATCCGCATATTAGAATGATTTCTGTTAAAGGGATAGTTCGCCTATTTAAGACATGAAGTTGTATGCAATCCTTACCAGCACTATAGTGTATACACACTGACCCACTCTGTGATCACCTCCCTGGTCAGAGTTCTGGCCGCTGGAAGTTTTTCAAGAAAGTAGTCCCGGTTAGTTTCCGGGGCCTCAAAACTGTGTGTTTTTATGTGAAAAAAGTATATGCGTTTCAAAGCTTGATTAATTTACATCACAAAAAACACTCCAGACAAAATTCATACCTCAGTTTTAATCTGCACTATGTTCTTTCCATTACCGTCAATCCGCGCTGCTGTCAACGTCAACAGTGCGCACGTTCCGATCAGCTGTTCCATAGTGTTTACACACTCGAATGACAACGACGTAAAAAGTAGAAAATTAACAATGGTGCGAACTTGTAAATTCCCAGGTTGTGACCACAAGAATGTGCCGGGATCACCGTTCAGATTCCATCGTTTTTCTGTTTCGGATATGGCTATGAGACAGCTTTGGCTGGTTGCCATCGGCTATTCTGCGGGAGCTAAAATATCCAGCATCAAGGATTTTCGTGTGTGCAGTGCTCACTTCAGCGAAGACGATTACATCCCCAACCAAGGAGGAAAAAGCAAAAAAACGGATTTTAAAGAGTTCTGCTGTACCAGTACCATGGGTAAGCTCTATTTACTAACTTTATGTCGCATACAACAGGTTTATTTTGAAGCTAACGTCAGTTTTTAGGCTACACTGAGAATATGCTAACCGGGGCAATGATAGCATCGACAACAATCGACTGTCTATGTGGTGAGAAAATCGGCAAATGTCTTTACTGATGAATTAAGTTGAATCTATATAACACAACAAAATATGATGCTTCGCTATTGCTGTTATTGTCTGTAACTATGCGGAACCTGTGTCGGTATCATCGTGTTTATAAGTGAAAATCTTTAAAATCCATTTTTTGCTTTTTCCTCCTTGGTTGGGGATGTAATCGTCTTCGCTGAAGTGAGCACTGCACACACGAAAATCCTTGATGCTGGATATTTTAGCTCCCGCAGAATAGCCGATGGCAACCAGCCAAAGCTGTCTCATAGCCATATCCGAAACAGAAAAACGATGGAATCTGAACGGTGATCCCGGCACATTCTTGTGGTCACAACCTGGGAATTTACAAGTTCGCACCATTGTTAATTTTCTACTTTTTACGTCGTTGTCATTCGAGTGTGTAAACACTATGGAACAGCTGATCGGAACGTGCGCACTGTTGACGTTGACAGCAGCGCGGATTGACGGTAATGGAAAGAACATAGTGCAGATTAAAACTGAGGTATGAATTTTGTCTGGAGTGTTTTTTGTGATGTAAATTAATCAAGCTTTGAAACGCATATACTTTTTTCACGTAAAAACACACAGTTTTGAGGCCCCGGAAACTAACCGGGACTACTTTCTTGAAAAACTTCCAGCGGCCAGAACTCTGACCAGGGAGGTGATCACAGAGTGGGTCAGTGTGTATACACTATAGTGCTGGTAAGGATTGCATACAACTTCATGTCTTAAATAGGCGAACTATCCCTTTAAGACTGGAGTAAAAGCTGATAAAAATTCAGCTTTTCATCACAGGAATAAATTCTATTTTAAAGTATGTTAAAATAAAAAACATTATTTTATATTGTAAAAAACATTTTGCAATATTACTGTTTCTTTCTATATTTTTAATCAAATAAATGCAGCCTTGATGAGCATAAGAGACTTCTTTAAAGACTATTACAAGTCTTACTGACCCCAAACTTTTGAACGGTAGTGTATATATATTTTTGATTGCTCGTTTATATTAATGTAGATTCTTTATAAAGATTTCCATTTTTATGTCATTTAAAAATCACTAAAATTAGCAAATTTTTACAGTACGTTTAAATTTCATGATAAGTCCTAGAAGATGCAAATGTTCCTACATTTGAATAAAAATCAATGGGTAATTTGAACATGTCAACAAATGTTGATGTTCCACAGAGATGTGTGATTCAGATATTAACTTTTTGTCAATAAGCAAAAATTCATTTTTGTCATCTTTAAGTAGCTAACATTTTTAATCTTGCTGTGAAGAATTAAATTAAACCCTAGCCATGGCAATCAGTAGTTACAAATACTGTTTAAAGCAGCAACAACAACTGGAAACAAATAGCTTTTTTGGCAGTTATATGTGACCCTGGACCACAAAACCAGTCATAGTGGTCAGTTTTTGGAATATGTCATCTGTAAGCTTAATAAATAGGATTATTTTGAGAAAATCCCCTTTAAAGTTGTCCATATGAAGTTCTAACGCATATTACTAATCAGAAATTAGATGAATTTACAGTAGGAAATTTACAAAATGTCTTCATGAAACATGATTTTTTTTGGCATAAAAGAAAAAATGATCATTTTGACCCATACAATGTATTTTTGCCTATTGCCACAGATATATGCGTGCTACTTATGACTGGTTTTGTGGTCCAGGATCACTTATCTTGTAGTTCCTCAACCTTCTCAATACAAGGCGCCACACTGGCAGACGCTATTCAGTGCTTATTGTTGTTTTTGGCTTTTTTTCAAAGTTGTTTTATCATATCAAATCATGCTGCTGAGTCACCTATGGTAAGGCCTCCTAGTGGGTCACAGAACCCTGTGAAAACCCAGGCTTCGTTAAAAGAAGTGCTTGCCACAGTGGTACTTTCCAAGTGTTGTAGTTGATTTTCAAGTAGTTGTCACTAGAGGCAGTGAGAGCTGTATATGTTCTGATCTGTCATGTGCGTCACACACAGACATCGCTGCTGATCAGGAAATTGAACGCTTTCATTTTGCTCTGTCTATTCTTTCTCGATCTCGCGGAAATAACAACTTACAGCAACTTTTAAGTATGGTTAAAGTTGCCTTTAACAAGGCTCTGGCCGTAAAGGATCCAAAGAAGGAAAGTCTCATCACTGGTGTACAGGTACTGTACTTACTAACAAATCTTGCTGTATATTTACTTCTTTTGAATTGCGTAACCGCATTTTAGGATTGTTGCGTTATATTATGTCGCAATTAAGCCTTTTAATCGAAAAGTCCAGTTATATGTTCACATTGTTCTTATATTATCTTTAGAGAAGTATAATAAGTATCTAAAAATGCAGAAGTAAATGTGTTTCTTTGTTCACGTTTGCGCATTAAACTTTCATCAGGTTGAGTTAAAGTGTTATAAAATGGCTGACGGCCCAAACTTTGTCAAACACGGTTAATCACTCTTGTAATCACTAATACCCTGGTAAAATGTACCGCGGTTCATTTCACCTCATTAGTTTAATAATAACTTCAACTACCTGCCCTTTTTATATAAAGAGTTGTCTTAGTCCTCAAAGTAAAAAGTTTTTCTTTTTTAATTCAGTATTTATGTATATTTTCCTTTTTATCTTTAAATAATATTTGATGTATTTAATTTTCAGTTTTTTTTTTTTTTTTTTTTTTTTGGTGTATTTAGTGTATGTTTTGATAATCAAATTTTAAGTAATTTACACAAGCCTCTATGAGATGTTTTTATTTTTTTGATGGTTACTAAAACCAAGTTCACAGAGTTTAAGTCAGGTAAAAATAATTGTAGTTAGTTACTATGATATTTTGACAGAAACCTTGTTTGCCATTGTGTATTTTGTAAGTGTAATAAAATGTTAATAAACGTATAATTTCCTGGTATTGTTGGGTGTGAGACTGCCTGAACAGACTGTCCCGAGTTGCCTGTGTGTGCGCGCGCGTGTTTGTTGGCAGCTGACAAAGCCTATTGTTGCCTCACTGACACTTATTATATCTGAAAGCTGATTAAAAAAATCTTTGTCAGCTCGCACTTTTTTTTTTTTAATTTAAAAAAAATAAAAATACTTGTGATATATGATATTTGCATTCTGTAATACAAACATATAATACACACAGTAATAATTATTAATAATAATATAATATTAGGCCATACTAGTCAAAATGACCAAATCAAGGATAGATTATGTGCAAGTGGTGCTGGAACAGTAGGTGTGTTCCAGTTGACCTGTGAAGTGGACATAACCATTTTGTGTATGTGTGTGTTTTGTGAGATGGAAGCAGTACATATGATTGTGTTTCTCTGAATAGTATTCTTCCAGACATAATTTAGAAGTGTTTCTCACAACACACTTTAGAAATGCTTTGCACTCACTTAGAGGAGACTTCACTGTTATATATGTGAGTGCTTTTCATGGGTTGTGAAAGACAGACGGGTTGAGACTTGTTTAATATGTGCGCTCTCAAACATGTTTATGATACAAGCAACTTCTGCATAAGGAGTCAGAACTGCAAGTGAAGAATACAAAAGTTAGACCTCAACTTAAGCTTGAAACTAAAAGCTGTTCTACTGCTTGTCTTGATTGTTATTGTTCATTTCCCTGCTGTATGTCAACTGGAGTGTCATTGAGCTAAAAACAGAAAGAAAGAAAAAGAAAGAAACCGAAATGCAAAATACACACATATAGCATACGTAAATATAGTAAAAAATGTATCTGATTTTACTGTGGAACAAGGAAATGCCTGATTCATGAAGCATTCAAGAAGACTCTCAACTGTAATTTCTGGTCAAGGCCGTCCAACATTTGCCTACGTATATTCAATAAAGGACTGTGTGGTTACATCCATAAGAGAATGTGCAAAAACAAAAGAGAACTGACTACAGGATATTAAACTAGGATAAGCTACTTTGATTAAAAAAGTAGAGCAACATGAAACAAGGAGGTCTGAATGCATTTCTGCCTTCTGCATTATACATGTTATCTGTGTCTCTTTTTATAATTCTGATAGTCACATAAATTCCCCTTCTGCTATTCAAAACGAAACTGCTAGATGAACTTTCTCTTTCAATTCATGGTTGTGCTTATTGTTTAAATAAAAACGCACTTACGTAGTTTACAATTTATAGGTTTTTCCTCTTCGTGACTTTTTGCAGAAGTTGCTGACTCTAAATTGTTTTAACGCCTCTTGACTTGAAACCAGAAGAGATGCAGTGTGAATCTCACTTTTTTTGTTTGGTTTGTCTCATAATTGGCATTTGCCATCATTTCTGTTTAAAATAGGCTCTGAATAGACTTTAGGTTCATTTGTGGTGTGTCTTGTGGCAGATGATATCTGCGTTCTGTGAGCTGCGTGTGAATGTCTACAGGGACACGACTGAAGGTCGGGTCAGGCTGCGCAGAGAGAGGCCTTGTTGTGTACTGTCTACTATACGTAGTGCTTAAAATCAGGCATTCATTTGAACAATGAAAATTCATCTCTATCAATAATATTCATATCTTTTCCTTAAGTATTTTAAAACTACTCTTTATAACTTGGATAGACCACTTTAATTCTCACGTGGACCTGTTCTTGTTTTAAGCCTTGTTTCATTCAAAACACAGTAAAACAGTAATTTGTAAAATAATATTTATAATTTAAATACATTTTTTATTGTATAAATTTTAAAATGTAGATGTAAAATGTTCAGATGATCATTTTTGATCATCAATAAACATTTCTTGTTATTATCACTGTTAAAAACAATTTTTTTAAGATTCCTTAATGAATAGGAAGTTGAAACAGAAATCTTTTGTAACACTATAAATGTCTTTACTGTCACTTTTAATCAGTTTAGTGCATTATTGCTGAATAAAAGTATATATTTTTTCAAACAGTAGTGTGTGCATATATATAGGTATAGATATAAGTAAGTAATTGTTCAAATGTAATGTTGTAACCGTCTTTTGTCTGTGTGATTGTGTCTGTGTCCTGTAGGATGCTGAAGCAGCGGTGTTGGTGCGTCCGCAGTCTAAATTGTGGTGCTGGTGCTTCTGTCTGGGATTGGCTCTCGTTCTCTCAGGCATAGTGGTGGGTGGAGCCTACCTGTACAGATACTATGTGCTTGAGGTAAGATAACTGACGTAACCATAGTGAAATCAAAAACAAACATCATAACATCTAACATGTGTCATCTTGCACTGATGTCTATCTTAATTTTGATTCCTTTCTATAACATTTATTTCATAATCAGACTAAGCCTTGAAGCAGTGTTTCATGAAACAGTAATTTTCAGCTGATGGCTTGGGTTGTGTCCCAGAATTGGGTCACAGGTTTACTCTGAAATGCAAACGCAACTAAGCATATAATCGAGCATAGACAGCAAATGTTACAGAATGTAGACTCAAAAACAGATACATGGAATTAACGAGGTGATTACTACAGCGCAAAGCAAATTGGCAATCAAGGTGGAGATTGCGGTTCAGATATATAATCAAGGGAGAGAGTAAAGTTGATAACATAACTTTCCTTTGCTACAGTTGCAGGAGAATGGCAGAGCGGATGAAAGAAAGGATGCAGACACTTCTTTGCAATCGGTGAGTATAAAGGTAATCCCTTTCCACAGCTTTGTAGACAGAGTTTGTACACACTGTAGACACGAAGAAAGGGAGGAAACGCTGGAGACAATCGCTAGAGGTAATTGCTGGAGTTTAGGGAGTCAGGTAAGTAGTCCACTTCGTGCAAACGAGACCGGACAATGAGGTGAGACGAGGTGTGCGTGTTTGTAGCAGTCCTAATGAGAGAGCTGGGTGAGTAGCAGGTGGGTGAATCCGAAAAACTAGGCAGCTGACTTGCTGCCTCGCTGCCTTATGAGGCAATGCAGGCAGCATTTTTGCATAAAGGCACCTCATGAAACTGATTTCAGACAGGCTTCTGAGGCAGCGTAATGGTTTAATGATCTACAAGAAGATAGGAGGAGTTTTGGTGATAAGTAAACGAATATTTAAATAATATAATGCTGATTTCTTACTAGAAATAACATCAAAAGTGCAAAAAGTTAGTCAGAAATATACATTTACACACAAACTGACAACCAAACGCAACTTTCAGATACCATCTATATTTATTAGCTCAACTATGACGGAATGGAACGCACAGAATTGTGGGATATTAAAGGCAGCGAAAGGATACATCTATGATGCCTTTAAAAATCAGTCAGTTGAATGTGTCTCAGGAGGCAGGAAGTGAAGCTAACTTTGTAGCCTTCCTACCTTGGAATACGTCCTCCGAAGGCAGCATTTTTCAGTTTTCAGATGCAGGCGGTGTGTGATCAGAATTCTAGTGAGGGTGAGCTCTGTGATTGGCTGATGTTGGAGCCAGGCAATTTGGTGACAGTACCCCCCTCTCGTGAGGGCCAAGGATCCCAACGTCGTGATGGTTGACCTCTTCCTTGAGACAAAGGACAATCAGGATGAGAGCCGTGGAAGGCTGTGAGCAGGGCTAGATTAAGGATATCATCTCTGAGGACCCAATTGTGTTCCTCTGGGCCATAACCTTCCCAGTTGACCAGATAGTCCAGGATCTCTCTCACTGTGTACCCAGTTCCATCTTCCAGGATTTGCTGGGCCAGGCTCTGTGGATACAGAAAAAGAGGGTGATATGGTTTAAGGAGTGACGCATGGAATGTTAAATGGATTCTGTAGTGTGCAGAAGGTGCAGCTGATAAGTGGCAAGGTTGATCTCCATCGGCTGATGGTGAAGTGGCCAGTATATCTGGCAATAAGCTTCTTAAATGGTAGGCACATCCTGATGTCTCTGGTGGACACCCAAACATTCTCTCCAGACTGGAAAGTTCTGTTGGCGTCGCACTGCCCGCTGAAGCTTGTAGTGAGCTGCGTCCCAGACCTTTTCACTCTCTTGGAAGCCAAAGTCGACAGATGGGACATCTAATGGTTCCCCGGACCATGGAAACAAAGGAGGCTGATAACCGAGCACGCACTGGAAGGAAGTGAGTCCAGCGGTAGGCTGATGAAGGGAGTTCTGAGCGTAGTCACCCCAGCCTAAGAGCTGGTTCCAAGAGTTCTGGTGGCCGTAGGAAAGGTCCAATCCCCTAGATCTTTCTCTCCATCTGCTCTTTCAACTGGGGCTGGTGTCTGGCTCACAGTCACACCTAGGAGGGTGAAGAAAACTTTCAACATCTTTGAAATAAACTGAGGACCCCAATCTGATACTATGTCCTCAGGAATCCTGAAGAACTTGAAGACATGATTGAAGAGGAGCTCTGCAGTTTCCATTGTGTTGGGAAACCCTATTAAGAGGAGGCAAGAGGGTGGATGAGTGGAGTGCGCTTTGTTCTGGGACACCCTTTTGGAACTGTTTCGGGTTCACTGGAAGAGGTGGTTAGTTCCTATGACCACTGGATGGGACTTCAGGTTCCTTTGTGAGCCTAAAGATGGGAGAGGGCATCCAATTTGACATTCTTGGTACCTGGACAATAGGAATTATAGACAGAGGACACTGGAAACACGAAGCTAGGGAAGACACGCTGGAGAATAATCGCTGGAGATCAGGAAGTCAGGTAAGTAGTCCACTTCGTACAAACCGGACAATGAGGTGAGACAAGGTGTGTGCGTTGTATCAGTCCTAATGAGTGAGTTGGATGAGTAGCAAGTGTGCGTTATCTAAATTTTGGTAAGGGTGAGCGCTGTGGTATTTGGTTGACGTTGGAGCCGTGGCAGCAAATACTTCATGACATATAAATTAAAAATCATCTGCCACTTGGTTGAAGCCTCACAAAATCCACAAAGTTATGTAAAATACAACCCAGAATGCATAGCAATTAGAAAGAGTCATTTTACATGTTGGCAACTTCCAAGAAACCAGTCAGTAGTATTACCATATGCAAAGACGTCTCTTCATAAAGTGAACGCACCTTGGGAAAAAGACACAAATATTCTTGAAGAAAAATGCAGAATTTCAGACAGCTGTACGCTAAGAAACAAGTTGATTTGCCTTTCAAAAAGTGTACATTTTGTTGGTTCCAAACTGCTCTTTAAAATGTTGTTGTCCATTTGTGTTAATGCTGTATGTATTTGTAACAAACAGGAGGATCAGGTGTTCGTCTGTGGGTTGAAGTACTTTGAGGAAGACTATGAGTTTGATGAGGAGGTGGAGGTGGAGATTGATTCACCGCTGAGGCTGATTGAAGAGAATGTGAGCTTCTTCGAAGATGATGAGGTGGAGCTCATCAAAGTACCAGTCCCTGAGTTCAAAGATGGCGATCCAGCTGGCATCCTGCATGACTTCACCATGGTACAAAAATACACAGACACACACAAACACACAGTGTTTATCCATAACCACCACAGACATATTATCAATCACCTGACATATTATCAGTCACGCTGCTGTATTTGTATCCATTATAAATATAGAATTTTCAGTTTCTGAGATTGTAGGTTGCAAAAAGAATATTCGTGAGTTTCTTGTTTTGTGTTAAAGCAACTATGAACATATGTTATTATATTTGAAATATTATATTTGATTTATACATACTTCCTGGATCACAGAAACTGAATTTTCACAGAAATTTTTATTATAATTTTCTTATGTTTTAAAACGTACTCAAAAGGAGAACGGTTATTTTATATTGTAATTTTATTTTATATTCTTGCTGTATTTTTAGTTAAATAAATGCTCCTTTGGTGAGCATAAGAAACTTATTTCAAAAACCTCAAACTTTTGAACAGTTGTATGGTTATTGTATGCTTACATCAATAATTGTGATGTATTTATGTAATTATTATTCGTGTCACAAATAGTAATTACATAAATACATAATACAGATTGATTGTAAAACAACATAAAAAATTTGAAAAAAAAAAAAATCCCACAAAACCTTTATAGACTGACATATTTAGATTAGGGGTCCACCAATTATCGGCCTGGCCAATTATCGGCACCATTATTAAGCGTTTTTATGGTTATCGGTCATTTTCAAAACCGATTTGCCAATAAAATAATTTAAAAGAATTTAAGAAACGAGAGCCCTTGTTTTTCTTAATTTTAACATTAATTTTTATTCGGTTATCGGCCTATTAAATCTATAATAATCGGTATCAGCATTGACCCTGAAAACCACATATTGGTCGACCCCTATACTGAACAATCAAAAAATAATTCTTATATTTTTTTCATTTTTTTCCCCCCCTCTCAAACTTGAAAATTTTCATCTTACATTATAATACTAAAATACTTTTCTCGGTATTAAACAATCTGTGTGTTAGCAAGTGAATAACCCTGTGTGTCATTCTGTTCTCTCAGAAACTGACTGCTTATCTCGACCTGAATCTGGACAAATGCTACATCATCACCCTGAACACATCTGTCGTCATGCCGCCCAGAGATTTCCATGAGTTCCTGATCAACATTAAGGTAAAACAGCCACATTAATAACAGAAGATGCTGTGAATTTGTCAGTAAGTGGTTCTTGTGTTTGAGTGAATGTTTTTTTTTTACACAAAAATGCATTTCAGACATTAAGTTTATGCTTTCCGTGTGTGTTTTTCCAGGCAGGAATGTATCTTCCTCAGACGTACCTTATGCGAGAAGAGATGATGATTACAGAGAGGCTGGACAGCACCAGTGATCTGGGCTATTACATAAACAACCTGTGCAAAGACAAAGACACGTTCAGACTGCAGCGCAGAGACACCATTCTGGGTAAGTGAACACAAACAAATCATTTGATAAGACTTTGTTTACAGTAAATGGGTTACATCTTTCCACTATCGCAGTGCATCTTATTTTCAAATTTCAAGCATAAATATGTGCATAAGTGAAGGAAGCCACAGTATTTCCTCTCACGGTCACCGTATAAACAAGGTTTGAGGTTTTGTATACTTGAATGTGCTCCACTGCAGGTATGCAGAAACGTGAGGCTCTGAACTGCCACAAGATCCGCCATTTTGAAAACAAGTTTGTTGTGGAGACTTTGATCTGCGAGCCATGAAGAACGTGAGTCTCTGACGCAGAAGATCTTCAGCTCTTCCTTTTCTTTTGTGCCTGTCTGTTTTTTCATAGGCCTTTTTTCCACATATATTTTTTTTTATCTAAAATGTGAAATTGTCTTTTCTGCACAAAAGGGTGTATTTTGTTTGAGTGTTCATGTGATGTGTGTTTTATGCTATTTTATGAATATTAGACTAATAAAGGGACATATTGCACACAAGAACAAAAAGGGATTAACCATAGTGAAAAGAAGTCCAATCAGTTAAATAGAGTAGGCATTTTAATAATTAATAATTTATTCCCATGAGATTGATAAAAAAGTATGATTTTTTGCATCTTTATATAAACTGAGTGTTTCTGTTGTATTTAACGTTTGCAACATCTACTGTATTTCATCTTGATAATATTCAAACGTTTCAGCAAATTAGTGTAATCTGGATCACAATGTTGCAGTGTCACAGTGCATAATGTTACAATTTGAGGTTTTCCTGAATTTACTTTTCATTTGGACATATAAATATTGTTTTAAATAAGATGATTAACCATACAAACAGAACACTTTCTTTAAAATGACTACAAATTACTTTTTGTTCTTTGCTAATTTGTACATAAGCTAAAATGAGATCATATCTTTACACTTTTCTGTCTTTAGACATAAGCTCTTGAATTCTGTATAAGAAACAAAAAATAAACAGAAAAATCCAAAAAAAAAAAAGTTTGTCATGTTTGTGTTATTTTTGCTAGGTTTGTCAGTACACACTGATATTTAAATGTTTATTTTTAATCAAAAGTATTCACTGTACTCAACAGTGACATTAAAGATGTACAATGTTACAAATTATTTCTATTTCAAATAAATGCTGTTCTTCTGAACTTTTTATTTTTTAAATCATGGTTTCAAAAAAAACAAAAACAAAACTATGGAACTGATTTAAACATTGATAGTAATAAGTAATGTTTCTTGAGCATTGAATTAGTATATTGGAATAATTTCTGAAGGATCATGTGATGCTGAAGACTCGAACGGCTGCTGAAAATTCAGCTTTGCTAAATTTATCTATTAATTTACTATTTTTAAATGTAGCCTTAATAGTCTTTTTAAAAATATTCAAGTCAAAAAATAGTCACTATAAATGTAAAGCGATGTCCTCATCAAATATCCTTCAAATTCTGTTCCTGTTTGCTCAGATATTCATTGTTTACATCATTAATTGAAAGTTGAAATATTTTATCTTATCCCAGCTTATATGCATTATACAGAGATAAATAAGTAATTTGTAGGTTTATTCCGCTGAATTATGAGTATGAGAAAGATCGATCGAAATGCGTCAGCGCTGTGCAGAATGATCGTACTTTGATATCACATACGCCGATCATTCTGCGCAGTGCTGACGCATCTTGAAAGAGCCTAAAGTCATTTTCAGGTGATTTCAGATTTTCACCAGGTACCGCTCATGTGATTGGCTTAAAAACCAAAAACAGCAGGAAGCAGGTCGCATACTTCTGGGAAACCTGCTAACCACTGCCAAACTAGCAGCTTCCTGCTGGCAAGAGTGCTTTAAGAGCTCATTTGCTCCCTCTGGTGGTTAAAACCCATTCTTGCATTGTTAAATTACAAATTAAATCCTAAAAAGATGCGTCATGTCCACACTATTGGGCAGGTCGGACTGTCAAGTGAAGTTCTTGAAGACGGCCTATAGGCTTATATACTTTTCCTAAACGTCGTAAGAATAAAACATGCATGTCTTAGTTATCATAACTGAAAACGAGTTATTTTACACAAACAAAATGAAAATGACTGGCAGCTGTGGTAGTAGATTCACTCATTTCATTAAAAAGGCCATTTGAAAAGGGGAAATTTATTTGAAGACACTGGACCGAGGATGTATAAATTTCAGCATTCATAAACAAGATGGCTGACAGTATTTGTGACCTGTAGAGTTTACGTTCAATACAACACCAGTCAGAGCCCCTGAACAGGTTAACCAGCAACGGCTAAAGACAAATGAAGGCTTCCGTCAGAAGAGCAGAAAGTAAATGCCAAATCGAACGTCTTCTGTTCGATTTCTCAAGGAGCGCCACATAAGCACATTCTGATGGAGGCCAATGGTCTCTAGAATCAACATACTATTCTTGGTAAGACAATGGGAGGAAAGCAAGAAAATAAACCAATTAAAAAAAGGTTGACATTTCAAGAGAGATCACCCCTTTTGAAAGTACACATCTGTGAAACCAAATTCAGCTTTCTCCTTCCTATAAAGAAAAAAAGCACAAAGCATGGTATACTAGCTATGTCTGCATTTTGTGGTCACAAAATTGGATTTATTTGTACGAGATACAAAAATGTAAACATTGCAAAATAAATAGTTAAAACAAGTGACGCAGGACCTATATTCATGCTCATGATCCCAACATGAACTGATGCACTTGTCTTGCTTGCATTTTCAAGTGCAAAAGCATGATGACACAAAAAAAAAAAAAAACAAAAAAAAAAAAATCTAGGATTCAAGTAACAGAAACGACAGACTAATGATACAAATATACTATTTTACAAGGTAGTGATAATTCCCAATTTTACAAAATGTACACTTATAATATTGACAAATTTCTCTTAATATTTTGATATGCTGTTATTGGGTATAAGTCCGTGTAGAAGCGCACAGCTCTCAGCACTGCAGTCTTTGTGTTTTTAGATGGGCTATGTGACCTCCATGGCGACTGTGGTCTCCGATAATCCATTGAGAGCCAGTCTCTCTGGTTCGTGATTCTCCCTGTAATAGCAATAAAACATACAATGTTTTTAATTATTATGATAAATTACAATTTTATTATAATTTTAATTGTAATTTTAATATTTTAATTAAATATATGCAGCTTTGGTGAACATAAGAAACTTCTTTCAAATGCATTAAAAAAAAAAAAAAAATTAGCAATCCCAAACTTGTGAACATTTTTAGTACATATTTAGTACATATTTTATTCTAAACAAAAATTATATTTAGATATTTAAATCTATTTCCCACCAACCCGCCTATAAATAATAAAAATAAAATAAAAATGAAAAAAAAAAAAAAAAAAATTACATTTAATTAAAAAAAAAGAAAAGAAAAAAAAGCAGTTTTAAAAATTAAATTAAATGTTAAGAAAAAAATAAAATAAAATAATAATAATAATAATAATAATAATAATAATAATAAAAAAATAAATTACAAAAAAAAAAAAAGTAAAATAAAGTGAAGTGCTGTGTGAGGGTTCAGACCTGGCAATGTCGATGGCACTAGTGGGGGTGACTTTGGGTACCCGGTCCAGACTGCTAGCAACACTGGCCAACTTTAAGGCTGAGGGTGAAGGGGCACACAGGCGTGCACTGTGGTGCGTGTGGGCAGGAGACACAGCGCTCACGGTGCTCAGGTGCCCGTGGCCGTGAGGCAGAGACTGAGGGACGGGCAGCTGTGGGTTCGATGCGTTTGTCATCCGTACTAAAGAGCCTGACTCACCACCTCCACTCCGGTTCAATTTGGCTTGTCTAAAGCTTCCTGCAGGAGACAGAAGAATCATGTCAATAATAAATTTAAGCAATCAAACATGTGACCCTGGACCACAAAACCAGTCTTAAGTAGCACGGGTATATTAGTAGCTGGCTAAAAATGGCTAAAAATACATTGTATGGGTATAAATTATTTATTTTTCTTTGCTAAAAATTATCAGAATATTAAGTAAAGATGTTCCATGTAGATATTTAGTACATTTCCTACCGTAAATATATCAAAACTCAATTTTTGATTAGTAATATGCATTGCTAAGAACTTCATTGGGACAACTTTAAAGATGATTTTCTCAATATTTTGATTCTTTTGCACCCTCAGATTTCAGATTTTCTAAATAGCTGTATCTCAGCCAAATATTGTCCTATCCTATCAAAACATACATCGATGGAAAGCTTATTTATTCAGATGAGGTATAAATCTAAATTTCAAAACAATTCACCCTTATGACTAGTCTTGTAGTCCAGGCTCACATATGCTCAGTTTCTTTAAATTAACCACCAAACAAAGAGTTTGATAAGTCTCCAAATAAATTTAGGCCTCCTTAACAGTTCTGCTATTACTACATCCTGTTTTCATAGTATAGTTTTAGAACTCAAATCCTTCTTGTTAGTCTAAAAACAGCTTATATTGAAGCCAATCTGCCAAAATGACAGGTTGTGGAATGTGCCACTTTACGAAGTAACAGTGTTACTGAACGCTGCCTCTGAAGATGATCAACACCTGCTTCTACATCACTGCCTGTTGCATGTAGTATAAATAACGAGAGAGGCAAACGCAGGTCTACGCAGAAACCAAACGATAAAGAAGCTCTAAAGACAACAAGAGGCTGTGCAGTGCCAAGTTGTGGAACAACAGTGTTAGTGTTGCCTTCCATCTGATCCCAACATTAGGAAAGAGTGGACGAACTTTTTAATGAATTTTTAATGAAGATCCAGACTTCGTCAGTAAGAACTTTTTTCACTTAATTTTAAAGCGGATCTGTTTACAAACAAGGCACAATTCGCCACAGGATTTTTAGAAAGAATAAAACTAAAAGACGATGCTGTGCCGGCTATATTGAATCTGACAGTAATGTCTCAACACACAAGTGTGAGTAATTGTTTTTATTATGTGGTCACTATTGTTTTGTCTGTTATTACAGATCGTTTGATATGTACTGAGTATTAATGCGTCCATCTATATCTAAGGATGTAGGCTGTCAAACACACACGACTGTTAACTAATCATAGCACTGAGCATTTACTTTTGAGTCTACTCAAACAGAGCATTTCAATGATGGGGGTCAAAACAAGGACAAAAAATTGCCTATTACTGCTTAATTATGATGTTTTTTATGTAAAAAACTTGACCTCAGAGAACAGTACAAAAAAAAAAAAAAAAAAAAAAAAAAAAGTTCATTACCCTTGACCAAAATATTCCAAAGAACTACTGAAACAGGTACATTTTCATGCAACGATTCTTTTATATTTCAACGATTCTGCTCAATTTCCTTTTCTTTCAGAAGTTGCACTTGCCTGAATTGGGAAGGACGCCATTGACACTAGCAATCTGGGGCCTGTTTTCATTGTTGGGAGTGTTGACCACAGCAGAGGCAGCAAAGTGAGCACTAGCTGAGTCCAGAGTCTTAGACATGCAGTCAGATGAGACCGTGATCTGTAAAAGAAATATTTTTTTTAAACAACTCAAACATTTTTAATAAATTAGTAATTACAGAACAGAATGCGAGTGAAGTTTAGCCCCATAATGCTAGTCGATTTTTGTGTGCATATACTCACAGGCAAGTGTGTGTGCAGTTCTGGTGCCGCCGAGTTCTGCTGGAGTTCTTGCTGCTGTAACTGTTTGTGCATCTGAACCAGCTGCTGCTGATGGGAGTGAAACTGCTCTTCTGTGAATCCACCTGCACGTGCAAAAACGTGGAGAGTAAATTGATGTTCTAGGGCAAGTTGTTCAAAAAGCTGAATCTGGATCAGAATGATCTGGATTTGGAAATCCCATGTTTTGTTATACAAGAGTAGGTAATCCATCTTATTTTTCCACTGTTTTTTTTAAAAGCAAAATTGGATTGGATCATAATGATCCAAACATACACGTTTTCAGATTACCAAATCTGGATTACTAGTGCTCTACAGAGCCCCTAAAACAGGGATGTCCAAACTCGGTCCTGGAGAGCCACTGTCCTCCTGAGTTCAGCTGCAACTTGCCTCAACACACCTGCCTGAAAGTTTCTAGTATGCCTAGTAAGACCTTGAATAACTGGTTCAGGTGTGTTTAATTGGAGTTGAAGCTCCTTCCAGGAGCAGCATTGAACACCCCTGCCCTAAAGGGAGATGGTGATGAGAAAAAAAAGAAAAAAAGAAAAAAATGAACTGGAAAAAAGAAAAAAATGCTTCTCTTTGGAATAAACTTTGCGTTCACTCACAAATAACTACTCTTAACTGGTGCATCTCTGATGATTGTGCCAATGTAGTTTACAAACAGTGATTTAAAAAAAAAAAAAAAAAAAAAACTACATTAAATATATTTTATTTTTTATACTGATGGCTGTTTGGGGATTATTTGATCACATTAATTAATAAAAGACTGGTATCCCAATCTTAGTAAAAAGTTTTGAATAACACAAGCTAATGATTTGATCCAGATCAAAGCCAAGAATGGATTTTGTGATCTAATCCAATTTCACAATCCTTTTTTTTCCTTTTGAATAACCCATTTTCAAAACTTGATCCAATCCAATAGCCGAAATCCCATTAGATTATTTTTGAACAACGTGCCCCTACAGATTTAAAAGGCTTTAAACTAGCAACTTCACTTTTTTCCCCGCTAGATGGCAGAACAGTAACTGTACTCAAGAAACCATGAACACTGACATTCAAAAGTTTCAAATAAGATTTACTTTGAAGAAAATTTAACTCTTTCTCAGGAAGGATGGATTAAATTGATCAAAAGGGATAGTAAAGACACAAAGTTTTATTTTAAATAAAATGTTATTCTTAGCTCTCTGTCCATCAATTAATCATGAGGGGAAAAAATGACAGGAATATCAAGCAACAAGGTTTTTTTTTTTTACATAAATAATAATTTAAGAAATGTTTCTGGAGCACATGTATTAGAATGTATCAGAATAATTTCTGAGGAGTCATTTGACACTGAAGACTAGAGTAATAATTGCTGAAAATTCAGCTGTCATCACAAGAATTATACTTAATTTATAAAAATAAAAAGCATATTTCAATTTGTAATAATATTTCACAGTATTACTGGTTTTACTGTATTTTTAATCAAATAAATGCAG
Organism: Labeo rohita; assembly: GCF_022985175.1. NCBI lineage: Eukaryota > Metazoa > Chordata > Actinopteri > Cypriniformes > Cyprinidae > Labeo > Labeo rohita. Next base: position 17,287,818 of record NC_066877.1, read on the forward strand.
CCTTGGTAATCTTAAAAGGTTTAAGATAAAAAAAAAAAGAATAAATAAGATAAATAAATAAACATGTTATTGATCCCAGACTTTTGAAAGGTAGTGTACATGTGTAATAACAATCAACACTCAGCTTTTTAATGTAAAGATGTGCAGCGTTGTTTGTTAAATGACAACATGCTCCAAGAATTATGTTGTGGCTCATCTCTTAAACACTTTTTTTTTTTGTTTGTTTTCCCAGATTAATTACATCGTAATACTTTTACTTTAAGTAAAATATACGCATAACACAAAAAACCACTAGGATCCTTAACAGGCTTCGTATTTATCATCATCATATTTAGCCTTACTAAATAATCTACTGTTATATTGTGCACATAAGCTGACATTGTGTTTGTTGAAATATTAATTTTCAGGAAAACTATTTACATAAATACATTGACACTACAGGACACAACTGAATGTATTAAAGTAATGTTGCTGCATTACCGACAACAAAACTTTAAACGTGTGAGAAATAATTAAAATAAAATGGCCATATTAAAAATGACTGACAGGCTGGATTTGTTAAAAAACCCCTGGAATAAACTGATAGTTTAGCTGATTGACCTTCTGAACCCTGTGCAGCTCAGATGGCTCACCTGACACACTGCTAGAGAGAGGCGCTGCTCCACCTTTTTCCACCTGTGGAGTCCCTTTCTTGTCCTCACCCCTCGAGTTCTCCTGTAGCGGCCGTGGGCGGAAAAACTTCCACCTGCAGGCCTGGATGTCACTCAGGAGCTGAGTCAGTGAGCGCTGAGGGCTTGATTTGGAGTTCTGAGAGTTTGTGTTTGTGTGGACGGGGAGGTCAGGGACAATAGAGTCAGAGGAGGGATAAAACATGTCAGGATCCAGATGCCTGAGGGCACGGTCAAGATCTGATGAGGTGCGATCCAAAACAACCCTGATTGAATACAACAGAGTGTGCTTTTAAATATGTGGCACAATCATGAACATTTCAACTTTAATCTAGACTAAATTCTACTGAATTTTTACAAAAGACAAAAAGGGAAACTGTAACTAGAAGAGTGACGTACCTGCCACCTCTGCCCACCCTCCCGCGAGCCACTGCGATACAACGTCTGGGCACAGAGAGGGCGGTGAGACAGTTGCGCTGCCATAGCCGGTCCTGACCTGTCTGCTGCCGGTGAGGAGAGCAGCTCTGATCCACCAGCGGCTGAGGACACACACACCACGCATTTAACAATGGCAAAAGAAATGACCAAAATCATCACAGAGACAAATAATACGCTGCTCTGTCACTATGAAAGTGAGTATACCATAGTCTATGAGTGAATATATATTATATATATAACATGCATATATATATATATATATATATATATATATATGAAGGTTTGATTTAGCGACATGATGTTCACATGCACTAAAGCAAAGCAGAGGTACTGGCCATGTTCTTTATTTAAAAAAAAATAAATAAAAAATAAAAAAAAAACAGCCCTTCCTGTCTCATGACTCACAATGGAGAGTGTTCGTTACTGCGAAACAATTCAAAACATTCAAAACATTGATCTGATGCCATTAACATTCTCAACAGCGTGTGAATGTCTCAGTCTTAATGTTTTAGTAGAACAACATGCACTTGTATAAACAATACAAATAAAATACTTAAAAATAAGATTTTTTTCTTTTTCAGTACAGTTTACAGTGGGCCCACTAGGGGCCTCAGAAAAGTCAAAAGTTTTTGAACAGTAAGATTTTTAATGTTTTTTTTTTTTTTAAGAAGTCTATTCTGCTCACCAAGCCTTTATTTGATCCAAAATACAGGAAAAACGGTAAAATTTAGAAATATTTTTATTATTTAAAATAACTGTTTTCTGTTGAATGTATTTTAAAATGTAATTTATTCCTATGATTTCAAAGCTGAATTTTAAGCATCATTACTCTAATCACATGATCCTTCAGAAATCATTCTAATATTTGCTGCATTTATTATTATGATGATGTTGAAAACAGCCAAGTAGAATTTTTTCAGATTTATTTGATGAATAGAAAGTTCAGAAGAACAGCATTAGAAATCTTTTGTAACATTATAAAATGTCTTTATCATCACTTGCTAAATAAAAGTATTAATTTCTGTAATTTCTATAAAAAAATAAATAAATAAATAATAAAAAAAAATGTATTCAACTGTTTTAAATTGATGACGATAATAAGAAGCAGTCGAAGACGAAGAAATGTTTCTTGGACAGCAAATCAATATATTAGAATGATTTCTAAAGGATCATGTGACACTGAAGACTGGAGTAATGATGCTGAAAATTTTGCTTTGATCATACGAATAAATTTTATTCATTTTAAAATATATTCAAATAGAAAGCAGTTTTTTTTTTAAAAAGTAAAAATATTTGCTGTATTTTGGATACATATACATATATTCACATGCACACACGTATATATCCTTGAAGAACCTGGATCTACAGTTTTGGAAAACCTAATTTTAGAAATGAGATCTGGAGGTGTACAAAGAATTGTACATTTCACAAGTTATGCAAAGCTCTAAAATATTTGCTTATACAGAAACTGAGTTAAAAATATATTTTTTAAAAATCCTTACATAGTAAATCACAAACAACTAGAAGAGAGTGGGAGCCCTGAAAAACACTTAGAAGCTCCTAGAAGTTCTAGAATCCTAAAATGTAATTATTATTTTTTAGTCACAGAGACTATAGTAAAAGTGGCCATAGATTAAAATACGTTTTAAAAACAAAACTAGGACTAGACAGCATTCAAGTATTTTTGCGGACAGGTTGAGACCCACTGCTTTAAGTCATTTCAGGGAACCTTAAAAATCAAGGTAATTTTTCCATTTATATCACCCAGCTCTGACTGGCACAGTAGCAGCCTTCTTTTATGCTCTACAGCCAGCATTCATGTAAAATAGGAAACTCACAGCATGGTAACTACAGCCAGCTTTCCGTCTGAAGGCAAAGATTCCATCAGGATCATTCTCTTCATCCGGCTCCGAAGCTGGAGACTTCAGAGGAAAAGGAGAAACAAAAGACACAATTAATATCTTTTAAGTAAAACCTCCAAATATAACACAACTACATGAGCATGCATAGGCAAATCCTGTTTGTGTACTGACCAGTGGGTAATCCTCCTCTCCAGAGCTGTGGAAGTCATATTGTTTAATGTCTGCCTTGTTGATGATTTGCTGTCGCTCTGGCCGACCAGGCTGGCGAAAGGTATCAAGTTTGGGCCTCTTGTTGTACTTCTTATGGGAACGCACAAAGTCAAAGTGAGGCTCAGGTTTGACTGTGAAGGGGTGGAGGTGTTTGGGCACAGATTTGTGTGACTGAAAGAAAGAGAAAAAAGAAATAGGTTTAGAACAACCAGTGAGCACATTCAAGCTATTTCTTGCACGCAGATCTTTCCTTACCTTAATTTTGCTCTCTGTCTTGTGTCGGTTGCTCATGGGTAGGGATATGGGTGCAGGGTAAACGGCCTTCTCTGCCAAAGGTACAGTGACTTCATTCAGAACCTCTCCTGAGAAGTCTCCAATTTGATATCTAAAATATACAAAAACAAAAGGGTAAAAAAAAAAACAATTTGAGAGAGAGAGTCATCTTTCACACAGCAACCGTTCCAGCAATTAAGTAACACAAAACACAGTTTTATATATATATTATTATCATTATCATGTTGAAAACAGCTGACTAGAATTTTCAGGTTTCTTTGATGAACAGAAAGTTCAGAAAAACAGCATTTATCTGAACTAGAAATCATTTATAACATTATAAATGCCTTTATCATCACTTTTGACAATTTAAAGCATCCTTGCTAAATAAAACAATTAATTTTAGGGCTGTCAGACGATTAACAATACAAAATAAAAGTTTGAGTTTGCCTAATATGTGTGTGTGTACTGTGTGTAAATATGTATATATAAATACAAACACATTCATGTACATGTTTAAGACATATTTATGTATATTATTATGTACTTATAATAATTTTTATATCATTTATATTATATATAAATAAAAATATTTTGTACATAAATAACATACAATTTTTGTGTATTTATATATATGCATAATTACACATACATATATTAAGCAAACTCAGGTTTTTGTTTTGTATGTGATTAATCGTTTGACAGCCCTAATTAATTTCTATAATTTCTTTCCTAAAAAATACAAAGTACTGACTCAAAGGTTTTGAATAATATAGTGTGTAATGTTACAAAAGCTTATATTTCAGATAAATGCTGATCTTTGGATCTTTCTATTCATCAAAGAATCTTGAAAATAAGTACTCAACTGTTTTAAATATTGATAATAAAAGTAATAACAAAAAATGTTTCTTAAACAGCAAATCAGCATATTAGAATGATTTTTAAAGGACCATATGACTGGGGTAATGATGCTGAAAATTAAGCTTTGCTCACAGGAATAAATTATGTTTAAAATATTAAAATGGAAAATATATTTTAAACAGTAAAATATTTCAAAATGTTACTGTTTACTTTGGATCAAACACATGCAGGCTTGGTGAGCAGAAGAGACTTATTTAAAAAAAAAAAAAAGTCTCACTGTTCAAAAACTTTTGACTGGTAGTGTATATGACAACAGAAACCATCTCAAAGCAGCTTTTTAAAAGTAGCAACATTCACACACCTTTTCTCAAACACTTCCAGCGTCAGATGCAGCAGCTCTCGTTTGCTCTTTTCTCTCTTCTTGATCATCTCCAGGATGCTCATGGTTCGGCTGAACTCTCTCCTCAGCTTCAGCATCTTCTCATAAGATACCTCATCATTCTTGCGATTCTACAGAGAGAAAAAGACACCGAAAGATGGTTCAAGTAGGGACCAAGACTATATCCAACTCATTGTTCTATTGGGGGGAAAATGCATAAATTAAGAACAAAAACAAACATATATTGGGCACGGGTCACCCTCTTAATATTAGCTAGAAAAAACTACAACTGAATGCAGATGTCTTCAAATAGCTGATGTAAATAAAAATAATATTAGTAAAAATTAGATGCAACATAAGCAGGCCAGTTCGATGACCAAACATATGAATAATATTCCATTTGGAAAGTAAAAACAAAACTTGTCTGGATGCCCTCTAACAATACTGTTTGAGGCATGCATGACAAAACACAGAGCACATGCATACCTTCCTAGTCTGCATCTTCTCTGTGCGACGCCTGAAGGCCACGTAAGCATCGTTGTTAGTGGAGCCATCCCTCTTCTCCTGCTTGATCTGAGGGATGAGCGATGGGCCCCGGCAGTTCTTCCTCTTCCTTACCCAATAGTCATACACTGATTTTAACAGGTAATCATCTTCATTTAGCAGCAGCTTGGCCTCTTGAAGAGTGACCAACTACACAACAATTAATGAGAGAGAGAGAGAGAGAGAGAGAGAGAGAGAGAGAGAGCGAGAGACAGAGAGAGAGAGAGGAATATGTGTGAATAAAAGTGAAACATGAGATTAGAATTTTCAGAGCTGTAGAATTTTTAGATGGGTGTGCATCACAACTCAAAAATGGGTCTCGGAGATGCTAAATGCAAATAATAAGTATATAATTGAACATAGTTACATAAAATAAAAGGCTTATCTTTTTCAATAATAAGCACAGTTGTATAAGAGAGGAGAAAGCTCGTTCAATACATATTTTTTTAATTTCACAACACCATGTGTCACATCAAAATATTTAGGACCGAGATCATTAACAGATGATATTTAGAACCAAGATAATTTGTAACTTGTAAACGAAAGCTAAATCAGGTGCTGTGACACCCTCGTTATTGAAAATTATGAACAAAACGACGCAGGTACAAAAACATGACTATGGCACTACATAAGGACACTACATACTAGGTTTACATGCAGTTGCAGTGAGAATTATGGTCTGCTTTGACTAAAGTGTGCTTTCTGTAGCAAATTACTGTCTAATGAGATCATGAAACCAACAAAATTCAAATGACTTTCAGAAACACTCAAAGAATAAAGACTTTACATCATTACTTCTGCTATTGTTTATACATTTTTCAAAGGTCTGGTGTCAATATCGATATTTTTTCTTGAATGAACTATTTTATTCATCACTCAAATAAATGCTGTAGAGTCCCATGAAATCTGTTGTATTTTTTTTCCAAAATTCTCCCAAATTCTGTTTTTTTTTTCTGTTTTAAAAAAAACATGAACCATCAAAAACAATGTCTATGACTGCAACGATTACTCGATTCTGTTCGAATATTCGATTTAAATAAAAAACTTTGTTTGCATTTTTGCACGTGTCGAGTAATCAGCAAAATACCGGAAGTGGTGCATGCCACATATTAAACCCATTTAAAAGTCATAATAAAGCATAATATTATTAAGAATTCACAAACGCTACAATTCAATTAAATAAATGTATGTAACAGGGAATGCAATGTGCGCTATTTTATCAGATTTGTAAGGTAAATCATTTAGAAACCTACACAAAAACAGGAGTACATTAATATCTTTCTCAATATACTAACTGTTTATCGTGATTTATAAAAGTTTAAACTCGATGTTTACACATTGTGATGTCCACATATTCAAGAAATTAGCTTTTCTATCATAAAGAAATGGGCATATATTAAAGATTAAGTGGACATTTGAATTAAATGTTGAGTTAAGACAGATTAGCTCTATTGTTTGTAATACACTATGTATTTTAAAAGTTTTGTTCAATTAAACCATGATTACTCGCTTTTGATTCTTCATGTGAACTAATTATTATTGCCTCATTGCTACTATATATGTATTTTAAGTCATTTTAAAGGCTATTGTTCACTTAGGTCTATTTTTATTACTACAAATTAAAAAATATATATAATTATCCAATTACTCCATTAATCGTCTGAATAATTAACAGATTACCTGATTACCAAAATAATCGTTAGTGAAAGCCCTAAATTTATTAAATTTATTATAGCAATTTATTAAAAGTTTAACAAAAATTCAATAATAAGGCCTTATGCAATACATTTTTTTCCTTCTCAAATTTTAATAATCAGTTTAAATTTTAATAATCAAAAGCATCTCTAATTAATTGGTTTTTACAAAAAATGAATTTATTATAGTGATGTGCAACAATTAATTGCATCCAAAATAAAAGTTTTTGTTTACATAATATGTGTGTGTACTGTGTATATTTATTATACTAAATAACTAAATAACTAACTAACTAAATAATATAAATATAAATAAATAAAATATAAATAAATAAATAAATAATATATATATATATATATATATATATATATATATATATACTACTGATATGCAATTAATCATTGCACAGCTCTATTTTTTTTTTTTTATTCCCCCAGAAATACGGTGTTGTGTATTTACATTTTTCTGGAAAATAAATTGTGGTAAATATTTTTTTCTGGTAAACATTCCTTATAAAATTATATAAAATTATATTTTAATAGTTTACTTCAAAGGTTTATTTAAAGAAACTGTATGACCATTTTTCAATAAAATATTCCACAGCACAGATCATTACCGATAAACCCAGCATATTAGAATGATTTCGGAAGGATCATGTGACACTGAAGCCCAGATTATTGGCTGCTCAAAATTCAGCGTTTCCATCACAGGAATAAATTACATTTTAAAATATATTTAAAAAAAAGAAAACAGCTGCTTTAAATTGTAATAATATTTCAAAATAATACTGTTTCTACTATAACTATTTTAAATAAATACAGCCTTGATGCACATAAAACATTCTTTTAAAAATGTAAAACCATCTTCCAGACCCCAAACCTTTGTACTGTAGTTTATGGTAATATTAATTTATTTCAGTGCTGGCTTTATGAAAATGTTACTTTCATACAGTCCTGGTACCATGCTGGGTCGCCACTTAACATCCTATATGTCCTGAAGCAAAACCAGATTAGAAGCACTGTCTTGTTATTACCTGGTTGGTGCTGGCTTTTTCTAACCGATCCATCATGGTCTCGAACTGCACAGGTTTGAGCTCCATTTTGCGGTTAAGTCTGTTCAGTAAAGTCTCGTCCTCCGAGTCCATGTCATAGTCAGGCAGCTCATTATCCAGACCCAGCGCTAGTGTAGATTAACAGGTACAGATCAGATTGAGATTCAAATAAAAATCACACTTTAATCAGTTTATTGAAATCAAGAAATTAAAGCATCTTGAGGTAGAGGCTGAGAGTCACTCACGCTGGATGTGGATGAGCTGTTTGGGGATGCGGAACTCTCCTTTGTAAAGGCGGTCGTAATATGTGATGTTACTCTCTGCCTCCGGCACAGGGATGACCATACTCTCCTTCTTCTCCCTGAACACCTGCTGGGCAGAGATGGCCCTCTGGAGATGGTGCTCCTGAAACACACCGTGAGAGAGAGAGAGAGAGAGGATGAGTAAACCTAATTCTTCATTCACACTCAAATTTGTGGAAAGGTTACACCATACATGCACAACAGTAAAGATTTTGTCACCTCATGTAATAACACAAAGTATTTCCATTAGCAAGTGAGGTCAGTGAGTTAAGCTGAACCTGATGTAGCTGGACTCAGCAATAAGAAAAGTTCAAAACTCACACAGAGACGGAAACAAGAATTGGGCAAGTACAACTTCTAATGTAGTCGAGAACAGCAACGTGATGAAACCCGCTGCAATGGCTTACACGGCTTGCAAGCATACAAATGAACTCCAAGTCGTTCCAATGACTTTCGGATTCATGAGAGAGTAACTGTGGTAGACCGTTCAATAATAGAAAGGTGAGCAGTTCATTATCAGGTAGGTGAGGAGAGCAAATGCAATCTGTGGCACAGAACTCAAAATTTTAAAATGTACTTTGGTCTCTGTATGGTCCGTCCAGCACAACCTCTTGATCTTGATGATCAAGAAGGCAACATGGTAGTTCATACTTTTGTTTTAATAAAACTCACTTCACTAATAAATATTATTAATCAGGATGAATCAAACCGAAAACACCTTGACTTTTGTTGCACATCTTGTAAAACAGCTGAAGATGTCATGACAGTTGTATCAAGCAGTGTAACCAAATACTAAAGCAATAAATACATTTGACTTTTCTTTTCCCAAATGGGGGGTTACTCAATTTGACCTGACCAAGACATTTTTTTTTTCATAAAAAGGTTCAAATGGGTAATATTTTAAAAGATAACACAGGATTTACGGGGGGTTATTATTATATTTTGTTTTTCTTGACATATGACAACAAGGCTTTTTGCCTGGTTGTTACTAGGACTTGGATATTTTTTTTAAATGTGTGACCCTGGACCACAAAACCAGTCATAAAGGTCTTTTTTTTAAAATTCAGATGTACATATTATCTGAAAGCTGAATAAATAAGCTTTTCATTGATGTATGGTTTGTTAGGACAATATTTGGCCCAGATGCAACTATTTGAAAATCTGGAATCTGATGGTGCAAAAAAATCTAAATATTAACAAAAAAAACTTTATGTAAACCTTATTATGTTAAGCCTTTAAAGTTGTCCAAATGAAGTTCTTACCAATGCATGTTACTAATCAAAAATTAAGTTTTGATATATTTACCGTAGGAAATTTACAAAATATCTTCACAGAACATGACCTTTACTCCTAATGATTTTTGGCATAAAAGAAAAATCAATTATTTTGACCCATACAACATATTGTTGGCTATTGCTACTAACTAATAACTTATGACTGTTTTTGTAGTCTAAGGTCACATATTATTGCTGTTAAAACAAAAAATTATAATAATAATAATAATAATAATCATAAAGTACAATTTAAACTATTAATATAAATACATCTCATTGTATAACTCCTTAAGAGATGATATACACACACATGTATTAAAAACATACGACGACGATAATAATAAGAAAAAAAACAATTTTAAACTATTTTTGAAACCATTTCAAATGAAACAATTTGTTAGATTTTTTATTAGACTTTTTATTACAACATAAAAATATGTGTCATGTTAACACATGGCAATATCATGGAAATCTTAAATACTACGATACCGAATGACTCCCATATTCATATACCACCATATTATATGATTTTGAAATGTGGGAGATAACGTTAAACAAGCTATACTGATGAGCAGGGCTTGGTGCTGCAGAAACTAAATGTCAAAATCACAAAAAAAAACATATATTCAAGCTTCAGAAGCACGCCGTTCAGCTCATGTATTCCTGTCGTAACATACGTAAATCTCTAACGCATTTGCGCAAAAAGACTGACGTCAATGCGCATTCACCACTAGCAAATGCCTCACGTAAATAACCTTGCTCACGCCACTAGTGTAAAAGATTTCCCACGGCTACGCAACTGTCGTAAATTTTATACGTAACCTAGCGCCTGAGAACGATGCTTGCGTATCCCTTTGAGCAGAGAATGGACTTACGTATTAAAACGTGCGTAAGACATACGTGAATACCAACACCCTGCTATGCACCTGAACCTCATGAAAAATTATGAATTTAAAATCATTTCCATACCGACTCCTCTTCCTTTTCCATCCCAGTTGGCATTTGCGGGACCGCTCGGTTAATGGAGACGCAGTCGGTGAGGTCCGGGAGGTCTTTATTGCGGTAGATCGGCAGCGGTTTGGCGGCGTCTAGCGCTCGCGCGCGGAACGAGAGTTTACTCATTGTTTTCAGCGATCACAAACACACTAAACACGGATCATTCGGTACAAATACACACACGAGCCGACGGTTCTCTCCGCGGCCGCGCTCACTGACGTCCCTCCGATCGAAATCCGGCGGTTAAAGGCATCTCTGAGCGAGTTAGGGTGTTTTTTCACGGGCTTTTTTTTCTCGGCTGGTGTGAAAACATGGCGGACATGATCCCGACAGCCCGCGCGACACTGCCAAAGAGCGTGAGCGGGAGCGCGCGTGTGCCGCTGCGCGCGCACCTCATGCAACATGCGTGCACACGAGATTACGACACACGGGCACGAGGGAACACATGCGTGCATCGGAGAGCTGTCACATACATTAGCAGACAGTCTGTTAAACGTCTCCAGTGATCATAACGTCTGTACATATGCCACGCAGTCAAAGATGGCCTACAGTCGAAAATGTAACCAAATATTCAAGATTTTGGGCCACAGAATACTTTAAGTGAAAATCCCATATTAATCGATGTAAGTGCATGTTTGGGAGGGATGCATTCCTCTTAATATGAATCTTCTAATCCAATCTAATGAGAAAATGTAACTGTTTTATGAGGTGGTGAATTTCTACAAAACGATTCACATGGAAACACACTAATTTGAGACAAATGTAAGCATTTGGGGCCATTGCTAGCCCCACTGCTAAACCCAACCATCAGTGGAAAACACAGGAATTTGCCAAAATGTAAAATATTTATGAATTGCAATGGGATTATGTTAATACCTTGGGTTAGACACCATATTGAATTTAACACAGATGAAAACAAGGCTGTGAAGAATAGACTTATAATTTGTACAATGGCACACACTGTTTCCTAGGTCATGTAATTTTCACAGCTTATAACTTTCAAAACTCGTTTACGCAGTTTTTGTCAGCATAACAATCAGTATGTTGTTAAACAACAGTGCAATCCATCAAACACACTGTATTTCTGTCCCTCACAGATTTGCTGTCATTTTTTGTCAAAAAATAAATATGGCGTATTCTGACTATCCACGTTATTTTTTTAATGCAGAAGAAAGCTGTTTTCTGATAATGTGTTAAACTTCTGGCTTATAAGCCATTATAGGGAAATGATGAGAAAAATAACATAGTGCAGTAAACAGTAAAACTGTTTGAACTACAGTTTGCAATATCAAGCAGCAAAACTAGCTGTTTGTACAGCCAAAAATAGCTGGATACGTATGAGACACATTAAATTTACAAATGGCCGCTCTTAAGGGGAAAATAAGGTGGACAGTTGTCTTATTACTAATAATGAAAGTGAAAAATTGGGCCTGCTTGGTTAATGACATATAAAGTCCATTTCAGCCCCATACTTACTATTGTTCCTAAAAATTGTGATTGTTTTTACTCCAATTTAATTTCAGTTCAAATGCAGTTATTGTGTTGCTTTGTTTTTATGTGCCTGTCAAATGATCAAAACGTACTCCACATATATTACTGTGATTATGGTTATGATTATGGTTATTCTGATTTTGTGTGTTTCACACTAACGTAATCTCAGTATTCTGTTGACCTAAGTTTCTTAAATAAATAACACCCATCCTCCACCGCGTTCGATTTCTGATACTGGAATTGAGATTCATGTGCAGTCTGGTAGCAGGCAGCCAGCCTGCAGAGAGGAAAGTGTAGCATAGAAAACTGCTTGGAAAAAGTTACCTGCTAAGACACAAATCATTTTTAATGAGAGGAACGAGCAGAACGTAGAGCGCAGAGGCAATCCTATAAAACAGTGGTGGATGTGCGATGGATAAGTGGAGAGAGTCTAAGCGCTGCAGGGGCTGCACTGAGTGTTTCTCTACAGAACACTGCATATACTGCTTGCACACACCAGGATCTGTGAATTAATTGGAGCGCTTATGTTGCATGCTACTGTTTAAAAGTTTGGGGTTAGTCCAATTTTTTACTTTTTTGAAAGAAATTAATACTTTCATTCAGTAAGAATGCATTACATTGATCAACAATAACTAAATACATTTCTGTTACAAAATATTTCTATTTCAATTAAATGCTGTTCTTTTGAACTCTGTAGGTCTATTCATCAGAGAATCTTAAAAAAAAAGACATCCACCACTTTTTAAGAGAATAACATTGTTCAATAATACCACATTGTGCCTGTTTCATCACATAAAATAATGGTACCACTAGGCCAACATCAATAAATTGAACTTAAAGGGATAGTTCATCCAAAAATGAAAATTACCACATGATTTACTCACCCTCAAGCCATCCTAGGTGTATATGACTTTCTTCTTTCAGAAGAATACAGTTGGAGTTATATTAAAAAATATCCTGGCTCTTCTTCTTCTCTTTGAAGTCCAATAAAGTAAATCCATCCATCATAAATAGTACTCCACGTGGCTCCAGGGGTTAATAAAGGCCTTTTAAAGCAAATTGATGCGTTTGTGTAAGAAAAATATCCATATTTAAAATTTCATACACCTTAATCTGTTGTACACGCATTCACAAGAGAGTGGCATTCTGGCGGATGACGAAGGACGTAGGCGTAGCGTAAGCTCTGGTGAGGATCTGCTAGTCTCATGAGAACCAAGTTTTGTGTACAGTGAAAGAAAAACCAGTCTCCTCTTGGCTTATATCGAAATCCTCCATCATTTCTCTTTACAAATTCTTGTTTTGTAATTCTAAATCATGACCAGTGTTTTGTTTTGCTTTTTCCACTGTGCTTCCGCATTCGTCACTTCTGTGTTTGTCACCACATAAACTAGAGATTACAGTTCATAATGCTTTAAATATGGATATTTTTCTTACACAAATGCACCAATTCAGTCTTTATTAACCCCCCGGAGGCATGTGGAGCATATTTTATAATGGATGGATGCACTTTATTGGATTTTAAAATCTCAACAGCCATTCACTGCCATTATAAAGCTTGGACGAGCCAGGATTGTTTTTAAGATTTATTTTTGCACTTTATTATGATATGACAGATCATACAGGACAGGAAGTGAAGTGGGAGAGAAAGAAGGGGGCAGGATTGGGAAAGGCCCTCAAGCCAGGATTCGAACTCGGGATGTCGGCTCACTTATAACTCCAGCTGTATTGGTCTGAAAGAAGAAAGTCATATACACCTAGAATGGCTTGAGGGTGAGTAAATCATGGGGTAATTTTCATTTTGTGTAACCTGTCCTTTTAAATGTGTATGGAATAAAAAATGTCTGATTTTAAACAAACTATTAGTGACATATGAAACTTAGACTTCATAGAAACAAAGTATCATGTACAATTATGTTCTGGAGTGATTCACATTTCACCAATGAAAAATCTGATTGCCTGTATTTATTTGTGATTTTGTGGATTACAAATAATCATAGAAATACATTTGTTTGCTTTGGTCACTAAACACTGACAAATGTTAATTTATGTTTACACACAGACACACTGCAATTTCTTTCGCAACCTCATTGTTAATGCATCTAAAACCAATAGCAGATTTGTCTCCTGAATGTGTTTTCCATTGTTCATGACCTTTCACCACTCTTACAGCTGGTTATGGTGGTGATTCCCCATCATTTAAGCTCAAAACACACAATGACGCCCCAAGTTTCAAGATAATTAATTGCTGGAGTCATTGAGATCCCAGGTGTGAATTAGTGTAAACTGCAAGTAAGGCAAGTAAGTAGCTGATAAGTAGTATGCTTCAAAGATGGCTGTTCCACTGTCATAAATAGTCATTTTCCTCTCTTAAATGACCCTTTTTTATCTCCAAAACTTTGATTTGAATATCTGTGTATGTGTGAACATGTCTTTTACTGTAGTCTGGAGATGTCTCATCCTCTTTGTGCTGTGACAGCTATGATGTTCCTCATTACTGTACTGCATATATTGCTCTTCTTTCCCCTCAGGGTCCTCTTCTGTGGGTACACCGGGTCCCGAACCTTCTTTGCTAAGTCCTGGGAGTTCTGGATGTGATGTTCTACGTCTGCAAATAATGGTGACAGGAGTGTGGCCCAGTGTCTCGCAGTATTGTGCGAGTAAGAGTTTATACTGCTGACATTTGGTCTGAGTTGAACTCTCTCTTTATTTTTGGGAGTCCGTATGAACACTTAGAAGATTCCCTAGGGTAGAAGCAGGAGTAGAAGCTGCAGTTGGTAGCTTTTTCTAGGACTTAGTGAATCCACATAGCGTGCAAATGAACTAAACACCACCTGAATTATATATTATGAGCTTTGTGCATTCTCTGAAGGGGGAACGGTGAGCCCAGAGGCCTTCGTGATATTGTGATGTGGGCCACAGGCATTACCAGACCCAATTTCATCTCAGCTCAAGTGTGGACGTGTATTCACTGTGGAATGTATGTTTTTAGACAACTTTTTAGTCACGTGATACTGACATTTCAGTCTGAAAGTGTAAAGGCAGAAAGTAAGTCACAACTTCTATGCAAGATTCAAGTGGGTTTATTAGCATGGCTTCACATTGTCAAAGCATTGGTAACATTAAATTACAGACATACACATTTACAAACACAAAACAACAATGAAAGGATTTATTCAAGCTCTATTCAAGCTTATCATAACAGAGAAATGAAGCACAGTCAGTTCTGCATAGCTGCTTATGGGTCTATTATCTGTACTGCAGCACTTTATGAGTTTAGGGGTTGTAATTTTCCTATTTGCCTGAGAGGAGACAGTTTTACTTGTTTTAAATTTTTATCCACCAAACACAGAAATATGCCTTCTGGATTGGATATAAAATTTCCTTCATAAAAACTGGAGACTGCTGAATACATATTCAGTGGTGGACTGATCTTACTGAATCAACAAATCATGGTCAAGTAAAATACATTTGCTTCAAGACAAAAATCAACTAGTTTATCGATTTTTGCTACTGAAATAAGTTGAATACTGAAACAAGATCTAAATTTGAGGAGGTTCATGGTATGTATTTATGTTGTATTCTATCAATGTATGTATTTGTTCACATTACTACTGAGGCGTAGCGTAAGCTCTGGTGTAGCTGTGGTTTGGACAGTTGGATTGCAATAGTTCCAGTATATCGTGGTTGAATTAACATTTGGCTTTTTTCAGACAGCTATCTGTTTTGCCCAAGACAAATAAATACATTTTATGTGTGAATGGAAAGCTTTAAATGTAAAATCTTGTTGATACAACTAACATTAAAATTGTCACATCAACAGAACACATCTACAGAATAAAGGCCTGTTTACACCAAGGATGATAACTATAAAGATAACATTTAAATCGTTCTTGATATTAAAGAATAGCATTACACACCACAGCTATAACGACAAAGGCACAGAGAAACAATATATTTCGAATTACTTCCAGAACAATTTTTTTTTTAGTTTTTACAGCTGATGAACTGACACCCAATCAGAATCAATCCTGCTATCACGAACTCCAGAATTTAAAGACGCAGTGTGGTGTCTTTCTTGTTATCTTTATACAGTGCCTTGCAAAAGTATTCATACCCGTTCATTTTTTTGACGTTTTGTTATGTTGCTGCCTTATGTCAAACTGCTTTAAATTACTTTTTTCCCACATCGATCTACACTCCATACACCCTAATGACAAAGCAAAAACAGAATTGTTACAACTTTGTAAATTAAAAATAAAAAACTGCCCTGGTGAAAAAAACAGCATATCCTGGTAGATATGTTTTGATGCTGGGATGCTGGTTAGGTATGTTTTGATGCTGGTTTAAGCTGGTCCTTAGCTGGTTTATGCTGGTCATGTTGCTGGTCAAGGACCAGCATAAACCAGCAAAGGACCAGCTTAAACCAGCATCAAAACATACCTAACCAGCATCCCAGCATCCCAGCATCAAAACATACCTACCAGCATATGCTGTTTTTTTCACCAGGGTGAAATAAGTATATTGCATAAGTATTCATACCCTTAACTCAGTACTTAGTTAAAGCACCTTTACAGCCTCAAGTCTTTCTGGGTATGATGCGACAAGCAATTATTTGGCATTCTTCTCATCTCTTCACTTATCAACCCCTCTCTGCTTGGATGGGGACACACATTTTCAGGTTTCTCCAGAAATATTTGATTGGGTTCAAGCCCAGGCGCCGACTGGGCCATTTAAGGACATTCAGAGTTGTCTATAAGCCACGCTTGCTGTATGCTTAGTGTCATTGTCCTGTTGGACAACTGGTGAACCTTCTGCCCAGTCTGAGGTTCTGAAAGCTCTGAACTGGGTTTTTATTAAGGCTCAATATTTTGATGCATTGAGCTTTTCTTCTCTGACGAGTCCATCAGTCCCTGCCACTGAAAAACAGCCCCACAGCATGAGGCTGCTACCAGCACACTTTACTTTTCTGACTTCTACAGGAAGTTTTTTGACCTCAGGGCTTGGTTTTTGCCCTAGAACTTTTATTAAGACGTGTCTGACTTAATCATACCCATTCAGTTGAATTTGCCACAGGTAAACTCCACTTGAAGTGTAGTAACATTTACAGGCAATATGAATGCTCCTGAGCTAAATTTAGTGTCCCAGATAAGGGTATGAATACTTATGCAATGGAATCATTTAAGGTTTTTATTTTTAATAAATTTGCATATATGTTAAAAACTTGTTTTTTTGCTTTGCTATTATGGAGTATGGAGTGTAGATTTATGTGGGAAAAAAGTAATTTAAAGCAGTTTAACATAAGGCAGCAACATAAAATGGCAAAAAATTTAAGGGGTTTGAATACTTTCGCAAGGCACTGTAGTTATCGTTCTTGGTATGAAGATGTTCATTTTAATTTAAACAAATACTGTAGGGAAATAATAAGAAGAACGATGCAGTAAACGGTAAAATTATAAACAAACCAGTGTGTTCATAGTTAAGATAGTACATTAAAATATTAAATATTATAATAAGATGCAGCAGTTTGCAATATGTAGCAGCAAAACAAGCTGTTTTGTGCAGCTAAAAATAGCTGGACGCACATGAGACCGGAAGCCAGACACATTAAATTTACAAATGGCTGCGTCCGCTCTTACGGGAAAAAATAAGGTGGATAGTGGCCCATAAAAACAGCAGCTAATAGGGTATCTAGCTATACATATCTATGCTTAAAATCATCAGGTGCATCATGTGAAACCTCCTCTTGTGACCTCTGGAGATGCTGGAGAGGCGGGTTGCAGATGTGCATCCAGCACATTGGCTTTGTGACTTCTGTGTTTGGGGAGCTGCCAAATGAATCTAGAGACACATGTTTTTCCCAAGAGGAGCTCAATGTAGCTGTTAATTTTCTCCTCCAGGGATAATGGCTCTCTCTGATCAGGTTATTATCAACCACTCAGTCTCATAGGGCAGGTTGACTGAGTTTGAGTTGCTTTTGCATGGATGCTGGTCGAAATCTAAACACAGCTATGCCCAAAACTCATCAAGCTTCATGAGTTGCTGAACCAGTGACTTGATGGTTTTAATGCAAACTTCTGGATGGTGAAACTTACATTTAAATGTATACAGTTTTATCCAAAGTGGGAACATTCAGAAATCTGACTATGTGAAAGTCACTGGATCAGCCTCACAAACATATATATATATTTTAAATATAAAAATAAAATATGTAAAATATAAAAACTAAAGGAAGTTCAAAATATTCATACAAACTGTAATAGTATACAAATAATCTCAAGATGGCAGCCTTGTTATAGCACTTCTCAGAGCTTCAGGCATGAGTATGTCTCAACTAGTGGATGCGTTATTATTTTGTTTCCTTCTTGTTGTTATGTTAAAGTCAGTGAAGCACAGTAGTGTGTTAATAGAATGATGTGTTGACTCCCACACTGTTATTCAAGGACATTTACAGCAGCCTGACCAGGTGCTTCAGTTCAACAGCGCACAGAGAAACTGTGAGCTGAGATGCTGGACAAGCAGTCCACTTCAATTTATATATAACCCGTAGTGGTGGGCGTTCGGTCACTGCTGGACTGCAGAACCGCTGCTGACGTGCCGCTGGAGCTTCAATACATTTTCAAGTGCGACTGGGACAAGACACAGTGGCAGCAATTGTAAAAACACCTGAAAAGTTTATTTATATTTTTTTAAAATCAGGATGTACACTACCAGTAAAAAGTTTTTGAACAGTAAGATTTTTTGTTTTTTTGTCTCTTCTGCTCACCAAGCCTGTGTTTGTTTGATCCAAAGTACTGCAAAAACATTATTTTTTTAAAATATATATATTTTTACTAATTAAAATTTTAAAAAATTCCTAAAATTTCCTAAAAACTTTTTAGCATTATTACTCCAGTCACATGATCCTTCAGAAATCATTCTAATATTCTGTTTTGCTGCTCAAAAAACATTTATGTTAAAAACAGCTAAGTAGATTTTTTTTCAGGTTTGTTTGATAAATAGAGAGTTCAGAAGAACAGCATTTATCTAAAATAGAAACCTGTTGTAACATTATAAATGTCTTTATCATCACTTGTAATTGAGCAAAGCACCCTTGCTAAATAAAAGTACTAGTTTCTATAATTATATAAAAATTATACTTACTTCAAGCTTTTAAATAGTGTATAATGTTACAAAAGCTTTTTATTTCAGATAAATGCTGATCTTTGGATCTTTCTATTCAAAGAATCCTGAACAAAAATGAACTGTTTTAAATATTGATAATAATAATAAAAAATGTTTCTTGAGGAGGAAATCAGAATATTAAAATGATTTCTGAAGGATCATGTGACACTGGAGAATAAAGGAGTAATGATTCTTAAAATTTAGTTTTGATCACAAGAATAAGTTAAATTTTAAAATATATTGAAATAGAAAACAGTTATTTTAAATAGTAGAAATATTTAACTATAAATATTTCAATATTTTTACTGTATTTGGATCAAATAAATGCAGGCTTGGTGAGACTTCTTTAAAAAAAAAAACACTAAACATTTTACTGTTCAAAAACTTTTGACTGGTAATGTATAATAATAATAATAATAATAATAATAATATGGTGTTAAATAGATGGTATAATATGGTATTAGAATAGCTGGTGGACACACACAACCACTACCAAAAGTTTGGTTTTGGCAAGGTTTTATAAAGTTTTAGAAGTGTCTTATGGATACCAAAACTACTTCTTTAAAAAAAAAAAATACAGTAAAATAGTCATTTTTAATATAACTCTTTCTATTTTAAGATTTTGATCATTTTAATGCATCCTTGCTAAATAGAAATATGACTTTACTTGTATTAGCAATTAATTACATTTGTAATTAATTTAGTGATTATTAGATTTTTTTTTTTTTTTTTTTAAATACCAAAAACTTAAAATTGAGGGGAAAAGGGAAAATCTTACAATCAAAATGAGTGTAAACTGAATTAGGCCTAATGCTGACATCTAGTGGTGTGTTCACACACAACATCTATTCATCAAATACCTGTCAGGCTGGACAGTAACCAATCCCAGCTATGAAAAAACATGGATGTAAGTACTTCCATGTAGGTTCCGTAATTGAGACACAGCACACATTTGAGAGCAGTCACTATACTTTATTTGAGGGGAATAGTAGCATAAAATTTCATCTGTACATTATGTAACAATTACGTCTGATCAGGCCCTGAATGCGTTAAATACTCGAGAGAAAGGTGGACAAAAATGGCATGTCCAGCACAACAGTAACACAGCTGCTCGCACCTAAAATGGAGAGTTTTGGTAAAGTGGAGACATTCACTCAATGGTGTAGTTGAGAAGAAACACGGTCACCAAAGACCAAAAAAGTGTATCTGAGAGAAAAAAACAGAGAGAAAGAGAAAGAGAGAGAAGCTGCTGGTCGAATCCCAGGAGCAATACTAGCAACGCTGCACCATGTTGTCTGTCGTGCTACACTGTTTGTTCAATCTTTGAACGCTGTGAGTGGAAGTCTGAGGTAAAGGATTGATTCTTTAGTAGTGTTTTATCTGACCAGTTTTAAAAATAGCATCACTTCTCATTGATCCAGAAAAGAAGAAATGACAGTTGGGCCATGATATAAATTAATAAAACTAAAATACAGATGTACAAAATTAACATTAAAATATTTAATAATAATAATATCAATAAAGGATTTTTTCTTTGAGACAATAAAAAAAAGCATGCTCTTTTCACAATCTAAAACAACATTCATATGTACATACGGTGCATTTTCAATCCGACTCTTCTACTAAACATGGGGCTTTTTAAAGTTTGGCTTTCCATCTTATTATTCAACCTTCCTCCCGGATTCCCCAACTAGAAAACCAAAAACAGACAGGGGAACAGGACAGCACCTGGAAAAAACACTCTACAGGCCAGCAGCAGTCACTCAGCTTATTGAATCGTCTGTAGTGTTTACAGTCAAAAGTGAATCACGAGAACCTCACGGGAGATGTACTCAAACCAAAGCGCTCATCCTGCAAATGAACCAGTACTTATATCTGGTTTTATATCTGTCTGACCATACGTTTTGCAATCTACAGAGTCCAACCGAGGGCTGTTGAAAGATGGCACAGGCCCTTGTATTGATTTACCAGTCAGGTGAAGTAAAACAGAATGAGCTGGCTGAGAATGCTACAGTAGAGAGAGATAGAGAGCTTTCATTGAAAGGGCTTGATTGCATACAGTTGTATGGACCTGAACATTGTCAAATGCATCACATTGTAAAAGAATTGTAAAAAGGAAAACGAACCAAAGTGAGCCACTGAATCACACTTCACGATTTGTTCAGACAGGCAACAGAAATCCGATTTCGTAATCAGTTCAGATGTTCGCAGTTGAAATGGGTGAAAAAAAAAAAAAAAAAAAAAAAACACAAACATGAAAAGGTCCATTTACAAACTAGATTCAAACCACAGCCATATGTGGTTTGAAATCATATTAAAATCAGGTTCTCACAAACGTGTTGAGACTGAATGGTCAGATCGGATGTCAGTTCATTTTTTTACCATTTAGGATGTGACATGACTAGAATCGAAAGCAAAATGAACTCAAATGAGCCAACAAATCATATTGGATTATTTGTTCAAACAGGCAGCAAATATATAATTCAAATCATTTTAGTTGTTTGTAGTCTGAACAGGAAAAAACACATGAAATTGTCAGTTCAGATCTCAATTCATTTTTCACTCTTTTGGGATGCAATGTAACTAATATGGAAATCAAAATGAGCCATTGAATCATATTTCAGGACTCGTTCAGACAGTCAGCAGAAATCCAATTTAGTATCCGATTCAAATCAGTTTAGTTGTTTGTAGTCTGAAAGGGAAAAAGCCCTCAAAAATCAGATTTTAAAAAAAACTGATTCAAATCAAATATGTGGTTTGAATTCAGATTAATATCAGTTTCAGAAACAAAATGCAATGTTTATAAACTGGATTCAAAGTACAGCCATGTGTGGTTTGAAATCAGACTAAAATCAGGTTTTTCGTCTGAACGGTCAGATCAGACCTCGATTCAATTTTTTACCATTTAGGATGTGACGTGACTAGTATTGAAAGCAAAATGAATGAAAATAAGCCACCATATTGGATTATTTGTTCAGGCAGCATGAATATAAGCATGAATATGATCGTTTGTAGTCTGAACGGGAAAAAACCCCCACATGAAACTAGATTACACAAACCCGATACAAATCACATGAATATGTGGTTTTAAATCAGAAAAATGTGTTCAGCCTAAATTGTCAATTCAGATCACAATCCATTTTTTCACTCTTTTTGAATGCAACATTGAAAGCAAAATGAACCAAAATGAGCCACTGAATCATATTTCTGGACTTGTTCAGACAGGCAACAGAAATCCAATTTAGTATCTGATTCAAATCGGTTTGCAGTCTGAAATGGGAAAAACACTCACTTTTACAAATCTGATTCAAATCAAATATGTGCTAAAAACCTGATTTTAATTTGATTTTGAACCACATATGGCTGCGGTTAAAGTCCGATTAATATCGGTTTCAGAAATGAAATGCACTGTTTACAAACTAGATTCAAACTGCAGCCATATGTGGTTTGAAATCAGATTAAAATCAGGTTTTTACAAATGTGTTCTGACTAGTATCGAAAGCAAAATGAACTCAAATGAGCCACCAATTCATATTGGATTATTTGTTCAGACAGGCAGCATGAATATGATTTAGTATCTGATTCAAATCAGTTTAGTTTGTCGTCTAAACAGGAAAAAAACACATGAAATCAGATTACACAAACCTGATACAAATCACATGAATATGTGGTTTTAAATCAGATTAAAATCAGAAAAATGCGTCCAGCTTAAAATGTCAATTCAGATCTCAATTCATTTTTCACTCTTTTGCGATGCAGTGTAACTATATTACTGAAAGCAAAATGAACCAAAATGAGCAACTGAATCAGATTTCAGGACTTGTTCAGACAGGTAGCAGAAATCCAATTTAGGATCAGTTTATTTGTTTGCAGTCTGAAAGAGAAAAATAACCCTCATAAAAATCTGATTTTTACAAATCTGATTCAGATCAAAGTCAGATTAATATCATTTTCAGTGTGAACAGTCGGATCAGATTTCATCTGGAACAGATTTTGACTACACTGTCTGAACAAATGAAGCAGAATTATCGCAAAATGACAGTCGAATCTAAAAATCGGATTTGAAAATCAAACTGGATTTAAGTGCAGTGTGAACAAAGCCAAAGAGCAGCAGCAGAGAAGCTGTTTTTTTGAAAGACTGTGTCGGCAGAGAGTTACTGCATGTGTTCGGTCCCCATTACAGCATAATATTAGCTTAATACTCTCAGACAACCGGGCGTCATAACATATGCATAGCCTGACATCGACTTCACTTTGTGATGTACATTATGCTCTAAGCAAACTGCTAGGCGCTTGTATTTTTTTTAACCACACTGGAAGTGGCCTGTGAGCTGTGAAACAGTCCCTGCTTAGGATGTTATTGCACATAATATGACCACACTAATAAGTTGTTATATTAAGGGCCCTTGCATACATAATACAACAAGGGTCACCAGAATGGCACCAGAGGGCTCAAAGCAAAGGGAAACGCTTCCTGAGACATACTGAGATACAGTTCTTATAGAAGTGTGTAGAAGGTCGCCCGGCTGCTGATCTGAAACCAGTTTGACGTGTCACTCGTGAGGAGGCTGGTTCAAACGCAGCGCACAAGGGCGGCTCGCAGCGCGACAGAAGCGGACAATGAGGAGACCGTAGAAGACCAAGATTCCAAATGAAAATGAAAAACAAGAGTGACGCCCTGAAGACAGGAAATACTTCAGATTGAGGAATTATGAAGGGGTTTCCATGACTGCTAATGGGATCTCATGCACAAGCTTCACATGATAACAAAGGTTTGAAAAACAAAAAAAAAAAAAGTAAAGAAAATAAAACAAGGCATGCACATACGTCAATGTTGTGAGGACACCGCAAACCTATATTGGTAAGTGCTTCTGTATTATTTTCACAAAATTCATATTTTCAGGGATTTTTTCTTCTCAACAGGTCTCGATAAAGGTCAAAAATTGTTTTAACAAACAAACGGTCACAATGCTAAAAAAAAAAACAAAAGTATCACATTTTAAACAGCAGGGCAACACAGAGAACAACTAAAAGAAAGAAGGCAGAACACTGGTTTATGAATGGCCATCGTTTCTTGGCATAATCTGTCATATAAAAAAAGTTTTCCCTGTATTTAAAAAGCTTCCGTGCCAAATGGAGGTCATCGAAAAGCCTCTTTTTTTATATCATATAGTGTTACAAAACAAACGTATTATTAGGATGAGAAACTGAGGTATACCTTGTCGAGAGGTTGGTGGTTATCTGACAGAAACTCTGAACGCTTTCAGAGGAAACACATGTTGATTTGGGTTGTATCGTCACCCTTTCTGTTGATATCTGTACAGCAGCGTCACACTACACATTCAAAAAGCTGTTTCTTATTGGCATTACAATAGTCATTCATACGAACACATTAAATGTGTCTTTTTTTTACATGGACGTTGCCCTTTTTTATACTGAAATGACACGAGCGCCGTGCGAAGGAGGAGTCTCGTTTACTCCTCAAATGGGAAAGTTTATTCTCTGAGTGGAGAAAAGACAACAACAGAGGTTCGTTTTTGATGTCGGCTTATAATCCGTCCGTCCTTACCGGAGCGCCCCGTGGTACTAGTTTATATATACACACACATACAACAACGTAGCTGGCTCCAGGTGAACCTGTATTAAACCCAGATTCGGCACAAAATGCATCGTCTGCATTCGCTCCAGCCGTAAGTACAGGACAATCATCCAGCATGTCTGAAGCCAGCCGTCAGAACAGCAGTCCACCACCATCTCCGACGCGTTTTTTTCTGTTCGGTCAGCCCGCAATTCACATGCTGATATCCTCTAGTCATAGGCTGGACTCCTTAGGGGGGTAGTCCACATTGGTCACCATGGTTACAACGGTGACTATTTCCTCCGGGGCGGAGACGCTGGTCTGCCGCTGCATTTGGATCACACGTTCCTCGACGCAGCCCGCGGAGAGACGCGCCTCAGCTTCGTGGTCCCAACACTCCTCTATGGTCTCGCACAGCATGGCCAGACCCTGAGAGACAAACGAATGCGTTTTATATCAAGCATAGTATTCATTTAATTAAAATTTTCAGGGTAAGGGTGAGGTTTAACGATGATTACGTACCGCATGTTTCTGCCAGCACTCCCTGAGAGTGGGCCGAAGCTTTTTGTGGACCACCACCTCCTGCATGTCCTCTAGAGTGGGGTGTTGGCCCACCTCCTCCTCAAACGGAAGCATGTACTCGTCCACTGGACCTTAAGAAGCAATGAACAAAGAATGTCAGAATTCCTGTTAACTTCAGACATTAGCTAAATGTGGCAATGTAGGGCCCTATGATTTCCGAGATGCAGGAAGCATGGACTAGTGGCAGTGAATATTAAACACTAAAAGACTATTTAAATATGATTGTTGTTGTTGTTTCTGTGTGAATGAATGACGCAGATGCGTGGTTTCTTTTACTACACACATACTAAAGCGTGTGTGATGCTTGTAGTGTTTTCAGCCTCTTTTGTCTCAATAAATGAGTACATGAACACAAAAAAATTAATTTCTAGAACTGCTCTGAGAATCATTTCATGAGCATTTTAACGTTTCTTTTGAGAAAAACTGAAACTGCCTTTATATCATAAAAAAAGAAACTTAAAAGTCTTTACAGCAACCCATCAAAATAAAAGTTTGGTTTAACCTGAAGAAACTATGACAGCAATACATTACTTGATGTAATGATTAGTTACTACTAGTACTACGACTACTACAAATAAAATTAAAACATTTTTTCTAAGGAATATTTACCAAAAAAAAAATAATTTCCAGAATTTATTTACCAGAAAAATGTAAATATACAACACAGTGTCTCTGGGAAAAAAAAAAAAAAATTAATTTGTTTTTGTTTTATAAAATTAATTATTTAGACATGCTTTTGATTAATAACATATAACGAAACTATTAAAATGTAATCTAGAAAATTAATGGAAAGCACAGAATTTGGTAAAACTGTGAAACTAAAACAAATGAAAACTAAACTAAATTAAATGAGAAAAAATAAAATGTATTTTATAGGGTGTTAAAAGCTAAATCTTGTTAGGTTTTTAATAAATTGCTGTTGTGTAAGTTGTGTAAGTTTCATGACTTTTATTAATAAAATTTAAATTAACCATTAAAACAGTCTAGAAAAATAAAAACAGAAAAAAAGAAAATCCAGAAAAATTAAAACAAACAAAAAACGGAATTTCACAGGGCCCTATTAATGCAATCTATTTTAACATTTACTAAATTACCGTTTATTTTATTGTCTTTCTTTAGTTTCCGTTATTCCTTGTTTTTAATAATTTTGAACACTTTAAAAATAATTTCAAATATACTTTTTTTGGGGGAAAAAGAATGAATTCAGCTATTCTTTTCTGCAAAAATGAAAACCGTCATTATTTATTCACCCAAGTAGTTTCAAACCTGTATGACATTATTTCTGCTGTAGAACACAGAAGAAACTATTTTGAAGAATGTTAGAAACCAAAGCATTTCTCAGTTTCTCAAATGATCTTCTATGTTTTAAATAGGAAAAAGTCTTTCAGATTTTGAACAACATGAGAGTGAGTAAATGATGACAATTTTTCATTTCTGTGTACCCTTAGTGGTTCTTGGTATCAACGTTTTTAAGAAAAAAAAAAACCTGGGTTAGTGTTTTGCTGGGAGAATAAAAAAAATACATATCTTGCCATGCGCATCAAAAATGAATTAAATAATTGCTGATAAAAGCTGACATTAACCTAATATAGGATAAAATACTTCAATATGAAAATAACAACACTCTTCTGCATTATCAACAGAAGTGCCAATCAAATGAGGGAGAAGATGCTTTGGACAAGAAGTAGCTAGACAGAATGACATTTAACCACCTCATCTCCCATCACACTCTGTCATCCATTCAATCCCATCATGCACTGCACTCAATGAGGTCGTCACACATGATGACCCCTGTCACAACAGTCCCTGAGGTCCGCTTCACTGTCCACACCTGATCAATATTGTTCCATTAGACCAGACACCAATAATCAATAACAGTGAACTTACTGCACTTACAGTGTCAGGCTTATTCAGCCCGAGTGATGGTAAAACATACTGGAATATGAGTTTGTGTGATCAGGGTGTGCTGCCAGATCAGTTAAAACTCACATGTCAATCAAATTTCTGCTATAAAACAACTGATATAACTACACAGTTTAATATCAAAATGATCTAACGCATTCGTACCATCAGACGCCGTGCAACGGGCCGCCAGCTCCCACAGCACAAGTCCCACCGCATACATGTCTATCCTGAGGAAAGCATCTCGCTGGAAGTTGATGGCCCCCTCCAACACCTCTGGGGCCATGTAACGTCTGGTTCCCACCTGGAGCGCACAGAGAGACCACCGTCTGGTTAGCATAACAGTTAAAAATGGAACATATACATGCATTTAGTATGCCTTGATAAGTAGTGATTATGGGCAAGGGTCCAGCTGTCAATGCAACCATTACAGTATATGAGAATGTTTTAATGATCTAGACACATGCTTGAACATGGCAGCAATAAAATGCATATATGTACCCTAGTGAAAAATAAATGTACTAAAATGCATTTAAAATACAATTATTCATGCTAATTATACTACAAATACACTGACATATTATGTACTTAATAAAAAATACCATACAGTGGTACTTTTAGTATACTAAACTGGTATATTTAAAGCTAGGGTTGGGTATCGTTTGGGGTTTTTTCGATACCGGTGCCAAATCGATACTTATAAAACGGTACCGGTGCCAAAACGGTGCCTGAACCGATACTTTTAAAAAGCCACAAAGTGGTGGATGACACAAGAATATATATTTTATTGGACAAAAAAAGTTCTTTAAATTGAACAATGTATTAAAAGTAAAAAAAAAAAAAGAAAAAAAAAAAAAGAAGTAGTACTATACATTATTAAGTCAATGCAAAACGCAGCAACAATAAAACCTAAAGCCACCTAACCCAACTACAATAATTTAACAGCTTAAAATTTCAGCAATTCTTTTGCAGAAATATGACTATATGTGATGAGATCTGGGAACACCCGTCGGATGTCGCGGTGGGACGTTTTCAGGAAATTTGTTTTATTATTCTATAACATCTTGTCTATCATCTCTGAAAATATCTCTTCGAAATTCACTTGTTTAGTGCAGAAAAATAGACATTTATTGCAGCAAGCAGAAATGACTGTCTTTCTCCTATGTTAAGAACGCGCTGCGGAGGTGCTTTCCCTTAACACCACAAAAACAGTTAACCTGTCAAAATAAACCACGTAACATATTTAGTAAAGGCGTATCAGTTCACATTCTCCACCAGTCCTGTGTAAAGTACGGCAAGCAAAGTTATTTATTTATGTATTTATTTATTTATTTTAATATGGTGAGATGGCGGAGCACAACAACGCCGTCTAAAGTACTGCAGCTGCTCAACCGATCTTACTCGTCTCAATCTGCTCAGTTTTGGTGATGTCAGTGCCCTAAATGATGTTACGGGCTATTTCACATCCAGAGATGAAGGATCGGATGATGAAGTTACTAAAG
Organism: Labeo rohita; assembly: GCF_022985175.1. Classification (NCBI taxonomy): domain Eukaryota; kingdom Metazoa; phylum Chordata; class Actinopteri; order Cypriniformes; family Cyprinidae; genus Labeo; species Labeo rohita. The sequence continues at coordinate 17,316,586 of NC_066877.1, forward strand.
AGGAGTCGTCCGATGACAGTCTGTAAATTTATTTACAGACTGTAAATAATCGCTTTTACTACAAGGTAGGCTGCATTATTTACTAAACATAAAATGGGTGATCAACGGAAAACAAACGTTAGTCTGTTTGTGTAATGATGCAGTAGCGCTCCTAACTTGACAGACAGCTCTCGTTAAACCCGTCTCACTTTAAAGCCGTTTTGCTCAAAATCCCATTCCTGAAAATCATCGCTATCAGCCAACCTAAGATCGCCATAACGTAGGTTATGTAAAAAATAAAAGTTTTGGAAAGGGGCCTGAACTCAGCTTTCATATGGTGTCAAAACCTAAAAAAGGTAAAATTTCACTATGTGTCGGGTTTTCCTAGATCGCATCACATATTTGCCGTCTCTGGCAAAATATGTGACACCTCTCCAGCTGATGTCTGCAAACTGTCAAACACGGCGCATCCCTCTGCTTTCAACTTTATTCCACATACCATTAAATGTTTCATTAGGTTTGACGCGTTTTCCCCTTCACACGCAACTGCTGTAAAACATTTGCTGCACGTCGCAGTGTCTGAATCATTTCTCGTGAAATATAGCCACACTTTAGAATGTTTAGTTTTTGGCATTTTAAGTTAGACGCGTTTAATGTAGCTTGCTAAGCTAACGGCAAACCACCTGATGCAGTCAGAGCAAGTGTAACGATAGCATTCACGCGCTTCTCGGATGGTCTCATTTCCAGACGATTTGTGCTTTTAATTCGAAATGTGAAAATGGATAGTAACTACAAAGATGTCTTGGATTTCTATCATCAAAGCTTTCCGACGTTCACTTGAGTTTTCTCATTCAGTAAATAAATTTTCTGATCATTCTGACACCCCATGAATGCAGTATTTAAATTTAACTAGCGATCATGCATGTTGATGAATCAATGCTTCTACATCCGTGTCATAGCACCAGAAGACAAATATTTCAATCGGCAGTTCGGGCATTTAAGTGGCACCGAAATGAGGCACCGAAATTCGCGTTCTGATTCGGTCCGGTACATACCGGTCACATGGGTACCGGTGCCGTTTTGGCACCGGGTTTCGGTACCCAACCCTATTTAAAGCTAAATTTAAACAACTAATTTTGTTGCAAGTACACTTTAAATATTCTGCTATTAATGCAGACAATTTATCCATGGTTTAATATTGAGGTTCCATCCAGCTGTGATTTACAGCCTAATAAATAAGTGAATATTTAGTTTTGTACTTCTTTAATAACATTTTATTTTAATAAAGTATTTTAATAATGTTAATCATGTTCACCTGAATACTTCTGATTGCTGTTAAAATGTTACCCCCAGCATTTAATTTGTATTCCTTTTTTAAATTGTTCTATTTGATCATGATTTTATTACCACCTGTTTACTACAGTAATTTCTTGGAAAAACTTCAAGATGTGATTACGTCACTGAGAAACACTTGAAGGCTACATGTCACGGTTTTAACTGAATTGGTTAGCATTTATATTATTATTTAACATTTTTTGCACAAAAGACTTTTTGTGCTCAATAGCATATACGTTTTTTGTTTCACTACTGATATGGTATCGACTACTGACATCATGGTGTCGTGACAAGTCTTTTATGTAGGCAGCACATTAGCTTTTGAGATACAGCTTCTGATACACCTCCATGGAATCATATTCATATTTAAACACACTTCACACAGCCAACCCTCGCACAAGGGGCGGCACTTTACGACCAGCACCAGCTTTAAAGAATCTGAACAATTGTCTTTCAACACTTACCTGCCCATGTGTGTCCCCAGCTGATTTTCCTGCCTCAAACCTCAAAGCCAGACCAAAGTCAGCTATACAGGCCGTCAGGTTTGACTTCAGCAGCACGTTCTTGCTCTTAATATCTCTGTGCACATATAATACATTTTAAGTAAGTAAAAAGGCTTAAAATGCTCACAAAGATGTTTTCAATACGGACCCTGGACCACAAAACCAGTCCTTAGTAGCACGGATATATTTGTAGCAATAGCCAAAAATACACTGTATGGGTCAAAATGATCAATTTTTCTTTTATGCCAAAAATCATTAGGATATTAAGTAAAGATCATGTTCCATGAAGATATTTTGTAAACTTCCTACCATAAATATATCAAAACTTATTTTCTGCTTAGTAATATGCACTGCTAAGAACTTCATTTTTACAACTTTAAAGGCGATTTTCTCAATATTTATTTATTTTTAGCACCCACAGATTCCAGATATTTAAATGGTTGTATCTCAGCTAAATATTGTCCTATCCTAACAAACCTATTTACCAGCTTTCACATGGTGCATAAATCTCAATTTCCAAAAATTGACCCTTTAGACTGGTTTTATGGTCCTAGGTCACATGTGGTTTTAGATATTTTTGTTTATACAATGAAAGTCATTGTGCTCCAAAACAACACTGTACCTCTTTGACTTTCACTGCATGGACAAAAAAAAACAAAAAAAAAACAACATCAACAAACAAACGGCCATTAAAAAAATCTTCTTGTGTTCCTACAGAAGAAAGTAAGTCAATACAGGTTTGGAACAACATGAATGTATGTTTTTGGGTTAACTAAGAGCTGTATATTCCTAACCTGTGTGCGATGGCCGGTTTGTGACCGTCCCTGTGTCCTGGGAAGTCAGAGTGCAAGTAAGCCAGGCCCCGAGCCATGGTTTGAGCGATGTGACACAGCTCATTCCACGTCACTACATTTGCCTTTAGGTAGTCCGTCAGGGAACCCTGCGCACAGACATCACACACAGGCAGATCAATCATGACTGTATATCAGCCTGCAGTGCAAACAACTAAAACCTTTTAAATTCACAATATATGGAAAGAAAAACATAAACTCAGCAATAACACTGACCACAGATATTTTAAGTGCTACTGTGTCACATATTGACTCAAAAATCCTGAATGATCTTTTGATGAAAAATATTTATTTTGCACAATTGGATCCTACCATGCATCAACATGACAAATAAAAAAAAAATGTTTCTTTTGCAATGTCTGTGCCTTGAGAATGTATCATCATAACAAAACTGCAAATTTATGGATAGATGCATTTTCCTACATCAGCAAAATTCCAAAAGAAGCCAATTCCCTCTCAATTTTTAAATCACTGTTTCTTTGTCATGTTTATTTCTCAGTGTTCAGCAGCTGGGATTGATAATTTGGTTAAGCAAAAGTGAAGTCTGTAGTCTGATGTTCATTAAAAATTCATTAAAAAAATGGTTCTCCTTTTAAGTGCAAGCCAATAGCATATAACCCTCATACAGCTCCACACCTTCTCATGGTAAGCCGTGATGAGCCATAGCTCAATGTCTAGGTTGCTTCCTCTCTTCTCTGCCCCGATGAACTGCAGAATGTTTTCATGCCTCATGCCGGGGACATTATAAATGTCATACTCGTTCTGCCATGACAGCTTGTCCTGAGAAAGACACAAAGTACATTGTTATTACAGCACACCGGCAAAAAAAAAACAAAAAAAACACTGATCCACTAGTAAGACAGCAGTTAGGCTGCTAACTAACCATTAAAACAACTGATACGAATTGCAGCGCCTTAGGTGACATTTACAGAACACTCAGATTATATAAGCAAGTAGTAATTTACCAGAGCAAATTATTACATGATTGATTGATGAATGAGACAAATGATTTCCCTCACACTGAACTCTAAGCCGTAGAGCGAGACAGAAATAAATATTTATCTTTATATTTTCATATATTAATTCATGTATATTTAAGGAAGGAAGTCTCTTACACTCATGAAGCATGAATCTGTTTGATCAAAAACAGAGTAAAAACAATATTGTAATATTGTGAAATATTATTACAACTTAAAAATAACCATTTTCTGTTGTATTATATTTTAAATCATAATTTATTCATGTGAAGGCAAAGCTGAATTTTTTAGCAGCCATTACTCCAGTTTTCAGTGTCACATGATCCTTCAAGAAATCATTTTAAAATGTTGATTTGGTGCTCAAGAAATATTTATTTTATTAATAACGCTGAAAGTACATGTACTGTTTAATATTTTTATGGAGACAGTCATATATAATTTTTAGAAACCTGTGATGAATAGAAAGTTCAAAAGTACAGCAGTTATTTGAAATAGGAATCTTTTGTAACATTATAAATGCCTTCAATGTCACTTTTGATTAATTAAATGCATCCTTGCTAAATACTAATTTCTTTTAGTGCCCATTTAACACTGTATGACAGCTTATGACTGGTATGTGGTCCAGGGTCACATATTTTAATACTGAAGACAGTTTCCTGTTCACATTCTGTTTCTTTGCTGTCAAGTCTATCATTAATCAGAAATATCTTACATTACTCACAAAGTTTTATTTAAATCACACTACGTGCTAATATTCTAGATGCAGTGCACGTGTATGTACTTCACAGGCTGACACATGGCTCAGCTCCACGTTTGGCTGTGTAATTGGTTAAGCAGGTTAGAGTAACTCATCAGCTTTAGTAGCTGATTCTCTGTGTGGTACCTGAATGGGGAAAATCTTCACTGCCACATAGTCATTGAGCAGCTGAGCCTTCCACACACAGCCAAAGCGCCCCCTAGCTTTGATTTCCAACAACTGCAGTGGCTTCTGGACCAGGGTGGGAGACGGCGGCATCGGTCCAGGGTCCTGCAAGACAATAAATAAGGAAGTGTAAGCCATTGGGTTGGCAGAACAGACCATCTGTAGGTGTAATAACTGCTGTAGACTTTATCACTATGGAGACCATCGTCAGCCAGCTCGTTTCACAGCGACTCTCTAAATCACAAGCTGGCTGTGTGGATTTCTGAACAACCTATGCTGGGTTACTAAAGTGCCATCATTAACCACCATAAGGTTATTTCAATAAGATGTGTGTACAAAGAAGGCTACTCAAAGTGGCAATTACAGAAGGACACCGTCCGGAAAGAAGACCCTGGAAATAACCCAATGACTCCTTAAATAAAACATCATCTTTATTATGTCGATTGCTGGTGCCATTGGTGTATTGTGATTCCCACTTTATAGGAGTTCAGGGTCAGTTCATGCTAGATTTTATATTTAATTTCATACACTTCCATTCATACGCATGCAAACGGAGGAGAATGGGTACACAAGCACATGCAAAGACTTTGTCTTCCGCTGCACACTAAACTCTGACGTGTGAACTGGCACAGAACTGGCTCAAAACATCCAGACTGACTCCTTGGATGAAAATTAAACACGGAGGACCTTTTTTTTAAAATTCTAATTACTACTTTGACAGCAAAGCTAAATTTACAGCAGCCTTCAGTGACACATGATCTTTCAGAAATCATTCTAATATGCTGATTTGGTGCTGAAGAAACAATTATTATTATTATTATTATCATCAAAGTTACAAATAGCTGTGCTGCTTAATATTTTTGTGCAAACCATACTGCATTTATTCAGGATTCTTTAATGAATAAAAAAAAAAAAAAAAAGACAAATAACAGCATTTATTTGAAAAAGAAATCTCTTGTAACTTAGTTTTCACTTCAAAAGTTCAAACCCAGCAGACTCCAACCATCAATATAACATCAGGTTGACGTTGGACTAGACGTTGGACAGACGTTGGACAGACGTTGCATTTTGGTTAAGAATAAAAGTCTGGTCGACGACAGTATTTGATGTCAATTTCACATTGGCTTAACATTGGATTTTGGTTACACATGTCAGCTGACCTCGGTATTGGACATCAAACTAATGTTGACATTAAATGTTGAATTGACATTGAATTTTAGTCACCCAACGTCCAAAGCAAACCAAAATTTAACCAAATATCAACATCTTATGATGACATATGTTCAGAAGAGATGTATGAAAAACATTAATTAAACAGTCATTAATTACTCATTCTCCTACCGTTTCAAACCGGTAGAGGTTTCCCCTGCCATTATATTAGGGGGGCGGCCCCCCCGTAAAGGTCAAGTAAACTTTATTTTTTATATAGCGCCAGATCACAACAGACATCATTTAAGGTTACCTTTTTCTATAAAACAGGTCTATACCTTGTTCTTTTATTAAACAAACGAAATAGCCTTATGTTATTTATCTTATTTACACAACGGCATGTCATTTCTGTCCCTATGTGGACGTGCGTCCACAATTTCTCCTCTGCTAAAACGCAGATGGGATCGTGTTCATTCATAAAAACAGATTTACTCTATAGCGCAGAATGCCACAGAATTCCTGGATCAATTTTTAGATCAATAAATCCAAAGTAGGTCTGTCGCTTAATTCGAATTGCGATATGGACTAATGTCTGTGGATATTAAAATGCAAATAGAATATGAAATCCTAAATATGAATCTTCCATGTTCCGCTTGGCTCCGTATGAATGAATGGGACGCGATTTACTGAAGCACACGTGAGGCTCGCTGTGATTTTCGGCCTCTGCGTCTCATTATTTGACGACATAAACACACGAACTTCAGAGCTGCTGCGAGAGTCACTTCATGTAAATTTTACTGTTTCATTTGCAAAAACTAGCATTATATCATAGTGTATACATGCAAAAACTAACCGGCAACATGTCAAAATAAAAGTACAGCTTAACATGTAATAGAAATGTATTAGTCTTGTATTACTTTTGTACAGCATAATGTAGGTGTTTATATATTCCTATTTCTGGCAAATTTAAATAAAGCAATTAAATGCAGAAATTATAATAATAACAGAAATAACAGAAAGACCTCTGTTTGTCTGGCAACAAATAAAAGGGTTTAATTTTCATTTAATTAAAAATAAATAAATGTTTGCTGCCTTCATTTGATTATCAGAAAAATAATCCTTGGGAAAACACTGGGTAGGACCTGTTCATATTTGGAACACAAATTAACATATTTTGGATGAAATCTGACCCTGACCGTGCATAGACAGGAACGTACCTCGTTCAAGACCCAGAAGGGTAGAAAGGACATTATTAAAATAGTCCATGTGACTTCAGTGGTTCAACTGTGTTATGAAGCTACACACATGGTACTCTCCTGAATGTATGTCCAAGACTGACACAGAAGAGAAGGAATTGTTGAATAAAGCTGTTTTTTTTGTTCTTAGTGCACAAAAAGTATTCTCGTAGTTTCATAACATTATGGTTGAACCACTGATGCTCATGGACTATTTTAACAATGTTCTTACTACCTTTCCAGGCCTTGAACATGTCAGCTGCATTGCTGTCTATGCAGGGTCAAAAAGCTTTCAGATTTCATCAAAATATCTTAATTTATGTTGAGAAGATGAACGAAGGTCTTACGGGTTTGGAACGACACAAGGGTGAATAATTAATAACAGAATTTTAATTTTTGGGTGGACTAACCCTTTAAGTCATTAAAAGGGTTACTATTACTATCATTTAAAAAAAAAAAAAAAAAATTATATATTATATATTATATATATATATATATATATATATATATATATATATATATATACATACATATATATAAATTTTTTAGACATAAAATGAGCACTTTACAATGACCCCACATCCACTGTTATTAGAGAAGGGAAGTAAAAGGAGTGTAAACTCAGTAGAAGACCTGTTCATTGCATTAGGATTGTTAACACATTGTGAGGGGTCTGATATGTCCATTATAAATACTATTGTGAAATAAAAGATGCATATAATACTAGCTGTGGTGTGAACTGGGGTAAAGGTGGACCATGTCATGCAGCTGAGCTGCATAAAGCTTGGACAGAAGGGGCTTATGGGAGTTGCAGTTCAGAGCTTGTTAAACATAATCCATAGCTTCTGTAAGTGGACCACAGATTTGATAAGCAGCTGACCTAGTTTGTGGGTGCCATGAAATGCACTGGCATGCTATTACACCTTGAAGGCTTGAACCTTTCTGAACATGCCTTATGTAAGCAGAGACCATTTAGCAGTTCATCTAAATGCATGAGAGTGCGCTCAAATCTTGTCTTACACCCAACATGACCTTTTCTGACCAATTACCCTTTGTCAGCAAAACACAATAGACTGTTTCCCGCTTATCAAATAAGCTAATCCCAATTATTCAAGTGAATCAGCGTAAGAAAGCAGTACAGATGGCATCTGTAGGCACGGATCCAACCCCGGCCAGTGCGCTTGCTGTACTTGGCAAACGGCTCTCAGTATACTCAACGAAAAAGAGTAAATCTACAAATCTGACAGTAAAATAAAAAAAATAAAAAAATCTAAATAATACATAATAATATATAGTCAAACCAAAATGTATTCAGACACCTTCAACATTTCTAACATTATCACTGTTTATTTACTATAGTTTAGAAAATGGTAATAAAATATGACAAGAACTAAACTGTCAAAACAAAATTAATCTTGATAATGTTAGATAACTTTGATAGAAAGGTACGTAATACCATATAGCTTGATATCATAATTTTGGCCTTGGTATGATACCAGAATGTGATACCTTGGTATCGATACTAAATCGATACCATTGGTAACAAATAACCAGCCTTAAAAGATAGGAGAATCAAAAACAATTTAGTAAGTACTGTTAACATACTAAACATGTATTAGTTCATTTATCATTTATAACTAATTGTTGACCTAGATTATTAAACGCTGTAATACTGTTAGGTCAGCTTACATAATGAATTTTAACAGTTCGCTTTACTGTAAAGTGTTATTCTAACAGTCGAAGTATTCAAAATCACGTTATTATCTCTCTCTGATTGCTTTCAGATTTCAGGCTCAGATAGCCAAAGAAAAAGCATTAAAAATATAAATCTCTCTCGTGAGAGATTGGCTGAAACATTCCCTTCATATTAATGATACTATAATTAATATACCAATACCCTTGCTTCATTCAAATTCAATTAACATTTGATTGTTTGAAATGCAAGTGCAAATATCATGTTACCAAAAGCTAAGCTGGTTCTTGCGTATCACACATGCACATCTGAGCTTTCGTGTTTACTCTGCATCACATCTTAGGTATGTGTGTTGATCAGTTGTCAAAAAAAGTTAACTGAAACTGAATTTCTGAATGATGTACTTACCTGTCAATCACTAAATTTGCATTGAAGATCAGGATGAGCAAATTACAAATGAAAAATGGCAAATGCCTGGCAAGAGTTGATGTGTTGCCTCGTGTGGCAACACATGATTTATAACACAGCAGCTTGCTTACAGGTGCAGTAAGGTCAGCTTGTTCACCTTTATCATGTTTTATATGCAAAATAATGACATATTTCACTTCTGCTGTCTTTGCTAGTTTCAAGCGCGTTGATGGAGTTTCATCTGTTTGATAATCCATTGCGTTGTTCTGTTGTCATGTTTACCCATTTGGGAAGCAACGCCTACAGGTGAGCTTCGGAACAGCAGCGTATAAAATACCAAATTGATCAAAATGATAGTATCGAGCCGTTTGAAATAAAATATTTACCGGTATTTTTCCAGTATCGGTATACCGCACATCCCTAGTATATAATGGATTACAATCAACCAAAAATGCAGACAACTGCTAGTATAACAATATTTACATAACGATCAATACTTTGTTGACCAGTTACCAAGCATTGCTTAATTTCGTTTAGACCGTGGTGTAAAAATGTCGCATTAGCAATTAAAGAAAAAACAGAAAAAACACTTATGCAAAACATGGCCATGCCAAAGTGTCTAAATAATTTTTGGTCCTAAATTTGATCAATTTTACTGGTAGCCCACTGTATAAAGAATTTTTGGGTATAATATGTCACAGTTTACTTTATTTTGCGATACTCACTTACATAAATGAACTACAGTGTCCTACAACCACTAGTTAAACAAAAAAAAAAAAAAATCAAAAATTATATCTGGTGTCTGAATAATTTTTGGTTTGTATGGTGTGTATGTATGTTCATAATATATACAATTTATTCATTTATATAAGAAAAAATATATATAAAACTTTTATAAATATATTTTTAAAAACTTTTTTTGTTTAATTTAATACCACAGTGCAAAACTTTTTTCATGGTCCTTAAAATCATTTTCTAATTTTCTTTAATCAAATATAAGCAAACAATAAGCTAAATATAATGGGAGACAAATTACCCAGGTACATTTTTTACAAAAGTCTTTTGAGATTCACCTTAAAAGTCTGTAACAACCTGCTTCCCTTTGTTAGTCATAAGGGCTCGAAATAAAGAAAAAGAGCTTCATTTGGCCTCATTTTTGAAACAAATGTCCAATAAGTAGGTAGGATGAAGAAAGATTGTCCACAGAGCACCTGCTGGATTGTGGTTTGGAGTTCAGGCAAAAGTAGGACAAATGCAGAACAGGCATGTTTTTATATGTGGCCTACATTTTCAGCAACTGAACATGGGGGGAAGGCACGATTGTTCTGAACTGAGACTCCTTAGCATATGGATCTGGGTTGTTAACTAACTTTTTCCAAGTCCTCAAGGAAACAAATGCTGGAGAAAAGTACATCGCATGATGTGGGTGGGAGGAGACTAGGTTAAAGAACAGAACATCCATCATGCAGAAAAGAAAAACACGAAACCGCGAGGAGCGTGTACATCGGAGATGCCAATGCTTTGGCGTTACACAAACTGAGAGAGTTGACACGTAATGAGGGAGGATGGAGATACGGGAGCGACTGAGCTCTAGAGGTGGACGTAAAGACAACAACCCTTACCCTGACCTCACACACCTAAACCCACACGGGTCAGGGTCATGTTTGCTTTTCCATTTGCCTAAACGTCAGTCACTAAGTAGACACCAGTCATAAACATGACGACAATAGGTCTTACGGGAAGCGTCTGCCCCTGGGGCAGCGGCCGTGGACGGAGGCACGGACATTTTTAAAGCATTCCTTTTCTAAAATAGTGAAAAAGAAAAACAACACAGGTAATTTAAGAGCGCTATCTGTCTACCCAGACGCCTGTGGCAGATATAGTATGTCAGAGTGCAGGTTACTGAAGTTGTTTGTTTTGTTCAGTGCCTGAAAATAAAGAGACCAGTGGAAAAAGCCCAGCGGAGTCAATTGTTTTGCATGTGAAGCATTCATACTGTGATCACTGATGTCCCCAATTCTCATTTCTCAGCCTATACTTTGAATAACTGGTTTTAAAAAAGATCATTTAAACAATACTTCTTCAGTATGTCTTTGCTTCCTTTGTATACACAAACACTGTATATCAATCAGATCACAGTCAGTTTGTTTTTTAATTCAGCATACAAGGACATCTCAAAAACGCGGCTTTATTATTTTTTGATATATCAAATATATTCAATTCAGACGCATCCATTCATGGACATTTTTATATTGATGCATGTTTAAATAGTTTCTAAAACATCAAATAAATCTCTCTTCTGCTTAAATGAAAACAATCTTTTTTAAAGGGATAGTTCATAAAAAAATAAAAACTCTGTCATTAATTACTCTCATGTCGTTCCAAACCCATAGGACCTTTGTTCATCTTCAGAACACAAATTAAGATATTTTTGATGAAAACCAAAGGCTTTCTGACCCTGCACAGACAGCAACACAACTAACATGTTGAAGACCAAAAAGGTAGTAAGGACACTTTTTGTGGGCAAAGAAAACAAAAAGAATGACTTTGTTCAATTTCTGTTCATTGTCAGTTTTTGACATGCGTTCGCGAAAGTACCACAACCACTGATGTCACATGGACTATTGTAACAATGTCCTTTCTACCTTTCTGGGTCTTGAACGTGTCAGTTGCGTTGCTGTCTATGCAGGGTCAAAAAGCTCTCAGATTTCATCAAAAATATCTTATTTTGTGCTGTGAAGATGAACATAGGTCTTCCAGGGTTGGACCGACATGATGGAGTAATTAATGACAGAATTTTCATTTTTGGGTAAAATATCAGTTTAATTGAGAGTTTTTAGGACTGTTATTAAGTTTACTATAAACAGGGGTGCACATAAGTGGTGTGCAGGTGCATTAAAAATGCACTGTGTAAATAAGTTTAGACCACTCATTTGCATACAGACACAGTTGACAGCTGTTAATGCACAATCACCGCTTTTGACTGACTAACTGTAACACTGTGTAAGATTTACATTTAAAAAGAAAGCATAAATCTAGGCTACATGCTGCTAGTTTCAGAACAAAATGCAAAACATTCATTTACATGCTTTTCTTCACATAAAAGGGGGGGTGGGGGGGGGATAAAATTATAAATATCAGCACTGTATTTTTAAAATGTGAGCACTAAACCAAATCTCAAGGTGCTCTCATGAGAACCACACCGAAAAACATATGTGCACCGCTGCCTATAAATGTAATGTATGAAAAAATATGATTTATCTCACCTAACAGACAGCCACCCTAAGGTCCAAGACTGTTTACCAAGACTATGCGTTAAGGAGAACGCATAGAGTGCATCTGGGATAACTTGTTCGGCCTTGAAAATTTTGGGGGCTTTTGATCTCTTGTGAATTATTTGCATACAGTTATTCATTTCAAAGACACATTTAGACCAAAGCAATACACAGCGGTTTGCCGTAACAAATGGTAGCATGTAATCCTTACAGAACTAAATGGACTTCTTAGTGCCAGAGTGTATCTTATCAGTACTGGCACAGAGCAATGTGATGTTTTGTATTAAACCTTCAGAATGGACTAAATCTCAAGAGGAATCAGGCAACAATCTTTGGCTCCAGAAACACTGAATGACCAGTTGATTTCCTTTACTTGTTCTTGCCCAACACTACTGTTCAACCACCCTCTGGGAACACAAAGCGATTTGAAAAGGTTTTAAAAGGGCAATATCTTACACTTTTGCAGCATTTTATTTTCCCCCTGAGGTCCAGTTATAATGTTACTCAAGTCTTCCTGGACCTAAAGTTAAACATCCTGGTCATAATTCAGTTTTTCCAGACCATTTTCAACTTTCTTTCTAGCCTCAAGGAAACAGGCCGTTTTTTTACTGTAAGTGTGATATCAAAAGTGCTTGCAAAAAAAAAAAAAAAAAAAAAAAAAAAAAACCAACAACAGTTTAATCTATATAATCACTACAGCACTGCATTACTTCCCGGGAGGGGAAAAATCCAGTTTTACATAACATGACCCTTTTAAAACTAGCAAGGCATTTTTCTATTTTGCTGTTGTAGATTTATTTAGCTCATGGACGAACATCTGTCAAGAAGCACATTCATGCAAATGTAAATACAGCTCAGGACTCATCAGGGAATAATCTTAGCTCATTCCAGTTTTTAAGAGCTCTGCCTTTCTGGCCAAAACTGCCACACGGATTGGCAAACGAGTGCCGCAGAGACTCACAGCCTCACATCTTTCAAAGTTATCAAACCACAGATTTTTCACATGTATTTTGTGTGTCACGAAATGGAGAACGTCAGAGGGGTAACACTGATGCAATATGACAGTTTGCCATGAATCTTTCAATATGACTGCAAATGTTTCATAGGTTAAGTACAATAAAAGCACTTTAAGCTGTTCCCCATTCCCACATTCATAACATTCATCTTTGCATACATTTGCTGCATGCTTGGAGACGTGCATTTTTAACCTCAGTACTGCCATATTACCATGCACCTAAACCAAGGGATCTCTGCCTGAATCCCCTGAATCAGAGAGGATTTAGTTTCTGTTATCCGTGCACTGAAAGTCAGAACATCACAGATCGATGAGGCAATGTGCAGGGATAAACGCAAAATAAAACCTGGGATATTACAGGAAAATGTGCTAACAAAAACAAAGGGGTGCTTTTGACAGCAATGAAAAAAGGTTTACAATGAGGTTCCAACATAATCTTGGGAAAAAAAAAAAAAAAAAAAAAAAAAAAAGATGAATGAATTAGGCTTCTCTTACCTCTATCATTATATGAAAGGCGTGCTAGTTGAGGAAGGAAAGAGGAAATCAAGCGTTAGTTTAAGTTTAACGTATATGAGATGAAAAGACGAGATGGGAATCTCACGATTTCTTGAAGAACGAGTAAACGTGTTTCACTATTTCACTAGGAACTTTTACTTCACAATACAATTTTACAGGTGAACCCAATAACGTCTGTCCAAAAGATTTAACATTTATGTCAAGCCAGAATATAGGATAAAGTTAAAATACCTTCTACTTTCTTCTCCTACTTTACTGTGCAGAGACTAAAAGTAAGCCATTCAGAGGTTGCTCTTGTTTGAAAACGGTTTGGCATAGCTACATTTACTCAGCGAATGGCTTGTGTATGGGATGGGACAATCTACTTGTCCAACCAAAGATTTGGGGATTTTATTTTTTGCAATTCTAGTGGTTTGCAATTCTAAAACTGCATATACTGGTGCAGGTGTGAGCCTCAAGAAAATATTCTGATTAAATATCTTGCCTTATGTAGGTGAATTTTTTGGCTTGTCTGTGATTTTAACTTTGTGTAAGTGAATAAAACTGGAAAGAATGAACCTTCAGCCCCAAGGACACCGCTCAACAGTTTCTGCTTACACCTGAGGCCAAATCTGCATGTTACAGCAACTGCCAGACTTCTACAAGATTCAGAGACTTCACAGAAAAAAAAAAACCCTGACAACTAGGAACGATTCAGAATGTTTCAAAAGAAAACACAAAAGAGTTTAAAGCAAAGAAGTTTAAAGAAAATCAGGCATAAATTCTTACTGTCAAGGAGGTACAACCAATTCATAAATTCAATACAGTATTGTACTCTTCTCAACAACCAACAAGGAACACCTTAACCATGACTTAAAAACCAAATGACAAAAGGAAAACAGTGTTTTCAGAGCTGTGGTGCAGCAACTAGCACATCTTCCCTTCCCATATACCAAAACATTCCCTGTCTAATGCAAAACATAAAAAGCACAAACAAATGTGGGGAAAAAATGAAAATGGTGAGTTAAATAAAGACAGAATTAGAATGAGTTTAGGCACATGTAACCAAAATAATATTATTAGTGTCCTAAACACCCCAAAATAAGTTTATAGAGCTATATCAATGCATTAAAGCTAAAATCTGAAAATAAAAATGGATCTAATGCAGTAACCTGCATGTGAATGTCGCATCTGACCTAATGACCTTTTCTGCAAAGCCTGTAAAATGCATGCAGCTGCCTGAATCCCCATTCCTTCCTGAAACAAAAAAAAATTCCCTTCCTCACGGTGAAGCCAAGCACTTAATGCGGTTAAAGCACACTGTGCTCTCTCTCCTGAGGGGCATGTTGGGTCTTGGGTCCTTGTAAGAAAACCGTTAAATAATCAAGAAGCTCCTCTCTGCCTTCTAAATGGTATGAGACTCTAAAGTGGAGGCTGGGGGCCAAATGTTTCAAAAGAAGACATTATTTTTAACTACATGCTTTAAAACGGCCTGAGAATTGATGGGAAAACATTTCACTCAGAGCTCTTTAAAACAATGTTGATGACAACTGCTTAGGGCATCATAAATGATTCTTATCTACGTTGATAAAGTGCCCAATGTAAATGCATACAGCAAGCACCATCAGGCCACCATGCACATCTACATGGAATTTATCGCGCATTTCCGTCTTGCAGTGTAAATGTTTATAGAGATCATATCAGCGAGTGAAGGAACTAACTGACAAAGTTCCAGGAAGACAAGAGAGGAGTCTTTAACCAAATAAAAAGAGCAAACAGTAATAAATATCAAGTCAGGCTGCTCTCATGTTACTCATATTTAGCTCGAGCTGCACAAATAAGTGTGAGAGTTTAGCTCATCTAGCTTAGCACTGAACTCTAGAAAGGAAGGTTATATCACAAATGCAGCATCCACTCTGTAATAATAGCTCTTTTCAAAGGCAGAAGAAAGCAAAATGTTATTTATCAACAGACAGCAAGCAAGCTTTTGGACAGTAATGGTCTCATCACTGAAGAAGAAAAAGAACTTTTTCTGCACTCAAATGCCTTAGTCGATGAAACAGATTTTCAAAGAAATTACATTTCTAAGCATTTCAAAACAAGCAGATTTCTTTGTGGCGCTTTGCAAAATGCCACACTTCCTGTCAACACATTACAAAATCATTTCTGGCAATCTTGCAACGTTTGTGACGCAGTAGAGTGACAGCTAGAGACAAAATTCTGGAGGAAATGGTCGATCAAAACAAGACTGAATTTATCTGATTTAAAATTCGGTAAAAACAATAATACTGTGAAATAATATTACAATTTAAAATGTACTATTCTACCTTTCGATTTATTGTATTTTTCTTCATTTAAAATGTGAAGGCAAAGTTTCATTTTTAGTAGCCATTACATTACAAGAGTCTTTAGTGTCACATGATCCTTCAGAAACCATTATAACATGCTTTTTTTTTTTTTCCAACATTTAAGAGTTTCAAGTTTCATTTCAGTTAAAGGAAAAAAACAGCATAATTAAACAGCTTTACAGTCCCTTTTGATTAGTTTAATGTTTCCATGCTAAATAAAAGTATTAATTTCTTTTCTAAAAATAAATAAATTAAAATTCAGACAAATTAGTTCTATCATATGATATGAATATCAAATATATGTGTACAACGTACAATTATTTATGCCCATGAAAAATTGGATATCGCCCCCAGTGGCCGATTTCTTCCACATTTTTTACAGACCTTTGGGGCCGTGAGTCGAAAAGGCCCACAGAGTTTCGTTCCGATTGGCTTCCGTTAACCTTGTCTGATACGTGCTCAAACTTTAGCCAATAGCAGCCATGTTTTTGAGACCGTGCTCAGTGATTTTCATGTTGATAGGAGAAGTGGTTGCATAGTTCTAGACATTTTTGTTTTTTTCCCCTCTTATAGCGCCACCAAGTGGTCAAGATTTACATTTTTTGTCCTGTGAGCTCAGATTGAGCTCTTACATAAATGTTCTGAGTTTGGTGAAGATATCTCATTCCGTTCAGGAGTTAGGGCATTTTACAAAAAGTAAAACATTTCGAACATTTTGGAGTTCCTTTGTGACAGTGAGTCAAAAGTTAAACTTTTTTTTTTTGATAATTATTGATATTCACTCCGTAAAGAACCTTTCTGCACTGGTTTAGTTCTGATCGGACAAAAAACCTAGGACTAGTTCGCAAAAGTAGGTTTCTCAAAAAATCCAAAATACCCCAAATCTGATGCGTTTTGACCAATGACATAAGACACTTGAGCCTGTGACTCACGGTTTAGGAGTTATACGCGATTTCGTACTTTTGATCGCTGTAGCTCCCCTGTCAGTCCGATTAGGTCAAACCTTGGTGCTGTTGTAGAAGGTGTGAGTACTACCATCCCTCCAAATTTCAAGTCTCTATGACTTACGGTTTGGTCTGCACGGTTTTACAATAGGATTTCAGCACTACGTGCTTGAACTCCTAATTACAAAATACACTTTTTTTGTCTTTTCAAAAATACTTTTTTTTTTTTTTTTAATATCAACAAACCCCCTCATGTTTCCATATCTTCTGCCCAACCACTTGTCAACCCCCTACAATTTTCTGAGTTCAAAAAGTTCACAAAAAATATATATATATATCATTAGGGAAGTTGCAGATGCTCTTTCATATTAACTAAGTGTTGTAATAGTCCCCTGAGGCCATCTGACTGCTGCATTAAGAGCTAATAAAGTTCCCTACATATCAAAAACAAGTTTGGGCTGATCATGATACTCGATATCAGCAGCGCTATGGGGATGGTTCATCTGTCAGATCTGGCCTACATAACGCTGAAACTCAATCGGGGAATTCCAAACGCTCACCTGACACGAAGGTAACCCTTTGTGCTACCATAAAGTCCATATATCAGCCCATATATCAGCCCAGCACAGATAAATGCATCTATTCTGAGCTGATAAGGATGTCCTGCAAGACTCGACAGTAAGGATTTTTTTTTTTTTTTTTCACCATGGCCCGGCAGTTTAGATTTTGACTTAACTGGGGTCAATCTATAAAGATCTATTGTGTAATTCAGAAGTAGATGTGAATCTTAACACTAGTCACACATAAGGGTAAAGGTCACCTGATTGCTCGTGTCTTGTGTTATGTCAGCTTTGTTATCTCGTCTTTCTGGTGGGAGAAGAGGGCATTGAAACACAACCGTGTCCTGACAGATCTAGTTTGATTTCAGCTGACAGAGTGTTTGAGCTTAAGTGAGTGTGACATTGAGCACATTAGATCCCTGAAATCACTGTCATTCACTTCAACAGGAGGTGCTGCCCAGGGGAAATAACAGCTCCCAATAGCACTGTTTCTAGTGGAATGAAAATGTTCTTGTACACTGAAACTCAAGAATCACTGCGATAAGAGCTGATGTATTTCACAACACTGCGCTGCACGTGTTTCATGTAAAAAATATGGAAATACTTCCTTCATTTTACTAAAAGTGACTCAAAACACATGCATAATACACTAAAGATACCAATTTACCTGGGTAGGCACCAGAACAGGTGGATACGCCAGCTTGTGATGTCGATACATCCAGAAGGATAGCAGGACAATGGCCGCGATGCCCATGATGGGCACGATGGAGTACAGAAGCGTATTGAACAGTGGTGGCTTCTGGGTGAAGGGGTTAGATGTTGCTGGGGAGAGAAGAAGAATGCGAGAGATCAGTAACGATCAATGTTTGCATTAGGTGCACAATTACATTATTTTTCAAATGTTTGGGGTCGGTAATATTTTTCACGAAGTCTCTTTTGCTCACCAAAGCTGCATTTAGTCGAACAAGATATAGTACAGCAGTACTCTTAAGAAACAATATTACAACTAATAATACAAACAAATCTATTTTAATATATAATTTATTCCTGTGATGGCAAAGGTGAATTTTAAGCAGTTATCAGTGTCACATAATCCTTCAGAAATCATTCTAACTTGCTGATTTGGTACCAAAGAAACATTTCTTATAATTAATGTTGAAAACATGTGCTGCTAAATATTTTTGTATTTTACAGAAAATTTTGATGAAGAGAAAGTCAAAAAAGTGGTTCAAAAATCTTTACTGTCACAAAAAAAAAGAAAAGAAAAAAATGCAGCAACAAAACCTTACTGAACCCAAACTTTGAAACCAAAGTGTATCTGTGAGCAGCATATTACTAGGAATAACTGGAAATTGATTTCATGCAAGACACATTCCCATATTCTGTCATGGGCACCATTTACATTTAGTCTTTTAGCAGCTGTTTTAGCCATAATGACTCGCAAATACACCAAACAAATAAGGAAACATTTGAAGGCCTCCTCAAATGAGCACCACACAAGTCTTTTCACATACACAAATATGCTAGTTATTGTATTCTACCAGTCATGAAAGGTGTTGATGTTTCTACAGAAATTATTATAATTATGTAAATAATAGTGATGTAATAATATTATCAGTATTGTGATATTGCAACAGCAAAACTGTCTCAATATTATCATGGTCAAATTAGGGTATGTCGAAAAATAAATAAAAAAATTATTTTTAAATGAAAATAACCAATCGTTTCGCTAGATAAGACCCTTCTTCCTTGGCTAGGATCGTTTACAACCGCATTTGGGATCGTTTGAAGCCGCATTTAAACTGCATTTTGGAAGTTCAAAATCGGGGCACCATATCAGTCCATTATATGGAGAAAAATCCTGAAATGTTTTCCTCAAAAACAATTTCTTTATGACTGAAGAAAAAAAAAAAAAAGACACGTCTTGGATGACAAGGGAGTGAGTAAATTACATGAGAATCTTTTTTTCTTTTGGAAGAGGACTTCACCTTTAAGCTTTTTTTGTTAACATGTGTTGGAGCTCTTAATTTTGATCTCTTGCGTGCATTAGACAGAATAATTTAACTTTAAAATGTACAAAATTTTTTCATTTTCATTTTTTCATTTCCCTCCTAATATATATGCTATTTTGGAAACCTTCCTAAAACCCATACCGTTATGATTACTATTGACTTAATAAGTGATATGAATGTGAAAAGGGATGACATCAGCATTTGACAGAATGACTTCAGCTTACATTAGCATTACTAAGCAGAGCCTCAGATGAGAGTTTGCTCCCAATTCCCTCAAGAGGAGCAACACACGAACACAACAGATGAAGGATGTGAAGTCTAGCGCACACCTTCTATACGTCGCATTAGCGAGATATGCGGCGTACGTCGAGAAACTCTCACTGCATACTTATTTTATGTCCCACACCTTTTGAACTCGCTAATTACAATTCTTTCACAGCAGCCTTGAAACAAGGTTGGTCTCATTCCCTGAAGGCTGCTGACAGATCCTGCCTTATGCAAACCGTTTTATTCCAAAGCACATGCTTCTATGCAAATGCAAATTCCCGTTAAGAGTGGTTCAACGGAATTGCACGAGTGTGCGCTTGAGGGAGAATAGCATGCATGGCCCTCGGTTTCTCTGCAGCTAGTGCCAGAGATCGGATTGGGCCGTGGCTGTTGGCCAGAGATGCGGTGATCCCTCGCTCTTGTGTTATGGCAGAGCATTTCCTATTCGCCTGAGCTGACCGCAGGACCATGTGTACGACCCACCCGGTCGAACTTCAGCTGAACCCGTATTAGCTTCGGTCCAGCAGAGATCTCATTCATGATGCCATTTCTTCTCTCTCGTGCCAGCCATGGACTTGGAAGTGGGTTGAGGACTCTGGATTAATCCACAAGCACAGGAAAAACACATAACACATCCACCCCCAACAAACCCACGCTCAACCATCCCTACTCCACCCTTCCCCCACTCAGCGGGCAGAATGGCCACCCGTAGCCGTGGGGCATGAAAATACCCGGTCGCAAGGTCATAAAAAGCACACAGCTCCATGCTCGCAGAAAGCGAATACTGAGAAACGCCAGTGTGCTTTGTGCAACTCTTTATGTCCCTGTGGGTTTTTGCATTTCATATCAAGATCATTCCATATGGAGTGAGTCAGTGCTGGAAATAGACCCATTACATAAGCACGAGTGAGACCCCCCCCCCCTCCCCACCCACCTCCTCTGCTACTGAAGTACTGAAGACTCTTCTACCCACCACGTTTGCACTGATATCGACAGTTGTAGTGTCAAAACCCATCAGGCGGAGCTCGACCAGTGCTGCACGCAACTAAATCGGGCCATCTTTTTAAGAGACCGCGGGCAGATAATAAATCACGATTGCTGAAACGTACAACTGCCCCCCTGCAGGGAGCTGAGAGCAGTGGGCCAGTAGATTAGAAGCGCTGGGTCTGGATTCGCTGACATGCCTCCATCCCTCATTTAGTTAAGAGGATGTTGATGTCAGTGTTTACTCAGAAAAGATAAAGCGACCAGATCAGCCTCGGTAATCTAAAAGACATGGTCATTTTCTGGAGCTGCAAGAGCACGTTATGCTGTTGAAAGCCCAAGACAGCAAAGCAAACTGATGTCTTCTATATGATGCGCACCACGATCTTCTAAATGTTTCATTTTAGGATGGATGGATGAAAGCCAAACAGCTCCGAGCTGCCAAATTACTGAATCGCTCAATATAGATGGTTGTTCAGAAGCCATGCTCATGTTTGGTTTATTTTGAGGACCTACTGCAATGGTTGAAGATCTACATGGTTTCAAAATCTGTAATGCTAGCTTTGACATTTCAGAACAGCAACATAATGTAAAACTGAAGTACTGCTATTTATTCAATCACTCTGTTCCCAAAAGTACATGAGATTCCACATTACAGCTATTTCAGCCTTACAATTTGGTTTAACTATGCTAATCTGTAAGTAGTAGGCCTACTTTTTGTAACATATAAATGTTGCCATCCATTTTTTTGTACAACAAAACTGTTGTGAATATATAGTATACTGAAAGGTAAAAATAATAATAAAAAAAGAGAGAGCAGATGCATTTCTGCTTCTAAAACACCCAGCAAACATTATGATAACTTTTACAACTACTCCATGATTATCTTCAAAAAATATGGTTAAAGGGGTAGCTCACCCAAAAATGAAAATTCCGTCAGTAATTACTCACCCTCATATCTTTCCACACCCAGAAGACCTTTGTTCATCTCCAGAACACTAGAAATTTTTGATGAAATCCGAGAGCTTTCTGACCCTGCATAGACAGCAACGTAACTGACACGTTTAAGGCCCAGAAAGGTAGTAAGGACATCATTAAAACAGTCCATGTGACATCAATGGTTTAACCATAATCTTATGAAGCTACGAGTCAAAACAAAAATAGCGACTATATTCAACCATTTCTTCTCCTTCCGTGTCAGTCTTTGACACGTTCATAAGAGTATTACAAGTTAAATCAAATCATTATTTTTCTAGTATAGTTTTCTTTGTGCACAAGAAGTATTATCATAGCTTCATAACATTACGGTTGAACCACTGATGTCACATGCTGTAATGTTTCCTCTATTTCGGGTATTCGATTTTAAAAAAAATCCTCGAGTGTTGAGTAATCAGCAAAATACTGGAAGTGGTGCATTCCACATATTAAACCCATTTAAAATCCTCAAAGCTTAATGCTATTAGAAATTCACAAATGCTACGATTCAATGAAATAAACATATGCAATGCATATGCGAAGTTTAATATATGCACTTTAATTATTTACACATGTGCAGGTTGTGTACATGCAAAGCTAAGGTTACGAATGCATCATCTTTATCAATATGCTACCTGTTCATCGCGATTTCAAAATAAAAGTCTAAACCCTCACCCTGAGTTTACACGTTTTGATGTCTACATATTCAAGAAATTAACGTTACAGTGGTTGTAGCATTTCGATCACAAAGAAATGGCCAAATATTAAAGATTAAATGGACATTTGAATTAAATGTTGTTGAGTCAACATTAAACATGGATTAGACTGCGCTGTAAAGTGTGAAAACATTTGTCAGGCCCTTGGTGCCCTTTGCAGGCATTTGTTACAATGCGTAATGCACATTAGCTCTATTGTTCATAATGCATTATGCATTTTAACAGTTTTGTCCAATAAAACCATATGATTACTTGCTTTTGATACTTTATTTCAGGGGTGCTCAACCCTGGTCCTGGAGATCGACTTTCCTGTAGAGTTCAGCTCCAACCCTGACCAAACACACCTGAACCAGCTAATTAGGATCTCAAGGAGCGCTTGATAATTACAGACAGGTGTGTTTGATTAGGGTTGGAACTACACTCTGCAGAAAAGTCGATCTCCAGGAACAGGGTTGGGCACCCCTGCTTTATTTGAACTAATGATTATTGCTTCATTGCTGTTATATATGTACTGTATGTCATTTTAAAGGCTATTGTTCACTTAGGTCTATTTTTATTACTACAAAAAAATTATAATTATCTGATTACTCAATTAATTGTCAGAATAATCGACAAATTACTCGATTACCAAAACAATCGTTAGTGACAGCCCTAGTCACACAGAGTATTTTAATGATGTCCTTACTACCTTCTGGGCCTTAAACGTAATAGTTGTGTTACTGTCTATGCAGAGTCTGAAAGCTCTGGGATTTCATCAAAATATCTTTTCAATTTCAGGTGAACTAACTCTTTAAACCAGATATTTAATGTTCATGCTTCTGCTTTAGCTCCATCCAATGTGTCTGAGCTTGTTCACACTGGCATGCTTTTTTTTTTTTTTTTTTACCGTTTCTGATATTAAATAGCACCTGAATTTATAAAAGCCTCCGGTTGCAGCAACATCACAGGAATCGATTTCGATTTTACAGAGAAACCTGGCGCTCTGAAAAGAACTTCAACCGCACTGAAGTAAAGCAAAGGTTATGAAACATGAAAAAGCCTGATGAGCTGCATCAATAAGATAACACATGAGACAGACAACAAGCTCTTCATTCAAAAGCAGATTAATCTGCAGCCATTGAGCTGTGCAGTGGTCATGAGAAATGCAGTTATGAATAAGAGCCAATGTATAGAGTAAATAACAGAGCTTTTGTCAGTGGTGATTTGGTGGCTGGGTCAAGATAAGCACATTTTTTTCATACAAGAAAAATAAAATTATCTGAACAAAATGAACGAACAAATCCAAGTTTATAAAAGTCCCTAACATCTTTGGCTTAAAAGCAAATCTGTAATTTGATTTTTCCAAAATCAAATGTTAAAAATCAAGGTACAACGATAAGGGAGAGCACAATGGATTAACTGGAAATCCATGAGACACTATCAAACTCAAATAGCTCTCAGAACCTGAACCTCAATGTCACTTTCTTAGAAGGACATTGAAAACAATCCAAAAAACATGGAGAGCCAACCTCAGTTGCGATATTTCCAAAAACGAACTAATGAACATTTACACATTACACATTTGAACAGTTTGAAATTTGAAAACCGGTACCTACAGCCAGTTGATTTAATATAAACATCATAACACTGATATGTTATGATGTTCCACTAAATGCATAAATGATGTGAATATCATAAGACATAGTAATAGAGAAAGTCAATACAATGTTAGTGTGCATGTTTTAATTTAAGTTTTTATTAAAGTGCTCCTATTATGCGTTTTCAAATATGACCTTTCATGCAGTGTGTCATGTAGGTGTATGTGAACATA
The DNA here is from genome assembly GCF_022985175.1 of Labeo rohita. Classification (NCBI taxonomy): domain Eukaryota; kingdom Metazoa; phylum Chordata; class Actinopteri; order Cypriniformes; family Cyprinidae; genus Labeo; species Labeo rohita. The sequence goes on from NC_066877.1 coordinate 17,341,039, forward strand.
ATATATCTGCAAAGCTGTGAAGCCGACAGTGCATGATAAATAAAGTTATTGTCTATCAAAAAAAAAAAAAAAAGGTTGACTCAGAATCTCCTGAACGAGTCGTCAGGAATTTGAATCTTTTTCTGTTACGGCTATACATCACAAAGTAACACATTTGCATAATGTCCGATTAGGAGGGGTTTAGAGAGACTGATTCTTCGCACTGCTTCACACGAGTCGTTTACGAATCATTTAGAAATGAGGTAAAATTAAATCTATGTTTGGAGAAAACTAAAGTGTTTTTTGACCTTGCATACATGTAAACCTGTTTTAGGTGTCTCATAAAACAATATTAGTAATATTGGCATGATAGGAGCACGTTAAAGATTCGCATTCATCAATAACATGTAGCACACAACACTGATGCACAGACTCTACTGTATAGTTACACAGCACACATGCATTGACTTGTGCAACAAAAAAAAATTGAAACGTGGAAAATGCAATGAGCCTGTTATGATTTTTGACAAACAGTCACGAAAAACGCCTGAGAGATTCTCTGAGTAAACTGATGATTTTGATAATGGGGTTACAAGGTAATACAGGTTAAGAGGAGACCAAGACATAAAGGAAGGTTTCACACCGACAGCACAATTACATCAGAGGAAGGGGTATAACTGAAGAACTTCCAATACCCTTAAAGACTTTGCTGTTTGTGTCGCTGAAGGGAGCCTTACTCTGAACTGGCTGCATGTCAGGGTTGTAGAAGAATTTCTCGTTGCACATGTTTCCCTCACAGCAGCAGAAGAACACATCCGGGTCCTCTTTCTTCTCAACACACTCAGTGCTGCAAGATAAAGAGCAAGCAGATCTGTCAGCCCACAACTTTTGTAGAATTATTTCAATTTGACACACTGTTACAAGGAACAAAAATACAATTAAGTCAATTTTTCAACCACTAATACTTCTGTGGTACAACATATTTTCACTGTTTCATCAAAAACACAAGGTGCACAACTCTACATTGATTACATGCAATTCGTTATATATATATGATATGTAATTTGATTTAAAAACAACAAAAAAAGATTGACTGGTTGCACTATTTTAAATCATAAAAAAAAACTTGGCAATAAAACAAAGATGGCGTCGCATTTGGAGATAATTAAGACACGCATGCTACAAGGTTTATTTGGATTTTGCTCTGGTTAGAGAGCAAACAAATGGATAAATACACATGGGCGGAAAATGCCTGTGCCAAAGAGATACTTTTTAAAATCTGGCAGCTCACATCAAAGCAGAGCTCTCAGGTTGGCTTAAAGAAGATAAACAAAGCTTAGCAGCACACCAATAATCCTTAAGATACACACACACAGGTGCAAATGAACAAATATAAGGGGAATGGATGGCATTCCAGAGGTATTTAGTCAGAAAAGTGAGTCTGTTCCTGCTTACGACACACACGCGCCATTAAGCGTTTGCAGTACTTGCTTAGCTACCTAAGGACTTGACATGGCAGCGCAATGCGTATGAAAAAAAGAAACAAAATCTTTCCAACGAAAGAGGTAAACGGGTTCAGCAGCATGTAAGGACAGGAGAAGTGCTGCTGGCTTTGCACGCTATCAAAACACCTCCGTTCAAGAGAAACACTTCCTGATCTGCCAGCAGTGCTACCTGTTGCATAGGGGAAGATGCACTGATAAGACTGTTTTTAATATCTCTCCTATTATGGATGGAGGTTACAAGGTTCACAACCAAACCTCAACATGGAAACATGTTTACACAAGACTTTATCTGAAATACTGTGAAATCTTGAGAAGGAAATATTTGGTTAAATGAACGTGTGAACCATTCTCTCTGTAACATACTTAGCATTGACCATGGGCAGTTTAGACCATTTAACCATTTTAGAAGTTAAACAACACTTGAAATTTAAAAAAGAAAAGTATACAATACCGTTATACACTACACTAACCTTGTAGTTTGGGGCTGGTAAAATTTTAAAATCTTACGCTCACAAAAGCTGAATTTTTTTGTTAAAAAATGCAGTAAAAACAGAAATGATGTAAAATAATAATACTATTTTTAAGTAATCTTTTTGATTTTATTGTGTAAAATGACGTTTATTTGTGTGATGGCAATGCTCAACATTACTCCAGTCTTCAGTGTGAAATTATTCTTCAGATAATATTCTAATATGCTGATTTGCTGCTCAAAAAAAACATTTCTTCTTATAATTAAAATTTAAAAACAATTAAAAACAACAGGATACTTTGATGGACAGAAAGTTTAAAAGAACAGCATTTTTGAAATAAAAATTATTTGTAAAACTATACTTATTATTAGAGCCCTATGCAATTCATCTTATTTTTTCCCAAATTCTGTTTTATTTTTATGCTGATTTTTTTCAACTTACAAATTACAAATTGTATTTTTTTCCATTACATTTTTCTGGATTGTGTGTTTTCCATTTAAATTTTTCTGGATTCTGTTTTAATGGTTAAAGTAAAAATATTAATCAAAAAGCATATCTAATTAATTGAAATCATGAAAAGTTGAACAAAAATGACATTTTTAGGGCTGTTTGAAATCCATTTTATTTTTTATTTTTTCTCAAATTCAGTTTTATTTGTATGAAATTCTGTGTTTTTCTTTAATTTTCTGGTTTCAGATTACATGGTTTCACAAAATGTTAACAACCAAAAGCATGTCTAATTAATTTATCATTGTTTTAGTTTTTTTAAAACATACTGTGTAGTGTATTTACATTTTTCTGGCAAATATTCCTTAAAAAATAATGTTTTAATAATAATTTGATTATAGTACTATCATTATATCACAAACTTGAGTTAATTAAATAAATATAAATTATAAATTAAATATTTATGACTGGATTCCATGATTTTGTCCACGTTTTCCGCATTACGGAAATCATAGGGCCCTATTATAAATTGTGAATTGAACTGAATTGAATTATTATCATCATTACACTTTTACACATTATCATACTTGTGTAAAATGTATCATTTTTGATCAATGAAATGTATATTTTCTGTAGAATAAATGCATTAATTAAAATCTTATTGAGTCCAAACTTTGAATGGTAGCATACCTCATGCTGCAATACATTTTTTTTTTTTTTTTTTTTTTACAGAGCTGATTCATTAATCTAATTTGACAATAAGTGTAGAAATGTTAATGCTAAACAAGTGAAAGACTGCATGAACTGCATGCTTTAGGAACAACGTTAAAGTCAAATGGCTGAATGGTTCAACAACTGCTTCCATAAGTGAAATCAAAACAATCGTTATTTGGAGGGAAATCTGTGACATGTGACTGCAGTTAGCACTGAACCTGACACTTTAAATGATGCTGATTAATAGTGACAGAGGCTATCAGTCAAACAGCCTCATAAACTGCTGGGTTATCAGTTTGAATCATTCTAACAAATCATTCACTGAATTCGTCAGAGCGAGCACTGAATAAACATATGATTCACTGAAATCTGACTCAAAATGATCTCAATACATTTTTTGAATGAATATACAATTTTAATAACTACCTGTCAATTTAACAGAAATGGACTTTTTTCCCTCCCCACTTCAGTTATTTGTATCCGACAATCTTGGTTTCTTATAAATTTCATATAACCACTAGAGATTACCTGTCATAGCAGTTGACATCATCAAGCCAGCAGCCTTGCTTTACTATTTCAACCGATCCTGACACATTTCGCCAAGTTGCGAAGCAATGAAGCCTCTTGTCCTTCTCTCCCACGCAAGACTCAATACCGCTGCGGTTTCCTCGGTTCTCCAAGCTGGGGTTGTAGTTGTAGAACACACACTCTTGTGTCTCTGATCGGCCGAGAATGGCACCTGGAAAAGAAACCACAGGGGAGGCCGGTTAAGACATGGACTGCCTGCAGTGAGAGCGGAGACCTGCTTCATTGCTCACTCAGAAGACTTTACACTCAACCCGAAGTATAAAACACAAACCACAACTGTCATTCACACATTGGCAGCTGAATATCAATCGAAGGTGATAGACATTGGAGGTTTATAACATATATAAAAGTGCTATAACGTGAACCAAAAAAGTGTTATATAAACACATTGTTTGCATAACTAATTCACAGGCAACCCTATGGCTAAAAAAAAAAGGAAAAAGAAAGAAAAACACTAACAAGTGTTGTGGTTAACCAAAACAACAAACGTAAAGTAGTGAGCATGATTAAAACAGAAGGGCTGCTCTAAAACAGGATGTGGTAGAGAGCGGTTTCCCAACTTCTTCCTGAAACAACCGCAACTCAGATCGTGTTTGAATATGGCACTGAAGTGATGTGATGAGTGTTGTAAAATTATTCAAAACACAGACCGTGTCATAACCATAACTTAGGATTTCATGAACAAAACAAACAGCAAATAGTAAAATCTGATTTTTACGTCTTATGCTAATCCTGTGCAGGTTGAGCAGACTAAGTCTCTGTCTGGACGTTTACAAAAGATGCGTTCTTGCGCTCAAAAACATTGCGATGGAGCGTAACAGACGTTTGCAGGCAATTTTGCATCTATGGGAACCTTGGCAATCCAGACATTTTGCAACGCTTGAGCTGATGTTCATATATCGCAGCACAAGGAACAGTTTATGCTTTGGGCCTAGTATTTGAGGACTGGTTGCACAGGTTTAGTGGCGGCACCATGCTGGGTACAGCTCAATGAAACAGTAAACAATGTGCATACACTGCAATAAAGCAATTACAAAAACATTCTTCAAAAGTCACAGCACTTTAGCATGCTCCAAAAATACTTAAACCATCTCTTTCAAGAAAAACAAATTAAGCATGTGCATTCCAGACCACATATAAGACATCTTCAGTCCAAACTTTTGACTGTACGTCAGTGTTTTTGACAACGCAAGAACGGCTCATTGACACCAAATGCACGCATGTATACACCACTGTATAAACCACTGCTGCCGGCATTACTATTCAGGAGTGGCGCAGTGAAATAAACAAACTGAATATTACATATTTGACCCTGGACAACAAAACCAGTCATAAGGGTACATTTTTTTAAACAAAAACTGAATAAATAAGCTTTCCATTGAAGTATGGTTTGTAAGGATTTTTGGCCAAGATACAACTATTTGAAAATCTGGAATCTGAGGGTGCAAAAAAAAAAAAAAAAAAAAAAAAAAAAAAAAAAAAAAAAACAACTAAATATTGAGAAAAATTGCCTTTAAAGATGTCCAAATAAAGTTCTTAGCAATGCATATTATTCTTTAAAAATTAAATTGATATATTTACATTAGGAAACATACAAAATATCCTCATGGAACATGATCTTTACTTAATATCCTAATGATTTTTGGCATAAAAGAAAAAAATATATAATTTTGACCCATACAATGTTTTGTTGGCTATTGCTACAAATATACCCATGCTACTTATGACTGGTTTTGTGGTCTACGATCACATATAATAAAACACACACTACTGTGAAAAAGCTTGAGGTAAAGTTTTACTTTTTCAAAGAAAATATACAGCAATTAAATTGATAAAAAGTGACAGTAAATACATTTATAATGTTACAAAAGTTCTTTATTTCAAATAAATACTGAGTTTACGCAAGTATGATTTTACGTAATTTTGTATTATGGTTTTCACAAAAAGCACAATTTTTTTTAACACTGCTAATAATTGTTTCTTGAGCACAGAATCAGCATATTTTAATGATTTCTGAAGAGCCATGTGACAATGGTAGTGTATATATGTAAATACATGCAAAACTAATGGTGTGTTTCTTTTACATGAATTAGACTAAAGTGAATCCTGGACAATCACAGAAAACTCATTTTACTGGAAAAGCTTGGACGACATTTGCCAACAGGACTGAACTGATTTTTCCTATCGCTACAGCTGAAAGTAGGTTAATGGGTCCCATTTGAAAAGATATGTTTCTGTCACACTGAAAATGTAAATCAGCCTATACTAAATGGCTGTGCATATTGCAATGTACTCAATAGCATTTTACTAAAAAGAAACAACAATAATTTATTGGAAGAAATGGGTTTTGTTACTGTTTACTGCACTGCAAAAACAAAATCCTGAAGGAAAATGATTTTGGTGGGAATTAATTTGCTAATTGGCCTTTAGTGGGGATAAATCCTCAGGATTTGTTCCAGAGACACAAGTCACTGTTATTGGGATTAGAAGGAAATCTGCTGGAATTACTGTCACATCAAGGTAGAGAAGAACGGCGGTGCGCAAGACGCACATCAACGATCAACAGAGGAAGAATCGCATTTACTCATGTTTAATAACAAATGGAGCACCCCAAATTGCTCCGATGCTTTCAGCATCTGTTGGGAAACATCTAGAATAAATTAAAAACTAATTACAAGTGGCAAACATAAGGGAATTACTCACCTGCCCTCTACACTAACAAGGAGATGGCTCAATAAATCTTTGACCCATATTCTACGACCGCTCTTCCTGACAACAGCTCTTGCCCCTCCGCTGAGCTGCTCTCGGTTTTTAATATGAGACGCTGGGATACACAGACTCCTCTGAGTCAGCAGGGTTATATGAGGTAAAACGACAGAGTAAATATATGGAGCTGGTGGAAGAGACAGCTTAAAAAACACGGCCCGTGAATGACAGCCAACGCAGTGAGTGAACACACCATAAGCTGTTATGTTAATGGATCACTTATGGTGGTTTCCTACACAAAATAAACTCGATGACCAACACTTTGCCTGCACATCAGAAACAAAGGTTTTTTTGAAAGGTTTTGAATAGCCGATGTGGGCTGCTGATGGCATATTTGAAGTTCCTCAAGCTTGCATTTTCCATCTCTGACACATTTGAGCTCTTAGCATGGATAGAGAGAGAGAGAGATTACAGGTTACACGTATAAATGCATTCATGTACATTTGAATTCAGGTACTTTTGTAATGTATATGCAATAGGGATGTAATATCTGAAAACACAAGCCAGTCCCGTCAACTCGTGGGGTGGGGCCTGGAACATGGTTTGTGTAACATTAGCAACACATTATTAGCTGTTTGACAACACAATCAAGCCAAAGACTAATGATATCAGTCACACTTTATTTTAAGGTCCTGTTCTCGCTATTAACAAACCATTAACTACAGCGCTTTCCTCAAACTCCTAATCTGCTGCTTATTAATAGTTAGTAAGGTAGTTGTTAAATTCAGGTATCGGCTAGGATTAGGGGTGTAGAATATGGTCATGCAGAATAGGTGCTTTATAAGAACTAATAAACACCAATATGTTAATAATAGGCATGCTAATAAGTAACTAGTTAATAGTGAGAATTGTTCCCTATACTAAAGTGTTACCATGATATCAATTAACGTTGCGAATTTTAGAATGATCAAAAGAGCATCTTGTGCTTGGGTTTGCAGGTTTGCTTTGCAGACAAAGCGCAAATGGCAAACGTCAACAACCTGATCTTCCTTCCTGGTATTGTTATACTCTTACTGACTGTTTGGTTTAAATAAAGGTAGGGTAGGGTGAAAAACACCTTTTTTTCTCCTCCGAAATTGTTGTTTTACCTTTTTTTGTAAAGGGCGTTTGACGTTCTTTGCGAGGTCGCTTTGTAAACACTGGGTAACAAAAAAAAATCATGCCTGCATGATAATGCGTGAGGTCGAGCTAGTGCAAGATGAGCATTTGTGGTTAAAAAGTATAGAAATTTGTAATTTTTTTAGAAAACAATAGATTGTTGCACTACATAAGACTCTTATGGGATTGTGTACAGTAAGGTGACCAGATTTTTAAAATAAAAACCGGGGACATTTACTAGTTCTGTGGTCAAAATATCACTGAAATCTCACTTGTGATTATCTACAAAAGAAAAACAAAAAAAAAAAACAGGGACAATATGTTTTAGTTTTTTTAATTGTTGTGGGTTACATATAGGCCTATTAATACCATAATTGATAATTACAGTGATGTTTGAGGATCAAACTTACTGTAGTTTTTTGATACAATAGTAAATAGTAACTATTGCAAATAGCAAACATATCAAAACAGTAGTATTATAAAATGATGGCTTTCAGAAAAAAGAATAATTATGAGAACATACGATAAATAAAACCGTATTTAACAAATATGTTATTTTCAAAATGTATTTAACATTTCCACAACTGTGAGTAAAATAATTATAACTTTTAAAATATTATGTTTATGCTTTTGGAAACGGATCTTTTCCATCCCTAATCAGGCTTATTATTTTGCATTTTAGGCTTTCCGCAAATGTAACTGAACGAGTGATTATGTGCTTTATTCAATGTTAAAAGTGTTTAATGTGAGTTTGAATATTATATTGCGCAACATGTATAGCCATACTGAAAGCAACAACAGATTATTTACCTCAGACCTTGAAAATAAATTTAAGCAAACAAAGCTGCAAAATCACTTAATTTGTTTTCCATGACATACTCAATCATTTCGTTGGGCTTATGCACTTCTGATATTGTCATGTACGTAGCGCTGCTGCATTGCGTCTGGTGTGGACAGAACACCAAAAAACTTGGGACCACTGGTCACCCTGGTGTAGTGCCCTTCGAAGCTGCACTGAAACTACAATTTGGACCTTGGCCACCCTTAAAGTCCACTATATGGAGAAAAATCTTGGAATGTTTTCCTCAAAAACTTTAATTTCTTTTCGACTGAAGAAAGAAAGACACGAACATCTTGGAAGACATGGGGGTGAGTAAATTATCAGGAAATTTTCATTCTGGAAGTGAACATCTCCTTTGCTATTAATTTGCTATATATCTATTTGAGGGAACTATTATCCCTCAAAAGAAAAAAAAAAACGCTAATACAAAAGAAACCTTGTAGCTGTTTTTCCTGTGATCTACAGTCATGCCTACATGAGGTGCTTCAGTAATGATGCAGACATCAGTGGTCATCTACCATACCTGTATGCAGCATAAGACAGTGACTAGATAAACTCACATGGTGCATCAGCCACCAAAGGGCATTAAAAAGTGTATCGAGTAATCAGATAGTTAAACAATTGCTATTCTATTGGTTTAAAACACATAAAATTGTCCATGTAAACACACCCAAGTGCTTTTATGTGGTCTGGGACAATTGAATTGCAATCAGATAGCTATCCAATTACTTAAGATGCAGTTTCATGGCAAGAGCAAACAGGACCTAGAATGAGGCGCTCTGTTTCAGGCCAAAGCTTCAATTCCTATATGAATGGTCAGAATAATAAAACAGAAACTCATAGGATGGTTTTCCAGAATCTCCAGAAATCTGGATTTCAATCATCTACTCATGTGAATTTGGAAATCTGATTCCATACATTTTATATTTGCTGTTCTGACTACATTCTAATAATCATTTGACTGAGATATTCAAAAACGGATTTGGAAACATCAGAGTCTGTGTCCACTGCGCAATGCAAGCCGATTTTCACCAGCCCAAACCAGTCCTAAACTTTAAAAATAGTGTACTTATATATAGTGTTGTATATAAATGCTGAACCTCAGTTATAAACCCTCTCAAATAAGCACAACAAAGGGTCTTTTAAAGAACTGTTCACTGCATAATTGAGCATCTTAGGCTGTGCTCCTATTGAGAAGCTCAGACAAAAGCCCTCTCAGGGAGTGTGAGACCTTGCACTTTACCATTACAAACACACTTCCTGGCATTCATGTCAGTCCTTTCCAAGAAATGTTCAATCACGGATACTGTTAGAATGAAGCAAATATTTTAGGAATTTGTGCATATTTTAAATCTAAACTCTCCCAACAATGTTCAACAAGCTAGTCATCAAATAGACAGACCAACTCTTTAGCCGGTCTTTCACTGAAAAACATAGTTTTACAAATACTTGTACAAAGATTTCTTCTGCATTGTTATACAAAAGAAAGTAACTACTAGATTTATAGCACATGAGAAGATAAGGCTGATGTTATTCAAACATATAACAGCTTTATATCTTGAATGGTAGTTATACAAAACAAAGGTCAAATTATTTAACATAAAAACAAAAAACTTACTGACCTTGAAAAACAGTAATGAAGATCTATGATATCCTCTCAGTGATAGAATTTCCTGTTTTTTGGTTTTCATGTTGCGTAACATGACAATGTGGGTTATGCGCAAAACAAACTTCTGTATTCTGTAAACGAGGCTGCATTTAGGTCCTCTGTATATGCTAAGTTGAATATGGCACAGTTTTACTGAAGATGACTTCAGGAACTCCACAGCAGAAATCACTATTAGGATTATCCTACTTCTGGTACTTTATTTTTTTGATCTTTTAACAAAGAAATTTTTTTCTTTTCACAAACATCTAGACGGTCGAATAAACAACAACAATAAAAAGCATTTATTAGGTTAGCTGAAACTTCATATAGCTTTCACTGTTGGCTCATCTGCTGTTACTTCTGAAATAACCAGAGGAGTGAAAAACAGCTTTCCTGTTTTAACATAAAGCTTCCACACTGACTTTGATTTGACAGCCAAATGTTCAAATATTAATATTTGTAAACTAAACCGTTTTAATAGATGAAATAATATTAAACATCAGCCAAACTACACTACCAGTCAAAAGTTTTGAACAGAAATATTTTTAATGTGTTTTAAAGAAGTCTCTTCTGCTCACCAAGCCTGCATTTATTTGATTCAAAGTACAGCAAAAACAGAAAAAATTGTAAAATATTTTTACTATTTAAAATGCAGTTTATTCCTTTGATCAAAGCTAAATTTGCAGCATCATTACTCCAGTCTTCAGCATCACATGATCCTTCAGAAATCATTATAACATGCTGATTTTCTGTTCAATATTTAAAACAGTTGAGTACATTTTTTTTCAGGATTCTTTGCTGAATAGAAAGATCCAAAGATCAGCATTTATCTGAAATAAAGGCTTTTGTAACATTATCTGTACCATTCAAAAGCTTGGAGTCAGTATAAATAAAAGAAATTATAGAAATTAATATTTTTATTTAGCAAGGATGCTTTAAATTGATCAAAAGTGATAAAATAGACATTTATAATGTTTTAAAAGATTTCTATTTCAGGTAAACGCTGTTCTTCTAAACTTTTTATTTATCAAAGAAACCAGAAAAAAATTGTACTTGTCTGTTTCCAACATAATAAATGTTTTTTGAGCAGCAAATAAAATATTAGAATTATTTTTCATTGATCATGTGACACTGTGTCAAGACTGGAGTAATGATGTTAAAAATTCAGCACTGAAATCACAGGAATATATTATACATATTTTATTTCAAACCGTTTTTTGCTGGACTTTGGATCAAATGCAGGCTTGATGAGCAGAAGAAACTTCTTTAAAAAACATTTAAAAACTTTTGACTGGTAGTGTACTTTTACAAGAACTTTTTTGTGAGACTTATTTTCTATCATTACAATCAAAAGATTACAACACTAACACACTTTAAGGGTTCAGCTAGATTTGGACACATCACTGATTTGCCAATCTATACAATTTCTGTGCATAAGTCAATCAGCTGTCAATCATGTTTAACACACTTTGCTGCAAATCCCTTTAATCTGCTTTGATTCCCCTCCACCCCCCTCAACCAACCACCACTACAGGACTGTCTGAAAACTCTTCACAGCACAAGATCACAGATCTACGATGCATGAAATGAACGATCACATTCAAAAGACAAACAAAAAAAAACAAGCTGGATCAGCCTTTGTTCCTGTGTCTAGCTGTCAGAAAGCAACTTGACTTTGTGTGACACTCAAAGTTGTTTACAAACAGATTGAAATTCACGTACAGATGTGTAACGAAACAACATTTTGGAAGACACTTGGAAACCTTGTTCAACGCTTCCACGGATGACAAGTTTAATCTGCCATCCTTTGGAAAATCATTCATATACAGAATATTTAGGCCAAGCAGATCTAGAGCTAAAAGCCTTAAACACATCTACTGTTACAGTGAGACACAGATATATTTACTCGATCACGATTTAACCATACAAACGCCTGTTACAAAGAAACAGGAAAACTATGGCACAGGTCAAAGCAGACCGTTAGAGGACAAAGGCAGCACATTTGATTTCAAATAGCCCTTCCGTCAGCAGTGGTCAACCGTGGTTGTAAATTATTCACAGAGGCATCTGCATCTTGGGCAACAGTGGCTGCAACCTGCCTATGTCATGGAAGTCCAGTTGGCGAGGATCAAAATACACTGCGAAGCAACTCAAGGTCAAGCTATCAATCACACATTAGCACTTTGGGCAAAATAAAAAAAAAGAGGCAAGAATCAAATTATAATGTGTTTGTATCATCAGGATCACAGGGATCAATACAGAATAACTTTAGGAGAAGGACTTTCCATTTTTGAGCCTCTCCTCCTGTGTATGGAAAGTCCATTCTTCTTTTGTAGTCCATCTCATCTTCTGTTTGAATGTTAGCGCTGTGACTTAACGGGGTGAATGAGTATTGTTTTATAACAGCGCGACAAATTGAGCACATGGGTTCATACCGACATTTGATACTGGGCCGAAAACATCCATCCGATTGGCATTAAAGAAACATGGTGCAGCCGAGAACACTGATTACATCTGGGTAAAGATACTTTACTGAGATAAACCAACTAAACTAAGCAAGACTAAGGTCAAGTACAGTAATGCAGAAGTTCTGACACCTACTTACTTATGTTTTCTTCCTTACGCAACAAGAATGAATGATGTACAGCATGCCAACATTAATCAGACAATTGATTGTCTAAGGACCGGAAGCAAAACCTGATAAAAAATTATAGTAAAATGAATCATTTATTTACTTATTTTTATTTTTTGTTTTCAAACATCAAACCATAGAGATTTAAACCAAAGCTTCTCTTTTGTTTTTGACAATAAATGTATAAAACAATTATCACTAAAAGACTGGCACATACTGCCTCTTCTCATGCATGCTACTGTATAAGCTTGCCAAACTCACAGCACTTGCAGATTTCAAGTGGAGCAACATTTACTGTGAACCAAATAGGGTCCTATAAAATCTGTTTTATATTTTCCCTAATTCTGTTTTATTTATTTATCAAATTCTGTTTTAATTTTTCTGGATTCTGTTTTTTCCCTTCCTGTTTTAATATTTCTAGACTCTGTTTTAATGGTTAAATAAAAAAAATATTAATCAAAAAGCAGCATGTCTAATTAATTAAAATCATGAAACGAACCTAATTTAACAGAAATTTATTTAAAGTTGAACAAAAATTACATTTAAGTCCTGTGTTGCCCATATATTTTCTAGATCCCATTTTAATGGTTTCATTAAACGTCAAATCAAAACCATCTCTTATTAATTTTTTTTTTTTTTTAATAAAAAATTATTATTCTTTTTCAGAAATACTGTGTTGTGTACTTACACTTTTCTGCTAAATAAATTCTGGTAAATATTCCTAAAAAAAATGTTTTAATAATTTTATTAGTAGTAGTAGTACTACCATTACATTTTACAGCAGGGTTCGACAATAAGGAGTGCCCGGTGGCCCGGGGCCAGCGTGAAAGATGCTCGGGACAGTTGACGAGCTTATTTATTAAAATAAAAGATTTAACATGAGTCAAAAACGATGATAACAGCAACTATTTAAATTTTTTGTGGTAGGGCCGGTGAAAATTTTGACCGGGCAAGTAAAAATTTTAAAAATCCTTAGCGTTGAGCCCTGTACAGTTTCTTCAAGTTAAACAGAAATTTTATTTTGTTGGGTTGTTGTGAAGACCTTTACATTTCTGTTTGTACTATATGATATGATGATAGTTTTTCTCAAATGATACTCATGAAGTGACTTTCAGAGCAGTTCTACAAATTGCGTTTTTATCCATGTACTTGTATATTGAGGCGGTAGAAGCTGAAAACACTGTGAGCGTCACGTGCAGTTCAGTACGTGCAAACCGAAACCATGCGTCTGTGTCATATCAGAGGTCAAGGTCAGAATATATGGAAAACCGCTGGTACACTTCACGCATGGCTGTCTACAACGACAAGTCAACAAGAAAACATTTATTTAAAATTACAATGGCTGTTACGATCTGTTCCTGAGTGTCAATTCTGTGCAGTATCCCTCAGGATTTCCAGACACTCAGATAACAGATCATAAACAATAAAAGCACTAAAGCACACACAATACACAGATCTAATCAGTTGCAGCATGTAAATAAATAGTGAACTGAACTCCTGGCTAACTATTCAGCCTGAAAGTGTAATACACTTTGGGCTATGAAATTATTTTATTTAATCCAAATGAATCCATATAGAAAAGATTGGTTTATTATTAAATTATTACAAAATAGAGGTTGTGAGCAACAAACTTGCCTATTCTGTAAAACATGTCACGATGCTTCCAGTTCAGGTCTTTTGAATGTGCTCAATAGGATATTCTTAATAGGACGTGCGATATGGATGGCCACATATGCAAACCGAGATCTGAGATTTTTTTTTTTTTTTTTCTTACCAACATTCAGATATAAAAATTGAATATGTGACCCTGGACCACAAAACCAGTCTTAAAGGAACACACCACTATTTTTGAAAATAGGCTAATTTTCCAACTCCCCTAGAGTTAAACAGTTGAGTTTTACCATTTTCGAATCTATTCAGCCGATCTCCGATCTTTAAATTGGAAAAAGATCTAAACTCTTTGGTCATTTTTGAGTGAGATGCTAACGGTCTAATCATATTCAATGATCTATGCCAGGGGTGGCGAACGGCGGTCCTGGAGAGCCGCAGCCCTGCAGAGTTTTAATCAAACGCACCTGAACAAGCTAATCAAGGTCTGAAGGGTAAGTAGATAGCTACAGTCAGGTGAGTTTTAATTAGGGTTGGAGCTGAACTCTGCAGGGCTGCAGGTCTCCAGGACCGGAGTTTGCCACCCCTGATCTATGCTAAGCTATGCTAAAAGTGCTACCGCCAGACCCAGAGATCAGCTGAATAAATTTGGCGTGTTCCTTTAAGTAGCATGGGTATATTTGTAGCAATAGCCAAAAATACATTGCATGGGTCAAAATTACTGATTTTTCTTTTATGCCAAAAATCATTAGGATGTTAAGTAAAGATCATGTTCCATAAAGATATTTTGTAAATTTCCTACCGTAAATATATCATAACTTAATTTTTGATTAGTAATATGCATTGCTAAGAACTTCATTTGGACAACTTTAAAGAAAACTTTCTCAGTATTTAGATTTTTTTTGCACCCTCAGATTCCAGATTTTCAATAATTGTATCTTGGCCAAATATTGTCCTATCCTAACAAATCATACATGAATAGAAAGCTCATTTATTCAGATGATGTATAAATCTAAAAAAAATTGACCCTGATGACTGGTTTTGTGGTCCAGAGTCACATATAGCTATCACAATCACTTCACATACCCTATCACAACATATACCCCATTAAAATAAGCGGAACAGAGGAACCAACAGTCTTTGACCATTTCTTTTTGCACCTACATGTCAAACAATAACTAGCCCTCTACTTGTACGTTCACCCATCACGTATGTACAAGAGAGATCTACATGAGTTAGATAAAAGTAAACACATTTTTCAGTAAAAAATTGTTTTTATGCCATCTTATAGTTTCACAACAAAAACCAGCTACTGTATAATCTGAACATTTATCGATTTGCCCATCAGATTTCTAGAGTAAATATATATTATCCACAACACAAAAAGATCTTTGTTTTGGGGATTTGTTTCAGAAGTTGTGTTGCTGTACAATGACCCAGCTAAGCTGTCTGGGTGTTATACAAGGAAAATAAATGTAACCTCTCCTACCCACAACAGCTGTGCCGATAGATTACAGTGAATAAGACACTGGAAGAGGAACCACTATTACTTCCATTCTGGACTCCAGTCATGATGTAGTCTAAAACACTAACACAATAACAAGTGCACAAAACACTGTTGCATAAACGTGTCATTTTAATGTAAACTCCTAAATGAGAATGTGTTCTAGGAGGAACACAAACTGATTTTTCCTTACTTTTAAATGCTAATCACTCAGTTCCACCAAAGCTCTCATGAAAAACAGCTGACCATGGCATGTACTTTTAATAGCTGGTAAATATTTACATCAAAAACAGATACCGCAAGCATAAGCCACTGAACAAAGTTCATAAGTTCAACTAAGACATTTGCAGTCAACATTCTAGGGGCAAATAAAACACATTACTTCCAACCTCTAGCTTATCTGAGGTACTGTGTAACACTCACAAAGTTATGTTAGAGTTAAAAAAAGTTAACATTTCTTACTAATAATGATAATAACAATAATAATAAATGTATCTAAACATCTATATTTCTATATATCTATACATATATTACTAATTGCTATTGTTGCTATCTACAAAATATAACTTGTCCCAAGCCAAAACCACAGTGTACATTTGTAATGCATCAATATCAGATACAAGTGTAAGCTTTTCACTCTAATGCTTTAATTTCAACAGATGCAGATAGTTCAATCTAACTGCTTGTAAAAGGATTAGACTAGAAATTGAAAACAAGAACATTAAAAATAATACAATTCATGTTATCTTGTCAAATGGACATAAACAAAAAATCCATCTGAGAATAATAAAAAAATAACATAACACCAAGTAAAGTAAAAATCAAACTATTTTTTTTAATAAAGCTAAAGAATTCCTCTTTACGCTTCCTGTTTCTCTGTGTGCTTTGGTCAGATGTCACCAGTTGTGATTTATTTTAAGAGTCGTGCCGTTTAAGGCATAATTTACATTAGACTGGGCAAACGCTCAGATTTGATTCTCTTAGCAGTCATAAACTTATGCCTGGGCAAAACTTCTGTGATAGCTTAGATCTAGCACACAAAATCAAACGGTTTAATTATATCCGGTTTCTGAAGAGTAGCAAACATGGTCCAAATACAGACAAAACATGCCAGTGGCATCCTGAAGTATCTTTAATTGACATTCAATTGTGTACAAAACAAATCAGTGGCTACATTATTATTTGCGGCTCTAAAAAAAAAAACACAACAACAAAAATCAGGTGAAAGGTTCTTCATATCACTTCAAGGAGAGGTCTGTAACGGTTCATACGCTCAACCCATTAGTTTACACCAATTCCTATGAGAGACCATGTGCAATGTGACCCAAAAGATACAATTTCTTATGTTACCTAGATGCTCCTGAATAGTTCTGCCTTTAGATGATATAAATACCGAAGCGATGTGCTCAAATATAACATTGTATTGATTAATTGTCTCTGTAGCAGGGATGTGTGGGCAAGTGCGATCCAAGATGAGGGATGTAGTGGGAACACGGAGTACAGGCACAGACTGTGCCGCTGATGCATTTTTCAATAAAAGCAAAATTCAAACCTTGATCACAAAGTCTGTTAAGAAAGATCCGCAGCTCGCCTAGCTGTTCCTTAAATATTCCTGAATAAATATAATCACATGAAGAATACATGCTTATGCAACTCCAGCACTCACTCATATCTTATCTAAAGCTCTCACATGCAAATATGACCTTTGGCCTAACCGGCCTCATCAAATTATGTTTTTTCCTTTTCTTGTTTTAATCACTCATATGCATACATGTAACAGCCTCATCCATGAATAATTAAAAAAAAATAAGAGCTACCAGTAGAGGGGGTTTACATGCAACATATAAAACATGCATGCATGCATGAGCAGCAGCAGCCAATATTCAATATTACAGGCACTAACAGTAGTTCAAAGCATTAATAGTGTGTTTTCTCAACTTCACCAAACAGGTCTTCATGCTGGGGACTCGTTGTTGCTTCTGTACGGTGCATACTCAGATTATATTCAGATGGTGTTATATAGCATTTTACGAGAAACCAGTGAATTCGATCTCAATGCGGAGTAACACGAGAAACAGCCTCCGGTGACACATACATAACGTTACACACATACAGAGACATGTCATGATACAAATGTACACTCTGCTTATGCATACTGCATTTAAAGGGGTCAAAATGTATCAACACCCACCTGAGGAGCAGGAAATGAGGAACACTCCAAAAGCCAGCTTTGTTGCAGGTCCCATTTTTCAATCTTCTGTCTTGTCCTACAAAATCCAAAAGTCTATGCATTCAAGTTTCCCCTCGAAGCACTGATCAGCAGTCAGTGAAACACATCCATGTCACCGAGTCAGTGATATATGGCAGTGCACAAATCCAGTGCCAGCTTACAGTCCTCCGATTCGGCGATTTAGAAACGGTCCACTGGTGATTCGAGTTCATTCAAAGCAGACGAGCTTTTAGAAATAAAGTGATCTGTGACTGTCCATGCGGTTTGCTTTAAACCCCATATCAGTAACGAGGAAATTCCAATGCGTGCGAATACTGTATCTATACAATGTTGCCCTGCCGCGCGCTCAGAATAAACGAGCCCGTTCAATAAGCTCTTTCAGTAAATGGGCCAGCTCCCAGCCCCAGTGATCAGAACAACTGGACAGCCTATGCATAGAACCCGCCATAAAACATATAACTGTTAGATAGAAATATTGTTGTCAATGCAATGGAACTGCCAAATCACCTGAAAAGTCTATGGCAGCACACTAAATGCATGCACACTTACGGGGATAAAAATGGAATTAACATCCCTAAACGATGTTTCCACATCACGCTTACTTCGCCTTATGTTTAAATATAAATGTAGTACAACAGATCATAGATAAAGTGAAATAAATGGGGTCACGCGCACGATTCAGCGCACGCGCGAGCTCAAGTTGACAGTGAAGGACTTAAATATGGCCAAACGCGCTATATCCACATTCCCTTCGGGTGTTAATGACTCAAACCTGCAATTCCCGACCTGCTTCAGAACTGCTAAGGTAGGTAGTTAACACAAACGGTCGTTTTAAACTAAGACATGTCGACGGCTGAATAAAGCTTAGCACGTACAGCCTCTGAAATAACTTCATCAGCCCCGTCGGGAATATGACGCCAAAAACGACACGGAATTGACAGACAGCGTCACTAAATGTAATCCTTCAATATGTACTGTCCCCGTGTTCGCGGTCGGTTGACTTTTTACAGCGCTCGGAACTCAATTTATCGCGATTTCTCTCTCCGTTGCTGTCAGTCACCGTTGGCTTACTGTATTCAAGATGGACGCCCGGGTGGATTGTTTTTGTTTTTTCTGTCCTCCGCTGCCTTTACCCGCCCATTTTTTTTACGTAAGCGAGGCACGGTATTGATTGACAAGGGTTTTAGCCAATCAGAAAAGCATATGTAAATAATTGAAACCAATCATACTGCTGGTCCAAATAAACCCAGCCCTCTCCATGAGGGGTTTGTATGTGGCAGTAGAGTGACGTGAATTCGGAATGTAGGCTGTGAAATATTCACTGTATGTTAATAGTAGTGTAGGATACTATCATACTTGTGATGTAACATCCTATCATTTAGAAAAAGGCATACAACACGTTATTGTGTAACTGAATTCAAATGCAGAATTCTGCACTTTTATTTTATGCATATTGGCGAGACCAGGGCCAGTCCAATTACAAAAGTGAACGTTTTCACTAGTGAATGTTGGTTCAAGCCACTCAGCCAGCATTAGAATATTTATTTACAAAATTATATTTTTGTAGTCAAGTGAACACAATAAACCACACTGGAATTTCTTGGTAGATTCTAGGTTGACCTAAGTTTTAGCTGGGGGTCATTGTTAGCTGTCATTTACTGCATTTATTAATTTAAATATTGGTAACACTTTACAGTAAGGTTCAGTAGTTAACATTAGTTATCTACATTAGTTAAAATGAACTAAGAATTAATAGTACTTCTACAGAATTTAATAATCTTAGTTCATGTTAATTTCAGCATCTACTAATCTATTATTAAAATCGTAAGTTGTGTTTGTTAACATTAGTTAATGCACTGTGAACAAACAATGAACAACTCTGTTTTTATTAACTAACATTAAAAAACAGTGTAATAAATGTGTTGTTCATTGTTCATTAACTAATTGTCCAAATAATGTCCAAACTGATGATGTGAAGATATTTTGCTTTTGAACATTTTTGCTGTTATGAATTGTTTCATAATTGTCAGACTGTTTAAATTTTGTTGTAAAGCCGTTTATCCGGTTGTTAAGTCTGATGTCACCCGTCACCATTTCCAGGAGGACCAAACAAAACAAGATGCTAGAAGCAAAAAAACAAATGGTGCGAATATACAGTCACTGGGTGCTGTAGTTGTACTGAACAATCACGATCCTAACTTTTATCTCCATGCCGAAATCTCAGTTGGCCAGACAGTGATTCATCTTTTCTGAATCATTAAATCATCAGTGTCCAGGACACAGTGAGTTCGGAGACTGTAGTGTGTGCCGCCAGATTTTGAAAGCTTAGCTTAAATGTGTGTTATAAATGAATAGTGCTCATGAACAGCTTTGGAGATTTGAGTATTCACACTGGAAGCAGAGTAGAGACTTGGAAAGAGGACCTGCAAACAGTCAGACATGTTCCAATGTGACAACTTACCCCACAATCTAACAACATGCCCAGCTACTGACGTGTTCAGTAACAATATCCTTTTTTAATGGTCATTAGTGATAATGTTCAAATGCTTTTTTGTAGCCAAGACTTTAAGATATCTTCATTATACGGTAATTAATTTTCAGAAATGAACCTACCAAACCTACCATGAACAAGCATTGTGAGACGAAAACCACTGCAGTTTTGTGAAAGACAAAGAGCCTGTGAGTGATGTATTGTTTTATTCTTACTAAAAAACAGGAAATGCCTGCATGGTTAATGAGAAATCATTCACTATTGTTGTTGTCAGCCTTTGATGAAAGAACAACAGCTGGATGTTTAATAGCATTGTTAATAGCATTTAATAGCATTGTTATTGGTTTGCCTTTAAATAAAATATCATTCATTATTTTCTTTTCCTCCACCAATTATAAACCCAGTTCAATTTTTTCGTTTTGACAGGCACTTCTGAATTCATAACAGAGGTGAAAGTGCACTGCACTCATACGTGAACTTGCAATATAAAGTAGATTCATCTTAACATGAGCAGTAATACTAATTCGAACACCTCTGTGCTAAACGGTTGTTTATTTGAATATGCTTTTGTACACTTTAAATAATTGTTGTGATGTTGTCATAATCAGCAGTGACCATTGTGTGAAGCAGCTAATTGTATAACATCATGCAAAACATTTTTTTATTCAGACATTTACTTAGACATAAATTCAGGCATAAATATTATAACAAATCATTAGTAGCATAAGATAATTACTAACCCGTTTTTAAATGGAAAGCATCATAAATCTACATTACAAGGTCTCCACAGAGGACTGCTCTTAGTGATTTGTGTTCTGCTCTCATTGTAACATAATAGCAACTCCCAACCTGGCCCAGTGCTGCCTATGTAATCTGATCCACAAATATTCACACATAATCCTGATGCCCTATTTAACCATAAGCATTTTTTTCATTGCGGCAGTGATCTGAACCTTTGTTGAAGTCCTTCAGTTTCCTCATTCAGTGTCCGCAGTAAAAAAAAAAAAAAAAACTGAAAGTTTTGGAACTGAACGTATGAAAAGAGCACTCTGGAGCATATTTCACAATGAAATGTCAATTTTCCACCAACCAGAGGTGACTTTGGAAATCTCCAAACTAAGCTACTGTGAAGGTCAAAGACATGTGATCAATGACAGTGCCCACCGCACTTTGTCTCCCTCTCCTGATATTTCAAACCCGAGAGAATGCTGAAGAACGCTCTTTTCTACCAACCTCCACAACCTCTTCTTTCCTGTTCAAAAATGAACCAATGCACTTCCATAGATAGATAGATAGATAGATAGATTTCTTAAGTTCTTGCAGTATTGTCTACTTGATTGCACAGATACTATTTGAACTGAACTGAGCTGGATGATGACATTACTGAATCAATAGCCCTATTCGGAAGGTAATTGTTTTTCATGGTGACGTAAGTTACAGTTGCATGCAAAAGTTTGTGAACCCCTTGCAGATTCTATAAAAAAAAAAAAAAAGAATAATTTTAACAAAATAAGAGAGATCATACAAAATGCATGTTGGTTTTTTTAGTACTGTCCTGAGTACGATATTTTACATAAAAGATGTTTACATATAGTCCACAAGACCAAAAAATAGCTGAAATTATTAAAATAACCCCCTTCAAAAGTTTGGGAACCTTTGGTTTTTAATACTGTGTGTGGTTACCTGGATGATCTATGACTGTTTTTTGTTTTGTAATGATTGTTCATGAGTCCCTTGTTTGTTCTGAACAGTTAAACTGAGCACTGTTCTTCTACAGGTCCTGCAGATTCTTCAGTTTTCCAGCATCTTTTGCATATTTAAACCCTTTCCAGCAGTGACTGTATGATTTTGAGATCCATCTTTTCACACTGAGGACAACTGAGGGACTTAAACACAACTATTAAAAAAAGGTTCAAATGTTCACTAATGCTCCAGAAGGAAACACGATGCATTTTGTTGAAATATAACTTTTTGCCATATAGTACTGCCCTTCAGAAGCAAATGAAGATATTTGCATGTTTCTCTTGATGCATTGCGTTTCCTTCTGGAGCATCAGTGAATGTTTGAACCTTTTTTAAATAGATGGATCTCAAAATCATGGTCCTGGAGGATTTTTCTGAAGAACAGTGTGCAGTTTAACTGTTCAGAACAAACAAGGGACTCATGAACAACCATTACAAAACAAAACAAAAAAATAAAACAGTCGTAGATCATCCAGGTAACCACACACAGTATTAAGAAACAAGGGTTCCCAAACTTTTGAAGGGGGTTATTTTAGTAATTTCAGCTATTTTTTGGTCTTGTAGTCTATATGTAAACATCTTTTATGTAAAATATCTTATTGAGGACAGTACTAAATAAAAAATAACATGCATTTTGCATGATCTCTCTTTTTTGTTAAAACTACTCACATTTTCGACATTCTGCAAGGGGTTCCCAAACTTTCGCATGCAACTGTATTTTCACTATTTGCAGGGGGTAGTCTGTGATTTTTATTGCCGTCCGAATCCAGAATGCCAGTGTTTTTCTCTCACCACTCGTGTAAAAATCCCTGGCTGAAATATCTACTGTTTTTTGACAGGCTGTGTGGTAATTTAATTACCACCTAAATCCACATCTCTGAGTTTAAAAGAAGAAATCGATTCAAAATTCATGTTTAAATCCTTTTTGACCACTGACGAACACTGTACAGTAACCTTAGTACTATGCACGGAAGTATTTACAAGAACAATATTTCATTACTGCTCCACCACAGCGACTGGGAGCAAAAATGGAAGCAAAGCATGTAAACATTCGAAATGGGTCTTTACTATAGCAGCAGCAGATATGCAATACGATTTTAGAATGTGTATTATGCAGTTATAGACATAACCATGTATATAGTTATATACATGGGGGGGAGGTTGTCTTTTATTATTATGAAAGGACAGATCAGAAGTGACAGGAAGCAAAGTGGGAGAGAGAGATGGGGATGGGATCGGGAAAGGTCCTCGAGTCAGGATTTGAACACGGGACGCCCAGGGTGCACCGGTGCTGTATGTCGGCGCACTGCCCACAGGGCTATCGGCGCCGACTATTTTACTGTTTTTAAACAGGTGATTTAAATGATCAAATAATACCTATTATAAAATATGCTTGGAATGACAAGAATACATTTTACGTAATAATAAGAATGTATTTGTAAATAAAATAATTTTTTTCCTCCACTGTGAATAAAATTGCCATCCGAATCCATGAGTTTTATTACAGAGGTGTCATGTAAATTTATTTTTACAGACATCCACACAAGAAACAATTACTGTCCGAATAGGGCTAATGATGAACTGACTTTAACTGAAAAAATGAGTGTTCACTATTGTCCTATTTTTCCTGTTTAATACTGTAAAGCTGCTTTGACACAATCTGTATTATAAAAAGTGCTATATGAATAAAGGTGACTTGACTTGACCTGAAAGGCGATGTCAAAAATATAATGTATCATTTTTTGGCCATGGTTTCAATGTTTAATACAGTTGTGAAAAGGAAATTCACAGCACGTACAGACTACAGAGCATCTTTCCTACCATCTCGCCATATCTGGTCTGTGCTGATCAACAGGAATTACTTCTCAGTTGCTCAAGGCCAGAGCAGTGTTGTCAAGCAATTACATAGATTCTTTGCCGTTGTCATTACCAGGAAAACCTCATTGGTCCATATTGTGCGGCTAATGATTTTGGACTTGTGGTTTATAATCTAGAATGCAATTTCTCTTTTGTGGCCTTTGAGGGATTGTCAACTTGACCATGAGAGGCTGTTAAGTGTTTATCCTCTCTCCAGCTCTTCGTAATTAAGGGCTAAGAAATCAGAATTTATCTACAGCAGCCGCGCTCCCACCGAAGGTCATTACAATAACCCATTTAAATGACATTCCCTCACGTGCCATTTTATCAGCCTTGTGACACACAGGAGCCACTTTGCTAAGTCAATCACTTGTGCCGCACAATGCTCGAGCGGATACTTAACACATACTTCATCTGACATGTTGTCAGCACGGTGTCTGAGTGACAGCACGCATACATTCTCTCTACTGGACCACGAAGAAAATTTTGCCTAGCGGGTTGAAATGCCGAAATTCTACAGATGCCGAACATACCTTGTCCTGTGAGTTCATTAACTTTTAATCAAAGTTCTAAACGTGCCGGAGATTATCCCGGTAGATTTCAAAGCGAGCATGTGAGATGGCAACGCATCTGTCAGTGCTTGTCATCCTCGTCGGACTGGGCGTCCTTGGGCAGATGGACATGTGGCTCTTCTGTGTGGCTAATTAACATTTCCCTCTGTGCTTTGTCTGCACTGCTGCCCAATAATTATGCACAACCTACGATCAGGTGCGAAACCCCAGTCACAATGGAGCTGGGTGTGTGTATTTGTACCAACATCAGGCTAAATCAATGAATTACTGTGTCAAAGATGAAATCAGCCAGATTGGGTGGTTGATGCAAACATAACCCCTGCCTGGAAAATGAGCTCTCAAAAACTAAGCCACATTCTTACGTCTTATATTACCTCTTCCTGCTCGTGGCTAAGCGCACAGCCTAAGCACGGGCAAATCACATTACATCCTGTTCTCTTAAAGCACATTAATGCTGAGCCTTGACACGTGGCAAGAATACCCCTATTCATTCACCATAACAGCAAATCAAGGCATCATCTTCCATTTCCCTTTCATTTTTTGATGTAATTATTTTATGGCAGCCTTAATGAGGCCCTATCATTTATCTCTGAAAGCTGTAATCAAGTCTCAAATGCTAAATTACAGCTATTTTGCTGACCGGCGTTCAACGATAACATGGCAAAGATCTGAAAACAGTCTTGAAATGTATTCTGGGGAAAAAACTGTACGTATGATGCATGCTTGAGATATCCACGGTCATGTGGATGCAACCATGCATATGATACTGTGGTGAATGCATTGTGCACAACCGTGTCAGAGGATAAGACTCTGAAAGCATACATTATGTCCCCACCTTTGTATTATACAGTAACCTTTAAAAAATGCATACATCTTAGATGGAAGATGAACTTGCTTTGAAAAATCTGCATTGCATTAAATTTCAGTTTTACACAAATGCATACTAAGTGTCCATTTTTACATCAGTTTTTCTGTTTATTTTTGTCTTTTCCAGTGACAACTATTGTAGCTAATTATGAGAAGCAATATTTGTAAGATAGCAGAACTTGTAGTCAGAGATACTATATATCTCGAATTAAGTAATTTTCAGTTTCTTCATTTTTAGTTTTCCACACACTTTTCAATAGGGTTTCATTAGTTAAAGGAAAAGTTTACTTTCAAAACAAAAATTTACAGATAATTTACTCACCCCCTTGTTATCCAAGATGTTCATGTCTTTCGTTCTTCAGTCGTAAAGAAATAATGTTTTTTGAGGAAAACATTTCAGGATTTCTCTCCATAAAGTGGATTTCTTTGGTGCCTGCGAGTGTGAACATCCAAAATGCAGTTTAAATGCAGCTTTAAAGGGCTCTAAATGATCCCAGCCGAGGAAGAAGCGTCTTATCTAGCGAAATGACAATTTATATACTTTTTAACCTCGAATGCTCATCTTATCTAGCTCTGCGTGAACTCTGTGTATTCCGGCTCAATACAGTTAGGGTATGCCGAAAAACTCCCATTTCATTTTCTCCTCCAACTTCAAAATTGTCCTACTTCGCTAAAGACGTACTGAACCTGTGTGTACAAAGTGAACATGTAAAGAAGATCAAACGGCCTGTACAAAAAAAGGTAAAACAGTGATGTAGGATGAGTGTTTGAGGTCCTATGACCTGTATGATTTTTTTTTTTAGAAATTAACCGATGGTTTCGCTAGAAAAGACCCTTCTTCTTTGGCTGGGATCGTTTAGAGTCCTTTGAAGCTGCATTTAAACTGCATTTTGGAAATTCAAACTCACGGGCACCACAGAAGTTCACTATATGGAGAGAAATCCTGAATTTTTTTCCTCAGAAAACATAATTTCTTTACAACTGAAGAAAGAAAGACATGAACGTCTTGGATGACGAGGGGTGAGGAAATTATCTGTATATTTTTGTTCTGCAGGTGAACTTCTTTAAATCTGCTGTCCATAAATTTTGACTCTCTGTCGCCTTCTCTGTGTTGAAACCTGCAATTGCAGTTATTTGCGGAATTATCTTTATTATGTGGGTAGTACACCGGCATGGCTTCAGCGTGGATGAATCTAATGTATGTGCAACTGTCAGTCATAGCACCGGCATGGATACTGTACTTAGGATTCTAGCCTACATCTTGGAATATATGACCCAAATAAGAATTTTCACCTGATATTGTTATCTGAACAAGTAACTAACTAGTCTGCCACTTTGGTTCTAACTGTGGAAAAAAGCATTACAGTAAATTCTGCTACCAGTGGTGATTAAATCTAATGATTGGTTAGCTCATATCACATCAAACCGTGCAAATTATTATTATTGTTATACTTTGTTCTCAGATTGATAATGTTAACAACATCAGCATTGCGTGACTACGTGTATAGTGTGTGTTAGCATGTAGATTTCAATTTCTGTACAGTCTAACGTTAATCTCTAACTGTCATAGCATTTGAATGTCATTTAAAGAAATTCTTTTAAACACCCAAAAGCAAATTATTCTTTCTTAGAACTGGTTCTCTTTAAAATACAAATCTTGTGTAATCCCACGTAGGCTATCTGCAATCAGAGGCACATTTAAAACTGAAATATAATACAATTTCAGTCACATGAGTTTCATAAACGCATAATCCTTTCTGGATTACAATCTGCCATTAAAATCTGCTGTTAAAAAAAGATATAAATGATCCAGCACCTGCAGAATCCTTGTATGCGATATATGTTTACAGACGTGACATGATGCAGCGGCACACTCAAATTTTCCTTGAAACTCTATATGTACCATTCAGATTAATAAATATTATTATAAGCTTACTGTTGTCAATCAGCTAAAGTAAGGAGATAGTTTTGAACACTGGTTGGTTATGTACTTGCTCAAAAATTGATTTCGGATCATTTTTAACCAAAATAAGTTATGGACTGCAGCTTTAACTACTTTAGCTAACATCAATTAACTATGAAAAATAAGTTTAAAAAGTTCATGTTAACTGACTCAGCAAATTAAGGAACACTTTATCCAAAAATATCAGTTCTGTTATCATTTACTTACTATCATATCATTCAAAGTCTTTCATTGCATGTACTGTTGAAATATTCTTCAAAATATCTTTTTTAATGCTCCATAGAAGAAAGAAAGTCAGATTTCGAACAACATTACGGTGAGTAAATGATGACTTTTATTTTTGTGTCTCTGTAAACAAGGCTTAATGTATTTAATATACTTTCAATTTCTAGTAAATTTTCTTTTAAAGACTGAAGGATTAAAACTGATTAAGAAAATAATTTATTGCAGTACTGCAGTTTTCCCGGACCACCAAAATAAACTATTAGATGATCAGAGGCCCTTTTACAGCTGGACCATTTCACAGCAGTGCCTCTCTTCAGTGCATCTTTAATGAAATGCTATAAACATAAAGAGATATATGGCAAACTCAAAGCAAAGGCAGAACTAATTGACCAGCATTTACTAGATGAAAGAAGTGCAGTAACTGCATACTGCTGTGAAAGAGTAGCGATTAACGTGGGCATGAAACCAATTTGTTTTAAGAGCAGAGGCTTAAGGTTGTTGAGTGTGACTATCTCAGAGACTAAAGGTGACTGGAGATTACCTGAGTGACCCAGACCAAAGTGACACATGCCCAATTAGCTTTAATCTCACTAATGTAGTGCTGTGCATGTGCCTAAGCACGTGAGCCAGAGAGAAGGGACAGCTTTTTAAAAATGTAACTGCATGTTAACATCGTCTAGGAATATTTAAATAATTAAAGCCCAAACATATCATATCAATGTTCCAACCCTAAGGCATTAAAATCGCAATGCTTTCAATTGAAAGCAGAGTTTCATTCTTTTCATGATCTGACTACCGTTGCGTTTTCAAATATCACTGACCTTGTCATTGTCCTGCTGTCTACGTCTCAAGCTCTACAGCGTGAGACTGTGTTGAATGAATCTGAAAGGCATATGGAGAAGCTGGTGCCTTGCAGCAAACACATAAAAAGCAGAAAGAGCTCTTAATTATTTTTCAGTTTCTTGGTTGGAATCAATGCCTCAGAGCCACAGACACAGGAGGAGGAATAAATGACTTTCCCCTTGAGGATAAAATGGCTTGTGAAAAGGTAGGAAAATAGTCACAGCATATGGTGAAATAAGAGCCTGCACGCCCCACAGTTTGACTTCACACTCAAACATACTCTCACATTACATGCCGTAGTTAGAGTTTATAATATGTCATAGCAATTCGGTTCCAATCTGGAAATTTGAAATGCATCCTAAAATAGTAAATAAGAGGGAGAAAAAAATTACATTTCAATACTTTTGTGTCTCAGTTTAGGTAAGGTAACATTAAGCAAAAAGTCAATTGTCTATTGTCAATAGTGTAGAATTATATACAGTTCAAACAGAATTCGCTTTACGTTCATACTGCGAGCCTTAGTGCTCAATTCTGATTTTTGCTCAGATTCGATTTTTAAATGTGGCCAATATCAGATTTCTAGTGTGAAGAGATCATGGTTCTGAACTGACCCCTATGCGCAAAATAACAATACAAACAGGGTTGCCAGGTTTTCCAATAAAATCAGCCCAACTGCTTCTCAAAACTAGCCCAATCGGGTAAATATCGCAGTAGAGGGGTCCCTTCATCCCACAGAGTTGAAAAACAACCCGCGGAAGCAGTGAAAAAGTAGCTTCCGCAGGAAAATTGTGGACTTGGCAACATTCAGGCAGTGCGCTGTCACACGGAAATAAACACAGAGGGCATAAAGTAAGTGATTATGCATTCATTTATTGTGTGATCTGACGCAGAAGCCAGCGAAATTATTCACAGGCAATAAGCAAAATAAAGACAAGGTTTTGAAAATGTTATGATACGAGCCCTCATTTTGCTTGAATAGAGTTGTCACTGTAATACTTATGAATTTTGACACATATTTGTACTTCCACAGACTACCTTTCACAACTGTCATGATACTTTTGGGTAGGCCTACAGTATGTACAATTTTTGCAGTGACCTCTATGAGTACAAAATGTTAGTTACTAAGCTAGTTTACTAAGTAAAAGTTATACTAAGTGACAACTTAGATACTTGAGTTGATTCAACCTAAAATTTTAAGGCAGCGGGGTACTTACCTTGCTTTTAGGTTTAACAAACACAAATATCTAAGTTGTCACTTAGTACAACTTAACATTTCAAGCTGACTAAACTTATTTGAGTTGACCGAATGTAAAATTTTAAGGCAGCAGGGTAACAAATTATTTTAAGCTGATTTAACAAATTGTGTTTTTTTTTGTTTTTTACAGTGTGGTTTAAAGTCGCATGAATTCCAATATGACTGTTTACACCGCGGTCGCATTGCAAAGCATCTGACCTACGTCGGATTTAGTAACAACATTATGGAAGTGGCACAAATCGGAACTGGAAAGATCAGATTCCACTGTGGCTTGCGGTGTTCACACTGTCATGAGAAAAGCATGGTGAGAACTTTCCGCCTTTGATAATGTGGGTTAATATTGAAAAAAACTGCATCTTGCCCATAGAATTACATCAACAATGGTAAAAGTGATTGCAGCTTTAAACAAACATTTTATAATTTAACCAAATCACATTTGTTTTCATTTGTTGGTCATTTAGCACTAAATTATGGGTTTTGATTTGTTCACAAATTATATTAATTTAAATATATAGTAATATGCAATTATCAATGTTGAGTAAGTTACATAAAAAATTAATTATTAGTTACTAATTACATCTTCAATGTTGTAATTTGATTACTATTTGTAGCAACCTAATCTCATGACGAAAACGTACGTGTGGGAATTTTTTAAGACGTGAAATATGTACCACCACGTATGTTTTGTTACATATTCAATGTGAAATGTCCACTGAGTGGTGCTCATTGGTTTTTTCCAAAGAACAGATGAATGTACATATGGCACATTTTATGTAACATTGGTTTTGTACGTGTCACTGCAGTTCTGACTTGAAATGTTTTTCATGTTTTTCACAGGATTCATACCCAAGGATTCCACATCCTAAATCCAATTGTATGCCGGCTGAGCTACCGAGCAAGCTTGTTGCATCCGGAAAGCGAAACATAAAGAGCTGTGTATGATAATGATTAGAAGTGCTCACTGTTTTACCGCCTCTAGTGTTCATTTCTGTTGGAAACTGCAGTGATATGTACCTATTGGAACATATTTTGCATCTTGCAAAAAAGTTCCCACAGGTTTGCCATGAGATCAGCATGCCATTCAAAATGAACAAAAGTGACTTCTACAGAAATCCTCTTCTGAACGTGTGGAGAGCCCAAAGATTGTTTGTACGATTTTTTTTGTTTACCTGCTTTGTGTAAAACAATCACAGCCAATCAACCCAAAGTTCCTTTTCAGATAGAGACTAACTGCAGGTTTCACTCCCTGATGGTTTGGTTTGTCCGTGGCTGAAATGAAAAGCTAGTGGCCAGTGCCAAGTGGGGTTTCATCCAAAGACTGGCAGCTTGGCTGGGCAGAGTCTGATGGAGCCATAGTGATAAATTCCTCACAGCACGAATGCGTCTGTCACTAGACATGCTGTTCCACTGGACATCTTCACTTCATTGTTATCTTGACCACTACTGACAAACAGCGAAGCACGCAAACATTTGTTTTATAAGAGCCGAGGCATAATTGATTCTCCGTGTATGTGACAGTATTTCCACACTGGCACTGCTACTGAAGAGAAGTTTTGTCAAAAGATTAGAAACTATCTATCTACGTATCTATACTAGTGTATTTTATAATAATATAATATAATGATGATTAATCCATATATCGATAATATATACCTGCATGTGTCACTGCATGTAAACTGAACCACTGTAGCTTTATATTTTCTAAAGTGATGTTTTCCTCAAAACTCTCATAAACAGCTCACATTGGGAAACAGAGTGGTTCTGACAGCATGACTTTCAAGGAAAGCTTGCCTGATCTAGCCCCGCTTTAAAGGTTGTGAGCTGCCCCCTGCTGCGGTGTCGCTCCACACCTGGGCAAACCGGCAGGGGGTCACTTTTTTGTTTGTCTTAACCTGGTGGTAGTGGGGTTGATGGCTGTATTGTGACTACACGACCTGAGAAAGCGTTCCTGGCTGTGCCTCTTGACATCCACTAGACCCAACACAGCTAAACACTTCAGACACTGAAGCGTTCTGCCCTCATCTTCACTATTTCAACTCTTCAAGAGGGGTGAAAGAACACTGGAAAATTCACAGACATATATTACACAAGACGTATATAACAGCACCAGAGCTGTCAATCGATTAAAATGGTATGGTATTAGCTGCATGATATGTTAATAAGTTATCACATTGCTATGCAATTCATTGCAATTAAAGGGATAATTCACCCTCATGTAATTTCAAACCCGTAAGACCTTCGTTCATCCTCAGAACACAAATTAAGATATATTTGATGAAATCTGAGAGCTTTCTGACCCTCCATAGACAGCAAAGTTTCTACCACAGTCAAGGCACAGAAATGTAGTAAGGACTGTTAAAATAGTCCATGTGACATCAGTGGTTCAACTGTAATTTTATGAAGCTATGAGGATACTTTTTATGTGCAAAAAAATCAAAAGTAAGAACTTTTTTTTAACGATTTCTTATCT
The DNA here is from genome assembly GCF_022985175.1 of Labeo rohita. Lineage (NCBI taxonomy): Eukaryota > Metazoa > Chordata > Actinopteri > Cypriniformes > Cyprinidae > Labeo > Labeo rohita. The sequence goes on from NC_066877.1 coordinate 17,373,354, forward strand.
CCTGGGACACTCTGCCAGCATTATTGAGAGTACCATGACCAACCTGATCTCATGACAAAAACGTTCCTGTGGGAACTTTTTCGCAAGATGCGAAATACATAGTACCATGTACATTTCATGACATATTTGATGTAAAATGTCCACTGAGTGGAGCTAAAAGAGTGTTCGTTTTTTCCCTGGAAAGGATATGCGTACATATGGTACGTTTTATGTGACCTTGGTTTTGTATGTGCCATCGCAGTTCTGACTTGAAATGTCTGTTAAGTGGCGCTGTAACTCTAATGCTCAGTGACGTTTTAAAATAACGTACCATCTGCACTACACCTAAACCTACCCGATAGTATGAACAAAAGCAAATGTGATGTAAAAACACAATCGCAAGCATGCCGTTTTAGCTTGTTTTTCAATCTTTCAGCTCTTTCAACGGGAGTCATGTTTTTCACGGGATTCGTACCCAAGGATTCCGCATCCTAAGTCCAATTTTGTGCCGGCTGAGCCACTGAGGAAGTATGTTATATCCAGAAAGCGAAACATATGGAGCTGTAATCGTAACTGTGTATGAAAACGATTACAAATGCTCGCTGTTTTTACCCCCTCTAGTGTTAATTTCTGTCGAAAATTGCAGCGATATTATTGGTACGTATTTTAATGTCTTGGGTGAAATGGGTCAGAAAGCTTTTGGATTTCATCCAAAAATATTTTAATTTGTGTTCTATAGATGAAGGAAGGTCTTACAGGTTTGGAACGACATAAGGGTGAGAAATTAATGACAGAATTTAATTTTTGGGTGATCTAACCCTTTAATGTATGCAATTATTAAATGCTTTTTAACTACTTAAAAATTGTTATGTTATATAATTAATTATAATAAATTATCATCAAATTGACAACCTATTACATATGCTACACAAAAATGAAAGCGGTAACCGGTAAGGTTGTAACAAGAGGATTTGGTGTCTGTGGGTACCAATCAGGACGTGGGAAGTGAAATGGAAAGATATTAATATCTAGGTCAGCATCTGTGGCATTCAAGTGCAAACTTAGTTGTTGCTTGAAAACATGAGCTATGGTGTGATATTATATTTGTTTGCACTTTCATTGCTACTGCTTTCTTTTGAAACCTCCAATCTTTAATGGTGAGTACTAATGATTAATGCAACATTATAGGTTGTAAAAGTGTCATGGTACTTTGTGACTCAAATGTGGTTGAAAAGATTTCTTTCATTGAATACCTTGTGATTCTGTGCAAGGACTTTATTTTACATATATACAGTCGTTTACGTCATTAAACTTTTTTATGTGTGAATCTGAACCAGACAGAATTTCTCTCTCTCTTTCACAGTTTCAGTTTCTGCATAGATCTCTTATCGTTAGCTCTCAGCATTTCAATAAACAAACATGCGGTAGAACTTTGTAAAAGACAAATGTTCCAATTCTGTGAAAATCTGCAGTTTTGTGAGCACAGATTCCATGTGGACCTGCTAATGACCTTCAAAAGCACAGCACAGATGGTACTGCACATCCCCCCATTACAGTACTGCTGCAGTCTTTACAGCACATTTTTAGATTTACAGAACATCAGGAAAGAAAGATCATAAGATGATCATTGTATATTATAATAAAGAAAGAGTACATACGGAATTGGTGAAAATGTAAGCTTAGCAAGGCGTTAAGTGACTTGGAGTTTCTGTGCATTAACACACTTTAAAAAGTAAACAAAGGTAAACTTTCGAAAATGCCACGTATGCCAGTGTTGACACATACAGCAGATGACACCAGAGTAGACTCTTCAGGAACATTTTGTTTACCCTCCTTGCTCTTTGTTTAGTTTTCTGACCCCATTCCGTGTCTTGTTGTCCCCCACATTTCAGCTTGCCCTTTTCTGTAATTATCACATCTACTGACTGTTCCCTGCTGTTTTTTATCGTCTTTCTTTTTATGTTTTAATTATTTATATAGATTTATTTGCAGTGAGATGTGGTAGCGCTGGCCGAGCAGAGCTGGTTCCGCGTGGGTGCGTCAGTAATAGCCTCTCTCCTGCAATTAAAAAGCCACTTCATTTGATCTCCTTCAGTTATTGTAATCATTGTTCACTCCTCAGTGTGTCCAGCCCGTGAGGACAGAGCCGTCTCTGAATAGTTGGAAAATGGCTGTCCTCCAGTGCTCTTCCTCTAAGGTCTGTACATGTTACACTGGGCACAAAATTAAGGAAATATTTCACCCAAATTAAAATTAAAAACATTTAGTCTCACCCTCAGGCCATCCGAGATTTATTTATTATAAACACAGCTTGTTGCTTCACAAGATGTTAACTGATAGACTGCAGTCATGTGGATTATTGTGATGTTTTTATCAGCTGTTTGGATTCTCATATTGACGGCACTGCATCCATTGATGAGCAAATGAGGTAATGCTAAATTTCACCAAATCTGTTCAGAAGAACACATCTATATCATAGATGACTTGAGGGTGCACCAATACTTTCAGATGGCTGTATGACCTCTGAGTGTGTTTGTAAAAGATGATATGTGACTTTTTGGGAGTTTGTGCTTTTCCCATCTCTATTCACAATTTCCTTAGTAAAGCAATTTAAATTAGGCATTGTTTGATGTAATGAAATACAGTGCCTTGCGAAAGTATTCATACCCCTTCATTTTTGCATGTTTTGTTATGTTGCAGGCTTGCAGCCTTATATTAAACTGCTTTAAATTACTTTTTTTCCACACATCAATCTACACTCCATCCACCATAATGACGTAGCACAAAACAGGTTTGTAACAAATTTATTAGAAATAAAAAACTTAAATTCATAGCCATTTCTGGGACACTTGAAATTGAGCTCAGAAGCATTCATATCGCTTGTAGATGTTACTACACTTCGACAGGAGTTAAACTGTAGCAGATTCATTTGAATGAGTATGAGTATGTTCTGAAAGGCACACACCTCTCAATAAAAGGTCTAACAGCTGAAAACGCATTTTGGAGCAAAAACCAAGCCCTGAGGTCAAAAGAACTGCCTGTAGCATGTAGCCTCTGTTATCCATAATGGAAGAAGTTTGGAACAACTAGGACTCTTCCTAGAGCTGGCCTCCTGGCCAAACTGTGCAACTGATGGAGAAGAGCATTGGTTAGACTGGTGACCAAGAAGCAGTTGGTCACTTTAGTTGAGCTCCATGATCAAATATGCAGATGGAAGAAGTTATAGAAGGACAAACATCACTGCAACACTCCACCAATCTGGGCTTTATGGTGGTGTGGGCAAACTCAATCCTCTCCTCAGTGAAGAAAAAAGAAAACCCACTTGGAACTCTCGGATTGTGAGAAAAAAGAAAGAAACCAGATGAACCTCAGTTTCAAGCATCATGTTTAAAGAAAACCAGGCACTGCTCACCATCTGCAGAGTACTATCCCAAAAGTAAAGTGTGCTGGTAGCAGCCTCATGCTGTGAGGCTGTTTTTCAGCGGCAGGGACTGAAGGACCCATCAGAGTAGAAAAGATCAACACCGTTAAATATATAGATAGACTTAATGAAAACCTAGTCAAGAGCATTCAGTACCTCAGACTGGGCAGAAGGTTCACCTTCCAACAGGACAATGACCCTAAGCACACAGTAACAACTCTGTGAATGTAGTTGAGTGGTCCAGACAGAGCCTAGGGCTTGAACCCAATCAAACATTTCTGGAGGAACCTGAAAATGTCTGCCAGCCCCCATCCAAGCTGACAGAGCTTGAGAGGTGAAAAGGTGAGGAGAAGAATGACAGACCGCCAAATGCAGATGTGCAAAACTTGTCGGATCACACCCAAAAAGACTTGAGGCTGTAAAGGTGCTTCAACTAAGTACTGAGCTAAGGGTATGAATATTTATGGAATGTACTTATTTGAGTGTTTTCTTTTTAATAAATTTGAAAAGTTGTAAAATACAGTTTTTTTGCTTTGTCATTATGGTTCATGGAGTGTAGATTGATGTGAATAAAAAGTAATTTAAAGCAGTTTAACAAGGTTGCAACATAAAAAAAAACAAAAAAATGAAGGGGTATGAATACTTTTGCAAGGCACTGTATGTTCGCTATATTTTTGTGCAGAATTACAGAGTTTGAATGTAAAAATACACCTAAATATAAATTTAATAAGATTTTCTTTAAAATGACAAAGAATATTAAATTGTTAGTATGGATATAAACCATTAATATAATAGGCCACATATTTAATTACAGATTATTTTTGTAATTTTTACATAAATTTGTACCTAATTTAGGAAAACAGAATATATATATAACATTTATATATATATAACATATATATATATTTTTACAGTGCGGGTAAATTTTCACTGCACTATTTTAACCTGATCTCAAGAGGAAATGTAACTATTTTACAAACTGTCAGTTTCATATGAACTGAATGTGTTTTCAGGTGAAAATAAAGTAAAAGATGTTAGAACATGTAAAAGTAAAATGGTTTTCTTTAGATTGATAATTCTCTTAATGATGTGAAAATAAAAATGGCTGACCAAGAAAGAGACATTTTTTTTTTTTGACATATTTATGCCCATGCTGTGGGGTGAGTTACATGCAAAATATTATTAAAATCATTAACCATGTGAGCAATAGTAATTTAACAAGTGCTGCTAATTACGTACAGGCCTGTTTCAACGTACCTGTTTCATTGCGTTTGTATAGCTCAGGGGCGTGTGGGAAAATGGTTATTCACCCTCCTGTGATGAACTCATTTTCTGCTCAATGTACTTACAGGAAAATGCCAAATTCTTGAAGGACAAACTGAGATTGCTCAACTCATTCACATTGCTGTGCAGAATGCTTCATGAAGGTGCCGCACAAGAAACGAGCCATCTGAGTTTAAAAGTACAATCAAACCTGCTGTTTTTAAGCAGATTAAATATTGGAGAAACTGTAAGAAAACCTGTTGACCAACCAATAGTGCTAAACAGATGCCAAACGATTTGGGACAGTATCCCCAAATGCAGATTCTTTTTCCTCAGGCCATCCTGATCATGTCTCTCTAGAGGAATGTTCTGGCCTAAATCCCCATGCTACTCCTGTCCTCAAGTGAACCCAGTTACCAAATCGGCTATACGCTTACTCACATAAACACGCTTCTGAGAAACTTGTCCTGGCAGGCTCTCCTGATGTCTCTCTCAAGCGTGGCCAGCATCAGAGTCTCTTTAATCTCAGCCCATCGATCAACCAGCACTTTAGTGCTGATAAAAGAGCCATTTCTCAAGTTCCTGCTTATCCCCTTCCCTCCTCGTACCTTCCTGCCGAAGTGGTTTTGTCCAAGGTAGTTGATCTAAATCACACTGAATGTATCAATGCGCTCTATGTAAGAGCAACTGCCAAAGGGGGACTGGTGGGGTTGACAGGCCTCAACCATTACAGCCATAGGTTGAAAAAGATATTGTTCAAGATGTCAGAGAGAGGAGCTTAGAAAATTGCATATGCCTCCGCTGTGTTGATTCATTGAAGTTGTTGCTGTCAGCCATGGCCGCATTCTGGAAAAGTGATATTGTCAAGTCTGAAGGGTTGCCAGATGGGTTTCAATTTCCCGTAGTGGTTCGACACAGCCTGTTTTCTCAAATTCACAACTGTTTTATTTAAATGTAACAATTCACCGTGTAAAATATTGGTTATAAAATACTGAAGAAAACTAGAAGTCTCTTTTAGTGACTTGGTTGTTCCCAACCACGTTCCTGGAGAACTCCCAACACTGCACATTTTGCATGTTTTCTTTTGTCAGACACGGCTGTTTTGGGTCTTGCTGTGATGAGCTGATGATCTGAATCTGGTGTGTTTGATTAAGGAGGCATGCAAAATGCAGTGTTGGGGGCTTTAAAGGGAAAGTTCACCTAAAAATTAAATCATTAATTAGTCACCCTCAGTGAAACCCTTAGACCTTCATTCATCTTCGGAACACAAATTAAGATATTTTTAATGAAATCTGAGAGCCTTTTATAGACAACAAAGGTACCTGTTCTATCACGGTCAAGTCACATAAACATAGTAAGGATTACGTTAAAATAGTCCATGTGACATCAGTGGTTCAACTGTAATTTTACGAAGCTACAAGAATACTTTTTGTGCTTTTTTATACTGATGTCACATGGATTATTTTAATGATGCCCTACTACCTTTCTGGGCCTTGAACGTGTCAGTTGTGTTGCTGTTTATGCAGGGTCAGAAAGCTCTCGGATTTCATCAAAAAGGAGAAGTCCACTTCCAAAACAGATTCACATATAATGTACTCATCCAAGAAGTTCATGTCTTTCTTTCTTCAATCGTAAAGAAATTATGTTTTTTGAGGAAAACATTTCAGCATTTTTCTCCATATAATGGACTGATACTGATCAAGCGAAATGATTGGTTATTTTCATAAAAATAATACAATTTATATATTTTTAATGTCAAACACTTGTCTTGTCTTACTCTGCCTGGACTGTTTTTTTTCCGGGTTATGACAGTTAGGGTATGTCAAAAAACTCCCATCTCATATTCTCCCTCAGCTTCAAAATCATCCTATATCGCTGTTTTACCTTTTTTGTTAAGGTTGTTTGATCTTCTTTGCATGTTCACTTTGCAAAGACTGTGTCGGTACTTCTGCAGCGATGTAGGATGATTATGAAATGATTTTTGAAGTTGAGTTTTTCGACATACCCTAACTGTCTTGAGCCAGAATACACAGAGTTCAGGGAGAGTGAGACAAGATGAACGTTTGAGATTAAAAAAGTATTTAAATTGTATTTTTTAAAAATGAAAATAACCAATCGTTTCACTAGATAAGACCCTTCTTCCTCGCCTGGGATCGTTTACAACCGCATTTACACTGCATTTAGGAAGTTCAAAATCAGGGCACCATATCAGTCCATTATATGGAGAAAAATCCTGAAATGTTTTCCTCAGAAAACATAATTTCTTTATAGCTGAAGAAAGAAAGACATACACATCTTGGATGAAAAGGGGGTGAGTACATAATATGTGAATCTTTGTTTTGGAAGTGGACTTCTCCTTTAATTTGTGTTCTAAAGATGAACAAAGGTCTTACAGGTTTGGAACGACATGAGGGTGAGCAATTAATGACAGAATTTTCATTTTTGGGTGAACCTTCTTAAATAGTGCTAAAGGAATATGTTTATGGTTAAAAAAAAATTATAATCGAATGCTTTTGTGTTCTTGAACAAACTTTTGCAAACAACATGAAAGGCAACGCAATAGTTTTGTGAAAAAATGCAAAGTTTCAGCAAAATCATGACAACAAAATTACGTGTTTTAATTGTACAATGGGTACCATTGCAAATACTCTAAAGGCCCGTTCACACCAACAATGATAACTATAAAGATAATTATATTAGCGTCCGTACCAGTGGACGATATCGTCTGTTTATTCTAAGTGCACGCTTGTCTGCCGCTTTAAATTCTTAGGCTTATTGAAAGTTAATGTTTTTATCATTCATTAGCTGGAAAAAAATCATTCTGAAAGTGATTCCAATGATATAATTTTTCTGTGCCTTTATCGTTATAGCTGTGGTGTGGATTTTGCCATTCTTTATTATTGAGAACCATTTTATAATCTATATATTTATTGTTATCTATATAGTCATCGTACTTGGTGTGAACAGGGCTTAAGTCTATTCCTCACAGCCTTGTTGTCATCTTGGTTTCCCTGTGTTAAATTTAATATGACTAAGGTCTATACTTTTTTGAAAGTACGCAAAGCTTCTTGAGGGAATGCAGTGGTTTTGTGAAAAAATGCAAAAATATTAAAATATAACTTTTCCTCCCATTTCATATATTTTCCATCAGCATGTCCCCTTAGGGGCTCCTTAAGTGAGAGAAAAAAAGATACAAATGATTTTCTCTTCTAGACCTAACTGAACTGTCTGTCTATCTATCAAACTAGAAAGATTTAACAAAAGAATTTAAATTTAATTATAATGATACTGCATTGTTAAGTACAATGTTCTTTTTCCTGGTTTAAATGAGTGAAACTAGAAAACAGAACCAGTTCTTTCTTAACATAACTGAAACCACTTAATGAAACCAACCATTTTCTCATGAAAGCTAAAATAAAAGTGATCAATTTTACTTTTTTTTTGTTAATTTTCCTTAATACTTTTAAATTGTTACATATTTACATTTTTGTGAAAAATATCAAAATTTTCTATAAAAATGCCAAGTATTAAAATTAATGTTTCATATTTATGAAGTAATAAATAATGCTAAAAGTTATGGGAGAAGAATAAAAAGAAAATAAGCAAGAATGTTTCAGTTTGTGTTTTCAATAAAGTAATATTCAGAAAAATCTATATAAAAAAAGGATGCATTGAGACCTAGAATGCTGAATCTGAATGAGTATTTGCTAATCTTTTCCTGATGAATGTAATTATTAGAATGCAAAAAGCTCATCCAAGATCAGCACTATTTTGATTTATTTTTTTTTAAATACTGAATGAAAGAACTGCAAAATACTTCTCTGACAGCTACTTCCATCTGAAACAATAGAAATCTTTGTGTATTATGAAATGTGCTGTATGCAAGCCCAGTTGTCCCTGAAAATGACACATTGGAAACAACTTTGGGGTGCATTTTAATTGCTTGTCTGCGTGGTAATGATTTTGAATAATGAGTCAACAGTTATGAATAATGTGATTTGCCAAAGGACATCAATGCAAAGTCAGTTACCAGACCCGAAAAAAAAAAAAATAAGAGAGAAAAATCAGTTGTCAGATTTATTGGTGTTTTGTTTTGTTTCTTGGCAGAAGAACAAGCGCTTTGCTGTAAACTCGTCACACAATGAAACGTTGGCATTGACAGTTACAATAGTATCTTGAAGCAGATGCTGTGAAATCAAGGCCTGTTCTCATGAGCTCTGCAAGTTATGTGAAATCTGATGTCATAACCTAAAGCAGGAGTGTCAGGTTTTTTTTTTTGACCCTATACACTAGTTTCCATTGTAAGTGTCTTACTGTAACCACAATTTTGCCGTTTAAGCAACAAATCAAAAATATTTTGTTTGCCAATCAACATTATGCCATGATAAGCCAGAGCTTAACTTCTCTTGAACCCGGAAGTCTCCTTTAACGATTCAGTTCTGCTCTGCAACCGCATTATAATCCCTTCTACAGAGATAAAGTCCTCAAATCTGCACAGCTCTTTATCCTGAGGGGACCGACAGCAGGGACGACACACTGACAGCTCCTTATGTCATGGGTAAACACTTATTCCGTGGCAGGCTTTTTGATGCCTGTCTCTTTTTACAAGAGCCCCTGATATCAGATTCTCACTGCGCCTGAGATCAAACGCCACAGACCAGGAGACGAGATGGCGTCTGCACATTATTTGCAGATAAAATCCTGATCAGAGATGCAAATGAAACCTGAGCTTGGGGCCTGCGTTCCTAACTGCTGAAGCTGTCTGCAGTAAATGCTGTGATATATGGTACATGGTTTATGTGGATGACTCGAGGGTATTTTGAGATGTACAAAAAACCCATCAGATCAACTAGAACCTTTCAATATCAGATATCACTTGCATTTTCTAACTGCACTGAACATCCATTGTATGATGAAGATGAATAGCACTATTCTTTTTTTAATTCACATCATAATATTTATATAAAAAAATCAGGGCTACATGTTGCTCAGCAGTTACAAGGTAGGAGGTTTTTGAGTTTTCTTTAAATCAAATTCACAACTTCTTACAAAAAACATTATTTTTAAAGAGTATTTAATGAACAAAAATGCAATACTGAATAACTTTTGTTTTAGACACTACACTGTAAAAAAATGACCATGAGTTTAACGGTAAAAGACTGTAAAAATGCTACAGTAAAATCCTGTTAAATGGTTAATGGTAAATTTCTCTACTACATACAGTGAAAAACTGGAAAATTGGACATTGGATGTAATTTTACGGCAGTATACAGTTTTTCAGTTTACAGTGAAGAATTCCCTGCATTACATTTCAAGTTTGATGGGGTTTTTTGTTGAAATAACTGTTTCTTCTTGGTTTTATTCTTATCAGTTTTATACATTACAGTTGTATGTTACATCTAATGCTGTTAAATTAATGTTTATTGCATTATTTCAGTTTCATGTGTGTTACCATGATGGTGTTTAGTGTTTGTGTGAATGACACTGTGAACCTTCCATATATCTTAGTATTTAAAAGCTGCTTGTGATGGGCTTTGGTTCATCATGTGACTTTCTTATCACCACCTGCTTTTGGTGGTTATCAATGTATTGCAAAGGTACAAAACAGATTTAAGTACTTCAGTATGTTGGTTAACATTACATCAATTAATGAAATTACGGTATTTAAATGTAAATTGAAGTTAAAACCATAAAACCTAAAACGTTGCTACCGTATTTTTTACAGTAAAATTCTAGCAACCACAGCTACCATTTTTTACGGAATTGTTTTTTACAGTGTACATTGACAGGCTCTGAATTCTCTTTGTTTTTTTCTTGGTGCTGAGAGTTGAGGGATGTTCTTGGGTAAAATGCAACGCTCATCACTGTCACTTTTTAGTCAGCTGTCCAACCACAATGGAATATGGGCGGGACAAATTACACAGCAACCGACCACAAACATCCTACTTGTACAACAGCAACGACAAGAAGGATCACAACCAGTGTTGTCAGATTGGGCGGGTAAAAAATGGTTTGGGCAGATGGACAAAATTTGGGCTGGGTAACTGTGTAAGCTAGTTGGTTAAAAAACAAAACCCGAGTGTGCATGTACTGCATCCAATCAGTCAGATGTTACTAAACACACATGCCCTCTGCAGAATCGGCTGTTGAAACATCTGATGTTGACGTTGCGGCAGCACTTTTAGCCAATCACGAGGGATCAGCAGACAAGACATGATGATTCATGAGTGATGGGTTTTTAGTACGATAACAGATCAGATTGTGAACGTATAGCTATATAGTCAAGCGATCGCAATTCCTGAATGACTTAAATGTAAGTTACACAGTAAAGAAATGAAAAAATGTAGAAGAAATGAAAAAATGGTTCTTATCAACCTTGATGGACATTCTAATCATAAATTCATAAATTCTATCACATTATTTTGACAGTTAAAATTTTGGGCATTTTTTTTTTATGCATTTTTGAGCAAAAATTCAGTGGTAGTGTAAAACAACACCCTTTTTACCTTGCCAAAATGAGCTCTGCAAAAATCATCCCATTCTGGTCGAGGCTGCTTTAAATGTAAATGAGCTCTGCTCGCCCCGCCCCTCTCTTCTCTCTGTGGAGGGATGAGCCTATTTACTTTAGCCGCATTTAGCCATGTTTAGCCGCTAAACTTGCTAACTAGCACATTATTAGGAAAGGCAATCACAAAGATTCATAAAAAAAACCCTTATACTCTGCTGTAAGTGAAGCTGGATCACGAATGATTCACATGAACATAGACGGATATATGTAGATCGGGAGGCACATTCCCTTCACAAACAAACGTAATCCACTGCATCTTCAGCGGCTCAGATGTCGAGAGTAAATGACGACCACTACGTTTATTATTACATCCAGCAACACAACACCTCAATCGCTCAATTCTTGTGTAACTTACATCCCTGCTCCGGCATCAAGGTTGGACCGTTACAGCTGATTTGAGGTAAGACGCTCATGTCAATCAACTATCGTGGGAGCGGCCTCTGTTGGTGTGACGCCACAACAACAGGCATCTGAGAATGGCTCGATTTGAAAAAGGGAATATTATTTTTACAGATTAATTAAAAACCACTGCATGGATTTTTATCATTATAGGGAAGATGTGTACATACACTGCCAACACACATTAATGTTCAAACAACATGTAAAAATGAACTTTGCATCCGATGACCCCTTTAATAGAAAACCAGAGCAAGTACTTTTTAATTTTGCAACCAAGGCTCATGAAAATATGAGCCTCTATATACATTTCTGCAACACAGTACATACCTTTCCCACCTTACTGCAAGTGTCACATCAGTTTTAAAGTGAAATGTCCAGAGAGTGGCACTAAAACACACATTCAGTACGTGACTCTGGCACGTTTTTTATTACGTTGGTACAGGCACGTATTACGCTGTATTGTATTACGTTGCTTGAAGTCCAGAATTTAAATATCCAGGGAGTGTCACTAAAGGTTAATGCTCTATTGTGTTGGAATTATCCCCTACACCAGACTCAACCCTAAACCTACTCAATAGTGTTAACAAATGCAAAAGTGATATAAAAACGCATTTGTTGATGCAGCTGTGCTATTTTAACTTCCTACTGTGTAATTGAGCTGTTTTGTCAAACTGTAGTATCACGGGGTTCGTACCGGAGCACTTCATCACTTAAGTGCAACGCCGTATGGCATGAGCTACCGAGCAAACCTACTGAATTAGAAAATTCATATGCATATGAAGGTGTATATGCCATGACAACATTCAAAAGTTTTCAAATTGCGCAGGATGTTAAAGTTGTTTTGTATTCATAACATAATATTCTGAAAGTAATTGTGTGAAAAGTAGGCTTTATTAATCAAAACTCTGTGTGTAAATCATACTTTGTGTGAAAAGGAATAGAAGTTGGCAGAGTTTTACGGCCTCTATAGTAGGGGTTGAATAATATGTCTTTCAGGGCTGATGCAAACTTTTTTATATTATAGTTATTATAGTTATTATATTAGTATAGTTATAATTATAGTTATTATGTTATTATATGTTATAGTTATTATAGTTATGGTCCTTGGTGTGAACAGGCCTTTAGGCTGCGTGTCCACCAAAACGCCCCCAGGCTGGCATATCATTGAAGTGTTTTCAATGGGAGCGCTGCATTTTTTAGCATGCCAAGCGCTGGGCGTCTTTTTCGCGCTAGGCGATGAGCGTCCAGGCGTTTTTTTCTCTTAGCAGAAAGTTGAAGAATGTATGAATGATAAACGCTGCGTTCATCACTGTCATTTTCTAGTCAGCTAAGAGTGGAGGAGGGGCGGGACTAAAACCGATCACCCTGCTTTTACTACAACTGAACAACATTGGAGAAGTTAATATTGCTTGTCTCCAAATATTTATGTTTTTACCAGATGGAAATGCCAGACTACCATATTATGAAAAATAATGCTTGGAGAAACATTTAGAAACATTATTAGAGCGTATTTCATATCATAGCAACCACAGCGTCTCAACGGAAAAAAACACTGCACGCTTAAGCCCTCACAGCTAAGCGTTTTCAGCAGAGCGCCTGGCATTTTCAGCTGGCTAAAAACATTTGGTGGACATGCAGCCTTACTTTGTGCAGATTTGCTTCAGCAATGAAAAGAGTTCCAAACAAAGTCCCAGCAGAATTGATCATCAGGTCTCTAAGCAACACACATTAGTTGTCTAGATCCTGAATGATTCAGAGGTTTTGAACTAATCGATTAAATGAATGAGTAAATGGCTCATTCATACAGACCATCACTTGTTTTATTTCTTGAATGAATCAGAGGTTTTAACTGAATTGACTTAATGAATGAGTAATTAACTTACTTATGGAGGCAGTCACTCCCGTCATAAAGGAGTCAACAAAGTCTGTCTGAAACGTGCAAACACAGACATGCGTTGTTATTTAGAACTATCAGTTCTGCATTTGACCAATCGGATTTGAGAAACGGAACTAACTGTATAATATGGCTTAAAAGTAACACATTTCTGGTCTGGATGATTAAAAGGTATTTGAGATATACTGACGAGACAAAAAAAGGCTGGGAATCACTGAAAATATATATGTATCGGCATAACAATAAACACTGAATTGGTTCACTTCATTTCGAATCTCTCCATCGGCACCCAGGAGATGGATTTCCTCACACCTTTAAACTTCTCACTTCACTTCGAGCTTCAATTTCTCACTCCAGTCACCTCATTTTCATTTCGCTCTGCTCGCACACTCACCCTGAAGCTGGCAAAACCCCTTTTGAAAATGTGCTTATTCAAATCTCACTGAAATTATTCAAAGCAGAGAACTGTTGTTGCTTGGCGAGAACTCCAGCGTGACAGCTGCTGCGGATCTTTGAGGCGGCGTGCGTGGGCCCCACTGACGGACGGACCTCTTTGTGGCTTGTCCCTGGGAAACCCTTTCAGTCTGCAAGGTCGAGAGCCACTCTCCCACACTGCGCCGCTTGCGCCGGCCAAACCTACAGTAGAAACCGGTCCCCAAAAGTGTGCGAGGCAGCTGTAGAGAGCGCGAACAATATTTTTCACGTTCACATAGCTGCCTCTCACCGTGCCTTTGTTCGGAGCCGTTGTGTTGCCATTGAAAAGATGTAAAGCTAACTGTATTGACAGCATATAAATAAAAGCCTTTTATTGTGAGGGTGCTGTGGTGGTCGTGCATTATGTGTGTGCCACCTTTTAAATAGTGGCTCACGTTTTGTTGTTGTTGCTCAGCTGTCACCCCCTGATGCGTCGGTCCATTTACATCACGCCTTCGCCATAACCTTGATGCTCCTTGGCTATTTATCCCATTAAACAGACCGTCGTGAGAGAGGACGGTGTCATGACGTGAAAAATGACAGAGCGTTGCACCTGCGCAAGGCCTTCTCAGAGAAACCATACAAAACGCAACTTATATATATTGTATATGTAACAAATGTCCCTCACTATTCCCTTTATAATCGTCTCTATTAAATGAATAGTCCAGTGCATGTTGCTCATAAATTTCAGAAAGAGAATCTATTGCAACATGAGGTCGTGGAGGACGTGAGGAAATAGGAAAGTGTGGGAGTATAAATGAGAAATAAACACAGAAAATGATCCAACTTTCACTCAGGAGAAAAAGTGAAACAAAATGAAAAAGCCCAGCAGCTGATTGCTGTTTATTTTATTTTTGCATGTCAAATCAAACATCTGGAAGACCATTTTTTCTTTCTCAAAGGAGCAATAGTCTCCCATCCATTTGAGCGATATGTGTCCTTTTGACTTCAGTAGTTCCCAGAGCTGATAGACATCAACTGATGGGATTTGGCACGTTGCGCTGATGTAATTGAGCAATAAACCTGAAGTTATTTGCATATCAAATGAACAACTGGTCTAAGACTGTTGTTTTGTAGATGTCTGATGTGACTGCGGTACATGATGTGCAGTGATGGAGGGTTAAACAGGAAATAACCAATATGGCTAAGCTTAGTTTGAAAGCCTCAGGGGTTCATAAAGGGATAGTTCACCTAAAAATGACAATTTTGCCATTATCCACTTACCTTTGTGTTGTTCTAAACCCTTTGACTTTCTTTCTTTCATGGAATGAGTCATACGGACTATTTTTTATGGATATTTGTGTCATTTAATAGCCTGAGTTCCCATTTTCTTTGAATGAGAAAGAATGGTTGGTACATTCTAACATTTTTCCATGTTGTGCTTCATTAGAACAAGGAAAGTCATACAGGTTTGGAACAACATGAAAGTGAGTAAATGATGATTTCATTTTCATGATTTAATTTTTGTGTTTTCAGTATTTTAAGCAAATTATTCTGCCTTCCCCAAATTAACATCCTGCATAGATGTCCGGAGCCATATCCAGTTCAAGTGTTTGTGCAAGTAGTCTGTTCATTCTTAGTGAAATTACCCTCAGCTGTTGTTGCTGATGTTACCTGTGATAGTTCACATTTGACTGCTAGAGCTTTCATGAAATCATAACGTGCCAATAGACTCTCATCATTTCCTGATTTAAAGGATTACTTCACCTCTGGATTTAAATGTCCTGATAATTTACTCACCCCCATGTCATCCAAGATATTCATGTCTTTCTTTCTTCATTTGAAAATAAATGAAGGTTTTTGAGAAAAACTTTCTCAAAAGATTTTTCCCCATATAGTGGACTTTAATGGGGATTGATGGGTTGAAGGTCCAAATTGTATTTTCAATGCAGCTTCAAAGGGCTCTACATGATCCCAGCTGAAGAATAACGGTTTTATGGAGTAAAACGTTTAGTCATTAAAAAAAAAAAAAAAAAGTATATACTTTTTAACCATGCATTATTTAATCACACTGAAGGGTCACACATGGTTAGTTCTTTGCCTGTGTACTCCAGTTCATAAAGGTGAGGTAAAAACTCCATCTCATTTTCTCCTCCAACTTCAAAAATGGCTAACATCGTTGATTTATCTTTTTTCGTAAAGGGCGTTTGACGTTCTTTGCATGTTTGCTTTGTAAACACCGGGTCAGTACTTCCGCCTGCTCAATGCGTGACCTTTCCAAAAGGGCTGGGAATCAATTACAAAAAGAATTGATTCTGAGGCTTTGGGAATCGAGAGTCGATTCCAAGGGTTGACTCAGTCCCATCAAGGGGAATCGACTCCTCATTCAGAGTTGTTTTCAGTTCAACAAAGATTATCTATGGGTGCCTCTCAAACGGAAGGCTGTATCCTGCGATGGCAGCATGCCTCGGCTGTTACGCCATCAAACTGAACGTTGATTCATGAAAATTAACTGAATGAAAAGTTGGTACTGAGCTCGTCTGAGTTTGAGGATGCAGCCTTTCATTTAAGAAGCACCCATTAATTTGCCTCTTTCTCGCTAATAGTGATAAGAAGTCTGATTCGTTTCCCTGAAAAGGTTCTTTTGGATAGATCGTTTTGATGAACCAGTTCAAAAAAACGATTCAGAGATGATTTTACGGTGGAACTGGCTTAAGTTGTCCACAATTTTGAGCACTGCATGCAGAATAGATCATGACGTGTTTAAGGGTCTTGATCTTATTTACATCTTAAATAAAATGCTTTTTTTTTACCTTTCAATCAGCCAATGATAATTCTGAAAGAAAACGCAGAGAGATCAGTAGCCAAGAGCGTATCTGATTGACAGATAAACCATGCACTCTTATATCAGTGTTGTTGTTAATGTTGTGGTTACTTTGTTTCAGTATACAGTTTGGTAATTTTGTGCAAAGCATACGGTTAAAGTGAACATCTTTCAGCTGAACTGTACACATTTTACACACTTTATTTCCTGTTAATGCAATAAATGAATGCCCACTGCTGAGCTGTGGGTTATGACTAATTCATGCGCAATGCATGAAATTACAATTGCAATTTTAAAATTAATCTGAGCTACAGAAATGCATCTGAATTTTTACAAATAAAGCTTCATATTATGAGAAAGCTTCTTTCTACGACCTTTATATCCTGCAGTCATGGCAAAATTAGGTTCATCCGATCTAAAAAACAATTATCAAAAATGAATCGAAAACAACAGTGAGGAATTGATTCTTGGAATTGAATCCCATCGATTCCAGAACCAGGAATCAGAAGCAAACAAAAATTTTGGAATCGAACAGCCCTACTTTCCAACGTGTCGTTTTGGATGCAGCGTTAGTGCAAAATGAGCATTTGTGCTTAAAAAGTATATATAGTTATTTATCTTAGAAAATGACCAATCATTGAAACTGCAATTTAGACCTTCAACCCACTGATTCCCATTGAAGTCCACTATATGGAGAAAAATCCTGGAATGTTTATCTCAAAAACCTTAATTTCTTTTCAACTGAGGAAAGAAAGACATAAACATCTTGGATGGCAAGGGGGTAAGTCAATTAACAGGATTTTTTTATTCTGGAAGTGAACTAATCCTTTAAGGTTTATTGAATACACATTTGACAAACCTTTTGTGCCTAATAAACAAAAGCAACTACAAAGAAGTTGACATCAAAATTGGTCAAATTTCAGTTTTTATAATCGCCAATTTATCTATTTACTGTATAAAAACAATCCAATTATCTGGTAGGTACCTTTAAGCATGCATTTCTGAATATGCATAAAATCATGATATATAGATGTAGTCACTGAATTCCTGTACAGGCGGTAAGCACCAGTCTTTAATATCACATTATCCTGAAAGCTGCTCCAGCTGTCATGGGACACCAATTTTCCTCCCTTGTGAAAAGTGCCAATATTGTCTAACTAAGTGCTTTCTAAGCACACACGAAGAACTTTGGTGTCATAACGTTAGGTCTCGTATAAAAGAATGCAGTGTATCAATTGCATCGCCTACTTTGCTTTTAGGCAGATGGAAAGGCGTTATTTCAGGGCAGTTGGCCCACATATCTAGATCAATTACCAGTATTTGTTTAAAGTGAGAGGAAGAGATTAAGCAGGACTGTTTTACTGGAACATAACCACAAACGCAATCAGAAAATGGGCTTTTGCAAATTACAGAGATTAGTTTTCCAGAAACTACCTTTCAGTGTCAGCAGTGACCAGCTGTTGTCTTGTAAGTATTCGGGTGTATGTGCTGTTCTGGCTATCTGACTCATTTGGAATCAATAGTGTGTATGTTTGTCAAATAGGAATGGCTGATGGTCCACTAAACTCATGCTCATATGAGGTGTAATAATAGTCACACTGGTGTGGGTCGGGGAGTAACCCTCCCTCTGGAGTAGCTCATTATTGGCTGCTTGTAATTAAGGAGCAATTTATACAAAGATTACTTTAATTAGCCAATTAGCTGATCATTTGCAACATGAGAGTGCTGAAGCTAGTCTCATCAGAGGAGCTCACTCTTACCAGCCCTCTGCTGAGATCCCTTTGATCGAGTGAACGGCTGTGCAATCGATGACAGCAGTGCGGTGACATTGTCACGATCACAACAAATGGCTCGAGGAAACATCCAAGGCCGTTAGCAGCAGGGTCGCTGAGTTCAGGTTTGCTTTTAATGTAGGCTTCAATTATTACTGTATCTACATGTTTCTTTTCACTTATGCAAGTGACATACAGCTGCGTACATTAGTCTGTGTAAATGTGTATGGCAGAGGTCAGCAACCTTTTTGACATGAAATGCCATTAATATGCACAGCATGTATGTGTGTATGGCTATAGTGTGTAGCTGTGTACTTAATGTTTCATGTTCCTGCAATATAGTGTTGTTGTTGTTTTTTTCCCGTTTCACTGATTACTGTATTATTTGAAATCATTGCTGCATCATTGAGATACTTTATATGGTTTATATTTAGCCCTGTCAGTCGATTAAAAAGTCTAATAAATTACACGATGTTTCGATAAATTCATCTAATTAATTGCAAAATAAATTAGACTGTGAAAATACCCACAAAAGATTATTTAAAGCTATTTTGTGTTGAGAAAGTATGAAGTAGACATTACAGTAACACTTTATTTTACGGTTTCTTAACTAGTTGCTTATTAGCATGCATACTACTAGAATATTAGCCATTTATAAGTACTAATTAAAGGAGAAGTCCACTTCCAGAACAACAATTCACAAATATTTACTCACCCCCTTGTCATCCAAGATGTTCTTTCTTTCTATCTATCTTTCTGTCTTCAGTCGTGAAGAAATTATGGTTTTTGAGGAAAGCATTTGAGGATTTTTCTCAATATTATAGACTTCAATGGTGTCCCTGATTTTGAACTTCCAAAATGTAGTTTAAATGGAGCTTCAAAGGGCTCTAAACAATCCCAGCCGAGGAGGAAGGGTCTTATCTAGTGAAATGATCGGTCATTTTTTTCTTGGAAAATAATTTTTTTATACTTTTTAAGCACAAAATCTCGTGTAGCACAGGCTCTGGGATTCACATTCACAACACTACGTACTATTGAATCACATTGAAAGATTATGCGGAACGTAGGCGGAACTACAGACCCAGTGTTTACAAAGGGAACGCGCAAAGACTAAGAGAGTGCAAGTAAGTTTGTAAACGACTCAGACCTTTGAGTCTCGTTCAGCAAAATGAACAAATCTTTTTTCAAGTCATTTCGTTCATTTTAGCAAAATATAATTAAAATGTTACGTGTTACTTCCCTAACACATCTACTGCTTATACAAACGTTGATCACACTACAAACAAGACAAAACTATAATGCTATAAGAAACAGAAAAGATTAATTCATTGTTTACCTGGGTCTTTAGTCTATGATTAGCTCACCTCACCTCTTATCTGACAAGTTTTTGGGTTTCCCAGGTCACATTAAAGATTTATTCAAAATGAAAGAATCTTTGAAGAATGACCCATTACTAATTCGTAGTATTGTGGCCGCGCATCCCAGAGTCTGTGCTACACAAGCTTTTATGCTTAAAAAGTATATATATGTATATATATATATATAGATTTTTTTTTTTCAAAAAATAATGACAGATCATCTTGCTAGATAAGACCCCTATTCCTCGGCTGGGATCGTTTAGAGCCCTTTTGAAGCTGCATTTAAACTACATTTTGGAAGTTCAAAATCAGGGCACCAATGAAGTCCATTATATGGAAAAAAAAATCTGAAATGCTTTCCTCAAAAAACATAATTTCTTATGGAAAGACATGAAAAAACAGAAAGATGTGAACATCTTGGATGACAAGGGGGTGAGTAAATTTTTTGTAAATTGTTGTTCTGCAAGTAGAGTTCTCCTTTAAGCACATATTAATGCCTTATTCTACATGACCTTATTCTACATCCCTAATCCTACCCAATACCTAAACTTAACAACTACCTTACTAGCTATTAATAAGCAGAAAATTAGGAATTTATTGAGGGAAAAATCATAGTTATTAGTGAATAAGTGTTCCCTATTCTAAAGTGTTACCAACATGACAAATTGTAGCTTTAGAAAGAAATATTTTATTTGATTCAACAGAATTTATTACACATAAACATTTAGCCTGCAACGGCCTAATGTAAACTATGGAACATAAAAGAAAATAATTTGAGAAACATCTTAGTTTGTTTTGCTTGTATGACTAAACTCATTAGTAACCAAAATAGCTTTGCTACCAACAGTCTTCAAAATACCTTCTTTCATGTTTCACAAAAGAAAGATCTGAAATGACATGAGGGTGAGTAAATGATGACAGAATTATAATTTTTTATTTTTTTGGGGTAAGCTATCACTTTATTGTTTTTATTTTTATTCTTCATCTTCTAAGAAACCAAATCTGCCAGCAGGTGGCGGTAAATGTCTTTATGAATCATTTATTCATTCGCTTCATTCAAATGGTTGATTCATTCAGGAATAACATAAAATGCCTCTCTCTATGAATGGGCTCTTGAAATATCGGTTCACACAAATTATTCAAAAATGCGGATTCATTCAGAAACTAAACACCACTGAGCTGCTCGAAGACGTGTGACAATTCTGCTATGGTTTCAAAGCTAATATGCTCTCTGCAAAATTGAGCAAAACACATAATTTTGTGTTTAAAATTTAGCACAATATCAGCTTCTTTTTTACTGAACTGTTGTATAAAATCACATTTAAGCTCATGATAGATCAGGACAAAATCAGCACTCATGTCATATTGCTCTTGCTGCCCATGTGATATTGTGTGATATATATAAATATGAGATGAAACACAAACGCATTTTTTGCACCAATATCTTGACTTTTAGGGCGTAACTGCAATTGTCGAGTTGTTGCCCTGCATCATATTTGTCAACAGTCAACTATATGAAATATAAGTTAATGTACATGTCTGGGGGCGGGGCCAGTATGTTAACTGCGTTAAAATATTTTAATCAGTGGTTTAACCTTAATGCTATGAAGCTACAAGAATACTTTTTGTGCACAAAGAAAACAAAAACAACAACTTTATTCAACCAACCCTTTAATGTCTATGAATATGTATAGTTATTACTTTTTCAGCTTTAGCTTTAGTTATTTTATTACAAGCTAAATACTAAATTAAAATGAGAAATGTTGCCTTGCCAACAAGCTGAAAAAAAAAAAAAGTGTTTTTTTTATGTTTTATTTCAGTTATAGTTTATTATATTTCTATGTTTTGGTTTTCTTTTAGTTATGTATAATAACCCTAATTTATAATGGTTGTTGTGTTTGATTATACAGAGTGCATTTTTCCACTAATTATGTAGTTTTGAGAATCACTGACAGTGTGTGGAAAGCATTCCAGTTTGTCTCTTGAATGCTAAGAACCTATTGGGAGGAAACCTCTCAAGAATTAATAGTGGTGAATATTTAAATCAAGTAGGCCTAATGTTTTCCACAAAAAAACATAATATCTTTACGACTGAAGAAAGAAAGACATGAACATCTTGGATGACAAGTGGGTGAGTACATTATGTGAATCTTTTTTTTGCAAGTGGACTTCTCCTTTAACGAGGGCTTGTGGCAAAAATGCCACCAAAATGAACAAAAATGCCCCATAAATTCAAGACAAGGGGGCAAAAAAGACCTCTGCACAATTAAAATGAAATGTGATTAAAATGAAATGTGAAAATGAATGAGATGTGGCAATTTGCGGAATACACACTGGCTCCCACTGCATCAGGTTGCTTTTACATGCTGTTTTGTTAAGTGTTGAGCCTTATAACCAATCAAACATGTTTCTGTTGAACTTTGGAACACATTGGCCAATCAGAGGCGCTTGGATTAGTCAGCGCTGAACACGCCAG
Organism: Labeo rohita; assembly: GCF_022985175.1. Taxonomy (NCBI): domain Eukaryota; kingdom Metazoa; phylum Chordata; class Actinopteri; order Cypriniformes; family Cyprinidae; genus Labeo; species Labeo rohita. The sequence goes on from NC_066877.1 coordinate 17,395,722, forward strand.
AGCTGTTGTTGAGTATGCACCCTGACGCTTGCAAATTCTCTCATCATAAACAACACAGTGTAGATACAAAGTAAATGAAAGATGAATTTTGTAGCTTTAGTCATTTATAACAGGAGTTTATGCATAATTTGTGCTAGACTAGACTAATATCATGGACTGAAATGTTTGTCTGTGAAGCCAGAAAGTGACGTGCCCAAAACGCAGACATGAAACAAAACCTTTTTGTTTTCTATATCAATATTAAATATGACCCTGGATCACAAAACCAGTCATAAGGGTCAATTGTTCAAAATTGAGATTTATATGTCATCTGAAAGCTGAATAAATAAGTTTTCCATTGATGTATGGTTTGTTAGGATAGGGTAATATTTGGTTGAGATACAACTTTTTGAAAACCTGGAAACTGAGGGTGCAAAAAAATCTAAATATTGAGAAAATCACCTTTAAAGTTGTCCAAATAAAGTTCTTAATGTATATTGCTAATCAAAAATTAAGTTAAGTTTTCATATATTTACAGTAGGAATTTTACAAAATATCTTGATGGAACATAATCTTTACTTATGTTTACTTATTTATGACTCCTAATGATTTTTGCCATAAAAGAAACATCAATAACTTTGACCCATACAATGTATTTTTGGCTATTGCTACAAATATACCCCAGCGACTTACTTAAGACTGGTTTTGTGGTCCAAGGTCACAAATATCATCATTAGAATATAAAGAGCAATAGTCTACAATAATGATTTTTGTCATAATTTTCAAGCCCTATAAGCTCCTGTTTTTTACAAGTATAATTTAGATACAATTTTGAACAGTCTTTTGTTACTAAGACCAATTTAAAATATTAAGTTATTAAAGTAATTGGGTAAATTTAAGTATTTGACATTAAAGACAACATAGCATGGTGATTATAATAATAAGATGATTATAAACATTACCCTTATGAATGTAAAAAATGCCAGGAAATCAATTCCAGGGGGCAAATATTGTTTATTTCTGACTCTGATTCATACTTAAAAACATACTTAGTGAAGGGTTGCTCATGTTCGCCTTAAATTCTTTTCACACAATCAGATCTCAGTGATAATGGTTGCTATACGCACCTCATAAGCTCTCTTTATTCAAGCTGTCATGTGTTTTAAATTAACCCATATGCAGAATGGGACGAGCTGATCATTGTTAAAATGTTATATTTTCTAAATTCCCAGAACACGTTAGTGTAATCTTTAATCAGAAATCATTACAATGCAGCCAAAGACAAATTACGAGAAAGATAAATTAGAAAGTTGTTCATTTGTTACATGACAGGGCGTTCATGACCCATTTCTACCTCTGGTATAAAGAAATGCAGTTGGTTTCTGGTTGCCGTTCGTTGCCTATTTTCCAAAACGCCATTTAAAACGAATGTCTGCAAGAGGATTTTTAAATCCTGACATTTTCACCACTAGCTGTAAACGCTGCCTTTCAAGTTCAGTGGAACGTTAATGTTTTCAAAACTTTAATCTAAAAAAATGGCTGGCAAACATATGCCAAGACCGTTTTACTATTTCCTCACACAGAGGTCTGCAGCAGATATTTCATCATATCTGCTTGAACTGCAATCCACAGAGGATTGAAGACGTCTAGTAAAGGGCATCAGTGCCAGTGCTCCAAACTACAACTACACTCTTCAAACACTGCAGTGTGTGGGAGAGAAGAGAAAGACCTGCTGAACCCATGCATAACAGATCTAATAATAGGTTCTGAACCAATTCACAGATATATACATATCAACACATATACATATTAGTTAAGCGGCTTTTGGTTTATGCGTTACGACCGTTTCATTCTATTCTGTGTGATTTTACACATTTAGATACGCGCACAAGCACACACAAATCATGTTCGTCAGTAAATAATGAATAAAAGCACTTTTCTTTGCGCCTTCTTAACAGCAAATTTATTTCTAATCTCATTAGAATATTTATAATAAGCTCACATGTATGAAATATCATCAGTGCGTGAAACACGCTGTTAATGAGAAGGCCAGCAATGGCGCTTGAGGCTAGTAGCAAAAATACATTGCATTTATTATTCAAGAACTGAATCCACTAAAGAAAATATGTATTTATAGGCAAATTTCAGCAAATTTAAATAAGCCCATTGCAGGCAAAACGTGACTTGTGCTATGCTATCAGTGGGTCATGATGCACTAAACACAGTATATTTTTGCTGCTAGCCTGCAGCATGCGATTTACTGGACCGTGCATATGAAATTCTCATTGCAGTACAAAAAATAACACATTTTAATCAAATTTTACTAGTGTTTGTATTCTAATTCAACACATGATTAAATAAAACATGCTTCATGACTATAAAGGATTAGTGCATGATAAAAATACTTAATTTTGTCCTTTTTTATTGCTCATGTGCATGCGCTGATCTCTGGTGTATAGCAAACACGGTAACATTTTCACAGTAAAGTAAGCGGGATACTATTTATTCATCAGCCCCTTGGTTTCCTTGGTTCTGTCTCTCCATGGGGATGGAATCCGATGCTAGCGATACACTCAGCCGCAACCTGGCAAGGCCTTGCGTGGGCATTCTTACAAAAGACCACGCTGCTCCCTCAATAATGTTTTATCTGAAAACAGGGCTCAAGAGCTACTAAACAGGTCAAAGCATGTGCGCTACGGCTGTTCGGGACAGCAGGGGTGGAAATAGGTAAGCTGCGTGACATCTCCACAGCTGTAAGATTGATGTTGTTTCCCTCCTACGCGGCTGCGCTTTCCCCGTGTAACAGATTAAGCTTGAATTGCAAAGACTAGGTGCAACAAGGGTATCTAAGGACAACCTTGGCAGTAACAAATCTAGTCAGCTGACCAAGCTAAAAAAAACCACCCCTTCCAAACAAAGAGTAAATAATCAGGAATATGTAAGTTCGCCAGGGGATGAAGGGCATGTGATCCTGCCCTTATAAAGAAGACTTGAAGAAATCCACAGAGGCAGGAAAAAGACGAACAGCTTTTGGTGGAAATGAAATCCAGTTCTACCTGCCTTAACTTGTAACCAACAGCTGCAGAAACCTCCATTCAGCATCAGGCCATCTGTTAAGAGCATGTAGCTGGAGATCAGTGTGCCAACAATCAATTATTAATGCAGTCATTTACATCACCGCTGATGAACACAACAGATGACTGCGAGCGCTAATTAAGAAGATTACAATTCAGAAACGCGTCCTCATGTGATAATCATCATTAACACCCTCACAGAATCACCAGAACGATTGTAATCCTCAAAATGCGACATTAACATCTGAGCAAATATCCAGTTCTTTTGTGTTTTGATACACTTAGGAGCGAATTCACTTAACGCTTGTGCTGCTTGAGCGCCAAAGCCTGCAGGTTGTGCAAAAACCATACGCAATCTTGTTTGATCTTGCAATAAATGCATTGAAATCGAGCTGTTTTGTGATTTATTTAAATGAACTCAATGTTTTATGCAAACACGCCTCCTTTATATGTAAATTAGGCTCATTATAGATTGCGCTGCAGAGCAATCTGTGAGACCGGGAGTTGTGGCATGCAAATTGCGTTCAGGACACATTTTAGTTTTGAATCTTCTGTTTGGCTTCAACAGCTATATGTTCTTCAGTGAGTACAGTATGTGCTCCGATCAGGCCTATGCTTTGGCATGAGAGGAATGTATTTTCAGCGCTAGCATGTGCATGCTAACGGAACAGATCTGGTCTCTTTTGACGCTGGGCGGTGTTGCGAGGAGCGTCCCGCTGGGTTGCGTGTCCATGCTGGCTCCACAAGCCACTTCAGCTATGCAGGCTGGGCGAGATGGTCCAGGCAGCGTGCCAGGCGAGGGTGGTTCAGGCCTTGGCACAGGATGCACTTCCACAACAACGACGGGAAGAGACGATTAGCAGCCACTAAACGCACAGACCATGCAGTCACTCGGCTCGGCCAAGAACAGTGGGAAAATTCACACACTTTCTCACTCTTTCCGATGATCTTTCTCTTCTAGGCCGGAGAAGAAAGTGCCAAAGATGACAAGACAACAGTTGTCTTTGGTTCCCAAGGCTATGCTGGACTGTGCATTAGATGGTGGACTGTTTTTCCTTGTTTTCGCTCTCAACTTTTTTGCCTCCTACCTTCTGGATTGGGAATTGAGTTTTTATTCAAAACTGATTTAATTGTTTAACTTTTGTACTATGCTGAAAATACTTAATTTGGTGTTCTTGGGCAAAAATGACCTTTTTTTGTCATTTTGTCAACTTGTTTTCTTTCAACCTGGTCTCATGATGAAAATGTGTGGGAACGTATGAACGCAATTGTGAGCATGTCATTTTACCTTGTTTTTCGATCTCTCAGCTTTCAGCTCTTTCATCGTGAGTCATGTTTTTCACAGGATTTGTACCCTAGGATTACGCATCCTAAGTCCAATTCCGTGCTGGCTGAGCTACTGAGCAAGCTTGTTATGTCCGGAAAGCGAAACATGTGGAGCTGTAATCATAACTGTGTATGAAAACGATTACAAGTGCTCGCTGTTTTGCCACATCTAGTGGACATTTCTGTTGGAAACTGCAGTGATATTTTGCATCTCATGAAAACATTCGCACAGGCATGTTTTTGTCATGAGACCAGGTAGTTTTCTTTCATTTAGCACAGGTTTTGTATTTCTTTTTGGAACTTTTTGGTCATAGGCCTTTTTAATCTGAGTTTATGGACCTACACTGCCCTCCAAAAGTTTGGAAACGCCCTAGAAAAGTGGGGTTTTGGTTTTTAATTAGTGATAATTTTGCACTGATAAGGAACAGCACAAACTACAAACTTTTCGATTAATCAAAATATCCACCATTAGCAGCTATTACAGCTCTGCATAATCTGGGCCTAAATTCATTGTATTCTAAACTTCATTGGCAATCAATTGTTGAAGCTATTAAGGTGTGCTGACCCAAAAATCTTTTAAAAACCTGGGCCAAGTTTAAACCAGTAACCATGCATCACAGCTGACAAAGGGGCATGTCTGACTTTGACATGTATATATTGCCATTATTATGTAATCAAAATGAAAATTATTATTGCTGGTTTTCAATGATAATGTCAAGTTACTTTCATTTATTTGCACCAAAAAATGATAAGGATTTATGCTGATATCATCCAAAACCACACTTTGGCAAGGGTGTTTCCAAACTTTTGGAGGGCAGTGTAAGTTTTTGAGTGAAAGAAGCATTATTTGCGGATATTTTTGGCAATGCTCACTGAAAAACAGAAGCACAAAGCTCAGATCAGTTAGCCCTTCAATCAATCAGTTCCAAAAGCAGGCCTGTCACGATAACAACTTTTTGTTGTGCAATGTATTGCTCCAGAAATAACTACGATAAGCGATATTATTGTCATTTTAAGACTACTTTATGCCAATGAATATATAATCATAATATAACAGCATAATAACAGGTAATAGACAAGAAGGCCTACACACTTTCAAATGACAACAAACCTTTAATTCTTGAGAATATTTAAATCAGGAAAATTAAGTATCAAAATATTAGATATCTTAAAAACTTGAATAAAAAGTAAATAAGCATTTTCCAACAAAAAGTGCAAAGTAACAAGTAGAAAAAAGAAAAATGCATAAAGAACTTGTATGGAGATTTTTCCATCTACAGATTTTTCCCTGACCTTTTTTCCTCTGTAAATTAAGGGCGCACATTATTGCTGAAAAACACAATCCCTACTTAGCAGTCAGATGTCCGTATACACAAAGGCACAGATCCTTAAACAAGGTCATATCTACAGATGAAACTTATTTTGTAGAAGCATTTTTTAAATTTGAACTAGCACCTCATGACTGCACCACATTATGTATCAGAAGTTGCAAAAGACAGGCACAAGTAGTATGCAAAAAACATAGTGACATTTATTTTTATAAAAAAAAAAAAAAAAAATCCCTACTTGTTTATTCGTCAAGCACCCATTTGAGATTGATGTGCGTGCTTTTGTTTGCATTTTGACATTACTTTTTTCTAATGGGCAATATATTGCATCACCAAAAATGATTGAGGTCATGTACATATATTGTGCGATAAGTCGATATATTGATTATTGTGACAGGCCTATCCAAAAGAAATTTAAAACCTCTGCTAAATGAACGAAAACAAGTTAACTGTAATCTTCTACAAGTCAGTGACCGGAGGCTTAAAGGGGTCATGAACTGCCTTTTTTATTATTTTGTACTGGTCTCGGAGGTTCACTTATAATGTTACCAAGATTTTAACTTTAAAAAACATCATCATTTAGAAGTAATAGGCTATTTTCTGTCCTGCTTTCACCCCCTCATTGGAATGCTCCATCTGAACAGGCCTGACTAATTGTAGACTCGAAAGAAAAGCCCACTGCTAGGATTAGCTAAAAGTTGTGTGTGTTTGACAGAAGTTAATTCATTCTTCCCTAATATTGTGTGTTTTGCCACAACTTGGCACTGCACAGCATGTCTTTATCGTTTGATTTCTGCGTAGACCTGTGTTTGCCTCTCTCATTATTTACACTACATGCATGAATTGGTGGGCGGGGCTAAACAGGTAATGATGTAGAAGCAGGGTTTAGTAACACTATTACATCATAAAGTGGCACATTCCACAACCTGACGTTTTGGCAGATTGGCTTTAATATAAGCTGTTTTTATATTAACGAGAAAGTTTTGAGTTCAGGATGTTTTTATAATCCAATGACCTCTTATATGTCAAAAAATCGAGGGAATTTTCATTTTGTAGTTCATGACCCCTTTAATATATTATTAAAATTCTGTTAATCATTCAAGGATGCCTGCATTCTTATGAATTATGAAGAGCTCCTTTTTAATGAGTCATTCAGAGCAGCTCATAAATGAGTCACAGGCAAACTCATTGGTTTAAAACAACTCATTCACTCACTAAATCAGTCAGAGGTGTTACTGAATTAACATCAGATTCAGTCACTCAAACTGAGCCACAAATCCTTACTTATGGTCACATCTATGTTTGTACTTGTGAGACTTATATCAGTGCAATAATTGGAACAAGATTCATCACATTTCTTATGATTCTCATCCCTTTACTTCTGATGAAGTCCTCATCCCTCAGGATGCTGAGACAGGAAGATGTCTGTGAAACTTTAAAATATCGTTGTACCTGTCATTTTATATATAATCTATAAAAACAAACTACAGGAAACAGCTGATTTTCAATAATGGTCTGACTGGCCATTTAGTAAAATAGTGGTCTAGTTTCCCATTAGTAAGGTTTATTTTTTCCACAAGTTTACAATTACTCTTTAGCACTTGAACAGCTGATCGATTCCACACGGTGATGCAGTGTTAGTGCTGCATATGAAATCAATAGCGATCTCTAATCCTCTGCCAAGGCAAAAAGGAAGCTACAAACATTATGTTTAGCTTTTAAAAGGTACTTGAATATGTTACGGAAAATAACTGACATCTAGAAGGAGTGAGATTTTCATGTTTGAATCAATTGCAAACTGGGATCCAATTAATTTCATGGTTTGCTAATGAACGAAATAATTCCAAATTAATTGCATATATCTGCTGTAAAAGCCCCTAAATCAAAATAATTGAATGGATTTTAATTTAGTTCACTGTACATAAAATCATTTGGTTTGATTTGCCACAAAAATGTTACGCTTCCAATGTTCCTCTGCCAGTAAACTGCAATTTTAAGTTTCAGTCACAGAGGTCAATAGAGAGTCCAGAATTACCTACTGAACATTTAAGCCATTGGCATGACAGCTGAAAGCCATATTAATTATAGCACTTTTTATAATTTTAATAGCACTTTACGTAAATAGCAGTAGAGGTGATAAAACGAGTCTTTACAAATCAATTCAATGTTCATTTTATTCCATATAATTGAACACAAGTCTGCTACTAGTCTACAGTCCATGCACTTTCTAACTTACGTTTAAAATTTTGGTGTTTGAACACGTTAAACATTGTCTATTCAATTCCAACTATTCTTTAAAAGAGAAGTGCCTAAAATCCCTTATTATGAAATACATGTACATTTATTTTTTACCCATTTATTTTTTGTATAACTGTATTAAATTGACGCCATCATACCCATTGTATGAACTCATTATAGGCTAATTCTAATACTAAAACGCCCGCACCATTCATTCCCTTTCTTTAAAAGCATGCTCCATTGTCGTTGTTCACTGAAATCTTAGCTTTATACAATTACCAAGGAATTAAAGCTTAACAAATCATAATCTTCGCCATAATTAGGACACCTAAATGCTGGTCCCAGATCAGCGCTGAAGGCTTTTAAGTTATGTGGCTATTTTCCAGATCCTCCCCTCCCTTCCTTTGCCTCGCACAGTACAACACAATGCAGCACTCAAACAACTTGAGCTCCAGCCAACACAGAATCAGTTCTTGTGCGAGTACTTACAGGTGGAATATCTGATATACATGTATGTTTCTTTGCTACACAATAGTATCTCATTTGATTGTGTTTGCATTAGTTGGCATGATCACTGTACTGCTGATAAGCCTTTGTTCTTGTCAGATGTAATCTACCAACCTAATCATGGCATACAGTATTTTAGAGGTCATGTCTTGTATTACCTATTGTCCGTAATACAATTTACATCAATTGTCAATAAACAATAGAAATAGAATAGGTATAGTTCACCCAAAAATGAAAATTCTGTCATTAATTACACACCCACCCTCATGTTGTACCAAACCCGTAAACCTTCATTCATCATCAGCACAAAAATTAAGATATTTTTGATAAAATCCGAGAGCTTCTGACCCTGCATAGACAGCAACGCAACTACCATGTTTAAGGCCAAGAAAGGTAGTAAGGACATTGTTAAAAATAGTACATATGACATCAGTGGTTCAACTTTAATTTTAAAAAGCTAGGTTAAAATAGGTTACTTTTAATAAACTTATTTTTTGTAGTGTTGTGCACAAATTATTCATGTAATATTTGTGATTTGATCATTTTTGATATAATTAATCTCTAGGCTACACACTTTCATCAGTTAAAATCTGAATCACATTTATATTTACATCTTCATTAAATGTATTCTGAATAAAATTTCAACACACAATAGGATGGATTTTCAGGTTTAAATGAATTAGATTTTATTGAGTTGTATTTAAATGATTCAGTGTGTATGTGATGCGTCTGGAATGATTCAGATTGAATCACTAATCAATTCACACTGCTTTCCACTTGACCAATTCAAAAGTCGCCAACATAAGAATGATTCATTTGGAAAATGACAAAAGCCAAAATAGTGGAGACATTACTTGAGTGTTAAAGGTGATGTATCATGAAAATCAGACTATTTCCTTTTTCAAGTGCTATAATCAGGTACCCAGTGCATCTACTAACCGAGAAAATGTGAAAAAGGACAACCTAGTAACTTTGTTTTGGTAAGCCTTTTTCTACAAGCATGTGAAAAAACAAATACATCAGATTTCGCTCCACGTGACGTGGTTAGGGGATCTAATTATAATATTACCACCCCTTTATCTGCACATTTCTACGCACGATGACATCGGTGTACCAGTTATAACACCATGGCAAAAGTTTTAGCAAAGCATGCTAACAGTTCTTTCTTTGGCTGCACAGATGAGCACAGAGGAGACAAGAGAGCAGTGGATTTATTCATTTATTTTAGTGTATTTTACACTGCTGCCACACAGATCTAATATGAACTTGCGATTTGTTTACCTTCAAATACATACCTGACTGTTTTTTGTAAATCCTGTGTGTGTTAAACATAAACTTGTGTGTATTTGACAGTTTAAGTGCTATAAGACATGAAAGAAATCTTAGTTTAGTTCTGCATGCCGTGTTATAGCCACTTTCTGCGTTCTTTAGATGTGTGCGCTCAAAAAACCCTATATCAGAAGTTTAAACTGATATGGCTTTAAAGCGCATGATTTCAGTGCAATACACATGATAATCAAAACCAAACAGATGTTTTTCAGCAGAGTATCTGATGTATGAGCTGTAAAGGCAAACCACTATTCTGGAAAAGGGGTCGGGGAGCAGCAGTTCATTTGCATTTAGAGACATTCACGAAAACAGCGTGTTTCTACTTCTACTCAAAATGGGCATTTTTAAAATGATATATAAATGATCTGTGTGGTATTTTTAGCTGATTCTTGGGACACCTGAGACTTGTATTGCATATTGTGACAGAGGCATAATAGGTCTTCTTTAAAGGTCTCCTTTCTCATATTGGTTCACGTGATACGAATTTGCAGGTCAGTTCACTAAACTTGAACTCTGAAACTTCTTTGTGTGAGCTTGCATGTCCTGTATTTGTATGCGTATGAATGCATCATGTTGTGTGAGTGTTGGTGTGACCTGCCTAAAACAATATTAATTAATTAATGATGTGCCAGCTAGTCATTCTGTTTTGTAATTTTAATTTTACATTGTTGATACTTCGGTAGTTAAACACATCATGTTGAACAGGTTTTCATTATGACAAGGATAATGCAATAAAACTCCACCTTTCGCCTGAGGCTTATTCCACCTGGGTGATCTCAAAAATGCCTTTTCTGCCATCAGACAGAACAACACGTCCTCCTCCCGCTGTTGGCGGCAGCCTAGCCTATTCAACTGTCTAATGAAGACGACTCACGCCCCTATCAGTTTGTTTTCTGTCCCTGCTTTAGCGGGTAGATGCGCTGTTATCCTGTTACTTCAGCTCATTGCTTTTCTGTAACCATATACAGTGAATCAGATTCTGTGGCTACAGGTTCACTTTTTTCTGATATCGATTAGCCAGTAGGCTTTCAGTCTGGTTTGCATCTGTTGTAAAACCATAGGTCGCACAGAGCAAAAATAGATGCGCAAGCTCTTGTTTTCCTCACGGACGCGTGAGCGTGTGTATGTGTGCGTGCTCGTGCGTGTATGGATTACCGCGCTCGCTGAGTTCCGCTCTGACTCTCGCTGAAAGAATCTGCTGCTCGGGCAGTTTGCGCTCCCGTGAGTGAACTGATTGAATGATTAGTGACAGTCGACTCATGCTGGAAGAATTATTCTCTGGAACAACAGCTAGAGCTGGAGCTCAGGGAGATTAGTGCACACATTTACTGTGAATGCGCTATGTTGTGGATGTGTGTTTTAGCCCTCGCATTGAATAGTACGGCCTTGTCATTGATACTGACATTTGGATCCAGTGGCGCTTGGTCTGTGAATGCACCATTGTATAAAAAATGTTTCTATTTTTCTATTTTACATATTTTACACACACATAAAAAAAAAAAACAAAACAAAAAACTTCTGAACATTTAAAGAACAATCCAGCCTCAATGCGAATTAAGCTCAAACAATTAGTGCCATATAATGTTGATTAAAGGGACAGTTCACCCAGAAATGTAAATTCTGTCATTAATTACTCGTCTTCATGTCGTTCCAAACCTGTAAGACCTTCATTCATCTTCAGAACACAAATTAAGATGTTTTTGGTGAAATGCAAAAGCTTTCTGACCCTTCATAGAGAGCAAGTGTCCTAGCACAGCACAGTCAGGACAATAGTCTGTGACATCAGTGGTTCAACTTTGATTTTCAGAAAGCTCTCGGATTTTACCGAAATATCTTAATTTGTGTTCTGAAGATGAACGAAGGTCTTACAGGTTTGGAACGTCATGAGGATGAATAATTACTGACAGAATTTTCATTTTTGGGTGAACTATACCTTTAAAAAGGCAAAAACAAGTTTCAGTGAGGCACTTAGACTAATTTTTAAAGTTATTTTATAATGTTTTTGTCTTATTTTATTTGATTATTATTGGAGTATATTTTACCAGAAAAGAATTCAGTTTTTCAGTTTCAGAATGTCACAGTAAATATAATGTGAAATTGAAATTCATTGAGTTTTTTTTTTTTTTAAATAGCTGTTTGTAAAATTTACTACTGAATGAAAATTGTTTCTACACCGAATGCTTTTTTCAGTGTACAATGAAAGTGAATGAAGTACATTTTTGGAGGGATTAAATTAAAGCTAAAAATGTAATATATCTGCACTTACAACTTATATTAATATTAAAATGTATATGATGGTATTATTTAATCAGAAAACTGCTTAAATTAACATTTTCATAGTTGTTTTGGGATAGCTTATAGTGTTGCATTGTCATGCAATAAAGTTGTACATTTTGATATATAGTAAGTTTACACATGTGATTTTGTCATAGTAAAAGTGTGTTAACACACATCTTGCTTGCATCTTTATTTTATATGTTTGCCCTGTTCACTGTAATCCAGATCTTTGACAAGTGGAAATTTTTGTAATAGATTTTTGTGGTAATAAACATATGCTGGCAATAGAGTTTAATTTGTAGGAATACACTGTATGTGTCCATTCATGTAAAATACATTAACTGCATAAAATGACAATCCAAAAACACACTTTTTCATTAAAAAGTGCCTCTGAGTTCTATAGCAGTGTGTTTGTTTCTGTTACATTGACTGCAAGCAGGGGGTCAGAAAAAGCATAATCTATTCCTGACAAATGTTAGCAAACCCAAATCGTGATGATTTTAATGCATACACACTAGAGATGGTTTATGCATGTCTGCATGAACATCTCTCTGTACTGTTTCTATAGTGTTTCTGTAATGGTCCTCTTACTGATGTTAAGAAACGGGATTTCTGCTGGGTGGAAATTGCATAATCTCTCTATGAAAAGAGCGCGTGGGCTGCAGGAAGCACAGCATGGATAATAGATGACTCTCTTAGCAGCAGAATTTAGATGCGATGTGTTAGGTCATACCGACCCTCCCCACTTCAACAGAAAGCTGCGGTCAGCGTCTCTGATCCATGATGATACGAACACCAAAACCTAAATAATCCGCCACAAACCTACTTGTGCACCTTACATTTTATTGTACCATTAAATGATCATATTTCCAGCTTTCTGGAGAGTGTATAGATCATGCTGCTCTCATACATGTTCAGTATCCTTATGGGATTGTTGAAATGAACTGGCAAAGTGTGCATTTTAGGAACATTTGAAGTGTCAAGATCTTGCGACGTGAAATATATTTACATCCCGTGAGGATGTCTGCTGCATGAATGTTTTATGTCTGCTGCTTTAAACAGTCTTGACATCGATAAGGAACAATTTAGTTGTAACTATGACTACAATGACCCCCTACCCCCCACATAAATATTGACTGTTCTTTTGCACCAAATACCGTCGGCCACCTGAATGATGCACTATGCGGTTGATCCAAACCTAAAGTGGCATGCAAAAATAAAGGCCTGTAATGAATAATTCATCAAGCTCCTGACAACATCACGCACGGATGAGTAAGACACATTCTGCATGCTCCAAGGATATGAATATCAACTCCTTAAACGAGACGAAGTAAAAATAGAAATGCCACCACATCTCTGAAGCTCAGCAATATGTCATTTTGTTTGTATTTTGCTGCAGGTTGACTAAAAAGTCTTTCTGTCATGAATGTATGAGTATTTCATTGAGATTCCAATTTTCTGGGTTTGAAGCATTTGGTTTTTCCCCAAATCCTGGAACTTCTTGCCACAAAGATGGCGCTGACTTTTGGCTTGTGACTTTTGGCTTGTTTCATCCTGTTTCTTGGTTGTTGTAGCTGTAATTGTAATTTTAGTAATTACTGTTGTTGCATTTTCTACTTTTTAATGATCACTTGAATATATATTATGCTGTTTTGTTTAATTTTTTTTTTTTACATACTGTCATCACTATTCTCACTGTCTGCCAAAGAGATAATATTAATACTATAATAATAATAATAATATCATTTCATTTTTCATTTGTGGCTCACATACAGTACCTTAAAAATGCAAAAACATTTGGTCTAATGTTACATGGACTATTTTAATGTTGTCCTTACTATCTTTCTGAGCCTTTAACATGTCAGTTGCATTGGTGTCTTTGCAGGATCAGAATGCTCTTGGATTTTATCAAAGTTATCTTAATTTGTGTTCTGAAGATGAACGAAGGACGTATGGGTTTGGAACGACATGAGGGTGAGTAATTAATGACAGAATTTTCATTCAACTATCCCTTTAAATATGTCACCAAAGTAAAGTTACCTAGTTGGCTAACACATGACATCAAACTACTTTTTTAAGAAAAGAATAGAAAAGTTTAATGGTATTATTTAAAAAAAAACTAAGTAAAAAAATAAAAGAAAATTATGTAGCTTAAAATAACACATTGTTCTGTGGTGGGGCCAGTAAAAATATTGGCAGGATGAAGCGAATCTGAACCAGGCCAGGAGAAAAGTCTGTTCTCTTGTTTGATCTATTTTATAACAGACTTTCGAAGATTAAAGAAAAACAAACAAAGATCTATTTATCAGGTGAGTAAAGCACATAATGCAGCGTCTGCCATCAAACCCAAACATACCACCCTCAGCTTCATGCTCTCTGACACACTGACATTTACACTAATTGAATAAATAGACACATTAGAGGACCTCTGTGGCCCAATAACATCACCCTGTTTAAAGGTTAACATGTGACCTTAAGCTTCAGCATTATTTGTTGTGGGTTGAGTCTCTTAGGTTAAGTTTGTGCATGGAAACTTTTGACAGACTGCACCTTCATCAGCCATTACAGCCACTGATGATGTTAAAGGGATAGTTTACTCAAAAAAATACAATTCTGTCATCATTTATTCACCCTCGTGTTGCTACAGACCTATATGACTTACTTTCTTCTTTAAAAAGCAAATGAAAAATATTTAGTGTGTCCATACAATAAATATAAAAACCGATAAGGTTTTTGAGGAAAACATTCCAGGATATTTCTCCATATAGTGGACTTCAATGGCGATTAACAGGTTGAAGGTCCAGATTGTGGTTTCAATGCAGCTTCAAAGGGCTCTACACGATCCCAGCAGAGGAATAAGTGTCTCATCTAGCAGAACAAATGGTTTGAACAAATTTATGTATTTTTTAACCACAAAGCTCATAAGTACCGACCCAGTGTTTACAAAGTCAAACGGCCTTTGCAAAAAAAACATAAAACAATGATGTCAGACGATTTTGAAGTTGGAGGAGAAAATGAGGTGGAGTTTTTCGCTGTACCCTACCTAAGAACAAACCACGCATGACCTTTGAAGACACACATGCGTAGAACTACTGATCTCCATTGAAAACCACTATATGGAGAAAAATGCTTAAATGTTTTCCTCAAAAATCTTAATTTCTTTTCAACTGAAGAAAGGAAGACATGAACATCTTGGATGACATGGGGATGAGTAAATTATCAGGAATTTTTTAAATCCTTAACAGGAAGATGTGAATGGAAAAAAAAGCACAGGGAGAACAATATTTAGCTAATTTTGTTTTAAAGACAAACATGATTTAACATAAATGTAAGTTGAACAGCATTTATTTATCAAAGGCCCTGTGATGCGTGTAAATTTTGATCTTTTGTTTTAATTGCAACTATCACTGTTTTTTTTTTTTTTTAAGTTATATTTTTGGGCTTTTTGTGCCTTTAATGGACAGGACAGCAGAGGGTGACAGGAAAGTCTGGGCAGAGAGAGAGGGGAGCAGGATCAGGCACAGGACCTCGAGACGGGAATCAAACTCAGGTTCGCCACGAACACATGTGCGCTATATGTCGGTGCACTAACCACAAGGCTATTGGTGCCGACAATTGCAACTCTCACTGTTGAATGGACTGTCTTGCACTAGCATCCATGTTGCTTTGGCTAGTTTAACCATTCGTACTACACTGTAAAAAACAAAAAACACAATTTGTTGAGTCAGCTTAAAATAATTTGTTACCCCGCTACCTTAAAATTTTTAAGTTCAGTCAACTAAAATAAGTTTAGTCAACTTGAAATGTTAAGTTGTACTACGTAACAACTTAGATATTTGTGTTTGCTAAACTTAACAGATGGGTAAGTAACCCAGCTGCCTTAAAATTTTAAGTTGAATCAACTCAAATATCTAAGTTGTCACTTAGTTATTAACATTTCAAGTTAAATAAACTTTTTCAGAGTCGACTGAACTTAAAATTTTAAGGCAGCCAGGTAACAAATTATTTTAAGCTGACTCAACAAATTGTTTTTTACAGTGTAGGCTAGCTGGTAATATAGCCTTTCTTAACTGATTGGTAAACAATGTCTTCAAGGATAGTGAAGAAGTTGTAAGATGTAAGTAGCAGGTGATGTGAAGGGGTTGCAGATACACCATCAGGGTCATCCAGATGTGAGTCTCACATGCCACATTGTTAATGGCTGTTGATTTACACACTTCACAGCTCTATTAAGCTTTGTAAACCACGGTGACCTAGATGTAACATTAGAGTGATTACAAAAGCAAGGGTGACACAGAGAACGATGCTATTTTCCACCCACCCTTCATGCTGTTTCTGGAAACAGTGTTGAAGCTGTTGATCACAGCTATTTTTGTTATTAGCTCATGCTAAAATGAAGGAAATGAGCAAGTAATTTTTTATGGTGAACATAAAAGAATAGATGACTAAGCTATATATTACTGTTCAAAAGTTGGGAAGATTTTTTTCTGTAGTGTTTTTGATTAAAAAAACAGTAAAAAGCCATTACTCCAGTCTTCAGTGTCACATGGTCCTTCAGAAATCCATTCTGATATGCTGATTTTATTATCAAGAAACATTTCTCATTGTTATCAGTGTTGTGTTGTTCTGCTTAAACTTTTGTTGAAATGGTGATATGTGTTTTTAATGGAATGTTTAAAAGGACAGCATTTATTTGAACTATTATGCATCAATATAAAAGTCACCACTGCCGCTTTTGATCAGTTTAATGCATCCTTGCTGAATAAAAGTGTCTTATAAAACCTTACTGACTTCAACCTTTTGATAATGGTGGTATATTAAGCCTTTAGCTAAATATAATAAAATAATTTGAATGCAAATCAATATTTAATTCACTTTTTTTATTTATTTAGAAAGTAGCCATGTAATTAATGGGATAATGTGCAATCAACTGGTCATTATCTCAAAATAAACCCATTTGGAATGATATAAAACCCCTTCATTAACATTGGGGTCTTGACCAAGGGTTTATTTTGTGATAATGACCAGCTGACATCACATTATTGCTTACACAGTTTTTAAAGTTGTGAGAATTCAATGTACTTGTATTTCTCATTGAATTCCAGGTTTGGTCACACGACTGGTATTAACAAACACGCAGAATTTGGTCATTAGTGGGTCAATGACACAGATCGTAAGATTGTGCCACTGACTCACCCACTGCAGTAAGTCCTGCTGTATGTAATTCAGACTGTATTAAATATGGTTCATATCATGTGACCAGAAACCCCATCCCCCATCAGACCAGTAGGACTAAGCCATTGTGTAGTTAACCAGTCACATTTCATCCAGAAGCTTACAGCGATCCGTGAGAGGGCAGCTGTTTCACTAACTGAAGAATGAGGAAAACAAACCATTTTGAAAACAACCACAACATGAAACTGGTGGTTGATTCACTGACGCAGACACATGACTGTGTGTCGGACTGACACAGAAAATGAGGCTTCGGTGATTGCATATGAGATTATGAACCCCCTCCTCATACACACACATATTCACTGCTTCCTGCTCTCTCACACATACACCAAGAGTCACGCTAATTATCCTACATACCCATGCACATACTAACCCTACAACTGGAATGTCCATACACAGAAACATCTATAACCATCAAGATTTTCCATCTTTAGAAACATGAAAACGCAACTTCATACACTGCAAAAAAATTATTTTTGTCTGGTTTTCCATTACAAATATGTAAACATTCTTAAAATCAAGATACTGTTACTTGAGAACCATATGCTTAAAGGGTTAGTTCACCCAAAAATGAAAATTCTGTCATTAATTACTCGCCCTCATGTCGTTCCAAACCCATTAGATTTTCGTTTATCTTCGAAACAGAAATTAAAACATTTTGATGAAATCTGAGAGCTTTAGTAAGGGACATTGTTAAAATAGTCCATTTGACATCAGTGGTTCAACCTTAATTTTATAAAACTGCAAAAATACTTTTTGTGTGCAAAGAAAACAATAATCAAGTGGAGGGTGAGTAAATGATAACATAATCTATGAATAACGCAATTTTCATTTTGGGGTGAACTATCTCTTTAAGTGTCACACAGGACACGCGGTGACAAAAATGTCTGTCCTGCGTGTTAAGCAAGTTGCACTCAGATGTCAGCCCATATAGCTGGATCCCCCACAGCTGAAACAGCAAACCTTGCTGCACAGGGACGGGTGCTCTTATCCCATCCTCACCTTCCTCTTTGGTTCGTGGCTTAGAGGGAACGTGGCTGGCTGAACACATGTCTCCCATCATCTTAGCACACGCTCTGCCATATATAAATAGCGCAAAAACACCAACACATAACCTGGGGCACACTGACACCTTTAATACCTCTATCAATGGGCAATAAATCCTCTAGTTTTAAAGGAATAGTTCACCCAAAAATAAAAATTCTCATCCTCATGTTGTTCCAAACCCATAAGACCTCCGTTCATCTTCAGAACAAGATTAAGATATTTTTGATGAAATCCGAGAGCTTTCTGACCCTGCATAGACAGTAATGCAACTGACACATTCAAGGCCTAGAATGGTACTCTAAAAAATGCTGGGTTAAAAACAACCCAACTTGGGTTATTTGGCAACCCAGTGCTGGGTAAATATTGGACCGAACACATGAATCAGCTCATTTTATGCACTGTAAAAAACAATTTGTTGAGTCAACTAAAAATAATTTGTAACCTGGCTGCCTTAAAATTTTGAGTTCAGTCAACTCAAAAAAAGTTTATTCAACTTGAAATGTTAAATTATACTAAGTGACAACTTAGATATTTGAGTTGAATCAACTTAAAATAAGGCAGCTGGGTTACCCATCTGTTAAGTTTAGCAAACACAAATATCTAAGTTGTTACTTAGTACAACTTAACATTTCAAGTTGACTAAACTTATTTTAGTTGACTGAACTTAAAATTTTAAGGCAGCAGGGTAACAAATTATTTTAAACTGACTCAACAAATTGTGTTTTTTACAGTGTGCAAGGGCAAAAGGTCATCATACGGAATGACTGCTGCTGACGCCACTGACTGTCATCCTTGTATGTTGCATTGTGTAAAATAATATAATTTACAGCACAGTAAAGACTTTATAAATGAAATAAAATGTATACAAACCTTTATTTCGCTGAAGTGCACCAAACCCGTGGCACTGAGGACCACCCTCTCCTGTAGAGGATGCAAAAAGCCCGCGACTTGACTGTAACTCAACAGCTGGGTTGTTTCATCTGAGACAGGCTCAACTCAGCGGTTAGCTAGAAAAAAACCCAGCACTTGGGGAAAAATAACCCAATAAAATGACTGAACCCAGCATCTGGATTAAAAAACATAAATAACCCAGCATTTTTTAGAGTGCAGAAAAACTACCCAGCACCTGGGTAAAAGTATGGTTCAATTGTAATTTGTTTTCTTTTTTGCGCAAGGAAAACAAAAACAATGACTTTATTCAACAATTTCTTCTGTTCTGTCAATTTTGCTAAATGTGATAATGTCTCAGGTGTCCCCATAATGAGTCTGTGAAGTACCAGCTCAAAACCCCACAGATATATTATATTATTTTATTTTATGCAAAAAAACAAAATAGCTGATTGTTGTTACTGACATTGCAGTTTGTCATCATGAAATGTTTATTCTTCGCATGCATTTAAAAAGCTTTGTCAGTTTAAACTTCACGCACGCACACACTTCCAAAAGCACACACTTGCGGTGTGTACACTCAAATCCAACTCTTTCTCCTCAAGTGTCAAAAACACACAAATTTCACACAAACACAGATGTTTATGTCTGTGAACGCAAACAGCTGAACGTGTATCAGTGACAACACACTACTAATGCAACTCAACCAGGTCTCACCCCCTCATACTTTTTTAGCTTATGCCTTGGGCGGGATTTATTTAAATGTGGGATATTGTGACGTGTTTGTTCCCAGAAGAAAACCCAGGACTGCAACAGAGTTCAGAAACAGTGCTTCCTGATATTGAGAATGAACTTAACTTTGTGTTTTGAAACTTTGCAAATCGTTTTAATGCACAAGCAACAACATTAAAGACTAAGGTAAACGTAAAAAAGCACAATAAATGATCTACTGTGCACAGAAGCGTCTGGATATTTAGTTACAGTATAGGCAGGATGTTAGTGGGCAGATTTTGTTTGCTGCGGTTAAACTCTAAAATATACCCTAAGGGTCTTGTGTGGTGTGAAAATTTTAGCATAATAGTTTTGATGCACAGTTGTTATATTGAAAAAAGTAGCCAGCATATGCCGTATATCAACTGACCCTTTTATTACACAGCAGATGTGAGACCACTATATTAACAATTACAAATTTGCCTATCAGCATACCAATTTGATCAAACAAATAAATATTTTAGAATATCTTTGTATTCAGCTTAGCACTAAAGCTGCATGTGATCTACAAGTGTGTTTCAAACCTGATTATCATGTTTTCCAGCATGATTTGAGATTATCCAAATAGCATCTTGAGCTGTAATGGAAAAAGTACATCTGCCCATCCATACAAAGTAGTTCACATGATCAGTGTCACAAATTTGATTATTTGATTAGTGACCTAAAAATAGTAAAGAATCTGAAATATTTCCTGATTTTACATCATAACTCTGCCAAAGGTTTCTGTTCATTTCCAGGTTTGTACTAAAAAGTTCTCTTTTTTGTATATTTTATTTATTTGTATGAGTTTTAAACATTTTAAATTAGACTTCCGGGACCCGCAGTATATATAGACATATATATATAGGCAATGGTAAACTGTAAAGCCCTTCAGACTTTGAAAAGCAGGAGTCGTATCTTTGATCCTGTGGAGCCAGCCTTCATGTGTGGTTACATGAAGTAAAAAAGCACATAAAAGAAAGGTTTAAAATGGCACATGGCTTTAGAGCTTTTCATCCCCCACCACACACAGTTCAAACTCACAGAGGACATCAGTATTTATAGCAACAGACAGCTCAATAAACCTCAATTTAACAATAGAGCTTACTTAAAATTTGATTAGATTAGTCTTTCATTGTATGAGTCACAATATAGCCTCTTCATAAACTTAGATATTGAAAGGTTTCTTAGTAACAATAAAAGCAGAATGGCATCAAAGAATAGCTTATTTGTAGACTGTTACCAAACAGAGAAAAGCTGTACTTTCTCAGATCCACATTTATGCCTTTATACAAAGTTCTACAAGACGTGTTCTCTCCTAACGGCATGATTTTCCACCAATATCCCTCGGCCTCATCTTTTATATAATCTGGTCAAAGCCTTACACGCGGTTGCATCATGTATTACATCATCAGGCATCAATAGGGGGTCTTGCGTTCAGCATTATGTTGCATTAGATGGAGCCATAAGTGCTGCCAAGGAAATCTCATTAAGGTGGCGGTGGAAACTACCTCATTACACAAATCTGACATCACTTCTGCGGTTTCTCTACAAAAGGGTGAAACAGGGTTTTGGTTATAGAGATGGCTGTAGCGTAGCTTTACCCAAAAACCTTCATTATGATCTTCAGTCTGAAGTGTTATACTCCACTGGAGGAGAAGATCTTTTCTTAAGAGTGATTAACATTGCCTACTTATGATAATTCATCATTGCATTTAGGAGAGATTAATTAATGAACGTTATCATACTGTATATATTCTGTTTCTGGATTATATCTAGTTAAATTAACATTTGTGTACATTTTAAAAGGCTTGTACAGACAGTCAGAGGATGATGGGCTCCCCCTGCTGAGACTTAGTTCATCTTCATCATCTATCTGAACGTCTCAGAAGGAGCCACAGTTGACTTTCAGTCACAGTGGGTATTAAAGGGATAAAATATAACTTTCTGCGGAACACAAAAGGAGCTGTTAGGCAGAATGAGTCTGAGGTACCATTCATTTTTGTTGTATTGAAAAAAGATGCTATGCGAGTGAATGGTGACTTTGGCTGTGATTACTACATTCTGCCTAAAAAATCTTCTTTTGTGTTTCATGGAAGTAAGAACGTTTGCAACGACATGAAGATGAGTAAATGATGACGGAATTTTCATTTTTATTTACGGTAGGTTTAAAATAGTGTGATTATAATTAAGAACACACCACAAAACCAGTCATTATAGGGTCATTTTTATTAATACGTCGTCTTAAAGTTGGCCGAGAGACAACTATTTAAAAATCTGGAATCTGCACCCTGGTGAAAAAACCAGCATATGCTGGTAGGTATGTTTTGATGCTGGTTTAAGCTGGTCCTTTGCTGGTTTATGCTGGTCCTTGACCAGCAACATGACCGGCAAAAACCAGCAAAGGACCAGCTTAAACCAGCATCAAAACCTACCTAACCAGCATTCCAGCATCAAAACATACCAACCAGCATATGCTGTTTTTTTCACCAGGGCAGGGCGCAAAAAAAAAAAAAAATCGCCTTTAATGTAGTCCAAATTAAGTTCTAATGCATATTACTAATCAAAAATTAAATTTTGATATATTCACAGTAGGAAATTTACAAAATATCTTCATGAAACATGATCTTTACTTAATATCCTATTGATTGGCATAAAAGAAAAGTCGATCATTTTGGCTATTACTACAAATTACCCGAGTTACTTAAGACTGGCTTTGTGGTCCAGAGTCACATATATGCTACAATAATTAAAATGTAGATATTTAAAAGTTACATTGATAAGAGTGGTTACAGAAACAAAAATCACATTAATCAAAATTCATCTGCTTTATCTGGCAATTTACGGGACTGGACTTGAAATGAAGGGATTGTTTGCTGTAGTTATTTTAAGCATTGCGGTAGAAAAACACTATGAAATAGACCATCAAGTTCATTTTTTTTTTGCAGTAGCTGTTTAATTTTCAGTGTTTTTAACAATCATGTACTGAGCTACTGTACAGTTAAAAATGTCCTTAACACAAAGTGTGAACTGAGATATCCGCTATAGACAGGCTTTTGCTGCCACCTTGCGGCTAAATTGTCTTTTGTGTCTCAGAATTGTCCATCCCAAAATTACATTTTGTCATCATTTACAACGAGACACAAAATCATGAATTTTAACACATTTTTTTTCATAGTCTCTTTTCCAAAAGGTTAGACAGAAAAGAGAGTACGATTCATAACATAAGAGTAGCCTACAGCTAAGCTTTGAAAAAGATAAAGATCAATGTTTTCTTTTTTATTTCGAATGTTTTTATGAAGTAGAAACCTTCTTCAGTTTTTTTAAACAGAAAAATTCATTCATTCATTCATTCATTCTTATGGTCCTATAGTTCAAATTAATCTCTTACTTAGGCTAATGTTTATTTAATTGTGACCCTGGATCACAAAACCAGTCATAAGGGTCATTTTTTCAAAATTGAGATTTATAAATCATATGAAAGCTGAATAGATAAGCTTTCCATTAATGTTAAAAATTGCCTTTAAAGTTCTTCAAATAATGTTCTTAACAATGTATATGACTAATCAAAAATTAAGTTTTCATACATTTACAGTATTCCTATATTTTTACAAAATATCTTCATGGAACATGATCTTTACGTAAATTCCTAATGATTTTTGCCATAAAAGAAAAATCAATAATTTTGACCCATACAATGTATTTTTGGCTATTGCTACAAATAAACCCCAGCGACTTAAGGCTGGTTTTGTGGTCCAGGGTCACAATTATTTGACATGTATCGGTGTTCAACATTTTGTTAGGATTCAGTCCAAAACTATATTAATTTTATGTTTTCATGTTTAACTGTGGTCATCACTTGAACTTGCTGTAATTAGTTTTGACATTAAATTAAAATTAAAATGAAAATGGGTATGTACTAAACCTTACTTCGTATCAGTTTCATTTGGCTTCAGTTCTGCTCCACATATTTTCATTCAACTATGTCTCTTGTTCACTAGAGGGCGGCATGTTGACGTTAACACTATTTTGCTGCCTCGTTTGACATGCTTTAACACATGGTTTTCAAAGCAAACAAAAACATTTCAAAACGTTGACTTATTGCCTACTGACAGATTGAGCGTACAATAACATGTTATGATGATCCTAACCATTTAAATGCACATCAGTAATTCCAGTTTGACCGTGTGTAATTGACTGTGTTTTTTCAAGTGTAGTTTGTTCTTTACTTTTCTCATAAGAAAAGAAAATGAAGGTGGTTATCAAGCTGATGGCTAAATACAAGCCACTTCCTGTCTTCTGGCCCAGTCTGAGCATTTTACGGTATGTTAACAGCTGCAGGGTGTTGGACGGGCCAAATTGGTCCACAAGTGAAACATTAAGTAAGCTCTTGGACATGTTTTCCAGTGCTACGCAAATCATGGCCACTGTATGTGTGTGTGTTTAAGATTTAATAATCCACAAGGGTCAATCAAAAGTTATCAAATTCACACGGTGCACAAATGTCTTCTTAATGTAAATGTTTAGTTAAGCATGTTTTAAACTCCTTACTGCCGGCTGCTTCAAGTATTACTCAAAATTATACGAACACTTATGTCACCTACTAATATAAAACGGGGGATGCTGTCATTAAATAGACTTTCCAAATGAAGGGTCATAGCTGTGGAAATAACTCATATTTATATAAAGAAAGGCGACATTATTTTAAGAGATCATATGTACCAAAAATACAGCCTGAGAAAAATTCGAGAAAAATCAGGGTTTGTCTTTAATTAATGTTTTTTTTTTTTTTATTATTGTTCCACAGCATTTATAGCAAAGCAGCCTGTATACCAATATCTCAGCACATGATGATCATGTTCTCAGCATACAGTAAATATATAAGCATTAAAGAGGTTTCCATTTCTGTCTGGTGACTTGCACTTGTGAACTTGTTTCAGTTTTGGCCAGTGCCTGTAATGTGATCTGGTAATACTTCAGGTTTAAACAATCTCTAATTGCCGACTAATAGTCCTGATCCCATTATACTCTTAGAAAAGCACAGGTGTGCTTCAGTAGAGATGGCTTCGGGGCTCAGCAGGTCACTAAATTACCATTCTGAGTGGCTTTTAATGGAAGCAGATGTTAGAGGTAAAGAGTGACAGCAATTTCTGTAGGAAACCGTGCACTTGACAAAATCACCTCAGATACTGTATAGCAAATACCGGCCTTTACTTAAACCCTGCACTGATGGAGCATTATTAGTGTATTGTTTCTGTTCTAAAAAGACTTTCAAAATAAGAATGCTGTAAATTTGTAATAATTAAAACCATCTAGGCAACTGCTGACATTTACTGTGAAACTGTGCATATAGAAATGCTTTTTTAAAAAGAACAATCAGGCAGATATTTCCTCCTCCTCCTCCTCTTGTACTGGTGACGCTTTCAAAGCTTTTCAAATCTTGGCTTGGGCGCATCTTCTAAGCCTGGCATTATTCATCAGTACCACTGTATAATGCCACGGTATCCCCCACCTCACTGGCACTCCACTGATAACACACACACAAGACCACTATGGACCTTGGATTGCTGGCTTGTTGGTATTTTCTTTTTTTTTTTTATACTTTCACAAGGCGAAAACCTTCTAATCCAGTTCTTACAGTTCCCAAGCCACAAGCCAACAGCTTTATTCCAATATCCACTTCATAAATCACTCGGATGGTCTGCACAATCACACAAAGAAATAAAAAATGCTGTTGTAATATCCATTAATTATTTGTAAATAAATTCTCTTCTTTAAAAAAATATACATAATTACAAGGAACAAAAGAAAAAACTATAATAAATCTATAATAAATATAGCGATACTAAAATACAACTCCCTACACAGTTAAAATATTAAGCGTGCAATAATCATAAATAGCTGTAACGTGTCAGAACTCAAATGAAAATTCCAGAATCCACATTGTTTGTATGATTTAACCGAATGGCCAAAAACACTCAGCGTGCTTTGTTACTGTATCAATGAGAGCCTGGCCTCAGTTCATGAGAGTGAGACTTTTAGGGCCACTCCAAGTTCAACTGTTGACACGATCCTACTTTCAAAAAAGAAAGGAGGTAAAAATAAGGTTGACATTGAACAATGCAATTGTTTATGCAAAAACTAAACAGTGGTTTGAAACCCCTAAAATGAAGGACTGCTGCCAAACCAAACTAACTAAACCTCCTGAGCTACTACAATAGTCCCAATCTCGAACACAAAGGCTTCTGGGATCTGTCACATAAACAGTCACCAGACATCCTGCGCTGTTAAAAAAAGGTAAAAAGTGGTATACAACTGTGTTACTGATGAGAAATGATTAGATGTAATCATAATGTACACAACACAAATGAAGACAATTATTGCATGACTCAGTCAGTCTCTGCACCTGTAGATATGGCTAAACTTCACATTTCGCATTGTTATTATTTTTTTAAATATTATTATTTTATTTTCTTGCATTTTTTAAAAATATGATATATTTTAATATATTTTAATAATTTATAATATTAGTTAATACAGTATAAATTCTGACACTACAGTAGATTAAACATTACATCACAACATTTAGTGTACATTTAGTATCTTTATTTAAAGAAAACATTTGACCTAAAATGTTAATTTTGTGTACTTAAAATGAATAAATAAATAAACCTTCAGTTTCAGCTGAACTGTGGTAACTCCTCAAGTCAGGCAATGCACTAAAATACATAAACAGTTTATAGTGCGCTCTCTCAATAAAAGGAAATGGATCTGAAAAAAAAAAAAAAAAAAAAAAAAAAAAAGGAATACGAGTTCATTCATTTTGTGAGGAAGAGGTGTGTGTGTATGAGTCGCAGTACATCTATAGTTCTGCAGTGCTTGCTGTCCAGATTTAATGACTTGTTTATCCACCTTTGGAAGGGAAGAGCTGGACTAAATTCACAGAACACACTGATTTCCTTTATAAATGTCAAAAACGAGATTTAGATGCCAAATAAATTGAGGTGTGGCTGATAGTTGAAGCCAGAATGATATATCATCATTGTGATGTATTATGACTTGTGATTAGTTTGGATTTGTTTCATTCAGTAAGTGAAACGTGTCAGAGCTCTTGAGGCTTCCCCTTCTCTTTTTATTTCCAGAAGGTGAGGAGAGGATGACAAACACATAGGCCTATGATAATGACTGAATGAATCAGTTTTGCTCAAAAGTAGCATGTGAAGTAAAGCATGTATCATCTATCAAACAGAACATGTTTTTGTATTCCACTATGTTGCTTTTCCATTGCTTCTGCATGTATATGTGTGCCAGATGGACGTCTTTAAGCGTAGTGCTCGTGTCTTTTGCGTGACCTTTTTATTTTTTCCCATTCCACTGTTCGTCTAGTGTTCTTCATGAGTACAGCCAAAAAAAAAAAAAAAACAAAAAAAAACACTCCAAGACCTTTTATTCTTTTTAAATAATCAACAATGTGGCTTTGCCTGTGGATACTATTGTGTGGCATTCTGGTTTTTAGAAAGCAAAAACACATTGAATGTGATCAGCCCCTTACGCCTGTCACTCAGAAGTCAAACATATGATGTCAAATTGGACAAACAGTAAAACTAAAGTGCTTCTTTTCATCTGCACATCTGCATGTTTTCATCTGCATTACATCATTTGCTCACCGATGGATACGGAGCCGTCAGAGTCCAAACAGCTGATAAAAACATCACAATGATCCATAGCTAATCTACTTGACTCTGGGCCATTAATCAATGTCTTCTAAAGTGAAAATCTGTGAATTTGTAATAAACACATTCTTATTCAGACTCTCATTCTGACAACACCCAGTCGCTACAGAGGATCCATTGGTGAGCATCTGACGTAATGCAGAATTTCTCCAAATCTGTTCCAATGAAGAAACAAACTCATCCACACCGTGGGAGAGTAAAATGTCCAGTACAAGTTCATTTTTGGGTGAGCTTTTCCTTTAAGGTCATTTCTGAGACTGATATTGCAGAGTTTTTTCACTGTTTTAAAGCTTCAATAAGGAAAATAAATCGATGAAATGATTCTGCACCGATTCTGATATTTTCCTTATGCATTGCGATTCAGAGCTTAGCAGATGGCACTGCACGCTTTGGATACAGCCGTACTCTGCTTGTTTCCAATTCCTGAACACACTTGAACCTTAAATAATCATTCATAAAATTCGAAAAGGTTGAAGCGAGTTACAGGGGTGTTCACAGTGGGCTGTGTTTACAATAATCTTCAATCAATAGAAGGCAAGGTTTTAGAGTTTACACCAAAAAAAAAAAAAATGCTGTTTTATAAGAGAAGTCACTGACATTTTGCGACGTGGGATTCAGCTTACGGCACTTTTTATTAATTCCTATGGTATAATATGGTATAGCACTTTGGTCAACTACGATTGTTTTTAAATTGTGCTCTATAAATAAAATTGTATTGTATTGTATTTTATAGTGTCTTTTATTATTTTATTGCGACTGAGTGTCACACAACTCTGAACTGAAATTCAATGACGTCAAGGCTGTAATGTGATTGGTTATCAAGGCACACGTCATCCAAGTTGACTGTTACATTTTCTCCAGTAGTAAGTAATATAGACCCTCTCATCTCCCAATAGTAAGAAAATCTCTGGCCGGGGTGCAGTGCTCTTCTTCATGAGCATTTGAGTGTGTCGATAAAAGCTAGAGCGCCATCTGCTGTTAAAATTTCTGTTACGATCACTTCACAAAATCTCAGAACCGATCCACGAATCGCTATGCATCGATTTATTGTCACAGTCAATATCTTTAAAGTAAAAATACAGAAATTAGTTGCTTGTATGAACAGCATAGCAGATATGATATATTTAATGGAAAAATCAAGCAATTTTACTGTAATTTACAGAATTTTGTGTAAAAGCTGCTATTGTCCATCCCAACACATTCTCACTCCCATCTCGTCCCATATTGATGCTTGGTTAGGACCCCTTGGCGTCACTTGATGCACTTCATTTTTCGAAGTGCAGGGTCCTCGATTGCTTTAAATAAGAAACCTTTGGCAAAAGGCATTGGGAATTTTATCATAATGATTAAATTACATAATGGGTAATAATTTTGCCATTATTGCATATATTTTGGGGTGTAAACAGTCAAAACTATTTTTTTTACATTACAATATTCACACATTTGTGAGCATGTAACCCAACCCCTGCCTCTAAACCTAACCATTTGTCAATATAAAACAGTATATAACAGGCAGATACAACTACAGTCACAATTTATTTAAGTATTAATATCCCAAGTCTTTCGAGGCAAAATTGATTTGTGAGAGGGACAGACGCAATTGTGTCTCTATCTGCCGTAAAGCTCAACCTGTGTGCAGTCTGTGCACAAATTGAAAAATTGCCACCAGAATAAGCGTTACGTCAGTTTTGGATGTGAAATGCCATTGCCTCCTGTGTGTTGTGACTGATTGCATCATCTTTTTTAATGTAATATGTGCGAGAGTGAGATTTTCAGCAATTAAAACCTAATTATTTACTCTGTTCTTCGCATAAAGATATCGGAGGACTTGGTAGGCAACGCAACTTGTTTGTAATATTGCTTTTTGTGGTCAGTTTTTGCAATAAATACCTGTCACTGTACTTTTATTTGCCTGTTGCATGTCTTATATTGTTTAGAAGTGGGTAGCTTTAGGGTAGGGGTGGGGTTAGGTTTCTATTTTTGCAAATGCATGAAAACCATTAAACACGATGCATAATGCAAACAACTAAAAGCAATGGAGGACCCTGCATGTCCAGAAGTGATGCTAAAGGTGTACCCTGAGCATCAAAAAGTGGCGCCAAGGGGTGCTGACCAAGCGTCAATATGTGATGAGTTGGGAGTGAGAATGTGTTGGCATATTACTAACGTGCCCTTTAAACAATAAAAAAATACTGCGCCATTGACTTTAGACCAGGTTTTAGTTGGTCAATGGCGCAATCGTTTTCCGTTGCCTTAAAATTGCTAATTTGTCAACAATGCACCTGAACGTACCTTGTTTCAGATCAGCACGCCCATGGGCGCACATGCATTTGTTATTTAAACACCGTGGCGCTGGACATGAAAATGATAACTGGGGTGGGCTGAAACTAGCAAAAAACACTTTGGTGTCACATTGCACCAGATATATGATAAGGCCCATGATGTTCATCATAGAAGCATCCAGGCAGACCCATTTTTCTGATTTCTTATTAGGAGTCAATAAATGTTTATGGGAACTATTGTGGGCCAGTTTAACATTAATAGCTATTGACAGATAGCTTGCACAGACTTGGGTGATGTCCTGAGATCATACTGACATTTCCCACCATTACGGTCAAGGATTGAAACTAGTGGACCTAATTTAGACCTTAAAATATGGCTTCCACCCAGATTGTCCGAAACACCTAATATCTTCCACCGTCTTTTCTTGGGAAGCACGGCACAGGGCGTTTCGTATGACCTCAGCAGTAAAAAGACATGATGTCATTTGGTTGGATTTAGGACACAATACGCTTCACTGTTTAGATGTTGCCTTTCCCATGAGCATCCTTATTATACACAGTATTAATCGACTGAAGAACAGACTAATGTTGGACAGCCATAATCAAATCCACTGCGAAAGGCAGCACAGCACCCTGCACATTTGTAATGCATTGTAGCTGATTGATTAAAAATGTCTTTTTGTTCGCTGCTGGAATTGCTAACTATAGACTCATTAAACATCCCATGAGTGATTGTTAAACAGATTTCCTGATGCTCTATTTATAGCGGCAGCACCACATAAACCCGTTTTTCCCACAAGTTTCTCTCTCACAGGCACTTGGACGCACTGTAAAGGTCTCCGAACACCCCCTACACAGATCTCTGCGGATGAAAACTCAGACGCTCACAGCACTAATCACTAAGTGACCATTCCCAGCAGCCGAAGGAGGGGGTCAAGCACAGGGCAAATGGGCATGGGAAAAATGCAACAATTATATCATTTCCTGCTCTGCCTTCACTATGAAAAAATGGAGAGCGTTTACTGCTGGGTGGAGCCATTGAGTTGAGAGAAACTGCTGTGTGTGAGGCTCGTGACGGCTATGTTGAAAGTTTGTCTTTTGTGCTCTTCCTCCAAACAGCGGGAAAAAAAACATTTAACCCAGCCACTAACATTTATTTAAAAGTATTTTAAAACACATTTTTATTATAATATTTTATTTCAATTGTAATTTAAAATATTATTTTATTATTTTGATGGAAAAATAATCAGAATTTAGTTTTATCATGTGTGAATTAAAAAAGAAATAAATATTTAAAAAACTTATCTAAATGTTTTATATTATTTGATTTAATAGAATCATTAAACATTTTTATTATTATTATAATTATTAAGCTTACAATACATATTAAATGATTTGTAAGCATGCTTTTTTTTTTTTTTTTTTTTTTTTTTTTTTTTTTTGTTAAGTAACATTTTCTGAATGGTTGATCTTTAGTATTATTAAAACTTCTAAATCATACTAATGAATGACATGACATGTTTATAGTGATATATAACAACCAGATCTGTATTGTGTGGAGTATGTTTTGTTCCAGCACACCTGTGTATGATTTTCAAGACTTTGATTAGTGGCTTCAGGTGTGTTTGATTAGAGTTGGACCTAAACTCTGCAGGAAGGTAGGTCTCAGGAACAACCCTGGTTTAAACAATTAAAGGCCTTAATGAAAAAGGCCTGTGGAATGTTTGAATAATGAACTCTTGAAAAGGGTGTAATTGGTGTCAGGTGTTTCAGTCAGTTCAGGTGTGGCACCCCACCATAAACATAATGGCACAATATTAATTACCTGCTGTTCAAAAGAAATATGGAGCCATGAAAAATATTTCAAAGGAGCTAGAAGACATTTTGGATTGAAAGACTTGGGCCTGCATTAATCTGCTGTTATTCATTTCATCAGAAACACAGTCTTCGAAAGGTCAGTGAGTGGGTATGCCATAAAATTCTCAAAGAAGTCACAGAAATACTAACAATTAAGGATGTGTAATAGTGTTTTGCTTTTGTTGATGCCTGAGTTAGCCAAAGTTTAACACCAAAACTACTGCATATGGAAACCCAAACCGTTTTGAACTGAGGAAAATACCCCACAACTTCTCTGCTTAGCATTTATAGGTTATAAGTTTCCAGTCACTGATACAAAAAGTTGATTGTACTTGTTCAATACAGATGGCACTGTAACATATTGTGGGTTTTCATGTCTGTGGTTCATTATACTAGCTACTGTTGTATATTTAAAGTTATTTATTTATTTTAATGTTTTTGAAAGAAGTCTCTTAGATTATGTTCACACTGTGAGCCTTAGTGCTCAAAAGAAAGTTTTCACGACGCCTCATCAATCTGCCATATTGGCGGCACTGAACGTAAATGAAATTTGCATATTATGCTGATTATTGCTGCTGTAAATGGTCAATTGTCATGTTTTGGGATGTACTAATCGGTCAGACCAGCAAAACCTTTGGAGTATAGACTGCCAAAAGTTATAACAAATCAAGTGCAAGAGTGAAGAGTGCAAAAAACTGTATAAGGAACAAAAGTTGTTTGTGGTTGGCCAAAATGAACCAGGATTTCCAGGGCAATAATCTTGACAGCATTCAAGTTTGTTCTTATCATTTCCGGACAGATAGGTGAAATATTATGCTAATATCTTAATTAAAACTGCTTGTACGTATCTTTACCACCTATTAACTTCAGTTTGTCAAAATATTGCACCCTTTCCTGCTTACTAAGTCCTTCTCTATATGATTTAGCAGCTTCCATAGGTTTGTTTCCAATGATTTAGACAGCATAAATTAGCAAAACAATGTATTCAGTAGTACATTAACCATGCAATCCATGCTGTTGTTTACATCCGAGTATCGCCAATATGGCCGTGCATCCGGGTAACTGACCAAATCATGATGTAAATGCAAACCCGAGCTATTCAGATTTTTGCTCAGACCTTTTTTTTGTATAGCTGTTCACATTTTTTGTTTTAAATGTGGCCAATATCAGATTTCTAGTGTGAACAAATAATGGTTCTTAACTGATTGTTACAGGGTTGCAAGGTTTTCACAACAAAATCCACCCAGTCACTTCTCAAACCTAGTCTAAAAGCCCAGTCGTATTTCGGGAGTAAATATCACATTAGTGGGGTTGCTTCAACCCACGGAGTTGAAAAACAACCTGTGGAAATAGTAAAGTAGACCAATTCCGTGGGCAAAGTGTGGACTTGGCAACACTTGCGCAGCACGCTGTCATATGGAAGTAAACATGGAGGCCGTAAAGTAAGCGATTATGCATTTATTTATCGTGTGATCCTCCGCAGAAGCTGGTGAAAATATGCACAGGCAATATGAAAAAAGACAAGAATGTGATAGAACAGAGCAGAGTTTTTGAAACTTTTATGATACGAGCCCTCATGTTTGCTTGTGTATAGATTTGTCACATGACTGTACTTCCACTGACTACCTTTTTCTCTCAATAACTTTGGGCATTTAAAATCTTTTAGGTGACTCCAGTGAGTGCAGAATCATGACAAATGTTGATGTAGAGTGACGTAAAAGTCGCATGAATTCTGATAAGACTCTTCACACTGCGGTTGCATTGCAAAACATATGAGCTGTATCAGATTTAGTACCACAAATGGAAGTGGCACAAATCGAATTGAACAGATCAGATTCCATGCAGTTTGTGCTGTTCACACTGTCATGAGAAAAACAGATCTGAGTCAAATGTGAGCAAAAGAAAAAAAAAAAAACGCATTTGGGCCAAATTTGCCTGCAGTGAGAATGTAGCCTAGACTCACAAGTGTGCACACCCCATTTTCCGGACTTTTTCCGTTGCGCCAATCATTTGCCGTCTCTTGTCAATTGCTAATTTGCTTACTCATGGACATTATTCATTTAACAAGTCACAATGCTGAAATGAAGCCATGCAAACCACAGATTAGCACAGCCAGGACTGCGTCTAACTTTTTTTAACAGTAACCAGAAATCTATTTTGCAAGCTGAAATAAAAGACAAGCCTCTCGAAGTCAAAACTAACGAAACATGAAGGCATGAATTCACACTCATCTGGGAAAGCCAGTGAGCCAGTGAACCAGTAAACGTTCAGCTCTCACCCAAAACGTAAGCCGAAAGGTGTTGCCGTAAAAGCTTGAGGTAATGACAGACGGGCCTGACTTTTACATCAATGTCCTTTTTAAAGCTCCCATAATTCACCCCCCTGGACTGTTATATCCAATATTTCCATGTCATATGTTTGAGTCAGAGTGTGGAGGGCAGAGTCGGTGAGCTATTTGAATAAGTGTTTGGATACAACTATGAAAGCATTTGTTTAATTTGGCTCGAACTGAGTGTAAGAAGTAAGAATGGTTGTGACAAGGTACTGATGTCAGAGCCATTGTGCTTGCAAACTCAATTATTATTTCTGTTGCTATAAAACACAGAAGAATCTAACGGAGCATCTGAAAAAAGAATTTATACTGTGAAAAGAAAGTTACTAAAAGCTGCATTGTAAACATGTCACAGTTTGGTGTGACTTAAAAAAGACCAGTGTGAATACGGTGATCACATGTAAATAATGCATCAAAGGATTTGATATTTTTCTTTTTTCATAATAAATAATAGCCACTGTGCGGGCTCCTTACTACTCCAGGCTTTGTTTTGTCCCTCATATATGCTATAAAAGCTGTGTCCAATGGGCAGAAAAGTTTCTGTTTTAGAACCATGTAGCGTTCTGACGGCCAGGCAGCACACTATCCTCAAACGGCTCTTCTCTTTCTCTTCTGTGGGCTAGTTTGAGAGAGGACAAGTGGGTTTTTCTTATCCCCTTCCTCCCTTGGCCTTCTTAGTCTTTTCAATGTCACACAAAAGCTGTGATAATCAAGGCTCAATTTCCCTCTCTTTCTCAATGAGTTTGGTCTGAATTTATTACGATGCCAGAGACTTACTCTTTGATGTCATTAAATCCATGAGGGAGTTCATTTCCTCTCAAAGCACTTTATCAAAGCACTTCAGATGCGTCCTCAAGCTTTCTCGCGTGGAAACGCTCTACCAGAGGGCTGTTCACCACAGACGCAGTGTGTCCTTCCTACGAGCCCTTTAAGAACGAGCCGCCGTAGCCCTCAGTCACTTTATAACCTAGAGAAACAGGAAGGGTCAAAGGTCAGATTTCATTCTATCAGTCTCTCATTTTTTCCTTTTTCTAAATGTTACAAAAATCCCTTTGCTATTTAAGGATCTTTAAGCTGAATTTGATACAGTTCTACAGGAAATGTTGGTTCTATTCTGGATTCATAAAAATAAAATAAAACATTTAAATAATATCTTTAAAAAATAAAACTGTAAGAACCGCAAAAGTTATTACAAATAAATAAATATATTAAAATACAAAAAATAGTAATATCTGTTGTAATTGTTGAAAGAATGTTGTGTACACACAAATTCATATTAAAATTTAATTTTTGTTTTTTCATCTCGATGAATTGGCAATAGCTTTAAAAAATGTCACGTGGTGTGACCATGATTTATATAGAAATCAATTCATTTCCTTAACACCCTTAAGTTTTTCTAAGATGTTCTCAGTAATTTAAGTTTAGAAACAAAGTATTTGCATTTATTTTGAGTTTTTGTAAATAATGATCTCATATTTTTGTTTTACAGTTTCAGAGTTGTGTTCTTAAATGTAGTGTGCAGACTTATTTTTCCTGTAAAATGTTTTAAAAGTACCATTTGCTTAAGCATGCTGTAGCAGTGATTCATATTTGGTTTTTGATATTTGATGGTTATATAAACCATCAATTAAATATAAAAGTACAAAAACTGGGACACATATCTAATGGAAAACACTCTGCAGTGGTTGCACCACATGATATGTGGTCGCACCACATGATATTTCAAATTCAGTCAAAATTTACAAGCACAGAATTGGCCACCTAAACAAATCAAGCTAGCTTCCCACAAAAGGTCACTATGAAATTTATAACAGAAATAAAAACTTGTAGAAATAACATAATATTGATTGTTTTTTTGATATCCAAACTATATACCAGCCATTAAAAAGTTTTTTTTTTTTTTTTTTTTTTTTTTTTCCAAATCTGAATAAGTTACAAACCTGCGTGATGCTTCCATGGGTAATTGGCAAACTGCTATATGAAAAGTCCTATCTTTGAATGGATTTCAGCATAAAAGTCAACCAAACTACCAAAATAGTAGTTTTTTGATGGTCGCACCACATGATATTTAATAAAATGGAAATCATCGGACAAAGTTTGTTTGTATGTTACGATGGAAATATAAATACAAATGCTTTGCAATTTTAAACAAGATTACAAACACTTTGGAAATCATGACAAATAGTACAGAAAATTAATCCAAATAAATTTAGGGTAATTTCAAAGACGTTTCCAAAACAACAGTTATGACCGGACGGTCGCGCAACATGCTATTTTGACACTTTGAATACAAATATTTTATTTTTATTTTTTTAAGTTAAAGTGGGTCCATACATAGGAGACATACTTCATATATATGGCATCTTTTTAATGCATTTAAACTAATTTTTTACAGAAAAATGCAATCGGACAGAAAATTTTTCTTTGGTTAATTTATACATATGATTTCTCTTCATGTGTGAGTTCCAGCTGAAAACATTTTTTTTTAAGGATACCTAACCTGTAAGGAGTTTCCACATGTAGAAATAAGGCCAAAGCTAGGGTCATCTTACATTTTGTTATTCAAATGCAACAGTAAATTAATCTATATTAACTTTAAAAACTTGAGTTGGTATCTACGGCATGTCATTTGTAATCATTTTACCTCTGAAAGCAGAAAAAGATTAACTACAACTTATTATGAATATTCATTTATCTGATTAATTTATTCAGATTTATTCTGCAGCGTCTCTACGAGCCGGACACAATGAGAGGCAGATTTGATTCACTATCTTGTCACAATGTCATTTCATATTTGAAAAGAGCAAGAGATGGTCATTTAACTCACAAATAAAGTGCCAACTAATTAAATCAGACAAGGACAATGAGTTGTGATACTCAAACTCGGATAAAACAGAGAGACTACGAACATCTCAGAAAGGTCTGTGATAAGACTGAATGGTCAATTCAACACTACCAAATGAGGTCTCCTTAGGTTATCTTGGATAAATTACTTTACTCTGGTGACACAAACAATACAGAACTGCCAAATCGCTCATACGCGCCATTGTCTGCGGTGGAGCACAAGCTTTTTTTAGGCCGCGGTGCGTGACTTGAAACAGGGCAGCGGTCGCCCTTTTTGAGCACTTGAGCGAAACAGACGAGCGAAATCTGCAAAGTTTGTGTTGTACGGCCAAGGCACTGAGAGAGTTTTCTTTATGTGTGTATTTAAATTCCTACTTAAAACAAATTTGTGTCCTCCCATGTGGCATGGCTTCTAAGACCCAGCAGATGAGATGCATCTGTACTCTAAATAAGGCTCCTTGAGGGCGCGATGAATCTCTGCATGGAGCAAAAACAGAGTGGCTTACATCCAAACACTAACGCAAGACAGTTACGCAGTATTCCCCTTTTCTTTTTCACACACTACACTAAATAGTACTCTCTATGAAATCAAATAAGTTATTGTTCTGCGCGGGGTACTGGCTTGTTTTTCCAGTGAGGATTCCGCAGTACAAACAAACAAGAAATGTACAAAAAATGTCTGAATACAAAAGTATAGCTATGATGAAAAGTATTGTGATTAAGAAGGCCTCCACATACCCCACAGCCATCGAATGTCATCACTTACTGCATGTGACTGCCGTTGTTGACACAATTTTATTTTCTCATGAGACCTCCGTTCGGTTGGTTTAAATGCAGTAAGCCAGCTGTTGACTAATGGTGATTCAAGTAATATATATATTCTCACTAATAACAGCACTGGGGAGCCAGTGAAACTTGGCCAATTTAAGCTGCCTTTGAGCAATATCTGTTTCATACAGTTTAACAAAAAGCACCTGTCAGCCACCCCCGAATCCTCTGAACTAGTGCTGGGCGTTATACCCTTTGAATTACACACACGGTATGAAAAAAACCCGGCATAAAACAATTAATGTAGACAGTAGCGTTTTCATTTGAGGGGAGATCCCTGTTAACTGCATGCACTAGTTAGCACTACCAACTAAATAAACCAACTGTAAACGGCTATTAACAGTAGTCAGAGGCCACGTTCACACAGCAGAAGAATACGGTTGTCAGTCTTGTATTTGAGTCCTTAAAGGAGAGGTCCACTTCCAAAACAAAGGTTTACATATAATGTACTCACCCTCTTGTCATCCAAGATGTTCATGTCTTTCTTTTTTCTTCAGTCGTAAAGAAATTAAGTTTGTTGAGGAAAACATTTCAGCATTTTTCTCTATATAATGTACTGCTATTTGAACTTCCAAAAGGCAGTTTAAATGCAGCTTCAAACGATTCCAGCTGAGGAAGAAGGGTCTTATCTAGCAAAACGATTGGTTATTTTCATTAAATAAAATACAATTTAAATACTTTTTAATCTCAAACGCTCGTCTTGCCTTTCTCTCCCTGAAGTCTGTGTATTCTGGTTCAAGACAGTTAGGGTATGTCAGAAACTCCAATCGTATTTTCTCCCTCAACTTCAAAAATCATTTCAAAATCATCCTACATCGCTGCAGAAGTTCCACCCCAGTCTTTGCAAAGTGAACAAGCAAAGAAGATCAAACAGCCTTAACAAAAAAGGTAAAAGAGTGATATAGGATGATTTCAAAGTTGATGGAGAACATGAGTTTTTTGACATACCCTAACTGTCATGAACTGGAACAAAAGCAATTCAGGCAGAGTAAGACAAGATGAGCGTTTGGCATTAAAAAGTACGTAAATTGTATTATTTTTATTAAAACCCTTCTTTCTCAGCTGGGATCGTTTACAACCACATTTGGGATCGTTTGAAGCCACATTTAAACTGGATTTTGGAAGTTCAAAATTAGGGTAAACCGTGAAATGGGAAGATTTTTGGTCAAACTGCCCAGCACTGCTATGAACAACACAAACTTTAAAAAATTACTGAAATAGGACTATTGAGACTAACATAGATGTAAAACCTGACAGATTTCTATCGTCATCTCTGATTAAAAAAAATCACTAATTTTGATCAAATATCTGTTTGTGTGATTTCTGAGAACTTTGGTTTGGCATACTTCCTTTCACTTTTTGTACAGCTCAGCAGGGTTTCACTAACAGGCTATAATGGCCCATGGGGATATTCTGCCACATTAAAATCATATTGTTATGGTGATCAAAAATCTGCCAAAATCTCCATGATGTCCCTCAAGTTTTTATTTGAGCCACTTCTTCTCCTTTCTCTGCTGGAAACCCCGTGATCAGAGGAAACCCGGACACATCGATCCAAGCTGAAAACAAAATGTTTATTGTAAGGCTCTGTATTGAAAATAGGGTTTACATGGTGGAGTGTTGTCTATAAAAGTCATAAAAACAAAGGAGGGATGTGGCTCCCAGAGCGCTTGGACATTAGTGCAGGAAATGGAACAAGGTCAGAAAATTAAAAGTGCAATTTTCCGGTTCTCATTTTCTTAATTCATTGCAGCTTAAGCTGTTCTGTGCTAAGGCTGGTCGGAAGGAAGGAAGGGGTTTTGGCTTCGACCAGTGGTCTCTTAGCAATAGCACAAATCCGTTCAAACCAACGTGCTGGTGTCCTTGTGGCATCCTCTCTCTTTTTTTTTTTAAAGAATGGAGGCTTCAAGTTGTAGATGAACACACAATAAACCATGTTAGTTTAGAGCTGCAACTGCTGAGAATCTGACAATAAACAGCAAGTTTGCAGTTACAATGAAACTCAAAGGATGAATGTGACATTGAGGTTCTTATTTGCGTACAGGAAATTCACTGAATTGAATGTTGACCTATGCCGTAATTGTATATGCACTGTGAATCATTTAAACATAGATTAATTATATATTATATATTAATTATATAATTACACATTAAATGTGTAAATATAGAATCAAAATAATACAATACTTATTAAATATCTGTTTAATCATATTTAAAACTAATTTTAAGACTTTTTTAAATTATGGTTTTTGTTTAGCATTAACAATTATAGAAAATTATCAATTCCGGAAATGCTGAAAAATGCAACCAATATTAATCACAAGATTCTCTTTATTTCTCCATTCTCCTATGCAACCCAATAACAAACAATGCAATAAAATGCATTAAATGTAATTCTTTAAAGACAAAATAAGATGAAAGACATGGGTCAGTTATATAAGAATTTTCTCATCTTTTAAATATTTAGGGAGAAAAAACACAAATGCGTAAATCGGAGAAAGACAGATAAAGCCCTACTGTATCATTTCTATGAAAAGTGTACATTTCTGTGAAACACTCCTGTATTTGGTTATAGCCTCCAAACTTTGCTTCAGTAGCGTAATTTCTCATCAAATGAAGTGTACATTGTTCTCAATTATACACACCCTTTAAGTATTTGGAAACATAAAATGAGTATTATTTTAGGAGAACAGTATCATTCACTGAAAGCGAGTAGTTTTGTCACCCTCTAAGAATTTAAACCATGTTTTCCCAGAAA
This sequence comes from Labeo rohita, assembly GCF_022985175.1. Taxonomy (NCBI): domain Eukaryota; kingdom Metazoa; phylum Chordata; class Actinopteri; order Cypriniformes; family Cyprinidae; genus Labeo; species Labeo rohita. Next base: position 17,436,334 of record NC_066877.1, read on the forward strand.
CACTGAAGTGTCACTAAACATCAATGCTACCTCAGTCAGAGCATAAAATCCGAAATAGTTTTGTTATTTATGAAATCGCTTTTCATAATGGAAAACCTTTTGTGATTATGTAACCCTGGCAAATTGGTATTATTTGAAGTATTTACTTATTTAAATTGCCTATGTAACTTTCATAATCATATTAGTTGCAGCATGTGTCATAGAAAACGGGCCTAAACTGAGTAATACTTTCCAAAGACGTCACATAACCATCTCCCACGCACACTGCTAGAACAATAAATGCTACAGAAGCTTTCAAATAAAAATATAATCACATATTATGTATTGTTAAACTCATTTCTAGTTCATTTGTAGTTAAAACCGATAAAAACATCTTTGTTTAAATTTTTATATTTCTTGTCATGTCAAGCAGATGCGGTTTTCTCCAGTCTATTGTTGCTATAGACTAATTATCTGTTTGTAAACATTCCGGATGCGCGCGCAGCATGGTTGCAGAAAACCCGGGAGAGCCTTTTATGGCTGGAGAATTACACGGATATGAAAATACTTGGATTTAAAAAGAGTTCAGATTATATTGATTAGATGTCATTTTCAAAATGTTTTAAAATTTGCATATTACAAGAGCTTGTCACCCAGCGATAAGCACTGTTATTCAACGAAATTGACGTTAGATCTTACAAATCCGAAACAGGGATGACGTTTTGTGGGTGGTTCAAGTGGCAGTCTATGAAGCCATGGAATAAAAGAATAAAAAAAAGGTAAATGTGATTTTATATTTCAAAATTCTGACTTTATTTTCGCAATTCCGAGATTATATTCCACGACTCTAGAGGAAAAACAACTCGTCATTCTCTCTTTTCACATCAGCTCAGAGTTTATATCCCACACTTCTGGCTTTTTTCCCCTCAGAATTAGCAAACTCAGTAGTTTTGTTAAATTGAGTTATAACGTCAGAGATATAAACTTGCATTTGTGAGGAAAAAAAGTCAGAATTGTGACATAATATAAAAAAATGTTATGTAGGGCTAATACAATCCCCTATGAACAGCATATGTGAATATTATAATATAGATTATGACCTATTGTTTATATCAAATTTATGCTTTAAAAGTGGAGTAATCATAGCAGTTTTCATCCATAGTATGTCCGTTTAAACGTCTGCATTTAGCTTCAAATGGCATCTTTGACTACAGTATTCTATAAAAATCATTTGCATTCCGATTTTGACATCAAAAGACACAAAAATATTTTTTTTTTCTCTTATTCCATGGATTTTACCTGTTTACCTCCACTTGTTACCGGTGTTTTTCTGCAACCACTATATGCTTTATAAGTGAACAAATTTGTTAAAAACATTGTTAAAAACCAATTTGTTCATAGGCACCAATTCTTTTAGAGAACAAGTGGCTGTGCTTATAAGCAAGTCACTGAATCATCTAACAAATTTATTCAAAACACTGAATCATTCTGTAACTAAACACATCTACTGTGTGTTGCTCAGTGTTCTGCTAGGCTTTGTTTAGAATTATTTGTTTTTATTGGCAGAGCTATCAAAGTAACTGGCATTAATTAACACGTAACACTCAATATTAACTTCTTGTTTACTTAACTGTTTTGTAAAAGCGATATCAAACAATTGTGGGTTGTTGTATAAAAGCAATATCGTCATAAAGGAACCCCCACCCCCGCTTCATCTGTCTAGAGCTTGTGTATACATGTAGTAGTTTCCTCCTGTATAGTCAACTAAATTAAGAAAGGACTCTTATCAGCAACTATCAAGATTTCCACTCTGAAAAGACCCCCAACTTCACTAACATGTTACATATGGCACACATGTTTGCTATTACAGCCATTTTCCTAAGCCACACACTTCTGTGCTCTTGCAAATGAGAGGTTCACAGCCCCGCTTTGCCACCACTTGCCTCCGATTCGTAGACTCCCGTTGGCAAAAAGCTGGATGGGACGCAGCGCTTCAGCCTGCGAATCCTGATTTTTTTTATTTTCTTGCCATCTGATATACATTGAAGGTAATGAAACTTGTGTAGTTTACGCAATGATATTCCAGTAGAAACTTTGAGGTTGAGTGTGTCGTTTTTGATTGTGTCTTAATGATGCCTACTTTCGTACGCCTTTATGATAATGTTTGTCTTTTCTTTTTTGTTATTCTACTTACATTTTTTTGTTCAAATACATTTTAAGTCAAAAGTTTACATGCACCTTGCAGAATATGCAAAATGTTAATTAATTTACCAAAATAAGAGGGATCATACAAAATTCATGTTTTTTTTTATTTTTTTTATTCAGTACTGATATTTCACATAAAAGACATTTACATATTGTCCACAAGAGAAAATAATAGTTGAATTTATAAAAATGACCCAGTTTATATACTCTTGATTTCTTATTACTGTGTTGTTATCTGAATGATCCATGTTTTTTTTTTTGTTTGTTTTTGTTTTTATGTTTAGTGATAGTTGTTCATTGTTTATCTTGAACAGTTAAACTGCCTGCTATTCTTCAGAAAACAATTTGGTCCCACAAATTCTTTGGGTTTTCAGCATTTTTGTGTATTTGAACCTTTTCCAACAATAACTGAATGATTTTGAGATCCATCTTTTCACACTGAGGACAACTGAAGGACTCATATGCAACGATTACAGAAGGTTCAAACGCTCACTGATGCTCCAGAAGAAAGCACAATGCATTAAGAGCCGGGGGGCTCTTCTGTAGCTTCTGAAGGGCAGGACTAAATGTAAAAAAATACGATATTTTGGCAAAATAAGAAAAATGTATAGGCCTACATCTTCATTCTATTCAAAAGTTTTCAACCCCTGGCTCTTAATGCATTGTTTTTCCTTCTAAAGCATCAGTGAGCATTTGAACCTTCTGTAATAGTTGCATTTGAGTCCCTCAGTTGTCCTCAGTGTGAAAAGATGGATCTCAAAATCATACAGTCATTGCTGGAAAGGCTTCAAATACACAAAAATGCTGAAAAACCAAAGAATCAAGTGTATGTAAACTTTTGAATGGGGTCATTTTTATAAATATTTTCTCTTGTGGACTACATGTAAACGTCTTTTATGTGAAATGTCTTGCTCAGGTCAGTACTAAATTAAAAAAATAACATGCATTTTGTATGAACCCTCTTATTTTGGTAAAATAATTTCTGAGATTCTGCAAAGTGTATGTAAACTTTTGACTTTAACTCTATGTACACATTTTGCAACACAATATTACTTGCGTTAATAATGAATATTTAGCTTTGTTCAGGTGTTTTCAGTACAAGAAATGAAATATGCAGAACATCAAAATATCCCAGTCCAAGACAAAATGTAACGCCACAATTGTTGAAACTTTCCAGTTGCTTACAGCTTGGAGATGAGATGGGCCCTCTTGGCACCCTCCCTCTGGCAGTGTCTTTGCACACAAGTATCCGAGCTATCCTGTGCCAGCTCTTAAACACAATCCTCCAATGCTACTCTGGGTTTGGCACGGGCCTGGAATTGGGGACCAGAGCTAAATAACTCCAGACTCTCTAAGCATTTGAAGGGCAACATTTCTGATGTACGGAGCGAGAATCGGGGGCCTGTGTTTTCCAACCAGACTGATAAGGCTATTAAAGACGTTTTTGAGGCGCTGTTTCTGTCGTGAAACAGAACGTGGCCAGCTAGTGGGAGAAAAAGCAATCCTTTTGTTTTTGAGAGGACAGAAGGATTTCTTGAGGCCTTTGGCTCTTTTGTAATCACATCCAGACTCTGTTTGATTATGATATGTGAGCTATCGCATCACTGAAATCCCTAAAGTGGCTTATGGTCTTATAGGTGACATTTGAGGTTGTGTTGGCCTGTGTGCTGTCAATACACTGCCTGCGCATCAACGGTTATTTAATGCGGCGGTACGTTACATACATAAGAGCGATGGTTTAGTTTACAGTAGCATTTGGCCCCAGCAACCATAAAAGACCTAAATTATTATTGTTTTCTTACCTGCACAGCTAAATAACTTGGTGGCTTAGGGTAAACTCTTTTAAGCATCTTATCCACTGTACATTTCATGTGAATATATAATTATATAAGGCATATTATTTTTATGAAATGCTGCAAGACGTCATTCCTGAACAAAAAAACAAAACAATCCCGTAGGGCTGATTCTAAACCCACTGATATAACATTTTTATGGTTTATGACTTTATTTAGAGGCAAGTATGAGATTACGGGTGTTGTTTTTAAAGGAATCTACAGTGGCAGAAAACCCCCTTTAGAACAGGCCTTCAATTCAGTGGACCCTGTGCATGTGATCTGGCCCCTGCTACACAATACAGTCCCTTAGGGCATGTAAATAGCCGTCATTCAGTCATGTTCAAAATGACAGACAACACAGCAATGCACTGGGGTGAAAAGTCGTGACTCTGTCAACTCTGTCCCAGCAAGACACCGTGTTAGTCACATGACCTCAGAAGGTTCACTTATGTTTAAGTGGCTTGCAGTGTCGTTGTATTAATCATTCAAACAGGATGCATTTACATGTTTTCTTGTCTGTAATTTTTTTTATGGATGTACTGAAGGAATGTACTGTAATTCAACATGCTCTCAAATACATATTTGCAGATGTTTTAGTTACAAGTGCTCACAGAATTATGAGCTTTTACGTTACTGTGTAATACCCTAGATTTATTTTGGGGTAAATGTTCTCTGTTACATGAAATTGTATAATGTGGTAATCAGTGCTGTCAATTTCTTATTCATTTATTATTAACTTATTATTAAAATAATTATATAAAACGTAATTTGTTGATAAATTAATGCATTTTGCGTAAATTCTACATTAGGGATTCTGGCGATTTCATGGTTTATATATATATATTTTTTTTTCCTGACTGAGCCTTTTTAGGAATCAGAATGTGTGAAACAGTTGCATAGCAAATGCATTTTAATCACAATCCAAACAAACTTGCTACATACAGTATGAACTTTTTTAGATGTAAATTGTATAATTTCAAAATTTAAAGCAAAAAAATAATGATCTGGCCTTTGTGCTTTGTGAAATTATGCTACATAAAACATCTACACGAAAAACAAAAACTGAATGCAAATGCAAGAATGCAAATTCATTTTTATTTTCAGCAGGTGGCGCTCATGGAACAGCAGTAATACTGTGTTTCCTTGATTACTGTTGTAAACACAGCAGCGCTGCATTTAAATGCTACATAAGGCATTATGGAGATAAGATGAATCTAAAATGTCCTGAAGACAGTCAGTTCCCCTTAGAGATACATTTATATAAACCCCTAATTCAGTATTTAGGATTTTCTTCCAACACTGTGAACAGTGATTTTGCTCTGCCTGCTGCTGATTTCTATTAACAGCCGTTTACAGTTGCTTTATTTGCCCAGTTAAAGAATTAGTTCTGTGTTATTAATAGTTCTCTAACCATTAGTAAGAAGTGTATGCATGCAGTTAACAAGGATTTCTTCTAGATTCAAGGCAATGTCTACGTTGCTTAGCCACTTGTACCAATAAATTTATACCGTATATATGGCCCAGAACTACATTGAAGTAGGCCTAATTCAAGATTGAATTCTTCAGTTAATTAAATATGATTAATGCAATAATTTTTGCAATAATTTAAATTCATTCTTTTGACAACACTAGTAGCAATATTTGAAGAGTTTGTTTGCAAAAACAACATTAAAAGAGATTAAAGGGTTAGTTCACCCAAAAATGAAAATTCTGTCATTAATTACTCACCCTCACGTTGTTCCAAACCCGTAAGACCTTTGTTCATCTTCGGAACACAATTTAAGATATTTCTGACGAAATCCGAGAGGTCTCTGACCCTCCTATAGACAGCTACTACTACCAAAATGATCGACAAAGTGCAAATGAACTCTTTGCTTGTTTGTGCAACAATATATCATCTATAAAAGGAGCCATCTAGTAATTTATGTCTTTAATATTTTTTTGGTTATAATCATAGAAATTATTACTAATAATGAAATTGTGTCTTTCTTCTCAGGTATTTCTGATATGCAGTGTGACAAGAAGCGAGGACAGTTTCGTGAGCTCAGAGAGCACGTTTGGCGGCGAGCATCTTTTAGCACCCTGCCCAGATGGCGTGCGACAATCGGATGTGGGGGAGCCACCAATAAATATATTTCCACATTTAAACTACGGAAGAGGAAAGGAGTGTCGATCAAAGAGCCAGATCTCCGAGACAGGTACCAATTACTCTCCGGATCAGATATTTACCATGAAGCTATTCCTGCCTTTGTGCGCCTTTCATATTGCAGACAGTTTAAGGAAAGGCTGTCTTTGATCAGACTGATAAGCCATGTTGTATGCCAACACACGCATGCACATTCTAACGCTGCGACACACACACACTAACGCATGCTAAAATGCACTCAGCGCCACATGTGCAGCCAATTAGCAGCCGAGTGTTTATGGGGGATCCAGATGAGTTTCAAACAGGGCACGCTGCTCGGCAGACTTTGATGGCTTACAGCTTTAACCTGCTCTCATCACACTGTTAGAGCAGGAATGGATGGAAATGTTGTTGAAACGTTTGCTTTGGTTTAAGGGTCTTTAGAGACGGCGTGGGCTGAGCAGGCTGGAACCGCTGCTGCATGCCAACTCCTGGAGTCATGCATTTTCGACATGGAGCTTGATGTGGAATATTTCAGGAAAAAAGTTACTTTTTGTTTACCATTGAAGAATTTTTCAAACATTTCACCCCGGATCACTGTTCTGAAAAAAACCCACCTGTCTATCTAGTGGAACAAGCTTAGTAGAGCCATAAAGTCAGTAGCTCTAGTGATTGATTCCATATCCGCTGCAATCCTCTTTTTTTGACAGAGCTTAACACATTGTTCGCATCTCCATTTTCCCTCTTAACCTCCCCTTCTCCATCATGTAGTAGACGATTGCTCCTACAGGACACAGGGATTACAATCCAGCACGGTGGGAGTCAGATTAAAGGACAATACCCTAATGCAGACAGACATTTTAAAGTTTATCAGAGTTTCTCAATTTGTGCCGCACCTATTCTGGCCCCTTTTATCAGATTAAGTCTGAATTTTTTGCTTTTTCAAATGTTGGCTGACACACAGCATCAAGGCGTTTTCTTGTCCCAGGTTAAGATCTTGAACATCTGTCCTACTGTTGCAGTTGTTGTTGTTCTCCTGAGGGATTACATGCTGATTTGAGAGCTCATTTCTTGGAGTGGACATGCTAATCTGATGGAGGATGATGGGTTATGGGGCCATCGAGTGCACAGGTGGGTCAGATATGCAGTTTTGCATCCTGGTATGACCTGCAAACTCTTTCGAGAGGAGAGTCAAAGATTCAAGCAAAACCGGAGCCAATATGTGTTTTCCGTGTAAAATTGTTCTGCGATGACAGACGAGTAAATCATGCACAGTCAAGACAGTCAGCATATTCCAACCAGCTTCACCTCAACAGAAGAATAGAACAGCACATTAATATGATATGCACATATTTTATGTATTGTGTGTGTTTGATGCCCAGGAGATCTCATTTGGTGGCTTCTCCACTGATCCCGACTGCTCTGTTGGTTATCAGAGACCGGTTCGCGTTCTTCAGATCAGTCCTTCCAAAATGGACTTTGAAGTCAGTGTCCCGTAAGGAGACTTCAGTCTCAGGGCGGCTGAGCTCTGGGATGTGCTGGACCTGAATGGAATGAGAGTCAGCACTGATAATAAGAAGACTAAAAAAAAAAGAAGTTTTAATTTTTTTTTTAAATAGTTTGATAAAAATGAAAGAATAATAAGAAAAGGGTAAATAAAGTAGTTTTCTGGGTTCAGTACAAGTTAAGCATAATTTTGGTTATCACAAAAATGTGGTAGAGACACTTTAAGATAAGTGAATAGGGCTGATTTTTAGTTTAAAAACACAAATGTGAATCTTAATCTATAAAAGCGCTTAGATGAAGTCTTCTCTTAAGACATATGTATTGTTTGAGCTGTGTGTGTGTGTGTATATATATATATATATATATATATAATATATTTACAGCATTATATGGTTAAGAATTAAATCTAAATTTACAGAGAAGAATTTAATCACTTAAAATCACATTAACAATATATCTTATGTCTTTCAACAGTCAGCTTTTTAAAATTGTATGGATAATCCAGATTTTCCTTTTAAAGAAAAAGAGTCAATTAATTTTTGTGATGATTATTATGATTGAACTTAACTCGTATTGAATCGGGAATATTCCTTAAGCATCTCTTAAAGGTCCACTCAAGTGCTTTAAAACATGCAGCGTTATTCTATGTGTTGACATAATTTTAACTGAAACAGGAAGACAGGGCGGGACATATTAAGCCGCCCCCTTTTTTAAATGGCTAATAGCGTTTCGTTTTTTATCACAGCTTGGGCCAGAGCTGTTGAGCTCAGTAAAGCCGCATTTGACAGCGTATGACCTATCACAATAAAATATAGCATTCTGTGTAGAATTCAAATGGGACGATTTGTTTTGTGGTCTGTGCCGACTCGCCGCATATGATCCATTCTGTGCTATCATGCTGTGCTATCGTGTTTCTGTACCGGAGCAGACAGTGTGCGCACTGTGGTGGTTTGCGTGACAGCACAAAACCAGACTTCATTCACCCCAGAAAGCATATTTACACTGTCTGAATCGTTCCCCATCTCCTACATAGTGCACTATGTGTCATTCACTGTACAGAAAATAGTAATTCTGTAAACAAGTGACCGATTTCAGCCGCAGCTTCATGGTCTATTTATAGTGTAGGGGGCGGGACGCTTCGGATTCTAGGGAGCATTTGATTGGACAGAAAGTTTGATGAGAAGCTGAAATGCAGGGTAAAGTCATCAAAGTTGTTAATCCATATTGGTGGAAGTGAGAGACTGTGTTTTTAAGTTTTAAATGCATAATTGTAATTAATTGCAAATTTTGTCATCGTTTTAAAACACACTAGCTTGTAGATAACCTTAAGGCTAACATATTCATACTAAACACCAAAAAACTTCAGTTTTTACTTTTACTTTTTTATGTTTTTAAAACATAGGGTTTAGAAATAAATGTAAATTTACACAGAAAATAATTTACTCATTCAGTCACTTAAAATCACATTAAAGGGGTCATCGGATGTCCATTTTCCACAAGTTGATATGATTCTTTAGGGTCTTAATGAGAAGTCTGTAACATACTGTAGTTAAAAATTCTCAATGGTAGTGTAAAACAACTCTTTTTACCTTTTTACAGTGAGCCGTTCTGTTGCATTTGCCTTTAAATGCTAATGAACTCTGCTCATCCCGTCCCTTTTTTCCATGGGGTGATGAGCCATAATGTTTACTTTAGCTGAATTAGCTGCAAAGCTTGCTAACTACCACATTATTAAGAAAGGCGATTTGAAAGATGCATAAAACACCCTTATACTCACTTCTGCTCTAGGTGAAGCTGGATCACGAATGATTCGCACGAACATAGACACATTTGGGTAGATTGCCCAGCACATTTCCTTCAAAAATAAAAGCAACGTCAATCCTCTGCATCTTCAGCAGCTCAGATGTCAGGAGTAAATGACGACTATTATGTTCATTATTATATCCAACAACAGAACATCTCAAACTCTCAATCTGAGATATTCTTGTCTTCCCCTGCACCGGAGTCGACACAATGGCGGTCGGACTGATTAAAGCTCACTCAGCTCATTTAGGGCGGGTCTAAGGTAAAACAGTCATGTCAATCAACTATCATGAGAGCGGCCTTGGTTGGTGTGAGAATGGCCTGATTTGAAAAAGGGGATATTACTTATAAAGATTAAAAAAATACCACTGGGTGGATTGTTATCATTACAGGGTGGTTGTGTACACTCACTGCCAACACACATTTATGCTCAAACAACATGTAAAAGTGAGTTTTGCATTCGATGACCCCTTTAACGTTATATCTTGTGTGTTTTCCATGTCAATAGTCAGCTTTTTAAAATTGTATGCATAATCCAGATTTTGCTTGTAAAGAAAAGGAGAGAATAGTCAATTTATTTGTGATGATCATTATGATTGAACTTAGTACTGAAACAGGAATATTACTGAAATATACTCTTAAACATACCCCTTTCTGACATGTTTCTCTCTACGATTTGTTGGTCGAAAATCAACAGGACTTTATCTGGCGTCATATAGGATGGACCCAGGGATCCCAGGGAGTAAAGTTAGAGTACGAGTAAGCCTATCGGGCCGGTATGTGCTCTGAGGGGCAGCCGTGGCACCGCGCCATGGGTTCAAACACGCAGGGTAAATATTTGCTTCTCTTTGGTAGGCCGACTTCACGGAGGTCATTCGTCTGGGATTCCCTTGGCATCTGCCACTCTTTGTTGTTACAGTTGGCATTTTTGGCACAGGAAAGGTGGTGGGGCAACAAAACGGTCACCTGGAGAACAGAAAGAGAGACTTAGGAGCAGAGCGGAAGTGCCGGAGCTGGCATTCATACAGCTGTTCCATTTGAAACTCAAGCGCAGCCCGTAAAAACGCAGGAAATGGAGAAGAATGCATTTTGTCACTATAGGTCACCTCTCTCTTGTTTGTCGGAGCCTTTTATGTGGAAACACGTCAATGAGGGTTTCAAAGTGACTCACTGTTTCTCATGTTGCAACTGTAAAACCGACGTAATCCATCTCTTATCAAAGCGATTTCCCCCGTATCACTATAATGAATTCATTTATTCTTTCCAGTCACATTTGATATCCACTCATAAAGGGAAACGCCATCCCACCCACTTCTGGTCGTCCTCCTGCGATCATCTGATGGTGTGCGGTATCAGCCTGTAGATGGTGCTGTGTTCCACCGATCTCCTTCTCATCCCTCTATCATCTCTCTACAATGAGTCCATTGTTTTCATATCCTGTCTTGCCTCCTTTGCCCAAGATCCCCCACCGTTCACTTATTCGACCGCTCTCCCACTCTGTTTGACTATATTACTAGATTTGTCCCCCTTCACAATCCAAGCTACATTTTGTCAGTCTTTTTTAAACCCACCCAGCCAGGGCAGGCCCTGATTATGCCATCCGCGTGCTATCGTGGGCATTTTGAGGAGGAGGAGGAAGATGGCGTAAAACTCAAGTGCAGAGGAGGTGGGAAGGGAGGAGGGAAAAGGCACATATACACAAACACACAATTCCCAAAGCACTCTTGGGGATTGGCGAGGGCCAAGAAATCTCTCTTCCCTGGAACACCTAATCCTTGGGTCGGGGCCAAGGACCACAATCTCTGTGCACAACTGACACCGGCCACCAGAGACACTTTAGGGTTTTTTAGGCGTGTCCTGTTCTCTCTCAGCTCACCGCAGCCAGAGCATGAAGCATGGGAGAAAGACTCGGCAGCCCAAAGAAAATAAATGATGTGGGGAAATACAATTCTGAAGCTTTTCATAGGTGCTCACAGCCATTTTTCAATGAGAAAATCACAGTGCACGTTTTCGTGCCGCTGTGTGTGTGTTTGAAAAGGAAAAACTTAACACAGAATGTGAAACGACAGTATGGAACAAGCCTTTAGGGAACTCAAGTGCTGATTTAGGGAACTTGATTGTTTCGTGTAATTTATAGGCTTCTCAATTTCCAATGAATCCGTAGGTTATATATGAAAACGGGAACTCTTAGATTTGTTAAATGCAATGTTCACGAGTTGATCACATTTTTAAATATTTAGCATGTACTCTCTCGTTTGGTTTTTTTATGATGCAACATTTCCGCTGCTATGAAAATGTATCCTCTACAAATCGTGGCTGTAACCGAAAAATGGTAAATGGACGGAATTGAGCTACAAATATAGCAACAAATCACTCGTGCATGCTTCTTGCTGGATTTCATTCTTTCAACTCGCGTCTGCTCGAATAACAAATATAGTGAGTGACATGTTGCAGGTACCTTGCTGTTTGAGCATTTACACTCTAATGATGCAAGTTTGCAGAGCTGGTTGGCATACGGCATATAAATCTTCGACAGCTGTTGCATTCTGAATGCCGTTGCGTGTTTACATAAGGGTAAATGCCACACTTCCCCTGGTTTTAAAAATGTAAATGTCGGACATGGCCAATTAGAAGCAGGAAAAGCAGGAAATGTCAGGTGTGAACCTTTGACCTCACAGCGGCCATTATTTTGTAGGCATCGTTTAAAATGTTACGTGAGTAAATTATACTTTTTTTGATGTTAAAATAGTTTCTAATGTGCAGTGACCCTGTACAGCAACTTTGACTTAACCACTGGTGTGAGTTATGGGGTGGGAATATCTGTTTGTCCAACCAAATGTGAAGTTAAAATGCAAAATGCGGTCTTGGGTTGAAGACTGATTAAAAGAAAATAAATAAAAAGTGGTAATTGCAACCTTTTTTCTCAGAATTGCATGTTTACATCTCACAGTTTTGACTTTATTCGGTGCAATTGTGAGTTTATATTTCACAGTTCTGAGGAAAAAAGTCAAGATTGCAGGAGTTTTTTTCTCTGAATGGTGGGATATAACTATTTCTTGCAATTGCGAGTTTATATCATGCAATTCTGAGAAAAAAAGTCAAGATTGCAAGAGTTTTTTTCTCTGAATGGTGTGATATAAACTTGCAATTGTAAGAAATAAAGTGTTTATCTTGCAATTCTGACTTTTTCTCACAACTGCGAGTTTATCACGCAATTCTGAGAAACTAATGTCAGAATTGTAAGATACAAACTCTTGGATTTACATATTTTGATGGCAAAAATAAAAACACAGACTGGCTAAAAAGGGAACATTATGAGGAAAGAAAAAGTCAAAGTGAAATACTGAACTTTTTGTTTTGATTTGTTTAGAAAAATGGCTACAATATATTACGGTTAAATATGAAATACATTGTTAGACTTGACAAACGGTATTGTGTTTGGTGCCTTTTTTGTCTTGTGAGAACTCTTGTGGACATCTGAGAATTCTGGTGTCTCTTTACCACAGTGACCAAAAATAATCAAGGACATCTGTTGAAATTGTTAAATATGGAAAAGGGTATATTTTCCCTCCAAAACTGTGTGTGGACTTAAGTAGATCTTTAACTTTGAGATCAAAATTGGACATATGCTGAAGGAAAAGTTTGAAATACTAAAAGCAGCATATTAGCTACAGAGAAAATAAGATATTGTAAATGAATGTTATGTTGACCAAATTACAAGTCATGCAGCCTGTTGCTGATGGATGTTTCCCTTAAACTCTTTTTAAATGTTGCGGTTTGTCATTCTCTTGGTCATTTTTCACTTGGTTTGGTGAGGTTCACCAAACTCATAACAACTTGAGAAAAAGCTGGACAATGCTGTTTTATTTTATTTAATTTTTTTTTTTTAGCTTATGTAACCACTGTAGAATAAACATTGACGTGTTGACCTCACCAACACTGCTGACCCCTGGATTTTGGTTTGAGATGTCGTGTGTCTTCTTGACACTCAAGAATACACATTTGAGGGTGCTCCTGTGGTTCACACTGTAACTCTGTTCAACAACACATCACACCATATTAATCGAAAGCTGACAAACGGCCAGAACAAAGTTCATCTACATGGTAAACTTCAAAATGAATAAAACTGTATGAGGAAAACAGTGCTTGTGGCTATTGGCAATCAAATAGATGGGCAATTAGCTATGACATGTTTTCCCCACGATTTGATTGATATTTACATTATCATATTCTAATTGTCTGTTCATGCATACTTATTTACGTTACGAAATGAGAGGGCCTCATTGTGTTTAGCTTAAAAATCATTTGCATAGATTACAATGTCACTAAGCAAATTATGTGCAGTCAGCTGAACATATGCCTTGTTCTGACAGCGTCGGCGTTGTCAGAATGCGTACAGACAATCTGTGATATTAGTAAAGAACAGTCTTCATTTGATTTCTGGATTTCCTGTTTTGTTTAACTTGCTCTCCACAGTAAAACTGGACAGTGTTTCACACAAGATGATTGAGCCTGTTTGTGAGTGGATCGCAACACTAAATATTGATTGAAAGCTTGATGTTATCACGGGTATCAAATATGTTAAATCCACAGTCCCACACAGATAATTCTATCAAACAGGTATCTTTTTTGGCACACTTTTAAATATTGTAGCTGTGGAACCCCGTTTCTGCCACTGAATAAAAAATAAAAAGTGGTAATTGTGACCTTTTTTTTCTCAGAATTGCATGTTTACATCTCACAATATTTTAAATCTCACAATACACTTTATAACTCGCAACTGTAAGAAAATTCTGAGAAAAAAGCAAGATACAAACTTTATTGCAATTTCAAGTTTATATTACACAATTCTGAAAAAAAAAAAAAAAAAAAAAAAAAATCTGAATTGTGAGATACAAACAAAAATCTTGCAATTCTGTCTTTATTTCTTGCAATTGCAAGTTTATATCATTTATATCGTAATTGAGTTTTTTTTCCCAGGACTGCGTGATATAAGCTTGAAATTGCGAGAAATATTTTTTCATCTTACAATTCTTATTTTTTTTCTCACAATTGTTTATATCTTGCAATTTTGAGAAAAAATGTCGAAATTGTGAGATACAAATTCGCATTTCTGAGAAAAAAGTCGGAATTGCAAGTTTTTATCTCGTAATTCTGACTTTTCTCGCAATCGTGAGTTTCTATCATACAATTCTGTGGAAAAAAAATTATCTGAATTGTGAGAAACAAACTTGCATTTGTGAGGGGAAAAAAGTCAGAATTGTGTGTTTTTATCTTGCAGTTCTGACTTTATTTCTCTCAATCGTGAGTTCATATCATGCAATTCTGAGAAAAAAGTTAGAACTGCGAGATACAAACTTGCATTTGTGAGAAAAAAAAGTCAGAAATGCAAAATAAAAACTCTCAATTTTATTATTTCTCACAATTGACAGTCTATATCACGCAATTATGAGAAAAGTCAGATTTTTTTTTTTTTTTAATTCAGTTGCAAATATGGGCTTCCATATCTATCAGTGTGTTTATTTGACAATACAATCCTGTGCTAAAAGGTCATGAAACTGCAGGGTGTTTTTTTAGAATCTGAATTTAATTTTAAAAAGGGAATTTGATGATAAATTGATAAAGGAAAAGTTTATATCTTCAGAGAATGATTTATATAACCCTCATTGCTTTAAACAGAGAAAAAATATGATGGAAACACGGTTGATGCACAAAACCATAGCACAACTTCAAGTCTTTTTAAACAAATATATATATATATATACATATGGACGAAAAGGCAGTGTCATGTTGAAAAAAAGTCAATTTTGAATGTTGACTGGCATTTAAAAATAACTTGATAAATAACATGGGAGGGTCACAACTGGCACCTGTTTTGTAGATCCGTTGAGTGTGATATGGCAATAACAGTTCTCAGAGTTTGTTGAAATAATATCCCATTAATGACCCTTCATTCAAGGCCAGGAAAAGTTCATATTAGTTCATGATGCACAAGAGCCATTTCCTCAAACAGATGCCGGATCACAGAGGGTCGAGTTGAAGGCCTTGAATGTTTTGATAGAGGCAAAAGGCTTAAGGAGACTAAACCACTATTTCGCTTCCTCTTTGGGTAAATAAAGCACTTTAACGGTTAGGGAAGATGTAGGTAAGGTGTGAGTCTTTTGAATCTTTTGTTTTCACGTAATTCCCTTCCACCCAGCCCACAAGACTAGCAAAACCTGTGATTCACCAGCTATCACTTGCCAGCTGACCCTAAACTCTCACACATACAGGCAGAAACACAGTCACATGCAGCGAGCTGTGGGTAGACATGTCAGGTACCGTTAGATCAGGACGCTCCCAGCAGGCCTGTCGTCTGGGTAAGGTAATCTGCCACAGACCTGATTGCTCACTTCAGCTGCTCAGTGCTGACCAAACGCTTCCTATTACAGCAACAAATACCTCCACCCCTGGGGAGACACAGTCGTCTGGGAGAGAATTCACTCCCATCATCCTCTTAGGCCCATTTAATTGCCTCTCGCCGTATTTAACTTCCTGCAAAGTTTTAAGTACACATGAACTAATTGTAGAGTCTAATGCAATTAGAGAAATATGTGCACATTGCTCAGAGTTTACGTTACCTTAAGATTCTGTAAAATACAGCTTCATGCTTTAGACAGCTCAAAAACATACACCCAAATATATATTTACAGTTGAGGTCAAACGTTTACATACACCTTGCAGAATTTGCAAAATGTAATTATTTTACCAAAATAAGAGGAATCATACAAAATGCATGTTATTTTTTATTTAGTACTTACTTGAATAAGATATTTCAAATAAAATATATTTACAATATAGTCTACAAGCGAAAACAATAGTTGAATTTATAAAAATGACCCCGTTCAAAAGTTTACATACACTTGATTCTTAATACTGTTGTTACCTGAATGATGTACATCTGTATTTTTTTTTTATTTAGTGATAGTTGTTGAGTCCCTTGCTTGTCCTGAACAGTTAAACTGCCTGCTGTTTTTCAGAAAAATCTTCCAGGTCCCACAGATTCTTTGGTTTTTCAGCATTTCTGTGTATTTGAACCCTTTCCAACAATGACTGTATGATTTTGAGATCTATTTTTTCACACTGAGGACAACTGAGGGACTCGTATGCAACTATTACAGAAGTTTCAAACACTCACTGATGCTTCAGAAGGAAACACAATGCATTAAGTGCCGGGGGGTGAAAACTTTTGGAATTTGAAGATCATGGTAAATTTAACTTATTTTGTCTTCTGTGAAACATGTAAGTAGCTTCTGAAGGCCAGTACTAAATGAAAAAAAAAAAGAAAGATATTTAGGCAAAATAAGAAAAACGTACACATCTTCATTATGTTCAAAAATTTACACCTCTGGATAAATACAGGAAGTAGAAGTTGAATAAGACAAACCAAATATGTTAGAAATATTTTTTTTCTAATGAAATTTAATGCTCACCATATTATATATAACTGAATCTATTTATAGCCATATTAATCACATAATGAGTGTCAAACCAGCCCCGTTAGATATGATTCATATGTATTCTTAACACCCCTGAGAGTGATGCTGATTCAGCAGGGGTTTTTTGTGCGTTTGATGAATCTCTCGGTGGTCCAACGCTCTCTGTGGTCCACCTTCTCTAATAAAAACAACATCAATGAGGACTGTCATGCTTTCCTCCCCTCTCTGTTAAGATATCATCTCTCCCTTATGAAATTTCAAAGAAGTTATTAAAAATTTATAAACCTCCTTAACGCAGTAAGAATATCTGCTCTATTAACATGCGCAGCAAGATTAGTCAATACATTTACATGCTTGGGTATGTTTTGTTTATATGTTGCCTGAGACCTAGATGTGACACCATAGACACCTCGATGTGATGAGAATCTGACACAGAAAAGTTGCCGTTTACGTGAGCGCGAGGTGCCGTTTTTCTTGCGGTAATTCTAGAGGACAGATGCCATAGTGTGTGTGCTAAAAGAGGGATAATTCTGAATTTTAAACAGAGGCCAGTGCATGCTTCAGGCTGCATTTGAATTTATGCAGATTGCTGTCAAAGCGATATTACTCATATTTGAATGTGTTTTTCAAGGGGCCTATTCACGTCATATGTGTACATGTCTTATTAGGTAGCAGTGCAACCTGAAAGGTTAGCGCGTAGCGTTAGAAATGAATTACACAAAGCTACCGGGCTTGTATCTTTTAACACGGTGTGAAGGCATCAAGTAGAATCTGGTGAGTCAGTGACCCGTAAGAACTCTGATATTATGGGGGAGGTTAGATTTATGGTAATGCTTTACAGATCCATTAGCATTGGGGGAGATATCACTACTAATGACAGGAAGAACTAAAATATATCTGTGGGCTTAAAACTTGTAACGCTGCATTTTGTACTCGACCCTGCTATAATACTTCAAGCACAATTCCCACCCACATGTGCCTTGGCACTCTATAATTTTCACGTGTTGACAAATTATTCAACAAAATGGGCAACTGAAACAAATGTGATTGGCTGTTTACAGTTTCATTTAGCTTTTTTTTTTGAACATCATTAAAAAATCAGTATATGAACTGACCTTAAAACAACTAACCACAGAAAAGTACAATGAGTACCTTGTGTGCTAAAATGTCATTTTAAAATCTTTATAAACTCATATTTCCTTCCACTTTTGATGTAAACAAGTTTGCCTCAGACAGACAACTTATATCTGGTGCCATTTATGTGTGCATGATTTCCCACTGGCATAAATTATCATACATTATGAAACATCAAAAAACCTGCCAACCAAGTTGACGGCATTTATGTAAACAAAAGAGCGAGTCAAACTTTGACATTTTTTTTAAGGTCCTAAGACACAGTCTTCAGGACGCAGCACGTGTGGTGTAATCCAGAGTTAAAAAAAAACACGCAAATTTGATGACTTTTAGGGGTTTTTAAGGCAACTTGTGACTATACAAACACAAATCAAGGGAGAACATTTGTTTCTCGTTCCCATGAGGCCAGTGTCTCTCAGTCCCTAATCAGACAGGTTTGGACAAACGCAGTTCCTTTGTTGATAATGTCGGGTAATTAACGCAAATGACTGCTAGTGGAGTCTCTGCCTCCCAGAACTTACAGGACTGGCCCCTGGTGTGATTGTAATCATTCCTAATAGTGAAATGAAGGCCTGTGCTTGTTCATGTGTTTTTCATCAGTGCATGATGAGCTACCTTTAAGGCCCAAGATTGGATGCTGTAATTTGGCATAATAAGGCTGTAACTTTGTGGTAAATGTTTGCGAGAGCAGTGACTTTTCTTTGAGGGAACCACAGCTTACCTCAGCAGAGGCGGTTGTGGTTGTGTAATCAAGCACATAGAACAATGACAATCATATTTTTCTACCGTAGTCTACAACAGCCTAAAATTATGCTTTATAGAGTTTTGTCTATATTTTTCCACCTCCCATATTGCTATTTTATTTACTTGTTCAATTATTGTTAGACAAGTAGCTATGCTACTAGATATCATAGTTTATTTGATTTACCTTTGGAAAATATATCATATAAAAATATTTTATTCTGAATCTTTGATTATAAAATGTTAGGTGTATACAGTATGTGTGTATATTTATTTTTTTATTTATTTACCACAATTAATAAAAAAATAAATATTATCATTTTTATCAGAATTTAGAAAGGTGTGCTCAGAGTTATTTCTACAAATCAAATTAATATGAAAAAAATAAAATGAATATTAAATAATATATTAAATGAATATTTATATATTGTTGCATTTTCTTAAAAAACAAAAGCAAACTACTATAACAGGCGATACTTTACATTAAGGTTCCATTAGTTAACATTAGTTAATGTTCTGACTAACATTAGCTAACAATACATTTGTTACAGTATTTATTAATCCTTGTTAACATTAGTTACATCTGTTTATTGTTGGTTCATGTCAGCTCAGGTCCATTAGGTAATAATATTTGATATGGTAAAACTTTAGTATAGGGAACAATTCTCACTATTAACTAGTTGCTTGTTAGCATGCTTATTATTAACATATTGGCTGTTTATTAGTACTTATAAAGCACATATTCTACATCCCTAATCCTACCTAATACCTAAACTTAACAACTAACTAACTGTTCATAAGCAGTAAATTAGGAGTTTAAGGAGGCAAGTCGTAGTTAATGATTTATTAATAGCGAGAACTGGACCTTAAATTGGAAAATAAAATGTGACCGATACATTTTATGATTTCAATAATGTATTAGTAAATGTTGTATTATGTATTAATGAAAGTATTTTTCATTGTAACTTCATGTAATGAAAGTAGTTAACTAATGGTTTGATAACACTTTACAATAAGGTTCATTACTTAACATTAGTTAACTACTTTTGTGAAAATAAACTGAGAATGAACAATACTTCTGCAGCATTTATTAATCTTAGTTAATTTCAACATTTACTAATGCATTATTAAAATAAAAGCTTGTTAATATTAGTTAATGCACTGTGAACTAACATGGACTAACAAGGAACAACTGTATTTTCTTTAACTAACATTACCAAAGATAATACTGTAATAAATGTATTGTTCATTGTTTGTTCGTGTTAGTTAATACATTAACTAACGGAACTTTATTGCACAATGTTACCCTGTAACAAACTAAATCATATAGTACATTCTACATTTTATCAATTATATATATTTTTTCAATATCCAGTTTCATTAAAAATCTGAGGGGCCCGACTGGACACGATGCTGATTCTGCTTGTATTAACTGAAGGTTTTTCACCTTTGTCTCCTCCGGTTTTGTTCGTTTACATGAGACTTAACTTTTGTTTCCCTCTTTGACTTTGTGCGTTTTGCACAACATTCTTAACCAGATGTTTAAAAATAATCTAACCTCTGATTAGAGTCACCTCTTCCCTTTTAATTTCCTCATGAAACTAAGAGAGAGGGAACTAAGGTTGAGCCAAGAGTGGCCTGTCGCAATCCAGTCGGCCGAATGATGTACCTGGCAAAGTCTGAGCGCAGAGATCTGGGTAGTGAATCATGCTGATAATGCAGTTGGGTTTTCGTGGAGGCTGAACCTTAACTGGAATGCTGTCTTTGAGTTTCTCAATACAGAAACACACGAGTAGCAGTTTCACCTCTATCTGTTTCTCCTTTTACCTCATTTGAGGACAGCGGTGAAGAAAGTACAGGGATTGCAAAAGAAAAACTAGAGGGAGGGTTAGGGAGGGTTGCTTAAGAAACTGTCTCAGAAAGACATGATACCTGTGGTTTAGATAACGTGTCTCTAAGGGTTTGAAAGTAAAATGGGAAAAATAAGGAAAATCAACAATAGAATTTGTTTTTATTATTGATTAACAAGCAGATAATTAACACGTATATTTAATTTAGAGACACTGGCTTTGAGTTGTAGAGTTAATGGACCAAGCATATGTGGCGTTACCTTAAATAAATTATAGTCTGCATGGTTCATGCGTTTTTGCTAAATAAATAGCTTTCTGATCATGAAAAGAAGTGCAAATGCCCTTCAAGACTCATTTAAGACTAATCAGTTTTAGGATTTCAGGAAAATGTGTAAATGCGCATGGTTTTTTTAGGCCAAGAGGCTTTCAAACTGGGCTCCGGGGCGTGCTGGAGGGTCCGTGAGAAAAAAAAAAACTAAATACACACTGCCAGTCAAAAGTTTTTGAACAGTAAGATTTTTAATGTTTTTAAAGAAGTCTCTTCTGCTCACCAAGCCTGCATTTTTTTTAATCCAAAATACAGTAAAAGCAGTAATATTGTGTAATACTTTTACTATTTAAAATAACTGCTTTCTATTTGAAAATATTTTCAAAGCAGAATTTTCAGCATCATTACTCCAGTCCTCAGTGTCACATTATCCTTCAGAAATCATTCAAATATGCTGATTTTCTGTTCAAGAGATTATTATTATTACTGTTATTATCAATATTTAAAACAGTTGAGTAATTTCTTTAGGATTCTTTGATGAATAGAAAGATTCAAAAATGTATCTGCATTTATCTGAAATAAAAGCATTTATTTCAAACAAAAAGCTTTTGTAACATTATACACTATTCATCAAAGAAACCTGAAAAAAATTCTACTCAGCTGTTTTCAACATAATAATAATAATGTTTTTGAGCAGCAAATCAGAATATTACAATGATTTCTGAAGGATCATGTGATTGGAGTAATGATGCTAAAAATTCAGCTTTGAAATCACAGGAATAAATTACATTTTAAAATATATTCAAACAGAAAACAGTAATTTTAAGTGGTAAAAAAAAATCTAAATGTTTATATATATGTATGTGTATATACATATTCGGCTTTATCATATTTTGAGGTGTTGGCATCCAAAAGCTTGAAATCCTCAACATACATAAACTCTTCCTTAATGAAAGCATGTAAGTATGCAAAATGCAGCGCAAAGCAGCGGTTGCAATCAGTCAAGATGCATGAACTGAAAATAGGCCTTAACTGGTCTTAGGAGTCGAATTAGATAATTTCATAATGGAAGAAAAGCGAAGTGCTGCCGTTACAAGTTTGATTCATTTTAATTATTTGCATGGACCATCTGCAGTAATCTCGCAGAGCTGTAACTTATCCCAACATGTGACTCCACATTCTAGCTCTGCCACACTCCAGCTGGTGAACTTCTTTTGACTGGTTTAGATGAAAATATGGGCCACCGTGCTGTAAGTCAGCTATGCTGTTTTATCTTAGCATGCGGAAGAGGATGTGTGTAATCAAATTTTAACAGAAATTTTGCATGTACATTTTCAAGTGTGAAAAGTCCGGCTCTTTGACACATGGCGTCTTTGAGGCGCTAGCTGACTTTTCCCCTCTTTTCTCAGAAATACTTGAGATGTGAGGTTTGAGTGACAGGAAGGCGAGAGGTGATCACTCAAGCAGGAAGTATGGAGTGAAACCGCTCACTCGTTGATTGGCGGTTCAAAACACAAACGGCAGGCTTTCAAGCATTCTCTACAGATTCAGTAATTCACACTATTATTT
Source organism: Labeo rohita (assembly GCF_022985175.1). Lineage (NCBI taxonomy): Eukaryota > Metazoa > Chordata > Actinopteri > Cypriniformes > Cyprinidae > Labeo > Labeo rohita. Next base: position 17,458,827 of record NC_066877.1, read on the forward strand.
ATTCTTGGTTTTTATATTTCCACGTTTTTGCAAAGAGTGATTATGCATTGCACAAAAAGGTCAGCTGAACTGTTGTTTGTCAGTGCTGCGTTTGTACAAATCTTTATTTTAGCCTCAATCAGAGTGTGATTATTTCCATAAGAGAATACATTTGTGGATGGGTATTGCTCAACATGAGCAGGTGGAGGTCTAGCCAGAGGCATGCTGCCACGCTGACCCCCAGTAGGGATTAACATTGCACCTGCTTTACAGGAAATGGAGGGGGAGGATTTAAAATGGGAATGGGGGGGAGAAGAGGCGAGCACCTGTGGACGTGGGTGACTCCGGAAGCAAAGGGAAACCCTTAGGATTAGACTCCATCTGCTCCTGGTTAAACTCAGCTCTTGCTGGAACCGCTACTAACTTTGCCTTTGACTTCCAGCCTTGTTGAGAGGAATTACGAGGAACTTTGTTGTGATGCATTTACACAACAGCTCTGATATTCACGTGCGCATTTCAGATTATGAAATGGAATATTAATCTTGGACATAAAGTATGTTTAATTTTTTTTATAATAATTCTAAATAAGTACCTGCATACCATTTAAGTAGTCAAAAAGTATACATTTCTAGAGTAATTTTTAAAAAAGGATCACAGTCATTTTACAATAAAATCATCAGTCAATCATTTATGACCTATAATTTGTATAATGATAATATATTGTATAATAATGTGTATAAATATAGTAATAATTTGTATAAACTTATATTATATCCTACCAACGAAAATGTAGTAGTAGTAGTACTAGTACTAGTAATAATAATAATGATGATGTAGTTAGTAAAATTGTAAAGCTCCAGGTAGCTTAAATCAACATATATTCAATAACCAACAAATTATATAATAATAATAATACTACTAATAATGTAGTAAGTAAATTTGTGTTTCTAAAGCTCAAGGTTGCTTTAAACAACATACACTCAATTAACTATGAAATTATATAATAATAAAAATGACAACAACAACAACAACAACAATAATAATAATAATAATAATAATAATAATGTAGTAAGTAAATTTGTGTTTCTAAAGCTCAACGCAACTTTAATTAATATACACTCAATTAACTATTAAATTATATAATAATAATAATAAAAAATAATTCAAATAAAAATGTAAAAGTAAATTTGTTTCAAAAGCTTAAGGTAGCCTTAATCAACATACATTCAATTAACCATCTAATAATAATAATAATAATAATAATAATAATAATGTAAGTAAATTTCTGTTTCAAAAGCTCAAGGTAGTTTTAATCAGCATACATTTAATTAACCAAATTATTAAATATTAAATATAATTAAATTATAGAACAACAACAACAACAACAACAACAATAATAATCTTTGTTTTAAAACTGCCTCCCTTCAGTGTTATTTTAGTATCATTAATAAAGTATTATAGTTTTTGTTAATACTTTCTGTTTTGTTTTCCTTTTAAATTTAGTGAAACCTTTTGTAATTTTGTTGTTTTTTGTGATTTGTATTTACAAGATGTCTTTATAGGTTTTTTTTTGTTTGTTTTAGTTTTATTATTTCAGCTTGTTGCAAGGCAACATTGGGGCTGAATTTTTTTAACATTTGTATTTTGTAATGTAGCAAGTAATGTTTATCATAAAAGAAACCATAGAAAATGATTTCTTAAACCAGAACAACCCTGCCATCAGATCTTCTCATATCCATCCATATCATCTAGATATGAAATTGCTTACTGTGATGCATCCTTGTCATCACGTAATATTTCCAAATTCCAACAACAAGGACATCTCTGGATTGAAATTTTGCTCATAAAATGATGGATCGAAGTCGTCAACCAGAGACTGTTGTTCTCTCTCCATATTTGGAGTATTGCCTGTTCCTAACTATCCCAAGTTGGACAGCTTAACGATGCTGTTACTCTTCAGTTGGATGTGAGTCTCATGGCCCAGCGCGAGTCCCAGCACGGCACCGTGGGTGTCGTCCCATTCTGCAAACATCATCCAATTCACCACTTTATACATTCCACAAAAATTTCTGAACAGCACACAATTACAGATTTGGAAATAGTTTTCTTTTCCATCTCCTCCATTTTGTAGCTGGATGCTTCGCAAAGCTCCAACAGAACAAGCCTGGGCTCCGTCCAGTTTGGATATCTGGGATATCAGATGTCTCCTGCACATGTATCGCTCTTGTATAATCAAAGTCTGAAGCTGATAAAGGTAAAACGCAATACATTTTTGGCTGTGACCTGTCGGTCTTCGCAGATACGCTCTGGGTGTGCGCCATTTCCATCGCTCAGTGGGTTGTCTCTCTTTAGCCAAAGCAGTTGTAAAACCAAAGGAGTGTGCTATCAAATGAGCCTGACAGGGGCCTGATAAAAACAACTTTTGCCAGGGAGAAAAACAGAGCCTTGGCTAAGCTCACATAACTAATGTAGGCCTTGCATCTTGCGCTCCAGGATTTTAGACTTCTCGCTGCTACCCTTGGCAGACGCATCACTCGCGTTCACATAGGCAAAGGACCTCCGAAAGAGCACCAGAAATGTCTGCCAAACTGCTCACAGCTCAGTTTAAGGAAAACAGTCCAAAACTGCACTGAAACTCATTTCTTCCCACCGGGCTGTTAGTCAGGACCTGAAGTTATGTCAACTTTTCGGGAGATTTTTGAGGAAGGGAAAAAAAACACTGCAAATTTTGCCACTAACGTCTCTGGCTAGCATTTGCTCCGACTTCATGTATTTTCATAGGACTTTGGTTTGGGGCCTGCAGCCTTCTTCCAGTCAGGACAGTGACTTTTGTAAACAAAGCGAGCGGGGATTCAATCTCGAAATACGCGACCGACTCCAGCTCGAGTTTGCTCTATTAGCACGCTCACTGTTAGCATAACAAACAAAAGTGTTTGTTGGTCATTTGAGAAACGGTAACTCAATCTGTTGAAAACGTGAAGATCGTAATTCAGTCGGAAGTTCACGGCGCTAAACGCCGTCTATTCTTTGGTAATGAGCAGATGAAGATGTTTGTTTTTCAGAACAATCGAGCAGACTCGCCCGCTCCGTCTGTGTGTTTGACACTCGGCATGGAATACGTAGCCTCTCTTCCTTTTTAACCGTTTCACCAGTTGCAGCGTGGGCTTTTAAGATTCGCAAGTATTCCCTCAAGAGTTCATTAATCATTTAATCCCGGTATCGGCGCCTCTCCTGTACGAACATCTTGCTTTAGGTACTTTTATTCCTTGTAATAAAAGTTTAATGCGGTATCCTCTATATATTCAAGTTCAGGCATCAATATTTCCTTCTTTAAATACTTAATGCACAGCCTGCTTCATAGCTTTCAACTTTTAAACATGAAGAGCGCAAAAGTCGGAGGCTCAGATGTCTAACTCACTGAAATACTTTCATGCTAAAGATCAGATATTGAGTATAATCATATGTATAATCACATATCTGCTGCAAAAATAGCCCCTTCACCTGCAGGCTGCGAGAATTCGCATTGACGGATCTGCTGGTTCTGGAGGTATTTGGCAGCGTGTTTGCGGATGTGGCCTGTGGCATTCGACATGATGTTCTTATAGGTTTTCTGTGAAGATAGTCCATCATTCAAGAGCACAAAGGGCCCTGCAGGGACTCACCCCTAGCAAGCTCTCAATCCATTTATGCATGTGAGAACAGTCTTAACTGTGGGCTTGTTGATTTATTTTTTTTTCTGCAGTGTAGAAAATGTATGCGCTGATTTCTTTTTGGCTTAAATAATTATTTATAAATAACATGATTGGGCTAGGGCCTCACAGATGGGTTGACAGACCATGCCAAAAATACAGTATTTTATGAACTATTATTACAATATAAAATAACTTCTTTCTATTTCAATGCATTTTAAACGTAATTTATTCAGCATTCATTACTCCAGTCTTCAGTGTCACATGATCCTTCAGAAACAATTCTAATATACTTATTTGCTGCTCAAGAAACATTATTATCAATGTGGAAAACAGCTGTGTTTCTTAGGATTTATATGGAAACTGTGATATTCAGTTAAAATATGCTTTTTTTTTTTCTCCCTAGGAAACTTTGATGAATATAAAGTTAAAAGAAACAGTAATTATTTCAAATAACCAGTTGTGCTTAATATTTTTGTGGAAACTATGATACATTTTTAAGGATGTTCAAATGAGTAGCATTAGTACAAACATTTATAATGGTACAAATATTTGTCACTTTTGATCAATTTAATGCATCCTTGCTGAATAAAAGCATTGAAATTACCTTAAAAGTTTAAATGGTAGTGCATTTTATGTATATAAATGTATTATATATAACACATTATCTTATTGCATTATTTAATGAAATAACTAACACGGAACAATGAGCAATTCAATACAGAATTAATTAACTTAATGTTAAGTTCTACATATACTCTTTTCACTTTTATGTTACATGAATATGAATATTTAAAAATATGAATTAACAATAAACAACAGTATATTTATAAATGAACATTAACCTAAATGAATAAATTCTGTTAAAAATGGTTGTTCATTTTTAGTTTAATTCCTAATAATTAAAAAAAACCCTGAACTTTTGAATTTTTTTCCCCCTTTATGTTTTAAGCATAAACCTCTAAATTTTATTGACAAGTGTACAGTGTTAGAAATATTACTTTGTAAATGTAATAGGTTACAGATTACAAGTTACACCATTTAAAATGTAATAAGTAGTGTAACTATTTCAATTGCTTTACTAATGTAATGTAACTGATTACTTTTTTTAAAAAAACATTTTTCTAAATTTCTAATCAATGTTTTCAACTGTTAATCATTTTGAAACATTTAAAGCAGGCAGGGTTAACCTTACAGTAGTACTCAATGCTGATTACTGTCAGACTTCCAAAAACCTTTATCACTTATATTAAAATTATAATGATTTAATTTTAAAGCACAGCCACCACAAATCATACATTAACACCTCTTACTTTGAGATCATTCTGAGGTTAAATTAACAGATTTAAAATCATAAAATATAGGTTAATGGCTATGATACTGTTTTTTTTTAAATCAAATCTTTGCATAGCTACAACATTAAACACTGGCATCTAACAATGCCTTGGGGGGGGGGGGGGGGGAAAACAGTTCATCTTAAAAAATAAAGTGTAAACCCAAATAGGAAATTAAAGCTGTAAGCAGCGTTGAAAGGGCCCTCGCACCTGGGCTCACCACCATCCGGTGGCTTTAGGAAAACGGCGAACGGTGGGCAATGTGCACTTAAAGGTGGTAAATATAGAAGGAATATGCCAAAGTCATTTATATGTGCCAAACTTCCTGTTACCAGTTAGTGGCGCTATGACTATAACTGGATATGGCATGGAAATGTATATGGAACTGGCATGTAGATGTCTTCAGGCCAGCAATGTTATCAAACATATGAAGTTTGGTGCAGATTGAACATGGTGTGTTTGAACTAGTGCAAAGCATGATCTATTCTGTTGCCAACAGGTGGTGCTATGATTATAACTGAATATTGGCCTTTAGGTGTCTTCAGGTCAGGACTCTTACTAAATGTGATGTTTGGTGCAGATTGGACATTGCATGTTTAAGTTAGTGTAAAACAAGACATTTCCTGTTGTCAGAAGGTGGCGCTATGATTGTAACAGAATATTGACCTTTTGATGTCCAGAACTCTTATCGAACATGTAAAGTCTGGGGCAGATCAGACATTGTATGGCTGAGCTACAACAGCTTCTATTCCCATGGCGAAACATTGAACTTTGTCAGGCTGCCACGGACACGCCCTTCAACGAAAACTCAAGATCTTCACAATTTAACATCGCAAAGGCCTTTAGAGTAGACTCACCAAATATAATGTTGATGTCATTAAATCTCAGAGGAGTTCGTTAGAGCATAAAACATGCCACGTCCTGTTGCCAGCCGGCGGCACTATGGCCATAACTGAATATGGGCAAGGGCGTGTGTTCAGGACAGGACTCTAATCGAACATGTGAAGTTTGAGGCAGATCAGACATTGTATGCCTGAATTATAACAACTTCCCTTTTCATGGCGAAACATTGAACTTTGTCAGGCTGCCATGGACACGTCCTTCAACGAAAACTCAAGATATTCGCAATTTAACATCACAAAGGGCTTTAGATTACACTGACCCAATCTGGTGTTGATCTGTGTAAATCTCTAGCAGGAGTTTGTTTAAATACAACAACTGAAAATGGCAAAAACGGAACAAAACTTCCTGAGAAAAACATTTGTGTGGACTTCGTACCAGGGGACTTTTTTGTAGGTATTGGTGTGTTACACGTATCTACCGAATTTCGTACGTGTATGTGAAACATAGCACAAGAGGCTTTTCTTCTAAATTTTATAGGTGGCGCTATCAAGCCATTTAGCTACACCCACTTCCGAAACTCATATCATATGTACATTTTCACCACTTTTGGCATGTGCGCAAAGTTTCATGAGTTTTTGAGCATGTTTAGGCCTGCAAAAATGCAATTCATTTTGGAGAAAAAGAAGAATCTGAGCAATTCCAATAGGGTCAATAGGGTCTTCGCACCACCAGTGCTCTGGCCCAAATAAAGAGTTATCAAAAAAACATGTGTCCTAAACTCCTGAAACACTGGTGTCCCATATTTTAGAGCAGTCTGTGCAATTTGGGAAAGAAATCAATCAAATGTGTATGCGTGTGAAAACATTCAGATGATTTTCATAAGTAACTGTATATTAATTACACATCTTTTCTCCGTAACTGTAACAGGTTAGTTAGATTTATTTTGTAATTAAATTACATAATTCTGTTACATGTTACCAGTTACTCCCCAACACTGCAAGTGTACACGTTATTTCACAGTGACTTTGTCTCATCCAATCAGATTTAATGAAAGCAGTTTGAATTACTTTACCCTCAGCTGTTAATAGACTCTTCTGTGTCGGGATGTGTTTTGCCAAGTAATCACACCTAATCACGTATCACAAATGAAGTAATTAACAGACCTACAGAGAGCTCAGTGCAGGTCATGAGCAGAGCATTACCATTCATCAACAAATTACACCTTGTGTTCGCATCACGTATATTCATGCCTCACGTGTAATTGCATAGGACACACCACCATTTGCCCCATGTTTGACTGGGCGGGTGAAAGTTACAGAGCGTGTAATTTGCTGCTCAACAACAAATTACATAACCACTTATCCCACTCCACCATCCCTGTATAACACAGACAGGTAGAGCCTGCAGCTGATGGCGGCCTCCTGCGTCTCAGCCTGCTGATGCTGGGAAGCTCTTTTCTTGCCTCATTGAAGCAAAGACATTGTGGATGACATGTTTCACCTGGCACGCGTCAGAGTCTGGCAGACAGCCGTGGCCAGTACACCTGAGGCCAGCGCTCCTGGATCACTCGCTCTCTCTACATCTCTCTCTCTCTCTGGCTCGCTCTGTGTTTGATCTAATGTGACATCTTGAGGGAATACCCAGCATGCTGTTATGTCTGCTCTATTACCGGCCGAGTGCCTCAGGTTTACCTCTGTGACTCTGTGTGTGTGTGTGTTATCTTGTGCAGTATTTTTATCTACATCCAAGTAGCAGAACTGACAAGTCTTTGGTGCTCTGTGTAGTTACATGTTTAGTTTGTACATCTCATATAATGTTTTATTAATATTTATGTACATTGTATTTATTTTTATTGGACTACATTTTATATTTACATACTTTATTATATATCCCCTTAAAATAATGAATTATATTAGGGATATAAAGGATATACATTATAATAATTTAGTATTATAAAAAAAAAACTTAAAATATAAAATTTAGTACTGAAAATATATATGAGGTATACACTGCCGTTTAAAAGGTTTATATGTTTTGTAACGGAGTGTTAAGTTTCCTTAATGATCCTTAATCTTTCAGATATATTGATTTATTATCAGTGTTAAAAACAGTTGTGCTGCTTGATATTTTTTTTGGAACTCGCGATACTTTTTTTCAGGATTCTTTGATGAATAAAACGTTAAAAAGAACAGCATTTTTTATTTAAAAAAGTGATGGTAAAGACTTAAATTGTTACAAAAGATTTATATTTTAAGTTTATTTTTTTTTTTTTACATTTTATTCATCAAAGAAGTGGGAAATGTATAAAAAATCTTAATAGAACATACTAAATATCCTAATGATTTTTGGCGTAAAAAAAACAATAATTCTGACCGATACAATGTATTGTTGGCTATTGCTACAAATATATCCATGTTACTTAAGGCTGGTCCAGTGTCATATGTATGAATTACTTATATTTATATTAAGGATATAAATTAAAATAAATTTGTGAAGGATATAAATATACAATTTTGTATAATATAAAAATATAAATATATGAATTATATATATTTTATGAGGTAGGCCAAGTAACGATGTTCAAAAACAGGAACAAAAGCAAATAACATATTGGCTTGACAAAATTGACAAAATGGTTTTTGTAAAGTCTAAGTCTAAAAGTAGGTTTTTGTAAAGTCAATTCACATTATTAATTCTTGTATATAGATCAGTTACTCTGTCACCTACACCATGAGCACATGTGCACAAACAAATGCGTATTCAGAGAAAGAAAAATGCATGTGCAACTACCATCATAATTCTTGGCCCCCTTCCTGTGGTTATTTTCCTCCAGACACTCTCAAAAGAAATGCCACCACCCCTGTCAGTTTGGTGGCAGTGGTATAGGCCGTTGACCCTTGCGTGGGTGTTTCTCCTCATCATTTCCAAACTTCTTCTGAGGCAAAGTCTACTGGAATGGGCGCCGGCTAATGACTCAGATCTTCAGACTGGCAACCGATTAGAGAGTCTGTAAAAAAAAGGAAGTTCGAAGTAAAACATAAGTGGTCAGAATGTTTGGCAAGACAAATGTTAGACAATATGTTACATTTGAAGTGCTCAAAAAGAAAATGATGAAAAGATAGCCAGACTTTTTTATTTTATTTTATTTTTTTCAGAATATCTGACTGTCCACTGCAAAATGCTTCACTTCACAAAGATAATTAGAGCTGAGTGAAGAGTAGCGAAAATATCCACAAAACCCCTCAAGAATATATACAGTTGAGGTCAGAAGTTTACACACTGTAAACCTTGCCAAATCTGCAAAATGTTAATTATTTTACCAAAATAAAAGGGATCATACAAAATGCATGTTATTTTTTTTTTTAATTTAGTACTGACCTGAATAACATATTTTACATAAAAGATATTTACATATAGTCAACAAGAGAAAATAATAGCTGAATTTATAAAAATGGCCCTGTTCAAAAGTTTACATACACTTGATTCCTAATACTGTTATTACCTGAATGATCCACAGCTGTTTTTTTTTTTTTTTTTTTTTTTCAGTAAAGTTGTTCATGAGTCCCTTGTTTGTCCTGAACAGTAAAACTGCCCGCTGTTGTTCAAAAAATCCTTCAGGTTTTGTGGTTTCTCAGCATTTTTGTGTATTTGAACCCTTTCCAACAATGACTATATGATTTTGAAATCCATCTTTTCACACTGAGGACAACTTAGGGACTCATATGCAACCATTACAGAAGTTTCAAATGCATACAAAACAATGCATTAAGAGCTGGGGGTGAAAACTTTTGAACAGAATGAGGATGTGTACATTTTTCTTATTTTGTCTAAGTATCACATTTTTTTCATTTAGTACTGCCCTTCAGATGCTACAAAAGATAGTTACATGTTTCCCATTAGGCAAAATAAGTTAAATTTACCCTGATCTTCAAATTCCAAAAGTTTTCACCCCCGGCTTTCAATGCATAATTTTCCCTTCTGGAGCATCAGTCAGCGTTTGAACCTTCTGTAATAGTTGCATTTGAGTCCCTCAGTCCTCAGTGTACAAAGATAGATCTTAAAATCATACAGTCATTGTTGGAAAGTGCTCAAATACACAAAAATGCTGAAAAACCAAAGCATTTGTGGGACCTGAAAGATTTTTCTGAAGAACATCAGACAGTTTAACTGTTAAGGACAAACAAGGGACTCATGAACAACTATCAATAAAAAAAAAAAAAAAAAAACACAGCTGTGGATCATTCAGGTAAAAACACAGTACTAAGAATCAAGTGTATGTAAACTTTTGAACAGGGTCATTTTTATAAATTCATCTATTATTTTCTCTTTTGGATTATATGTAAACGTATCCTTTTCAGGTCAGTACTAAATAAAAAAAATTGTATGATCCCTCATTTTTTGTTAAAATTACTAACATGTTGCAGATTGTGAAAAGTCTATACTAAAAAACTTAAAGGGATAGTTCACCCAAAAATAAACCCAAAAATTCTGTCATTAATTTGTCACATTCATGTCATTCCAAACCCGTAAGGCCTTTGTTCATCTTTGGAACACAAATGAAGATATTTTTGATGAAATCCGAGAGCTTTCTGACCCTGCATAGACAGCAATGCAACTACCACGTTCAAGACCCTGAAAGGTAGTAAGGACATCATTAAAATAGTCCATGTGACATCAGTGGTTCCATAATTTTCTGAAGCTATGAGAATACTTTCTGTGTGCAAAGAAAACAAAAATAGTGACTTTATTTAACAATTTATTCTCTTTCCTGTCAGTCTTTGACGCTCACATGTGGACTGATGTAGTCCTAATAGCTCCTCTTCAGCAATTCAAATATCAGTGTTTAAATACAGATCATGTCTTGTCCAATCAGAGATTTAGCTCCTTTTTGACTGTGCAAATGGCTTCATTAAATGAGCGCTCTTCGCCAACCATGGGTATTTTACATTGCTATTATCATTTGGTGCACAATACCTTCCCAATTCGTTTTATTTCAAAGTGAATGCAGTGGCACAGATTTAAAAGAGCATCGTCTTCCTGCTGAGAGAAGTCCATATGTTTCAGCGCAGGTCTGCATAACCTCATTTGTAGCTTCTTGTCCTGTTCCTTCATGAATAATTCAAGTACGCCGACAGCAAGTGTGCTGTGCGTGTCTCCGTATGCATGTGTGTGTGTTGTATGCGTGGAGGAAACGCTCTGTCTGAGGAGCCCTTGCCCCAACTTAGAGACCTCCAACTGTGCTGCCGAGCATCTCGGTATCGCTGCAGATGAAAGTCTAGAGGCCTGTGTGTGTGTGTGTGTGTGATCTGACATTGAAGATATGCTCTTGCCTTGAGCAAAGTTCTTCCCCTCTTCTCGAATGCAACCGAATCCTCACGAGAACG